>NW_027140130.1:0-613750 GCF_036365525.1 Heterodontus francisci | reverse complement strand
TGACCTGTGTCCGGAGTTATGTCCGAGACAGTTTATAAACAACATTTGTTTATATATGTGGACATGAGGCTTCACATTATCATTGTCAGGAATGTAGACACAAAGACCTGTGTCCAGAGTTATGTCTGAGACAGTTTATAAACAACATTTGTTCATATATGTGGACATGAGGCTTCACATTATCATTGCCAGGAATGTAGACACAAAGACCTGTGTCCAGACTTATGTCCTAGACAGTTTATAAACAACATTTGTTTATATATGTGGACATGAGGCTTCACATTATCATTGTCAGGAATGTAGACACAAAGACCTGTGTCCAGAGTTATGTCCGAGACAGTTTATAAACAACATTTGTTTATATATGTGGACATGAGGCTTCACATTATCATTGCCAGGAATGTAGACACAAAGACCTGTGTCCAGAGTTATGTCCTAGACAGTTTATAAACAACATTTGTTTATATATGTGGACATGAGGCTTCACATTATCATTGCCAGGAATGTAGGCACAAAGACCTGTGTCCAGAGTTATGTCCGAGACAGTTTATAAACAATATTTGTTTATATATGTGGACATGAGGCTTCACATTATCATTGCCAGGAATGTAGACACAAAGACCTGTGTCCAGAGTTATGTCCGAGACAGTTTATAAACAACATTTGTTTATATATGTGGACATGAGGCTTCACATTACCATTGCCAGGAATGTAGACACAAAGACCTGTGTCCAGAGTTATGTCCTGGACAGTTTATAAACAACATTTGTTTATATATGTGGACATGAGGCTTCACATTATCATTGTCAGGAATGTAGACACAAAGACCTGTGTCCAGAGTTATGTCCTGGACAGTTTATAAACAACATTTGTTTATATATGTGGACATGAGGATTCACATTATCATTGCCAGGAATGTAGGCACAAAGACCTGTGTCCAGAGTTATGTCCGAGACAGTTTATAAACAACATTTGTTTATATATGTGGACATGAGACTTCACATTATCATTGTCAGGAATGTCGACACAAAGACCTGTGTCCAGAGTTATGTCCGAGACAGTTTATAAACAACATTTGTTCATATATATGGACATGAGGCTTCACATTATCATTGCCAGGAATGTAGACACAAAGACCTCTGTCCAGAGTTATGTCCTAGACAGTTTATAAACAACATTTGTTTATATATGTGGACATGAGGCTTCACATTATCATTGCCAGGAATGTAGACACAAAGACCTGTGTCCAGAGTTATGTCCTGGACAGTTTATAAACAACATTTGTTTATATATGTGGACATGAGGCTTCACATTATCATTGCCAGGAATGTAGACACAAAGACCTGTGTCCAGAGTTATGTCCTGGACAGTTTATAAACAACATTTGTTTATATATGTGGACATGAGGCTTCACATTATCATTGTCAGGAATGTAGACACAAAGACCTGTGTCCAGAGTTATGTCCGAGACAGTTTATAAACAACATTTGTTCATATATGTGGACATGAGGCTTCATATTATCATTGCCAGGAATGTAGACACAAAGACCTGTGTCCAGAGTTATGTCCTAGACAGTTTATAAACAACATTTGTTTATATATGTGGACATGAGGCTTCACATTATCATTGCCAGGAATGTAGACACAAATACCTGTGTCCAGAGTTATGTCCGAGACAGTTTATAAACAACATTTGTTTATATATGTGGACATGAGGCTTCACATTATCATTGTCAGGAATGTAGACACAAAGACCTGTGTCCAGAGTTATGTCCGAGACAGTTTATAAACAACATTTGTTTATATATGTGGACATGAGGCTTCACATTATCATTGTCAGGAATGTAGACACAAAGACCTGTGTCCAGAGTTATGTCCGAGACAGTTTATAAACAACATTTGTTTATATATGTGGACATGAGGCTTCACATTATCATTGTCAGGAATGTAGACACAAAGACCTGTGTACAGAGTTATGTCCTAGACAGTTTATAAACAACATTTGTTTATATATGTGGACATGAGGCTTCACATTATCATTGTCAGGATTGTAGACACAAAGACCTGTGTCCAGAGTTATGTCCGAGACAGTTTATAAACAACATTTGTTTATATATGTGGACATGAGGCTTCACATTATCATTGCCAGTAATGTAGACACAAAGACCTCCGTCCAGAGTTATGTCCCAGACAGTTTATAAACAACATTTGTTTATATATGTGGACATGAGGCTTCACATTATCATTGTCAGGAATGTAGACACAAAGACCTGTGTCCAGAGTTTTGTCCTCGACAGTTTATAAACAACATTTGTTTATATATGTGGACATGAGGCTTCACATTATCATTGTCAGGAATGTAGACACAAAGACCTGTGTCCAGAGTTATGTCTGAGACAGTTTATAAACAACATTTGTTTATATATGTGGACATGAGGCTTCACATTATCATTGTCAGGAATGTAGACAGAATGACCTGTGTCCAGAGTTATGTCCGAGACAGTTTATAAACAACATTTGTTTATATATGTGGACATGAGGCTTCACATTATCATTGTCAGGAATGTAGACACAAAGACCTGTGTCCAGAGTTATGTCTGAGACAGTTTATAAACAACATTTGTTTATATATGTGGACATGAGGCTTCACATTATAATTGTCAGGAATGTAGACACAAAGACCTGTGTCCAGAGTTATGTCCTAGACAGTTTATAAACAACATTTGTTCATATATGTGGACATGAGGCTTCACATTATCATTGCCAGGAATGTAGACACAAAGACCTGTGTCCAGACTTATGTCCTAGACAGTTTATAAACAACATTTGTTTATATATGTGGACATGAGGCTTCACATTATCATTGTCAGGAATGTAGACACAAAGACCTGTGTCCAGAGTTATGTCCGAGACAGTTTATAAACAACATTTGTTTATATATATGGACATGAGGCTTCACATTATCATTGCCAGGAATGTAGACACAAAGACCTGTGTCCAGAGTTATGTCCTAGACAGTTTATAAACAACATTTGTTTATATATGTGGACATGAGGCTTCACATTATCATTGCCAGGAATGTAGGCACAAAGACCTGTGTCCAGAGTTATGTCCGAGACAGTTTATAAACAATATTTGTTTATATATGTGGACATGAGGCTTCACATTATCATTGTCAGGAATGTAGACACAAAGACCTGTGTCCAGAGTTATGTCCGAGACAGTTTATAAACAACATTTGTTTATATATGTGGACATGAGGCTTCACATTATCATTGCCAGGAATGTAGACACAAAGACCTGTGTCCAGAGTTATGTCCTAGACAGTTTATAAACAACATTTGTTTATATATGTGGACATGAGGCTTCACATTATCATTGCCAGGAATGTAGACACAAATACCTGTGTCCAGAGTTATGTCCTAGACAGTTTATAAACAACATTTGTTTATATATGTGGACATGAGGCTTCACATTATCATTGCCAGGAATGTAGACACAAAGACCTGTGTCCAGAGTTATGTCCGAGACAGTTTATAAACAACATTTGTTTATATATGTGGACATGAGGCTTCACATTATCATTGCCAGGAATGTAGACACAAAGACCTGTGTCCAGAGTTATGTCCGAGACAGTTTATAAACAACATTTGTTTATATATGTGGACATGAGGCTTCACATTATCATTGCCAGGAATGTAGACACAAAGACCTGTGTCCAGAGTTATGTCCTAGACAGTTTATAAACAACATTTGTTTATATATGTGGACATGAGGCTTCACATTATCATTGCCAGGAATGTAGACACAAAGACCTGTGTCCAGAGTTATTTCCTGGACAGTTTATAAACAACATTTGTTTATATATGTGGACATGAGGCTTCACATTATCATTGTCAGGAATGTAGACACAAAGACCTGTGTCCAGAGTTATGTCCGAGACAGTTTATAAACAACATTTGTTTATATATGTGGACATGAGGCTTCACATTATCATTGTCAGGAATGTAGACACAAAGACCTGTGTCCAGAGTTATGTCCTGGACAGTTTATAAACAACATTTGTTTATATATGTGGACATGAGGATTCACATTATCATTGTCAGGAATGTAGACACAAAGACCTGTGTCCAGAGTTATGTCCTAGACAGTTTATAAACAACATTTGTTTATATATGTGGACATGAGGCTTCACATTATCATTGCCAGGAATGTAGACACAAAGACCTGTGTCCAGAGTTATGTCCTGGACAGTTTATAAACAACATTTGTTTATATATGTGGACATGAGGCTTCACATTATCATTGGCAGGAATGTAGACACAAAGACCTGTGTCCAGAGTTATGTCCGAGACAGTTTATAAACAACATTTGTTTATATATGTGGACATGAGGCTTCACATTATCATTGTCAGGAATGTAGACACAAAGACCTGTGTCCAGAGTTATGTCCGAGACAGTTTATAAACAACATTTGTTTATATATGTGGACATGAGGCTTCACATTATCATTGCCAGGAATGTAGACACAAAGACCTGTGTCCAGAGTTCTGTCCTGGACAGTTTATAAACAACATTTGTTTATATATGTGGACATGAGGCTTCACATTATCATTGCCAGGAATGTAGACACAAAGACCTGTGTCCAGAGTTATGTCCTGGACAGTTTATAAACAACATTTGTTTATATATGTGGACATGAGGATTCACATTATCATTGCCAGGAATGTAGGCACAAAGACCTGTGTCCAGAGTTATGTCTGAGAAAGTTTATAAACAACATCTGTTTATATATGTGGACATGAGGCTTCACATTATCATTGTCAGGAATGTAGACACAAAGACCTGTGTCCAGAGTTATGTCCTAGACAGTTTATAAACAACATTTGTTCATATATGTGGACATGAGGCTTCACATTATCATTGCCAGGAATGTAGACACAAAGACCTGTGTCCAGACTTATGTCCTAGACAGTTTATAAACAACATTTGTTTATATATGTGGACATGAGGCTTCACATTATCATTGTCAGGAATGTAGACACAAAGACCTGTGTCCAGAGTTATGTCCGAGACAGTTTATAAACAACATTTGTTTATATATGTGGACATGAGGCTTCACATTATCATTGCTAGGAATGTAGACACAAAGACCTGTGTCCAGAGTTATGTCCTAGACAGTTTATAAACAACATTTGTTTATATATGTGGACATGAGGCTTCACATTATCATTGCCAGGAATGTAGGCACAAAGACCTGTGTCCAGAGTTATGTCCGAGACAGTTTATAAACAACATTTGTTTATATATGTGGACATGAGGCTTCACATTATCATTGTCAGGAATGTAGACACAAAGACCTGTGTCCAGAGTTATGTTTGAGACAGTTTATAAACAACATTTGTTTATATATGTGGACATGAGTCTTCACATTATCATTGCCAGGAATGTAGACACAAAGACCTGTGTCCAGAGTTATGTCCTAGACAGTTTATAAACAACATTTGTTTATATATGTGGACATGAGGCTTCACATTATCATTGCCAGGAATGTAGACACAAATACCTGTGTCCAGAGTTATGTCCTAGACAGTTTATAAACAACATTTGTTTATATATGTGGACATGAGGCTTCACATTATCATTGCCAGGAATGTAGACACAAAGACCTGTGTCCAGAGTTATGTCCGAGACAGTTTATAAACAACATTTGTTTATATATGTGGACATGAGGCTTCACATTATCATTGCCAGGAATGTAGACACAAAGACCTGTGTCCAGAGTTATGTCCGAGACAGTTTATAAACAACATTTGTTTATATATGTGGACATGAGGCTTCACATTATCATTGCCAGGAATGTAGACACAAAGACCTGTGTCCAGAGTTATGTCCTAGACAGTTTATAAACAACATTTGTTTATATATGTGGACATGAGGCTTCACATTATCATTGTCAGGAATGTAGACACAAAGACCTGTGTCCAGAGTTATTTCCTGGACAGTTTATAAACAACATTTGTTTATATATGTGGACATGAGGCTTCACATTATCATTGCCAGGAATGTAGACACAAATACCTGTGTCCAGAGTTATGTCCGAGACAGTTTATAAACAACATTTGTTTATATATGTGGACATGAGGCTTCACATTATCATTGTCAGGAATGTAGACACAAAGACCTGTGTCCAGAGTTATGTCCTGGACAGTTTACAAACAACATTTGTTTATATATGTGGACATGAGGATTCACATTATCATTGTCAGGAATGTAGACACAAAGACCTGTGTCCAGAGTTATGTCCTAGACAGTTTATAAACAACATTTGTTTATATATGTGGACATGAGGCTTCACATTATCATTGCCAGGAATGTAGACACAAAGACCTGTGTCCAGAGTTATGTCCTCGACAGTTTATAAACAACATTTGTTTATATATGTGGACATGAGGCTTCACATTATCATTGCCAGGAATGTAGACACAAAGACCTGTGTCCAGAGTTATGTCCGAGACAGTTTATAAACAACATTTGTTTATATATGTGGACATGAGGCTTCACATTATCATTGTCAGGAATGTAGACACAAAGACCTGTGTCCAGAGTTATGTCCGAGACAGTTTATAAACAACATTTGTTTATATATGTGGACATGAGGCTTCACATTATCATTGCCAGGAATGTAGACACAAAGACCTGTGTCCAGAGTTCTGTCCTGGACAGTTTATAAACAACATTTGTTTATATATGTGGACATGAGTCTTCACATTATCATTGCCAGGAATGTAGACACAAAGACCTGTGTCCAGAGTTATGTCCTGGACAGTTTATAAACAACATTTGTTTATATATGTGGACATGAGGATTCACATTATCATTGCCAGGAATGTAGGCACAAAGACCTGTGTCCAGAGTTATGTCCTGGACAGTTTATAAACAACATTTGTTTATATATGTGGACATGAGGCTTCACATTATCATTGCCAGGAATGTAGACACAAAGACCTGTGTCCAGAGTTATGTCCTGGACAGTTTATAAACAACATTTGTTTATATATGTGGACATGAGGCTTCACATTATCATTGTCAGGAATGTAGACACAAAGACCTGTGTCCAGAGTTATGTCCGAGACAGTTTATAAACAACATTTGTTTATATATGTGGACATGAGGCTTCACATAATCATTGTCAGGAATGTAGACACAAAGACCTGTGTCCAGAGTTATGTCCGAGACAGTTTATAAAAAACATTTGTTTATATATGTGGACATGAGGCTTCACATCATCATTGCCAGGAATGTAGACACAAAGACCTGTGTCCAGAGTTATGTCCTAGACAGTTTATAAACAACATTTGTTTATATATGTGGACATGAGGCTTCACATTATCATTGCCAGGAATGTAGACACAAAGACCTGTGTCCAGAGTTATGTCCGAGACAGTTTATAAACAACATTTGTTTATATATGTGGACATGAGGCTTCACATTATCATTGTCAGGAATGTAGACACAAAGACCTGTGTCCAGAGTTATGTCCGAGACAGTTTATAAACAACATTTGTTTGTATATGTGGACATGAGGCTTCACATTATCATTGTCAGGAATGTAGACACAAAGACCTGTGTCCAGAGTTATGTCCGAGACAGTTTATAAACAACATTTGTTTATATATGTGGACATGAGGCTTCACATTATCATTGTCAGGAATGTAGACACAAAGACCTGTGTACAGAGTTATGTCCTAGACAGTTTATAAACAACATTTGTTCATATATGTGGACATGAGGCTTCACATTATCATTGTCAGGAATGTAGACACAAAGACCTGTGTCCAGTGTTATGTCCGAGACAGTTTATAAACAACATTTGTTTATATATGTGGACATGAGGCTTCACATTATCATTGTCAGGAATGTAGACACAAAGACCTGTGTCCAGAGTTTTGTCCTCGACAGTTTATAAACAACATTTGTTTATATATGTGGACATGAGGCTTCACATTATCATTGTCAGGAATGTAGACACAAAGACCTGTGTCCAGAGTTATGTCCTGGACAGTTTATAAACAACATTTGTTTATATATGCGGACATGAGGCTTCACATTATCATTGTCAGGAATGTAGACACAAAGACCTGTGTCCAGAGTTATGTCCTAGACAGTTTATAAACAACATTTGTTTATATATGTGGACATGAGGCTTCACATTATCATTGTCAGGAATGTAGACACAAAGACCTGTGTCCAGAGTTATGTCCAAGACAGTTTATAAACAACATTTGTTTATATATGTGGACATGAGGCTTCACATTATCATTGTCAGGAATGTAGACACAAAGACCTGTGTCCAGAGTTATGTCCGAGACAGTTTATAAACAACATTTGTTTATATATGTGGACATGAGGCTTCACATTATCATTGTCAGGAATGTAGACACAAAGACCTGTGTCCAGAGTTATGTCCTAGACAGTTTATAAACAACATTTGTTTATATATGTGGACATGAGGCTTCACATTATCATTGTCAGGAATGTAGACACAAAGACCTGTGTCCAGAGTTATGTCCTAGACAGTTTATAAAACACATTTGTTTATATATGTGGACATGAGGCTTCACATTATCATTGTCAGGAATGTAGACACAAAGACCTGTGTCCAGAGTTATGTCCTAGACAGTTTATAAACAACATTTGTTTATATATGTGGACATGAGGCTTCACATTATCATTGTCAGGAATGTAGACACAAAGACCTGTGTCCAGAGTTATGTCCTGGACAGTTTATAAACAACATTTGTTTATATATGTGGACATGAGTCTTCATATTATCATTGTCAGGAATGTAGGCACAAAGACCTGTGTCCAGAGTTATGTCCGAGACAGTTTATAAACAACATTTGTTTATATATGTGGACATGAGGCTTCACATTATCATTGCCAGTAATGTAGACACAAAGACCTCCGTCCAGAGTTATGTCCCAGACAGTTTATAAACAACATTTGTTTATATATGTGGACATGAGGCTTCACATTATCATTGTCAGGAATGTAGACACAAAGACCTGTGTCCAGAGTTTTGTCCTAGACAGTTTATAAACAACATTTGTTTATATATGTGGACATGAGGCTTCACATTATCATTGTCAGGAATGTAGACACAAAGACCTGTGTCCAGAGTTATGTCCGAGACAGTTTATAAACAACATTTGTTTATATATGTGGACATGAGGCTTCACATTATCATTGTCAGGAATGTAGGCACAAAGACCTGTGTCCAGAGTTATGTCCGAGATAGTTTATAAACAACATTTGTTTATATATGTGGACATGAGGCTTCACATTATCATTGTCAGGAATGTAGACACAAAGACCTGTGTCCAGAGTTATGTCCTGGACAGTTTATAAACAACATTTGTTTATATATGTGGACATGAGGCTTCACATTATCATTGTCAGGAATGTAGACACAAAGACCTGTGTCCAGAGTTATGTCCGAGACAGTTTATAAACAACATTTGTTTATATATGTGGACATGAGGCTTCACATTATCATTGTCAGGAATGTAGACACAAAGACCTGTGTCCAGAGTTATGTCCGAGACAGTTTATAAACAACATTTGTTTATATATGTGGACATGAGGCTTCACATTATCATTGCCAGGAATGTAGACACAAAGACCTGTGTCCAGAGTTATGTCCTAGACAGTTTATAAACAACATTTGTTTATATATGTGGACATGAGGCTTCACATTATCATTGTCAGGAATGTAGACACAAAGACCTGTGTCCAGAGTTATGTCCTAGACAGTTTATAAACAACATTTGTTTATATATGTGGACATGAGGCTTCACATTATCATTGTCAGGAATGTAGACACAAAGACCTGTGTCCAGAGTTATGTCCGAGACAGTTTATAAACAACATTTGTTTATATATGTGGACATGAGGCTTCACATTATCATTGCCAGTAATGTAGACACAAAGACCTCCGTCCAGAGTTATGTCCCAGACAGTTTATAAACAACATTTGTTTATATATGTGGACATGAGGCTTCACATTATCATTGTCAGGAATGTAGACACAAAGACCTGTGTCCAGAGTTTTGTCCTAGACAGTTTATAAACAACATTTGTTTATATATGTGGACATGAGGCTTCACATTATCATTGTCAGGAATGTAGACACAAAGACCTGTGTCCAGAGTTATGTCCGAGACAGTTTATAAACAACATTTGTTTATATATGTGGACATGAGGCTTCACATTATCATTGTCAGGAATGTAGGCACAAAGACCTGTGTCCAGAGTTATGTCCGAGACAGTTTATAAACAACATTTGTTTATATATGTGGACATGAGGCTTCACATTATCATTGTCAGGAATGTAGACACAAAGACCTGTGTCCAGAGTTATGTCCTGGACAGTTTATAAACAACATTTGTTTATAAATGTGGACATGAGGCTTCACATTATCATTGTCAGGAATGTAGACACAAAGACCTGTGTCCAGAGTTATGTCCGAGACAGTTTATAAACAACATTTGTTTATATATGTGGACATGAGGCTTCACATTATCATTGTCAGGAATGTAGACACAAAGACCTGTGTCCAGAGTTATGTCCGAGACAGTTTATAAACAACATTTGTTTATATATGTGGACATGAGGCTTCACATTATCATTGCCAGGAATGTAGACACAAAGACCTGTGTCCAGAGTTATGTCCTAGACAGTTTATAAACAACATTTGTTTATATATGTGGACATGAGGCTTCACATTATCATTGTCAGGAATGTAGACACAAAGACCTGTGTCCAGGGTTATGTCCTAGACAGTTTATAAACAACATTTGTTTATATATGTGGACATGAGGCTTCACATTATCATTGTCAGGAATGTAGACACAAAGACCTGTGTCCAGAGTTATGTCCGAGACAGTTTATAAACAACATTTGTTTATATATGTGGACATGAGGCTTCACATTATCATTGTCAGGAATGTAGACACAAAGACCTGTGTCCAGAGTTATGTCCTAGACAGTTTAAAAACAACATTTGTTTATATATGTGGACATGAGGCTTCACATTATCATTGTCAGGAATGTAGACACAAAGACCTGTGTCCAGAGTTATGTCCGAGACAGTTTATAAACAACATTTGTTTATATATGTGGACATGAGGCTTCACATTATCATTGTCAGGAATGTAAACACAAAGACCTGTGCCCAGAGTTATGTCCGAGACAGTTTATAAACAACATTTGTTTATATATGTGGACATGAGGCTTCACATTATCATTGCCAGGAATGTAGACACAAAGACCTCTGTCCAGAGTTATGTCCGAGACAGTTTATGAACAACATTTGTTTATATATGTGGACATGAGGCTTCACATTATCATTGTCAGGAATGTAGACACAAAGACCTGTGTCCAGAGTTATGTCCGAGACAGTTTATAAACAACATTTGTTTATATATGTGGACATGAGGCTTCACATTATCATTGTCAGGAATGTAGACACAAAGACCTGTGTCCAGAGTTATGTCCTAGACAGTTTATGAACAACATTTGTTTATATATGTGGACATGAGGCTTCACATTATCATTGCCAGGAATGTAGACACAAAGACCTCCGTCCAGAGTTATGTCCCAGACAGTTTAGAAACAACATTTGTTTATATATGTGGACATGAGGCTTCACATTATCATTGTCAGGAATGTAGACACAACGACCTGTGTACAGAGTTATGTCCTGGACAGTTTATAAACAACATTTGTTTATATATGTGGACATGAGGCTTCACATTATCATTGTCAGGAATGTAGACACAAAGACCTGTGTCCAGAGTTATGTCCGAGACAGTTTATAAACAACATTTGTTTATATATGTGGACATGAGGCTTCACATTTTCATTGTCAGGAATGTAGACACAAAGACCTGTGTCCAGAGTTATGTCCTAGACAGTTTATAAACAACATTTGTTTATATATGTGGACATGAGGCTTCACATTATCATTGCCAGGAATGTAGACACAAAGACCTGTGTCCAGAGTTATGTCCTGGACAGTTTATAAACAACATTTGTTTATATATGTGGACATGAGGCTTCACATTATCATTGCCAGGAATGTAGACACAAAGACCTGTGTCCAGAGTTATGTCCGAGACAGTTTATAAACAACATTTGTTTATATATGTGGACATGCGGCTTCACATTATCATTGTCAGGAATGTAGACACAAAGACCTGTGTCCAGAGTTATGTCCTAGACAGTTTATAAACAACATTTGTTTATATATGTGGACATGAGGCTTCACATTATCATTGCCAGGAATGTAGACACAAAGACCTGTGTCCAGAGTTATGTCCGAGACAGTTTATAAACAACATTTGTTTATATATGTGGACATGAGGCTTCACATTATCATTGTCAGGAATGTAGACACAAAGACCTGTGTCCAGAGTTATGTCCTAGACAGTTTATGAACAACATTTGTTTATATATGTGGACATGAGGCTTCACATTATCATTGCCAGGAATGTAGACACAAAGACCTGTGTCCAGAGTTATGTCCGAGACAGTTTATAAACAACATTTGTTTATATATGTGGACATGAGGCTTCACATTATCATTGCCAGGAATGTAGACACAAAGACCTGTGTCCAGAGTTATGTCCTAGACAGTTTATGAACAACATTTGTTTATATATGTGGACATGAGGCTTCACATTATCATTGCCAGGAATGTAGACACAAAGACCTACGTCCAGAGTTATGTCCCAGACAGTTTAGAAACAACATTTGTTTATATATGTGGACATGAGGCTTCACATTATCATTGTCAGGAATGTAGACACAACGACCTGTGTCCAGAGTTATGTCCTGGACAGTTTATAAACAACATTTGTTTATATATGTGGACATGAGGCTTCACATTATCATTGTCAGGAATGTAGACACAAAGACCTGTGTCCAGAGTTATGTCCGAGACAGTTTATAAACAACATTTGTTTATATATGTGGACATGAGGCTTCACATTTTCATTGTCAGGAATGTAGACACAAAGACCTGTGTCCAGAGTTATGTCCTAGACAGTTTATAAACAACATTTGTTTATATATGTGGACATGAGGCTTCACATTATCATTGCCAGGAATGTAGACACAAAGACCTGTGTCCAGAGTTATGTCCTGGACAGTTTATAAACAACATTTGTTTATATATGTGGACATGAGGCTTCACATTATCATTGCCAGGAATGTAGACACAAAGACCTGTGTCCAGAGTTATGTCCGAGACAGTTTATAAACAACATTTGTTTATATATGTGGACATGAGGCTTCACATTATCATTGCCAGGAATGTAGACACAAAGACCTGTGTCCAGAGTTATGTCCTAGACAGTTTATGAACAACATTTGTTTATATATGTGGACATGAGGCTTCACATTATCATTGCCAGGAATGTAGACACAAAGACCTCCGTCCAGAGTTATGTCCCAGACAGTTTAGAAACAACATTTGTTTATATATGTGGACATGAGGCTTCACATTATCATTGTCAGGAATGTAGACACAACGACCTGTGTCCAGAGTTATGTCCTGGACAGTTTATAAACAACATTTGTTTATATATGTGGACATGAGGCTTCACATTATCATTGTCAGGAATGTAGACACAAAGACCTGTGTCCAGAGTTATGTCCGAGACAGTTTATAAACAACATTTGTTTATATATGTGGACATGAGGCTTCACATTTTCATTGTCAGGAATGTAGACACAAAGACCTGTGTCCAGAGTTATGTCCTAGACAGTTTATAAACAACATTTGTTTATATATGTGGACATGAGGCTTCACATTATCATTGCCAGGAATGTAGACACAAAGACCTGTGTCCAGAGTTATGTCCTGGACAGTTTATAAACAACATTTGTTTATATATGTGGACATGAGGCTTCACATTATCATTGCCAGGAATGTAGACACAAAGACCTGTGTCCAGAGTTATGTCCGAGACAGTTTATAAACAACATTTGTTTATATATGTGGACATGAGGCTTCACATTATCATTGTCAGGAATGTCGACACAAAGACCTGTGTCCAGAGTTATGTCCTAGACAGTTTATAAACAACATTTGTTTATATATGTGGACATGAGGCTTCACATTATCATTGCCAGGAATGTAGACACAAAGACCTGTGTCCAGAGTTATGTCCGAGACAGTTTATAAACAACATTTGTTTATATATGTGGACATGAGGCTTCACATTATCATTGTCAGGAATGTAGACACAAAGACCTGTGTCCAGAGTTATGTCCTAGACAGTTTATGAACAACATTTGTTTATATATGTGGACATGAAGCTTCACATTATCATTGCCAGGAATGTAGACACAAAGACCTGTGTCCAGAGTTATGTCCGAGACAGTTTATAAACAACATTTGTTTATATATGTGGACATGAGGCTTCACATTATCATTGCCAGGAATGTAGACACAAAGACCTGTGTCCAGAGTTATGTCCTAGACAGTTTATAAACAACATTTGTTTATATATGTGGACATGAGGCTTCACATTATCATTGCCAGGAATGTAGACACAAAGACCTGTGTCCAGACTTATGTCCGAGACAGTTTATAAACAACATTTGTTTATATATGTGGACATGAGGCTTCACATTATCATTGCCAGGAATGTAGACACAAAGACCTGTGTGCAGAGTTATGTCCTAGACAGTTTATAAACAACATTTGTTTATATATGTGGACATGAGGCTTCACATTATCATTGCCAGGAATGTAGACACAAAGACCTGTGTCCAGAGTTATGTCCGAGACAGTTTATAAACAACATTTGTTTATATATGTGGACATGAGGCTTCACATTATCATTGTCAGGAATGTAGACACAAAGACCTGTGTCCAGAGTTATGTCCTAGACAGTTTATAAACAACATTTGTTTATATATGTGGACATGAGGCTTCACATTATCATTGTCAGGAATGTAGACACAAAGACCTGTGTCCAGAGTTATGTCCGAGACAGTTTATAAACAACATTTGTTTATATATGAGGACATGAGGCTTCACATTATCATTGCCAGGAATGTAGACACAAAGACCTCTGTCCAGAGTTATGTCCGAGACAGTTTATGAACAACATTTGTTTATATATGTGGACATGAGGCTTCACATTATCATTGTCAGGAATGTAGACACAAAGACCTGTGTCCAGAGTTATGTCCGAGACAGTTTATAAACAACATTTGTTTATATATGTGGACATGAGGCTTCACATTATCATTGTCAGGAATGTAGACACAAAGACCTGTGTCCAGAGTTATGTCCTAGACAGTTTATGAACAACATTTGTTTATATATGTGGACATGAGGCCTCACATTATCATTGCCAGGAATGTAGACACAAAGACCTCCGTCCAGAGTTATGTCCCAGACAGTTTAGAAACAACATTTGTTTATATATGTGGACATGAGGCTTCACATTATCATTGTCAGGAATGTAGACACAACGACCTGTGTCCAGAGTTATGTCCTGGACAGTTTATAAACAACATTTGTTTATATATGTGGACATGAGGCTTCACATTATCATTGTCAGGAATGTAGACACAAAGACCTGTGTCCAGAGTTATGTCCGAGACAGTTTATAAACAACATTTGTTTATATATGTGGACATGAGGCTTCACATTTTCATTGTCAGGAATGTAGACACAAAGACCTGTGTCCAGAGTTATGTCCTAGACAGTTTATAAACAACATTTGTTTATATATGTGGACATGAGGCTTCACATTATCATTGCCAGGAATGTAGACACAAAGACCTGTGTCCAGAGTTATGTCCTAGACAGTTTATAAACAACATTTGTTTATATATGTGGACATGAGGCTTCACATTATCATTGCCAGGAATGTAGACACAAAGACCTGTGTCCAGAGTTATGTCCGAGACAGTTTATAAACAACATTTGTTTATATATGTGGACATGAGGCTTCACATTATCATTGTCAGGAATGTAGACACAAAGACCTGTGTCCAGAGTTATGTCCTAGACAGTTTATAAACAACATTTGTTTATATATGTGGACATGAGGCTTCACATTATCATTGCCAGGAATGTAGACACAAAGACCTGTGTCCAGAGTTATGTCCGAGACAGTTTATAAACAACATTTGTTTATATATGAGGACATGAGGCTTCACATTATCATTGCCAGGAATGTAGACACAAAGACCTCTGTCCAGAGTTATGTCCGAGACAGTTTATGAACAACATTTGTTTATATATGTGGACATGAGGCTTCACATTATCATTGTCAGGAATGTAGACACAAAGACCTGTGTCCAGAGTTATGTCCGAGACAGTTTATAAACAACATTTGTTTATATATGTGGACATGAGGCTTCACATTATCATTGTCAGGAATGTAGACACAAAGACCTGTGTCCAGAGTTATGTCCTAGACAGTTTATGAACAACATTTGTTTATATATGTGGACATGAGGCTTCACATTATCATTGCCAGGAATGTAGACACAAAGACCTCCGTCCAGAGTTATGTCCCAGACAGTTTAGAAACAACATTTGTTTATATATGTGGACATGAGGCTTCACATTATCATTGTCAGGAATGTAGACACAACGACCTGTGTCCAGAGTTATGTCCTGGACAGTTTATAAACAACATTTGTTTATATATGTGGACATGAGGCTTCACATTATCATTGTCAGGAATGTAGACACAAAGACCTGTGTCCAGAGTTATGTCCGAGACAGTTTATAAACAACATTTGTTTATATATGTGGACATGAGGCTTCACATTTTCATTGTCAGGAATGTAGACACAAAGACCTGTGTCCAGAGTTATGTCCTAGACAGTTTATAAACAACATTTATTTATATATGTGGACATGAGGCTTCACATTATCATTGCCAGGAATGTAGACACAAAGACCTGTGTCCAGAGTTATGTCCTGGACAGTTTATAAACAACATTTGTTTATATATGTGGACATGAGGCTTCACATTATCATTGCCAGGAATGTAGACACAAAGACCTGTGTCCAGAGTTATGTCCGAGACAGTTTATAAACAACATTTGTTTATATATGTGGACATGAGGCTTCACATTATCATTGTCAGGAATGTCGACACAAAGACCTGTGTCCAGAGTTATGTCCTAGACAGTTTATAAACAACATTTGTTTATATATGTGGACATGAGGCTTCACATTATCATTGCCAGGGATGTAGACACAAAGGCCTGTGTCCAGAGTTATGTCCGAGACAGTTTATAAACAACATTTGTTTATATATGTGGACATGAGGCTTCACATTATCATTGCCAGGAATGTAGACACAAAGACCTGTGTCCAGAGTTATGTCCTAGACAGTTTATAAACAACATTTGTTTATATATGTGGACATGAGGCTTCACATTATCATTGCCAGGAATGTAGACACAAAGACCTGTGTCCAGAGTTATGTCCGAGACAGTTTATAAACAAAATTTGTTTATATATGAGGACATGAGGCTTCACATTATCATTGCCAGGAATGTAGACACAAAGACCTGTGTCCAGAGTTATGTCCTAGACAGTTTATGAACAACATTTGTTTATATATGTGGACATGAGGCTTCACATTATCATTGCCAGGAATGTAGACACAAAGACCTACGTCCAGAGTTATGTCCCAGACAGTTTAGAAACAACATTTGTTTATATATGTGGACATGAGGCTTCACATTATCATTGTCAGGAATGTAGACACAACGACCTGTGTCCAGAGTTATGTCCTGGACAGTTTATAAACAACATTTGTTTATATATGTGGACATGAGGCTTCACATTATCATTGTCAGGAATGTAGACACAAAGACCTGTGTCCAGAGTTATGTCCGAGACAGTTTATAAACAACATTTGTTTATATATGTGGACATGAGGCTTCACATTTTCATTGTCAGGAATGTAGACACAAAGACCTGTGTCCAGAGTTATGTCCTAGACAGTTTATAAACAACATTTGTTTATATATGTGGACATGAGGCTTCACATTATCATTGCCAGGAATGTAGACACAAAGACCTGTGTCCAGAGTTATGTCCTGGACAGTTTATAAACAACATTTGTTTATATATGTGGACATGAGGCTTCACATTATCATTGCCAGGAATGTAGACACAAAGACCTGTGTCCAGAGTTATGTCCGAGACAGTTTATAAACAACATTTGTTTATATATGTGGACATGAGGCTTCACATTATCATTGCCAGGAATGTAGACACAAAGACCTGTGTCCAGAGTTATGTCCTAGACAGTTTATGAACAACATTTGTTTATATATGTGGACATGAGGCTTCACATTATCATTGCCAGGAATGTAGACACAAAGACCTCCGTCCAGAGTTATGTCCCAGACAGTTTAGAAACAACATTTGTTTATATATGTGGACATGAGGCTTCACATTATCATTGTCAGGAATGTAGACACAACGACCTGTGTCCAGAGTTATGTCCTGGACAGTTTATAAACAACATTTGTTTATATATGTGGACATGAGGCTTCACATTATCATTGTCAGGAATGTAGACACAAAGACCTGTGTCCAGAGTTATGTCCGAGACAGTTTATAAACAACATTTGTTTATATATGTGGACATGAGGCTTCACATTTTCATTGTCAGGAATGTAGACACAAAGACCTGTGTCCAGAGTTATGTCCTAGACAGTTTATAAACAACATTTGTTTATATATGTGGACATGAGGCTTCACATTATCATTGCCAGGAATGTAGACACAAAGACCTGTGTCCAGAGTTATGTCCTGGACAGTTTATAAACAACATTTGTTTATATATGTGGACATGAGGCTTCACATTATCATTGCCAGGAATGTAGACACAAAGACCTGTGTCCAGAGTTATGTCCGAGACAGTTTATAAACAACATTTGTTTATATATGTGGACATGAGGCTTCACATTATCATTGTCAGGAATGTCGACACAAAGACCTGTGTCCAGAGTTATGTCCTAGACAGTTTATAAACAACATTTGTTTATATATGTGGACATGAGGCTTCACATTATCATTGCCAGGAATGTAGACACAAAGACCTGTGTCCAGAGTTATGTCCGAGACAGTTTATAAACAACATTTGTTTATATATGTGGACATGAGGCTTCACATTATCATTGTCAGGAATGTAGACACAAAGACCTGTGTCCAGAGTTATGTCCTAGACAGTTTATGAACAACATTTGTTTATATATGTGGACATGAAGCTTCACATTATCATTGCCAGGAATGTAGACACAAAGACCTGTGTCCAGAGTTATGTCCGAGACAGTTTATAAACAACATTTGTTTATATATGTGGACATGAGGCTTCACATTATCATTGCCAGGAATGTAGACACAAAGACCTGTGTCCAGAGTTATGTCCTAGACAGTTTATAAACAACATTTGTTTATATATGTGGACATGAGGCTTCACATTATCATTGCCAGGAATGTAGACACAAAGACCTGTGTCCAGAGTTATGTCCGAGACAGTTTATAAACAACATTTGTTTATATATGTGGACATGAGGCTTCACATTATCATTGCCAGGAATGTAGACACAAAGACCTGTGTGCAGAGTTATGTCCTAGACAGTTTATAAACAACATTTGTTTATATATGTGGACATGAGGCTTCACATTATCATTGCCAGGAATGTAGACACAAAGACCTGTGTCCAGAGTTATGTCCGAGACAGTTTATAAAGAACATTTGTTTATATATGTGGACATGAGGCTTCACATTATCATTGTCAGGAATGTAGACACAAAGACCTGTGTCCAGAGTTATGTCCTAGACAGTTTATAAACAACATTTGTTTATATATGTGGACATGAGGCTTCACATTATCATTGTCAGGAATGTAGACACAAAGACCTGTGTCCAGAGTTATGTCCGAGACAGTTTATAAACAACATTTGTTTATATATGAGGACATGAGGCTTCACATTATCATTGCCAGGAATGTAGACACAAAGACCTCTGTCCAGAGTTATGTCCGAGACAGTTTATGAACAACATTTGTTTATATATGTGGACATGAGGCTTCACATTATCATTGTCAGGAATGTAGACACAAAGACCTGTGTCCAGAGTTATGTCCGAGACAGTTTATAAACAACATTTGTTTATATATGTGGACATGAGGCTTCACATTATCATTGTCAGGAATGTAGACACAAAGACCTGTGTCCAGAGTTATGTCCTAGACAGTTTATGAACAACATTTGTTTATATATGTGGACATGAGGCCTCACATTATCATTGCCAGGAATGTAGACACAAAGACCTCCGTCCAGAGTTATGTCCCAGACAGTTTAGAAACAACATTTGTTTATATATGTGGACATGAGGCTTCACATTATCATTGTCAGGAATGTAGACACAACGACCTGTGTCCAGAGTTATGTCCTGGACAGTTTATAAACAACATTTGTTTATATATGTGGACATGAGGCTTCACATTATCATTGTCAGGAATGTAGACACAAAGACCTGTGTCCAGAGTTATGTCCGAGACAGTTTATAAACAACATTTGTTTATATATGTGGACATGAGGCTTCACATTTTCATTGTCAGGAATGTAGACACAAAGACCTGTGTCCAGAGTTATGTCCTAGACAGTTTATAAACAACATTTGTTTATATATGTGGACATGAGGCTTCACATTATCATTGCCAGGAATGTAGACACAAAGACCTGTGTCCAGAGTTATGTCCTAGACAGTTTATAAACAACATTTGTTTATATATGTGGACATGAGGCTTCACATTATCATTGCCAGGAATGTAGACACAAAGACCTGTGTCCAGAGTTATGTCCGAGACAGTTTATAAACAACATTTGTTTATATATGTGGACATGAGGCTTCACATTATCATTGTCAGGAATGTAGACACAAAGACCTGTGTCCAGAGTTATGTCCTAGACAGTTTATAAACAACATTTGTTTATATATGTGGACATGAGGCTTCACATTATCATTGCCAGGAATGTAGACACAAAGACCTGTGTCCAGAGTTATGTCCGAGACAGTTTATAAACAACATTTGTTTATATATGAGGACATGAGGCTTCACATTATCATTGCCAGGAATGTAGACACAAAGACCTCTGTCCAGAGTTATGTCCGAGACAGTTTATGAACAACATTTGTTTATATATGTGGACATGAGGCTTCACATTATCATTGTCAGGAATGTAGACACAAAGACCTGTGTCCAGAGTTATGTCCGAGACAGTTTATAAACAACATTTGTTTATATATGTGGACATGAGGCTTCACATTATCATTGTCAGGAATGTAGACACAAAGACCTGTGTCCAGAGTTATGTCCTAGACAGTTTAT
Organism: Heterodontus francisci; assembly: GCF_036365525.1. Classification (NCBI taxonomy): domain Eukaryota; kingdom Metazoa; phylum Chordata; class Chondrichthyes; order Heterodontiformes; family Heterodontidae; genus Heterodontus; species Heterodontus francisci. The sequence goes on along the minus strand of NW_027140130.1, from coordinate 592,290 downwards.
GAACAACATTTGTTTATATATGTGGACATGAGGCTTCACATTATCATTGCCAGGAATGTAGACACAAAGACCTCCGTCCAGAGTTATGTCCCAGACAGTTTAGAAACAACATTTGTTTATATATGTGGACATGAGGCTTCACATTATCATTGTCAGGAATGTAGACACAACGACCTGTGTCCAGAGTTATGTCCTGGACAGTTTATAAACAACATTTGTTTATATATGTGGACATGAGGCTTCACATTATCATTGTCAGGAATGTAGACACAAAGACCTGTGTCCAGAGTTATGTCCGAGACAGTTTATAAACAACATTTGTTTATATATGTGGACATGAGGCTTCACATTTTCATTGTCAGGAATGTAGACACAAAGACCTGTGTCCAGAGTTATGTCCTAGACAGTTTATAAACAACATTTATTTATATATGTGGACATGAGGCTTCACATTATCATTGCCAGGAATGTAGACACAAAGACCTGTGTCCAGAGTTATGTCCTGGACAGTTTATAAACAACATTTGTTTATATATGTGGACATGAGGCTTCACATTATCATTGCCAGGAATGTAGACACAAAGACCTGTGTCCAGAGTTATGTCCGAGACAGTTTATAAACAACATTTGTTTATATATGTGGACATGAGGCTTCACATTATCATTGTCAGGAATGTCGACACAAAGACCTGTGTCCAGAGTTATGTCCTAGACAGTTTATAAACAACATTTGTTTATATATGTGGACATGAGGCTTCACATTATCATTGCCAGGGATGTAGACACAAAGGCCTGTGTCCAGAGTTATGTCCGAGACAGTTTATAAACAACATTTGTTTATATATGTGGACATGAGGCTTCACATTATCATTGCCAGGAATGTAGACACAAAGACCTGTGTCCAGAGTTATGTCCTAGACAGTTTATAAACAACATTTGTTTATATATGTGGACATGAGGCTTCACATTATCATTGCCAGGAATGTAGACACAAAGACCTGTGTCCAGAGTTATGTCCGAGACAGTTTATAAACAACATTTGTTTATATATGAGGACATGAGGCTTCACATTATCATTGCCAGGAATGTAGACACAAAGACCTCTGTCCAGAGTTATGTCCGAGACAGTTTATGAACAACATTTGTTTATATATGTGGACATGAGGCTTCACATTATCATTGTCAGGAATGTAGACACAAAGACCTGTGTCCAGAGTTATGTCCGAGACAGTTTATAAACAACATTTGTTTATATATGTGGACATGAGGCTTCACATTATCATTGTCAGGAATGTAGACACAAAGACCTGTGTCCAGAGTTATGTCCTAGACAGTTTATGAACAACATTTGTTTATATATGTGGACATGAGGCTTCACATTATCATTGCCAGGAATGTAGACACAAAGACCTCCGTCCAGAGTTATGTCCCAGACAGTTTAGAAACAACATTTGTTTATATATGTGGACATGAGGCTTCACATTATCATTGTCAGGAATGTAGACACAACGACCTGTGTCCAGAGTTATGTCCTGGACAGTTTATAAACAACATTTGTTTATATATGTGGACATGAGGCTTCACATTATCATTGTCAGGAATGTAGACACAAAGACCTGTGTCCAGAGTTATGTCCGAGACAGTTTATAAACAACATTTGTTTATATATGTGGACATGAGGCTTCACATTTTCATTGTCAGGAATGTAGACACAAAGACCTGTGTCCAGAGTTATGTCCTAGACAGTTTATAAACAACATTTATTTATATATGTGGACATGAGGCTTCACATTATCATTGCCAGGAATGTAGACACAAAGACCTGTGTCCAGAGTTATGTCCTGGACAGTTTATAAACAACATTTGTTTATATATGTGGACATGAGGCTTCACATTATCATTGCCAGGAATGTAGACACAAAGACCTGTGTCCAGAGTTATGTCCGAGACAGTTTATAAACAACATTTGTTTATATATGTGGACATGAGGCTTCACATTATCATTGTCAGGAATGTAGACACAAAGACCTGTGTCCAGAGTTATGTCCTAGACAGTTTATAAACAACATTTGTTTATATATGTGGACATGAGGCTTCACATTATCATTGCCAGGAATGTAGACACAAAGGCCTGTGTCCAGAGTTATGTCCGAGACAGTTTATAAACAACATTTGTTTATATATGTGGACATGAGGCTTCACATTATCATTGCCAGGAATGTAGACACAAAGACCTGTGTCCAGAGTTATGTCCTAGACAGTTTATAAACAACATTTGTTTATATATGTGGACATGAGGCTTCACATTATCATTGCCAGGAATGTAGACACAAAGACCTGCGTCCAGAGTTATGTCCGAGACAGTTTATAAACAACATTTGTTTATATATGTGGACATGAGGCTTCACATTATCATTGCCAGGAATGTAGACACAAAGACCTGTGTCCAGTGTTATGTCCGAGACAGTTTATAAACAACATTTGTTTATATATGTGGACATGAGGCTTCACATTATCATTGCCAGGAATGTAGACACAAAGACCTGTGTCCAGAGTTATGGCCGACACTTTTTATGAACAACATTTGTTTATATATGTGGACATGAGGCTTCACATTATCATTGTCAGGAATGTAGACACAAAGACCTGTGTCCAGAGTTATGTCCGAGACAGTTTATAAACAACATTTGTTTATATATGTGGACATGAGGCTTCACATTATCATTGTCAGGAATGTAGACACAAAGACCTGTGTCCAGAGTTATGTCCTAGACAGTTTATAAACAACATTTGTTTATATATGTGGACATGAGGCTTCACATTGTCATTGTCGGGAATGTAGACACAAAGACCTGTGTCCAGAGTTATGTCCTAGACAGTTTATAAACAACATTTGTTTATATATGTGGACATGAGGCTTCACATTATCTTTGCCAGGAATGTAGACACAAAGACCTGTGTCCAGAGTTATGTCCTAGACAGTTTATAAACAACATTTGTTTATATATGTGGACATGAGGCTTCACATTATCATTGTCAGGAATGTAGACACAAAGACCTGTGTCCAGAGTTATGTCCTAGACAGTTTATAAACAACATTTGTTTATATATGTGGACATGAGGCTTCACATTATCATTGCCAGGAATGTAGACACAAAGACCTGTGTCCAGAGTTATGTCCGAGACAGTTTATAAACAACATTTGTTTATATATGTGGACATGAGGCTTCACATTATCATTGTCAGGAATGTAGACACAAAGACCTGTGTCCAGAGTTATGTCCGAGACAGTTTATAAACAACATTTGTTTATATATGTGGACATGAGGCTTCACATTATCATTGTCAGGAATGTAGACACAAAGACCTGTGTCCAGAGTTATGTCCGAGACCATTTATAAACAACATTTGTTTATATATGTGGACATGAGGCTTCACATTATCATTGCCAGGAATGTAGACACAAAGACCTGTGTCCAGAGTTATGTCCTAGACAGTTTATAAACAACATTTGTTTATATATGTGGACATGAGGCTTCACATTATCATTGCCAGGAATGTAGACACAAAGACCTGTGTCCAGAGTTATGTCCGAGACAGTTTATAAACAACATTTGTTTATATATGTGGACATGAGGCTTCACATTATCATTGCCAGGAATGTAGACACAAAGACCTGTGTCCAGAGTTATGTCCTAGACAGTTTATAAACAACATTTGTTTATATATGTGGACATGAGGCTTCACATTATCATTGCCAGGAATGTAGACACAAAGACCTGTGTCCAGAGTTATGTCCGAGACAGTTTATAAACAACATTTGTTTATATATGTGGACATGAGGCTTCACATTATCATTGTCAGGAATGTAGACACAAAGACCTGTGTCCAGAGTTATGTCCTAGACAGTTTATAAACAACATTTGTTTATATATGTGGACATGAGGCTTCACATTATCATTGTCAGGAATGTAGACACAAAGACCTGTGTCCAGAGTTATGTCCGAGACAGTTTATAAACAACATTTGTTTATATATGAGGACATGAGGCTTCACATTATCATTGCCAGGAATGTAGACACAAAGAACTCTGTCCAGAGTTATGTCCGAGACAGTTTATGAACAACATTTGTTTATATATGTGGACATGAGGCTTCACATTATCATTGTCAGGAATGTAGACACAAAGACCTGTGTCCAGAGTTATGTCCGAGACAGTTTATAAACAACATTTGTTTATATATGTGGACATGAGGCTTCACATTATCATTGTCAGGAATGTAGACACAAAGACCTGTGTCCAGAGTTATGTCCTGGACAGTTTATAAACAACATTCGTTTATATATGTGGACATGAGGCTTCACATTATCATTGTCAGGAATGTAGACACAAAGACCTGTGTCCAGAGTTATGTCCGAGACAGTTTATAAACAACATTTGTTTATATATGTGGACATGAGGCTTCACATTTTCATTGTCAGGAATGTAGACACAAAGACCTGTGTCCAGAGTTATGTCCTAGACAGTTTATAAACAACATTTGTTTATATATGTGGACATGAGGCTTCACATTATCATTGCCAGGAATGTAGACACAAAGACCTGTGTCCAGAGTTATGTCCTGGACAGTTTATAAACAACATTTGTTTATATATGTGGACATGAGGCTTCACATTATCATTGCCAGGAATGTAGACACAAAGACCTGTGTCCAGAGTTATGTCCGAGACAGTTTATAAACAACATTTGTTTATATATGTGGACATGAGGCTTCACATTATCATTGTCAGGAATGTAGACACAAAGACCTGTGTCCAGAGTTATGTCCTAGACAGTTTATAAACAACATTTGTTTATATATGTGGACATGAGGCTTCACATTATCATTGCCAGGAATGTAGACACAAAGACCTGTGTCCAGAGTTATGTCCGAGACAGTTTATAAACAACATTTGTTTATATATGTGGACATGAGGCTTCACATTATCATTGTCAGGAATGTAGACACAAAGACCTGTGTCCAGAGTTATGTCCTAGACAGTTTATGAACAACATTTGTTTATATATGTGGACATGAGGCTTCACATTATCATTGCCAGGAATGTAGACACAAAGACCTGTGTCCAGAGTTATGTCCGAGACAGTTTATAAACAACATTTGTTTATATATGTGGACATGAGGCTTCACATTATCATTGCCAGGAATGTAGACACAAAGACCTGTGTCCAGAGTTATGTCCTAGACAGTTTATAAACAACATTTGTTTATATATGTGGACATGAGGCTTCACATTATCATTGCCAGGAATGTAGACACAAAGACCTGCGTCCAGAGTTATGTCCGAGACAGTTTATAAACAACATTTGTTTATATATGTGGACATGAGGCTTCACATTATCATTGCCAGGAATGTAGACACAAAGACCTGTGTCCAGTGTTATGTCCGAGACAGTTTATAAACAACATTTGTTTATATATGTGGACATGAGGCTTCACATTATCATTGCCAGGAATGTAGACACAATGACCTGTGTCCAGAGTTATGTCCGACACATTTTATAAACAACATTTGTTTATATATGTGGACATGAGGCTTCACATTATCATTGTCAGGAATGTAGACACAAAGACATGTGTCCAGAGTTATGTCCGAGACAGTTTATAAACAACATTTGTTTATATATGTGGACATGAGGCTTCACATTATCATTGTCAGGAATGTAGACACAAAGACCTGTGTCCAGAGTTATGTCCTAGACAGTTTATAAACAACATTTGTTTATATATGTGGACATGAGGCTTCACATTGTCATTGTCGGGAATGTAGACACAAAGACCTGTGTCCAGAGTTATGTCCTAGACAGTTTATAAACAACATTTGTTTATATATGTGGACATGAGGCTTCACATTATCTTTGCCAGGAATGTAGACACAAAGACCTGTGTCCAGAGTTATGTCCTAGACAGTTTATAAACAACATTTGTTTATATATGTGGACATGTGGCTTCACATTATCATTGTCAGGAATGTAGACACAAAGACCTGTGTCCAGAGTTATGTCCTAGACAGTTTATAAACAACATTTGTTTATATTTGTGGACATGAGGCTTCACATTATGATTGTCAGGAATGTAGACACAAAGACCTGTGTCCAGAGTTATGTCCTAGACAGTTTATAAACAACATTTGTTTATATATGTGGACATGAGGCTTCACATTATCATTGCCAGGAATGTAGACACAAAGACCTGTGTCCAGAGTTATGTCCGAGACAGTTTATAAACAACATTTGTTTATATATGTGGACATGAGGCTTCACATTATCATTGTCAGGAATGTAGACACAAAGACCTGTGTCCAGAGTTATGTCCGAGACAGTTTATAAACAACATTTGTTTATATATGTGGACATGAGGCTTCACATTATCATTGTCAGGAATGTAGACACAAAGACCTGTGTCCAGAGTTATGTCCTAGACAGTTTATAAACAACATTTGTTTATATATGTGGACATGAGGCTTCACATTATCATTGTCAGGAATGTAAACACAAAGACCTGTGTCCAGAGTTATGTCCGAGACAGTTTATAAACAACATTTGTTTATATATGTGGACATGAGGCTTCACATTATCATTGCCAGGAATGTAGACACAAAGACCTGTGTCCAGAGTTATGTCCGAGACAGTTTATGAACAACATTTGTTTATATATGTGGACATGAGGCTTCACGTTATCATTGTCAGGAATGTAGACACAAAGACCTGTGTCCAGAGTTATGTCCTAGACAGTTTATAAACAACATTTGTTTATATATGTGGACATGAGGCTTCACATTATCATTGTCAGGAATGTAGACACAAAGACCTGTGTCCAGAGTTATGTCCGAGACAGTTTATAAACAACATTTGTTTATATATGTGGACATGAGGCTTCACATTATCATTGTCAGGAATGTAGACACAAAGACCTGTGTCCAGAGTTATGTCCGAGACAGTTTATGAACAACATTTGTTTATATATGTGGACATGAGGCTTCACATTATCATTGCCAGGAATGTAGACACAAAGACCTCCGTCCAGAGTTATGTCCCAGACAGTTTAGAAACAACATTTGTTTATATATGTGGACATGAGGCTTCACATTATCATTGTCAGGAATGTAGACACAAAGACCTGTGTCCAGAGTTATGTCCTGGACAGTTTATAAACAACATTTGTTTATATATGTGGACATGAGGCTTCACATTATCATTGTCAGGAATGTAGACACAAAGACCTGTGTCCAGAGTTATGTCCGAGAAAGTTTATAAACAACATTTGTTTATATATGTGGACATGAGGCTTCACATTTTCATTGTCAGGAATGTAGACACAAAGACCTGTGTCCAGAGTTATGTCCTAGACAGTTTATAAACAACATTTGTTTATATATGTGGACATGAGGCTTCACATTATCATTGCCAGGAATGTAGACACAAAGACCTGTGTCCAGAGTTATGTCCTGGACAGTTTATAAGCAACATTTGTTTATATATGTGGACATGAGGCTTCACATTATCATTGCCAGGAATGTAGACACAAAGACCTGTGTCCAGAGTTATGTCCGAGACAGTTTATAAACAACATTTGTTTATATATGTGGACATGAGGCTTCACATTATCATTGTCAGGAATGTAGACACAAAGACCTGTGTCCAGAGTTATGTCCTAGACAGTTTATAAACAACATTTGTTTATATATGTGGACATGAGGCTTCACATTATCATTGCCAGGAATGTAGACACAAAGACCTGTGTCCAGAGTTATGTCCGAGACAGTTTATAAACAACATTTGTTTATATATCTGGACATGAGGCTTCACATTATCATTGTCAGGAATGTAGACACAAAGACCTGTGTCCAGAGTTATGTCCTAGACAGTTTATGAACAACATTTGTTCATATATGTGGACATGAGGCTTCACATTATCATTGCCAGGAATGTAGACACAAAGACCTGTGTCCAGAGTTATGTCCGAGACAGTTTATAAACAACATTTGTTTATATATGTGGACATGAGGCTTCAAATTATCATTGCCAGGAATGTAGACACAAAGACCTGTGTCCAGAGTTATGTCCTAGACAGTTTATAAACAACATTTGTTTATATATGTGGACATGAGGCTTCACATTATCATTGCCAGGAATGTAGACACAAAGACCTGTGTCCAGAGTTATGTCCGAGACAGTTTATAAACAACATTTGTTTATATATGTGGACATGAGGCTTCACATTATCATTGCCAGGAATGTAGACACAAAGACCTGTGTCCAGTGTTATGTCCGAGACAGTTTATAAACAACATTTGTTTATATATGTGGACATGAGGCTTCACATTATCATTGCCAGGAATGTAGACACAAAGACCTGTGTCCAGAGTTATGTCCGAGACAGTTTATAAACAACATTTGTTTATATATGAGGACATGAGGCTTCACATTATCATTGTCAGGAATGTAGACACAAAGACCTGTGTCCAGAGTTATGTCCGAGACAGTTTATAAACAACATTTGTTTATATATGTGGACATGAGGCTTCACATTATCATTGTCAGGAATGTAGACACAAAGACCTGTGTCCAGAGTTATGTCCTAGACAGTTTATAAACAACATTTGTTTATATATGTGGACATGAGGCTTCACATTATCATTGCCAGGAATGTAGACACAAAGACCTGTGTCCAGAGTTATGTCCGAGACAGTTTATAAACAACATTTGTTTATATATGTGGACATGAGGCTTCACATTATCATTGTCAGGAATGTAGACACAAAGATCTGTGTCCAGAGTTATGTCCGAGACAGTTTATAAACAACATTTGTTTATATATGTGGACACGAGGCTTCACATTATCATTGTCAGGAATGTAGACACAAAGACCTGTGTCCAGAGTTATGTCCTAGACAGTTTATAATCAACATTTGTTTATATATGTGGACATGAGGCTTCACATTATCATTGTCAGGAATGTAGACACAAAGACCTGTGTCCAGAGTTATGTCCGATACAGTTTATAAACAACATTTGTTTATATATGTGGACATGAGGCTTCACATTATCATTGCCAGGAATGTAGACACAAAGACCTGTGTCCAGAGTTATGTCCGAGACAGTTTATAAACAACATTTGTTTATATATGTGGACATGAGGCTTCACATTATCATTGCCAGGAATGTAGACACAAAGACCTGTGTCCAGAGTTATGTCCGAGACAGTTTATAAACAACATTTGTTTATATATGAGGACATGAGGCTTCACATTATCATTGTCAGGAATGTAGACACAAAGACCTGTGTCCAGAGTTATGTCCGAGACAGTTTATAAACAACATTTGTTTATATATGTGGACATGAGGCTTCACATTATCATTGTCAGGAATGTAGACACAAAGACCTGTGTCCAGAGTTATGTCCTAGACAGTTTATAAACAACATTTGTTTATATATGTGGACATGAGGCTTCACATTATCATTGCCAGGAATGTAGACACAAAGACCTGTGTCCAGAGTTATGTCCGAGACAGTTTATAAACAACATTTGTTTATATATGTGGACATGAGGCTTCACATTATCATTGTCAGGAATGTAGACACAAAGATCTGTGTCCAGAGTTATGTCCGAGACAGTTTATAAACAACATTTGTTTATATATGTGGACACGAGGCTTCACATTATCATTGTCAGGAATGTAGACACAAAGACCTGTGTCCAGAGTTATGTCCTAGACAGTTTATAAACAACATTTGTTTATATATGTGGACATGAGGCTTCACATTATCATTGTCAGGAATGTAGACACAAAGACCTGTGTCCAGAGTTATGTCCGAGACAGTTTATAAACAACATTTGTTTATATATGTGGACATGAGGCTTCACATTATCATTGCCAGGAATGTAGACACAAAGACCTGTGTCCAGGGTTATGTCCCAGACAGTTTATAAACCACATTTGTTTATATATGTGGACATGAGGCTTCACATTATCATTGTCAGGAATGTAGACACAAAGACCTGTGTCCAGAGTTATGTCCTCGACAGTTTATAAACAACATTTGTTTATATATGTGGACATGAGGCTTCACATTATCATTGTCAGGAATGTAGACACAAAGACCTGTGTCCAGAGTTATGTCCGAGACAGTTTATAAACAACATTTGTTTATATATGTGGACATGACGCTTCACATTATCATTGTCAGGAATGTAGACACAAAGACCTGTGTCCAGAGTTATGTCCTAGACAGTTTATAAACAACATTTGTTTATATATGTGGACATGAGGCTTCACATTATCATTGTCAGGAATGTAGACACAAAGACCTGTGTCCAGAGTTATGTCCTAGACAGTTTATAAACAACATTTGTTTATATATGTGGACATGAGGCTTCACATTATCATTGCCAGGAATGTAGACACAAAGACCTGTGTCCAGAGTTATGTCCGAGACATTTTATAAACAACATTTGTTTTTATATGTGGACATGAGGCTTCACATTATCATTGTCAGGAATGTAGACACAAAGACCTGTGTCCAGAGTTATGTTCTGGACAGTTTATAAACAACATTTGTTTATATATGTGGACATGTGGCTTCACATTATCATTGTCAGGAATGTAAACACAAAGACCTGTGTCCAGAGTTATGTCCGAGACAGTTTATAAACAACATTTGTTTATATATGTGGACATGAGGCTTCACATTATCATTGCCAGGAATGTAGACACAAAGACCTGTGTCCAGAGTTATGTCCGAGACAGTTTATAAACAACATTTGTTTATATATGTGGACATGAGGCTTCACATTATCATTGTCAGGAATGTAGACACAAAGACCTGTGTCCAGAGTTATGTCCTAGACAGTTTATAAACAACATTTGTTTATATATGTGGACATGTGGCTTCACATTATCATTGTCAGGAATGTAAACACAAAGACCTGTGCCCAGAGTTATGTCCGAGACAGTTTATAAACAACATTTGTTTATATATGTGGACATGAGGCTTCACATTATCATTGCCAGGAATGTAGACACAAAGACCTGTGTCCAGAGTTATGTCCGAGACAGTTTATAAACAACATTTGTTTATATATGTGGACATGAGGCTTCACATTATCATTGTCAGGAATGTAGACACAAAGACCTGTGTCCAGAGTTATGTCCTAGACAGTTTATAAACAACATTTGTTTATATATGTGGACATGAGGCTTCACATTATCATTGTCAGGAATGTAGACACAAAGACCTGTGTCCAGAGTTATGTCCTAGACAGTTTATAAACAACATTTGTTTATATATGTGGACATGAGGCTTCACATTATCATTGTCAGGAATGTAGACACAAAGACCTCTGTCCAGAGTTATGTCCGAGACAGTTTATAAACAGCATTTGTTTATATATGTGGACATGAGGCTTCACATTATCATTGTCAGGAATGTAGACACAAAGACCTGTGTCCAGAGTTATGTTCTGGACAGTTTATAAACAACATTTGTTTATATATGTGGACATGTGGCTTCACATTATCATTGTCAGGAATGTAAACACAAAGACCTGTGTCCAGAGTTATGTCCGAGACAGTTTATAAACAACATTTGTTTATATATGTGGACATGAGGCTTCACATTATCATTGCCAGGAATTTAGACACAAAGACCTGTGTCCAGAGTTATGTCCGAGACAGTTTATAAACAACATTTGTTTATATATGTGGACATGAGGCTTCACATTATCATTGTCAGGAATGTAGACACAAAGATCTGTGTCCAGAGTTATGTCCGAGACAGTTTATAAACAACATTTGTTTATATATGTGGACACGAGGCTTCACATTATCATTGTCAGGAATGTAGACACAAAGACCTGTGTCCAGAGTTATGTCCGAGACAGTTTATAAACAACATTTGTTTTTATATGTGGACATGAGGCTTCATATTATCATTGTCAGGAATGTAGACACAAAGACCTGTGTCCAGAGTTATGTTCTGGACAGTTTATAAACAACATTTGTTTATATATGTGGACATGTGGCTTCACATTATCATTGTCAGGAATGTAAACACAAAGACCTCTGTCCAGAGTTATGTCCGAGACAGTTTATAAACAACATTTGTTTATATATGTGGACATGAGGCTTCACATTATCATTGCCAGGAATGTAGACACAAAGACCTGTGTCCAGAGTTATGTCCGAGACAGTTTATAAACAACATTTGTTTATATATGTGGACATGAGGCTTCACATTATCATTGTCAGGAATGTAGACACAAAGACCTGTGTCCAGAGTAATGTCCTAGACAGTTTATAAACAACATTTGTTTATATATGTGGACATGTGGCTTCACATTATCATTGTCAGGAATGTAAACACAAAGACCTGTGTCCAGAGTTATGTCCGAGACAGTTTATAAACAACATTTGTTTATATATGTGGACATGAGGCTTCACATTATCATTGCCAGGAATGTAGACACAAAGACCTGTGTCCAGAGTTATGTCCGAGACAGTTTATAAACAACATTTGTTTATATATGTGGACATGAGGCTTCACATTATCATTGTCAGGAATGTAGACACAAAGACCTGTGTCCAGAGTTATGTCCTAGACAGTTTATAAACAACATTTGTTTATATATGTGGACATGAGGCTTCACATTATCATTGTCAGGAATGTAGACACAAAGATCTGTGTCCAGAGTTATGTCCGAGACAGTTTATAAACAACATTTGTTTATATATGTGGACATGAGGCTTCACATTATCATTGTCAGGAATGTAGACACAAAGACCTGTGTCCAGAGTTATGTCCTAGACAGTTTATAAACAACATTTGTTTATATATGTGGACATGAGGCTTCACATTATCATTGTCAGGAATGTAGACACAAAGACCTGTGTCCAGAGTTATGTCCGAGACAGTTTATAAACAGCATTTGTTTATATATGTGGACATGAGGCTTCACATTATCATTGTCAGGAATGTAGACACAAAGACCTGTGTCCAGAGTTATGTTCTGGACAGTTTATAAACAACATTTGTTTATATATGTGGACATGTGGCTTCACATTATCATTGTCATGAATGTAAACACAAAGACCTGTTTCCAGAGTTATGTCCGAGACAGTTTATAAACAAAATTTGTTTATATATGTGGACATGAGGCTTCACATTATCATTGCCAGGAATGTAGACACAAAGACCTGTGTCCAGAGTTATGTCCGAGACAGTTTATTAACAACATTTGTTTATATATGTGGACATGAGGCTTCACATTATCATTGTCAGGAATGTAGACACAAAGATCTGTGTCCAGAGTTATGTCCGAGACAGTTTATAAACAACATTTGTTTATATATGTGGACACGAGGCTTCACATTATCATTGTCAGGAATGTAGACACAAAGACCTGTGTCCAGAGTTATGTCCTAGACAGTTTATAAACAACATTTGTTTATATATGTGGACATGAGGCTTCACATTATCATTGTCAGGAATGTAGACACAAAGACCTGTGTCCAGAGTTATGTCCTAGACAGTTTATAAACAACATTTGTTTATATATGTGGACATGAGGCTTCACATTATCATTGTCCGGAATGTAGACACAAAGACCTCTGTCCAGAGTTATGTCCGAGACAGTTTATAAACAGCATTTGTTTATATATGTGGACATGAGGCTTCACATTATCATTGTCAGGAATGTAGACACAAAGACCTGTGTCCAGAGTTATGTTCTGGACAGTTTATAAACAACATTTGTTTATATATGTGGACATGTGGCTTCACATTATCATTGTCAGGAATGTAAACACAAAGACCTGTGTCCAGAGTTATGTCCGAGACAGTTTATAAACAACATTTGTTTATATATGTGGACATGAGGCTTCACATTATCATTGCCAGGAATTTAGACACAAAGACCTGTGTCCAGAGTTATGTCCGAGACAGTTTATAAACAACATTTGTTTATATATGTGGACATGAGGCTTCACATTATCATTGTCAGGAATGTAGACACAAAGATCTGTGTCCAGAGTTATGTCCGAGACAGTTTATAAACAACATTTGTTTATATATGTGGACACGAGGCTTCACATTATCATTGTCAGGAATGTAGACACAAAGACCTGTGTCCAGAGTTATGTCCGAGACAGTTTATAAACAACATTTGTTTTTATATGTGGACATGAGGCTTCATATTATCATTGTCAGGAATGTAGACACAAAGACCTGTGTCCAGAGTTATGTTCTGGACAGTTTATAAACAACATTTGTTTATATATGTGGACATGTGGCTTCACATTATCATTGTCAGGAATGTAAACACAAAGACCTCTGTCCAGAGTTATGTCCGAGACAGTTTATAAACAACATTTGTTTATATATGTGGACATGAGGCTTCACATTATCATTGCCAGGAATGTAGACACAAAGACCTGTGTCCAGAGTTATGTCCGAGACAGTTTATAAACAACATTTGTTTATATATGTGGACATGAGGCTTCACATTATCATTGTCAGGAATGTAGACACAAAGACCTGTGTCCAGAGTAATGTCCTAGACAGTTTATAAACAACATTTGTTTATATATGTGGACATGTGGCTTCACATTATCATTGTCAGGAATGTAAACACAAAGACCTGTGTCCAGAGTTATGTCCGAGACAGTTTATAAACAACATTTGTTTATATATGTGGACATGAGGCTTCACATTATCATTGCCAGGAATGTAGACACAAAGACCTGTGTCCAGAGTTATGTCCGAGACAGTTTATAAACAACATTTGTTTATATATGTGGACATGAGGCTTCACATTATCATTGTCAGGAATGTAGACACAAAGACCTGTGTCCAGAGTTATGTCCTAGACAGTTTATAAACAACATTTGTTTATATATGTGGACATGAGGCTTCACATTATCATTGTCAGGAATGTAGACACAAAGATCTGTGTCCAGAGTTATGTCCGAGACAGTTTATAAACAACATTTGTTTATATATGTGGACATGAGGCTTCACATTATCATTGTCAGGAATGTAGACACAAAGACCTGTGTCCAGAGTTATGTCCTAGACAGTTTATAAACAACATTTGTTTATATATGTGGACATGAGGCTTCACATTATCATTGTCAGGAATGTAGACACAAAGACCTGTGTCCAGAGTTATGTCCGAGACAGTTTATAAACAGCATTTGTTTATATATGTGGACATGAGGCTTCACATTATCATTGTCAGGAATGTAGACACAAAGACCTGTGTCCAGAGTTATGTTCTGGACAGTTTATAAACAACATTTGTTTATATATGTGGACATGTGGCTTCACATTATCATTGTCATGAATGTAAACACAAAGACCTGTTTCCAGAGTTATGTCCGAGACAGTTTATAAACAAAATGTGTTTATATATGTGGACATGAGGCTTCACATTATCATTGCCAGGAATGTAGACACAAAGACCTGTGTCCAGAGTTATGTCCGAGACAGTTTATTAACAACATTTGTTTATATATGTGGACATGAGGCTTCACATTATCATTGTCAGGAATGTAGACACAAAGATCTGTGTCCAGAGTTATGTCCGAGACAGTTTATAAACAACATTTGTTTATATATGTGGACACGAGGCTTCACATTATCATTGTCAGGAATGTAGACACAAAGACCTGTGTCCAGAGTTATGTCCTAGACAGTTTATAAACAACATTTGTTTATATATGTGGACATGAGGCTTCACATTATCATTGTCAGGAATGTAGACACAAAGACCTGTGTCCAGAGTTATGTCCGAGACAGTTTATAAACAACATTTGTTTATATATGTGGACATGAGGCTTCACATTATCATTGCCAGGAATGTAGACACAAAGACCTGTGTCCAGAGTTATGTCCCAGACAGTTTATAAACAACATTTGTTTATATATGTGGACATGAGGCTTCACATTATCATTGTCAGGAATGTAGACACAAAGACCTGTGTCCAGGGTTATGTCCGAGACAGTTTATAAACAACATTTGTTTATATATGTGGACATGAGGCTTCACATTATCATTGTCAGGAATGTAGACACAAAGACCTGTGTCCAGAGTTATGTCCGAGACAGTTTATAACCAACATTTGTTTATATATGTGGACATGAGGCTTCACATTATCATTGTCAGGAATGTAGACACAAAGACCTGTGTCCAGAGTTATGTCCTAGACAGTTTATAAACAACATTTGTTTATATATGTGGACATGAGGCTTCACATTATCATTGTCAGGAATGTAGACACAAAGACCTGTGTCCAGAGTTATGTCCTAGACAGTTTATAAACAACATTTGTTTATATATGTGGACATGTGGCTTCACATTATCATTGTCAGGAATGTAAACACAAAGACCTGTGTCCAGAGTTATGTCCGAGACAGTTTATAAACAACATTTGTTTATATATGTGGACATGAGGCTTCACATTATCATTGTCAGGAATGTAGACACAAAGACCTGTGTCCAGAGTTATGTCCTAGACAGTTTATAAACAACATTTGTTTATATATGTGGACATGAGGCTTCACATTATCATTGTCAGGAATGTAGACACAAAGACCTGTGTCCAGAGTTATGTCCTAGACAGTTTATAAACAACATTTGTTTATATATGTGGACATGAGGCTTCACATTATCATTGTCAGGAATGTAGACACAAAGACCTCTGTCCAGAGTTATGTCCGAGACAGTTTATAAACAGCATTTGTTTATATATGTGGACATGAGGCTTCACATTATCATTGTCAGGAATGTAGACACAAAGACCTGTGTCCAGAGTTATGTCCTAGACAGTTTATAAACAACATTTGTTTATATATGTGGACATGAGGCTTCACATTATCATTGTCAGGAATGTAGACACAAAGACCTGTGTCCAGAGTTATGTCCTAGACAGTTTATAAACAACATTTGTTTATATATGTGGACATGAGGCTTCACATTATCTTTGCCAGGAATGTAGACACAAAGACCTGTGTCCAGAGTTATGTCCGAGACAGTTTATAAACAACATTTGTTTATAAATGTGGACATGAGGCTTCACATTATCATTGCCAGGAATGTAGACACAAAGACCTGTGTCCAGAGTTATGTCCGAGACAGTTTATAAACAGCATTTGTTTATATATGTGGACATGAGGCTTCACATTATCATTGTCAGGAATGTAGACACAAAGACCTGTGTCCAGAGTTATGTCCTAGACAGTTTATAAACAACATTTGTTTATATATGTGGACATGAGGCTTCACATTATCATTGCCAGGAATGTAGACACAAAGACCTGTGTCCAGAGTTATGTCCGAGACAGTTTATAAACAACATTTGTTTATATATGTGGACATGAGGCTTCACATTATCATTGTCAGGAATGTAGACACAAAGACCTGTGTCCAGAGTTATGTCCGAGACAGTTTATCAACAACATTTGTTTATATATGTGGACATGAGGCTTCACATTATCATTGTCAGGAATGTAGACACAAAGATCTGTGTCCAGAGTTATGTCCGAGACAGTTTATAAACAACATTTGTTTATATATGTGGACACGAGGCTTCACATTATCATTGTCAGGAATGTAGACACAAAGACCTGTGTCCAGAGTTATGTCCTACTCAGTTTATAAACAACATTTGTTTATATATGTGGACATGAGGCTTCACATTATCATTGTCAGGAATGTAGACACAAAGACCTGTGTCCAGAGTTATGTCCGAGACAGTTTATAAACAGCATTTGTTTATATATGTGGACATGAGGCTTCACATTATCATTGTCAGGAATGTAGACACAAAGACCTGTGTCCAGAGTTATGTTCTGGACAGTTTATAAACAACATTTGTTTATATATGTGGACATGTGGCTTCACATTATCATTGTCATGAATGTAAACACAAAGACCTGTTTCCAGAGTTATGTCCGAGACAGTTTATAAACAACATTTGTTTATATATGTGGACATGAGGCTTCACATTATCATTGCCAGGAATGTAGACACAAAGACCTGTGTCCAGAGTTATGTCCGAGACAGTTTATAAACAACATTTGTTTATATATGTGGACATGAGGCTTCACATTATCATTGTCAGGAATGTAGACACAAAGATCTGTGTCCAGAGTTATGTCCGAGACAGTTTATAAACAACATTTGTTTATATATGTGGACACGAGGCTTCACATTATCATTGTCAGGAATGTAGACACAAAGACCTGTGTCCAGAGTTATGTCCTAGACAGTTTATAAACAACATTTGTTTATATATGTGGACATGAGGCTTCACATTATCATTGTCAGGAATGTAGACACAAAGACCTGTGTCCAGAGTTATGTCCGAGACAGTTTATAAACAACATTTGTTTATATATGTGGACATGAGGCTTCACATTATCATTGCCAGGAATGTAGACACAAAGACCTGTGTCCAGAGTTATGTCCCAGACAGTTTATAAACAACATTTGTTTATATATGTGGACATGAGGCTTCACATTATCATTGTCAGGAATGTAGACACAAAGACCTGTTTCCAGAGTTATGTCCGAGACAGTTTATAAACAACATTTGTTTATATATGTGGACATGAGGCTTCACATTATCATTGTCAGGAATGTAGTCACAAAGACCTGTGTCCAGAGTTATGTCCGAGACAGTTTATAACCAACATTTGTTTATATATGTGGACATGAGGCTTCACATTATCATTGTCAGGAATGTAGACACAAAGACCTGTGTCCAGAGTTATGTCCTAGACAGTTTATAAACAACATTTGTTTATATATGTGGACATGAGGCTTCACATTATCATTGTCAGGAATGTAGACACAAAGACCTGTGTCCAGAGTTATGTCCTAGACAGTTTATAAACAACATTTGTTTATATATGTGGACATGAGGCTTCACATTATCATTGCCAGGAATGTAGACACAAAGACCTGTGTCCAGAGTTATGTCCGAGACAGTTTATAAACAACATTTGTTTTTATATGTGGACATGAGGCTTCACATTATCATTGTCAGGAATGTAGACACAAAGACCTGTGTCCAGAGTTATGTTCTGGACAGTTTATAAACAACATTTGTTTATATATGTGGACATGTGGCTTCACATTATCATTGTCAGGAATGTAAACACAAAGACCTGTGTCCAGAGTTATGTCCGAGACAGTTTATAAACAACATTTGTTTATATATGTGGACATGAGGCTTCACATTATCATTGCCAGGAATGTAGACACAAAGACCTGTGTCCAGAGTTATGTCCGAGACAGTTTATAAACAGCATTTGTTTATATATGTGGACATGAGGCTTCACATTATCATTGTCAGGAATGTAGACACAAAGACCTGTGTCCAGAGTTATGTCCTAGACAGTTTATAAACAACATTTGTTTATATATGTGGACATGAGGCTTCACATTATCATTGCCAGGAATGTCGACACAAAGACCTGTGTCCAGAGTTATGTCCGAGACAGTTTATAAACAACATTTGTTTATATATGTGGACACGAGGCTTCACATTATCATTGTCAGGAATGTAGACACAAAGACCTGTGTCCAGAGTTATGTCCGAGACAGTTTATCAACAACATTTGTTTATATATGTGGACATGAGGCTTCAGATTATCATTGTCAGGAATGTAGACACAAAGATCTGTGTCCAGAGTTATGTCCGAGACAGTTTATAAACAACATTTGTTTATATATGTGGACATGAGGCTTCACATTATCATTGTCAGGAATGTAGACACAAAGACCTGTGTCCAGAGTTATGTTCTGGACAGTTTATAAACAACATTTGTTTATATATGTGGACATGTGGCTTCACATTATCATTGTCAGGAATGTAAACACAAAGACCTGTGTCCAGAGTTATGTCCGAGACAGTTTATAAACAACATTTGTTTATATATGTGGACATGAGGCTTCACATTATCATTGCCAGGAATGTAGACACAAAGACCTGTGTCCAGAGTTATGTCCGAGACAGTTTATAAACAACATTTGTTTATATATGTGGACATGAGGCTTCACATTATCATTGTCAGGAATGTAGACACAAAGATCTGTGTCCAGAGTTATGTCCGAGACAGTTTATAAACAACATTTGTTTATATATGTGGACACGAGGCTTCACATTATCATTGTCAGGAATGTAGACACAAAGACCTGTGTCCAGAGTTATGTCCTAGACAGTTTATAAACAACATTTGTTTATATATGTGGACATGAGGCTTCACATTATCATTGTCAGGAATGTAGACACAAAGACCTGTGTCCAGAGTTATGTCCGAGACAGTTTATAAACAACATTTGTTTATATATGTGGACATGAGGCTTCACATTATCATTGCCAGGAATGTAGACACAAAGACCTGTGTCCAGAGTTATGTCCGAGACAGTTTATAAACAACATTTGTTTTTATATGTGGACATGAGGCTTCACATTATCATTGTCAGGAATGTAGACACAAAGACCTGTGTCCAGAGTTATGTTCTGGACAGTTTATAAACAACATTTGTTTATATATGTGGACATGTGGCTTCACATTATCATTGTCAGGAATGTAAACACAAAGACCTGTGTCCAGAGTTATGTCCGAGACAGTTTATAAACAACATTTGTTTATATATGTGGACATGAGGCTTCACATTATCATTGCCAGGAATGTAGACACAAAGACCTGTGTCCAGAGTTATGTCCTAGACAGTTTATAAACAACATTTGTTTATATATGTGGCATGAGGCTTCACATTATCATTGTCAGGAATGTAGACACAAAGACCTGTGTCCAGAGTTATGTCCTAGACAGTTTATAAACAACATTTGTTTATATATGTCTACATGTGGCTTCACATTATCATTGTCAGGAATGTAAACACAAAGACCTGTGTCCAGAGTTATGTCCGAGACAGTTTATAAACAACATTTGTTTATATATGTGGACATGAGGCTTCACATTATCATTGCCAGGAATGTAGACACAAAGACCTGTGTCCAGAGTTATGTCCGAGACAGTTTATAAACAACATTTGTTTATATATGTGGACATGAGGCTTCACATTATCATTGTCAGGAATGTAGACACAAAGACCTGTGTCCAGAGTTATGTCCTAGACAGTTTATAAACAACATTTGTTTATATATGTGGACATGAGGCTTCACATTATCATTGTCAGGAATGTAGACACAAAGACCTGTGTCCAGAGTTATGTCCTAGACAGTTTATAAACAACATTTGTTTATATATGTGGACATGAGGCTTCACATTATCATTGTCAGGAATGTAGACACAAAGACCTGTGTCCAGAGTTATGTCCGAGACAGTTTATAAACAGCATTTGTTTATATATGTGGACATGAGGCTTCACATTATCATTGTCAGGAATGTAGACACAAAGACCTGTGTCCAGAGTTATGTCCTAGACAGTTTATAAACAACATTTGTTTATATATGTGGACATGAGGCTTCACATTATCATTGTCAGGAATGTAGACACAAAGACCTGTGTCCAGAGTTATGTCCTAGACAGTTTATAAACAACATTTGTTTATATATGTGGACATGAGGCTTCACATTATCTTTGCCAGGAATGTAGACACAAAGACCTGTGTCCAGAGTTATGTCCGAGACAGTTTATAAACAACATTTGTTTATAAATGTGGACATGAGGCTTCACATTATCATTGCCAGGAATGTAGACACAAAGACCTGTGTCCAGAGTTATGTCCGAGACAGTTTATAAACAGCATTTGTTTATATATGTGGACATGAGGCTTCACATTATCATTGTCAGGAATGTAGACACAAAGACCTGTGTCCAGAGTTATGTCCTAGACAGTTTATAAACAACATTTGTTTATATATGTGGACATGAGGCTTCACATTATCATTGCCAGGAATGTCGACACAAAGACCTGTGTCCAGAGTTATGTCCGAGACAGTTTATAAACAACATTTGTTTATATATGTGGACACGAGGCTTCACATTATCATTGTCAGGAATGTAGACACAAAGACCTGTGTCCAGAGTTATGTCCGAGACAGTTTATCAACAACATTTGTTTATATATGTGGACATGAGGCTTCACATTATCATTGTCAGGAATGTAGACACAAAGATCTGTGTCCAGAGTTATGTCCGAGACAGTTTATAAACAACATTTGTTTATATATGTGGACATGAGGCTTCACATTATCATTGTCAGGAATGTAGACACAAAGACCTGTGTCCAGAGTTATGTCCTAGACAGTTTATAAACAACATTTGTTTATATATGTGGACATGAGGCTTCACATTATCATTGTCAGGAATGTAGACACAAAGACCTGTGTCCAGAGTTATGTCCTAGACAGTTTATAAACAACATTTGTTTATATATGTGGACATGAGGCTTCACATTATCATTGTCAGGAATGTAGACACAAAGACCTGTGTCCAGAGTTATGTCCTAGACAGTTTATAAACAACATTTGTTTATATATGTGGACATGAGGCTTCACATTATCTTTGCCAGGAATGTAGACACAAAGACCTGTGTCCAGAGTTATGTCCGAGACAGTTTATAAACAACATTTGTTTATAAATGTGGACATGAGGCTTCACATTATCATTGCCAGGAATGTAGACACAAAGACCTGTGTCCAGAGTTATGTCCGAGACAGTTTATAAACAGCATTTGTTTATATATGTGGACATGAGGCTTCACATTATCATTGTCAGGAATGTAGACACAAAGACCTGTGTCCAGAGTTATGTCCTAGACAGTTTATAAACAACATTTGTTTATATATGTGGACATGAGGCTTCACATTATCATTGCCAGGAATGTCGACACAAAGACCTGTGTCCAGAGTTATGTCCGAGACAGTTTATAAACAACATTTGTTTATATATGTGGACACGAGGCTTCACATTATCATTGTCAGGAATGTAGACACAAAGACCTGTGTCCAGAGTTATGTCCGAGACAGTTTATCAACAACATTTGTTTATATATGTGGACATGAGGCTTCACATTATCATTGTCAGGAATGTAGACACAAAGATCTGTGTCCAGAGTTATGTCCGAGACAGTTTATAAACAACATTTGTTTATATATGTGGACATGAGGCTTCACATTATCATTGTCAGGAATGTAGACACAAAGACCTGTGTCCAGAGTTATGTTCTGGACAGTTTATAAACAACATTTGTTTATATATGTGGACATGTGGCTTCACATTATCATTGTCAGGAATGTAAACACAAAGACCTGTGTCCAGAGTTACGTCCGAGACAGTTTATAAACAACATTTGTTTATATATGTGGACATGAGGCTTCACATTATCATTGCCAGGAATGTAGACACAAAGACCTGTGTCCAGAGTTATGTCCGAGACAGTTTATAAACAACATTTGTTTATATATGTGGACATGAGGCTTCACATTATCATTGTCAGGAATGTAGACACAAAGATCTGTGTCCAGAGTTATGTCCGAGACAGTTTATAAACAACATTTGTTTATATATGTGGACACGAGGCTTCACATTATCATTGTCAGGAATGTAGACACAAAGACCTGTGTCCAGAGTTATGTCCTAGACAGTTTATAAACAACATTTGTTTATATATGTGGACATGAGGCTTCACATTATCATTGTCAGGAATGTAGACACAAAGACCTGTGTCCAGAGTTATGTCCGAGACAGTTTATAAACAACATTTGTTTATATATGTGGACATGAGGCTTCACATTATCATTGCCAGGAATGTAGACACAAAGACCTGTGTCCAGAGTTATGTCCCAGACAGTTTATAAACAACATTTGTTTATATATGTGGACATGAGGCTTCACATTATCATTGTCAGGAATGTAGACACAAAGACCTGTGTCCAGAGTT
Organism: Heterodontus francisci; assembly: GCF_036365525.1. Classification (NCBI taxonomy): domain Eukaryota; kingdom Metazoa; phylum Chordata; class Chondrichthyes; order Heterodontiformes; family Heterodontidae; genus Heterodontus; species Heterodontus francisci. The sequence continues at coordinate 568,310 of NW_027140130.1, read as the reverse complement.
ATGTCCGAGACAGTTTATAAACAACATTTGTTTATATATGTGGACATGAGGCTTCACATTATCATTGTCAGGAATGTAGACACAAAGACCTGTGTCCAGAGTTATGTCCGAGACAGTTTATAAACAACATTTGTTTATATATGTGGACATGAGGCTTCACATTATCATTGTCAGGAATGTAGACACAAAGACCTGTGTCCAGAGTTATGTCCTAGACAGTTTATAAACAACATTTGTTTATATATGTGGACATGAGGCTTCACATTATCATTGTCAGGAATGTAGACACAAAGACCTGTGTCCAGAGTTATGTCCTAGACAGTTTATAAACAACATTTGTTTATATATGTGGACATGAGGCTTCACATTATCATTGCCAGGAATGTAGACACAAAGACCTGTGTCCAGAGTTATGTCCGAGACAGTTTATAAACAACATTTGTTTTTATATGCGGACATGAGGCTTCACATTATCATTGTCAGGAATGTAGACACAAAGACCTGTGTCCAGAGTTATGTTCTGGACAGTTTATAAACAACATTTGTTTATATATGTGGACATGTGGCTTCACATTATCATTGTCAGGAATGTAAACACAAAGACCTGTGTCCAGAGTTATGTCCGAGACAGTTTATAAACAACATTTGTTTATATATGTGGACATGAGGCTTCACATTATCATTGCCAGGAATGTAGACACAAAGACCTGTGTCCAGAGTTATGTCCGAGACAGTTTATAAACAACATTTGTTTATATATGTGGCATGAGGCTTCACATTATCATTGTCAGGAATGTAGACACAAAGACCTGTGTCCAGAGTTATGTCCTAGACAGTTTATAAACAACATTTGTTTATATATGTGGACATGTGGCTTCACATTATCATTGTCAGGAATGTAAACACAAAGACCTGTGTCCAGAGTTATGTCCGAGACAGTTTATAAACAACATTTGTTTATATATGTGGACATGTGGCTTCACATTATCATTGTCAGGAATGTAAACACAAAGACCTGTGTCCAGAGTTATGTCCGAGACAGTTTATAAACAACATTTGTTTATATATGTGGACATGAGGCTTCACATTATCATTGCCAGGAATGTAGACACAAAGACCTGTGTCCAGAGTTATGTCCGAGACAGTTTATAAACAACATTTGTTTATATATGTGGACATGAGGCTTCACATTATCATTGTCAGGAATGTAGACACAAAGACCTGTGTCCAGAGTTATGTCCTAGACAGTTAATAAACAACATTTGTTTATATATGTGGACATGAGGCTTCACATTATCATTGTCAGGAATGTAGACACAAAGACCTGTGTCCAGAGTTATGTCCGAGACAGTTTATAAACAACATTTGTTTATATATGTGGACATGAGGCTTCACATTATCATTGTCAGGAATGTAGACACAAAGACCTCTGTCCAGAGTTATGTACGAGACAGTTTATAAACAGCATTTGTTTATATATGTGGACATGAGGCTTCACATTATCATTGTCAGGAATGTAGACACAAAGACCTGTGTCCAGAGTTATGTTCTGGACAGTTTATAAACAACATTTGTTTATATATGTGGACATGTGGCTTCACATTATCATTGTCAGGAATGTAAACACAAAGACCTGTGTCCAGAGTTATGTCCGAGACAGTTTATAAACAACATTTGTTTATATATGTGGACATGAGGCTTCACATTATCATTGCCAGGAATGTAGACACAAAGACCTGTGTCCAGAGTTATGTCCGAGACAGTTTATAAACAACATTTGTTTATATATGTGGACATGAGGCTTCACATTATCATTGTCAGGAATGTAGACACAAAGATCTGTGTCCAGAGTTATGTCCGAGACAGTTTATAAACAACATTTGTTTATATATGTGGACACGAGGCTTCACATTATCATTGTCAGGAATGTAGACACAAAGACCTGTGTCCAGAGTTATGTCCTAGACAGTTTATAAACAACATTTGTTTTTATATGTGGACATGAGGCTTCACATTATCATTGTCAGGAATGTAGACACAAAGACCTGTGTCCAGAGTTATGTTCTGGACAGTTTATAAACAACATTTGTTTATATATGTGGACATGTGGCTTCACATTATCATTGTCAGGAATGTAAACACAAAGACCTGTGTCCAGAGTTATGTCCGAGACAGTTTATAAACAACATTTGTTTATATATGTGGACATGAGGCTTCACATTATCATTGTCAGGAATGTAGACACAAAGACCTGTGTCCAGAGTTATGTCCTAGACAGTTTATAAACAACATTTGTTTATATATGTGGACATGTGGCTTCACATTATCATTGTCAGGAATGTAAACACAAAGACCTGTGTCCAGAGTTATGTCCGAGACAGTTTATAAACAACATTTGTTTATATATGTGGACATGAGGCTTCACATTATCATTGTCAGGAATGTAGACACAAAGACCTGTGTCCAGAGTTATGTCCGAGACAGTTTATAAACAACATTTGTTTATATATGTGGACATGAGGCTTCACATTATCATTGTCAGGAATGTAGACACAAAGACCTGTGTCCAGAGTTATGTCCTAGACAGTTTATAAACAACATTTGTTTATATATGTGGACATGAGGCTTCACATTATCATTGTCAGGAATGTAGACACAAAGACCTGTGTCCAGAGTTATGTCCTAGACAGTTTATAAACAACATTTGTTTATATATGTGGACATGAGGCTTCACATTATCATTGTCAGGAATGTAGACACAAAGACCTCTGTCCAGAGTTATGTCCGAGACAGTTTATAAACAGCATTTGTTTATATATGTGGACATGAGGCTTCACATTATCATTGTCAGGAATGTAGACACAAAGACCTGTGTCCAGAGTTATGTCCTAGACAGTTTATAAACAACATTTGTTTATATATGTGGACATGAGGCTTCACATTATCATTGTCAGGAATGTAGACACAAAGACCTGTGTCCAGAGTTATGTCCTAGACAGTTTATAAACAACATCTGTTTATATATGTGGACATGAGGCTTCACATTATCTTTGCCAGGAATGTAGACACAAAGACCTGTGTCCAGAGTTATGTCCGAGACAGTTTATAAACAACATGTGTTTATAAATGTGGACATGAGGCTTCACATTATCATTGCCAGGAATGTAGACACAAAGACCTGTGTCCAGAGTTATGTCCGAGACAGTTTATAAACAGCATTTATTTATATATGTGGACATGAGGCTTCACATTATCATTGTCAGGAATGTAGACACAAAGACCTGTGTCCAGAGTTATGTCCTAGACAGTTTATAAACAACATTTGTTTATATATGTGGACATGAGGCTTCACATTATCATTGCCAGGAATGTCGACACAAAGACCTGTGTCCAGAGTTATGTCCGAGACAGTTTATAAACAACATTTGTTTATATATGTGGACATGAGGCTTCACATTATCATTGTCAGGAATGTAGACACAAAGACCTGTGTCCAGAGTTATGTCCGAGACAGTTTATCAACAACATTTGTTTATATATGTGGACATGAGGCTTCACATTATCATTGTCAGGAATGTAGACACAAAGATCTGTGTCCAGAGATATGTCCGAGACAGTTTATAAACAACATTTGTTTATATATGTGGACACGAGGCTTCACATTATCATTGTCAGGAATGTAGACACAAAGACCTGTGTCCAGAGTTATGTCCTAGACAGTTTATAAACAACATTTGTTTATATATGTGGACATGAGGCTTCACATTATCATTGTCAGGAATGTAGACACAAAGACCTGTGTCCAGAGTTATGTCCGAGACAGTTTATAAACAGCATTTGTTTATATATGTGGACATGAGGCTTCACATTATCATTGTCAGGAATGTAGACACAAAGACCTGTGTCCAGAGTTATGTTCTGGACAGTTTATAAACAACATTTGTTTATATATGTGGACATGTGGCTTCACATTATCATTGTCAGGAATGTAAACACAAAGACCTGTGTCCAGAGTTATGTCCGAGACAGTTTATAAACAACATTTGTTTATATATGTGGACATGAGGCTTCACATTATCATTGCCAGGAATGTAGACACAAAGACCTGTGTCCAGAGTTATGTCCGAGACAGTTTATAAACAACATTTGTTTATATATGTGGACATGAGGCTTCACATTATCATTGTCAGGAATGTAGACACTAAGATCTGTGTCCAGAGTTATGTCCGAGACAGTTTATAAACAACATTTGTTTATATATGTGGACACGAGGCTTCACATTATCATTGTCAGGAATGTAGACACAAAGACCTGTGTCCAGAGTTATGTCCTAGACAGTTTATAAACAACATTTGTTTATATATGTGGACATGAGGCTTCACATTATCATTGTCAGGAATGTAGACACAAAGACCTGTGTCCAGAGTTATGTCCGAGACAGTTTATAAACAACATTTGTTTATATATGTGGACATGAGGCTTCACATTATCATTGCCAGGAATGTAGACACAAAGACCTGTGTCCAGAGTTATGTCCCAGACAGTTTATAAACAACATTTGTTTATATATGTGGACATGAGGCTTCACATTATCATTGTCAGGAATGTAGACACAAAGACCTGTGTCCAGAGTTATGTCCGAGACAGTTTATAAACAACATTTGTTTATATATGTGGACATGAGGCTTCACATTATCATTGTCAGGAATGTAGACACAAAGACCTGTGTCCAGAGTTATGTCCGAGACAGTTTATAAACAACATTTGTTTATATATGTGGACATGAGGCTTCACATTATCATTGTCAGGAATGTAGACACAAAGACCTGTGTCCAGAGTTATGTCCTAGACAGTTTATAAACAACATTTGTTTATATATGTGGACATGAGGCTTCACATTATCATTGCCAGGAATGTAGACACAAAGACCTGTGTCCAGAGTTATGTCCGAGACAGTTTATAAACAACATTTGTTTTTATATGTGGACATGAGGCTTCACATTATCATTGTCAGGAATGTAAACACAAAGACCTGTGTCCAGAGTTATGTCCGAGACAGTTTATAAACAACATTTGTTTATATATGTGGACATGAGGCTTCACATTATCATTGCCAGAAATGTAGACACAAAGACCTGTGTCCAGAGTTATGTCCGAGACAGTTTATAAACAACATTTGTTTATATATGTGGACATGAGGCTTCACATTATCATTGCCAGGAATGTAGACACAAATACCTGTGTCCAGAGTTATGTTCTGGACAGTTTATAAACAACATTTGTTTATATATGTGGACATGTGGCTTCACATTATCATTGTCAGGAATGTAAACACAAAGACCTGTGTCCAGAGTTATGTCCGAGACAGTTTATAAACAACATTTGTTTATATATGTGGACATGAGGCTTCACATTATCATTGCCAGGAATGTAGACACAAAGACCTGTGTCCAGAGTTATGTCCGAGACAGTTTATAAACAACATTTGTTTATATATGTGGCATGAGGCTTCACATTATCATTGTCAGGAATGTAGACACAAAGACCTGTGTCCAGAGTTATGTCCTAGACAGTTTATAAACAACATTTGTTTATATATGTGGACATGTGGCTTCACATTATCATTGTCAGGAATGTAAACACAAAGACCTGTGTCCAGAGTTATGTCCGAGACAGTTTATAAACAACATTTGTTTATATATGTGGACATGTGGCTTCACATTATCATTGTCAGGAATGTAAACACAAAGACCTGTGTCCAGAGTTATGTCCGAGACAGTTTATAAACAACATTTGTTTATATATGTGGACATGAGGCTTCACATTATCATTGCCAGGAATGTAGACACAAAGACCTGTGTCCAGAGTTATGTCCGAGACAGTTTATAAACAACATTTGTTTATATATGTGGACATGAGGCTTCACATTATCATTGTCAGGAATGTAGACACAAAGACCTGTGTCCAGAGTTATGTCCTAGACAGTTTATAAACAAATTTGTTTATATATGTGGACATGAGGCTTCACATTATCATTGTCAGGAATGTAGACACAAAGACCTGTGTCCAGAGTTATGTCCTAGACAGTTTATAAACAACATTTGTTTGTATATGTGGACATGAGGCTTCACATTATCATTGTCAGGAATGTAGACACAAAGACCTCTGTCCAGAGTTATGTCCGAGACAGTTTATAAACAGCATTTGTTTATATATGTGGACATGAGGCTTCACATTATCATTGTCAGGAATGTAGACACAAAGACCTGTGTCCAGAGTTATGTTCTGGACAGTTTATAAACAACATTTGTTTATATATGTGGACATGTGGCTTCACATTATCATTGTCAGGAATGTAAACACAAAGACCTGTGTCCAGAGTTATGTCCGAGACAGTTTATAAACAACATTTGTTTATATATGTGGACATGAGGCTTCACATTATCATTGCCAGGAATGTAGACACAAAGACCTGTGTCCAGAGTTATGTCCGAGACAGTTTATAAACAACATTTGTTTATATATGTGGACATGAGGCTTCACATTATCATTGTCAGGAATGTAGACACAAAGATCTGTGTCCAGAGTTATGTCCGAGACAGTTTATAAACAACATTTGTTTATATATGTGGACATGAGGCTTCACATTATCATTGTCAGGAATGTAGACACAAAGACCTGTGTCCAGAGTTATGTCCTAGACAGTTTATAAACAACATATGTTTTTATATGTGGACATGAGGCTTCACATTATCATTGTCAGGAATGTAGACACAAAGACCTGTGTCCAGAGTTATGTTCTGGACAGTTTATAAACAACATTTGTTTATATATGTGGACATGTGGCTTCACATTATCATTGTCAGGAGTGTAAACACAAAGACCTGTGTCCAGAGTTATGTCCGAGACAGTTTATAAACAACATTTGTTTATATATGTGGACATGAGGCTTCACATTATCATTGCCAGGAATGTAGACACAAAGACCTGTGTCCAGAGTTATGTCCGAGACAGTTTATAAACAACATTTGTTTATATATGTGGACATGAGGCTTCACATTATCATTGTCAGGAATGTAGACACAAAGACCTGTGTCCAGAGTTATGTCCTAGACAGTTTATAAACAACATTTGTTTATATATGTGGACATGAGGCTTCACATTATCATTGCCAGGAATGTAGACACAAAGACCTGTGTCCAGAGTTATGTCCGAGACAGTTTATAAACAACATTTGTTTTTATATGTGGACATGAGGCTTCACATTATCATTGTCAGGAATGTAAACACAAAGACCTGTGTCCAGAGTTATGTCCGAGACAGTTTATAAACAACATTTGTTTATATATGTGGACATGAGGCTTCACATTATCATTGCCAGGAATGTAGACACAAAGACCTGTGTCCAGAGTTATGTCCGAGACAGTTTATAAACAACATTTGTTTATATATGTGGACATGAGGCTTCACATTATCATTGCCAGGAATGTAGACACAAATACCTGTGTCCAGAGTTATGTTCTGGACAGTTTATAAACAACATTTGTTTATATATGTGGACATGTGGCTTCACATTATCATTGTCAGGAATGTAAACACAAAGACCTGTGTCCAGAGTTATGTCCGAGACAGTTTATAAACAACATTTGTTTATATATGTGGACATGAGGCTTCACATTATCATTGCCAGGAATGTAGACACAAAGACCTGTGTCCAGAGTTATGTCCGAGACAGTTTATAAACAACATTTGTTTATATATGTGGCATGAGGCTTCACATTATCATTGTCAGGAATGTAGACACAAAGACCTGTGTCCAGAGTTATGTCCTAGACAGTTTATAAACAACATTTGTTTATATATGTGGACATGTGGCTTCACATTATCATTGTCAGGAATGTAAACACAAAGACCTGTGTCCAGAGTTATGTCCGAGACAGTTTATAAACAACATTTGTTTATATATGTGGACATGTGGCTTCACATTATCATTGTCAGGAATGTAAACACAAAGACCTGTGTCCAGAGTTATGTCCGAGACAGTTTATAAACAACATTTGTTTATATATGTGGACATGAGGCTTCACATTATCATTGCCAGGAATGTAGACACAAAGACCTGTGTCCAGAGTTATGTCCGAGACAGTTTATAAACAACATTTGTTTATATATGTGGACATGAGGCTTCACATTATCATTGTAAGGAATGTAGACACAAAGACCTGTGTCCAGAGTTATGTCCTAGACAGTTTATAAACAAATTTGTTTATATATGTGGACATGAGGCTTCACATTATCATTGTCAGGAATGTAGACACAAAGACCTGTGTCCAGAGTTATGTCCTAGACAGTTTATAAACAACATTTGTTTATATATGTGGACATGAGGCTTCACATTATCATTGTCAGGAATGTAGACACAAAGACCTCTGTCCAGAGTTATGTCCGAGACAGTTTATAAACAGCATTTGTTTATATATGTGGACATGAGGCTTCACATTATCATTGTCAGGAATGTAGACACAAAGACCTGTGTCCAGAGTTATGTTCTGGACAGTTTATAAACAACATTTGTTTATATATGTGGACATCTGGCTTCACATTATCATTGTCAGGAATGTAAACACAAAGACCTGTGTCCAGAGTTATGTCCGAGACAGTTTATAAACAACATTTGTTTATATATGTGGACATGAGGCTTCACATTATCATTGCCAGGAATGTAGACACAAAGACCTGTGTCCAGAGTTATGTCCGAGACAGTTTATAAACAACATTTGTTTATATATGTGGACATGAGGCTTCACATTATCATTGTCAGGAATGTAGACACAAAGATCTGTGTCCAGAGTTATGTCCGAGACAGTTTATAAACAACATTTGTTTATATATGTGGACATGAGGCTTCACATTATCATTGTCAGGAATGTAGACACAAAGACCTGTGTCCAGAGTTATGTCCTAGACAGTTTATAAACAACATATGTTTTTATATGTGGACATGAGGCTTCACATTATCATTGTCAGGAATGTAGACACAAAGACCTGTGTCCAGAGTTATGTTCTGGACAGTTTATAAACAACATTTGTTTATATATGTGGACATGTGGCTTCACATTATCATTGTCAGGAGTGTAAACACAAAGACCTGTGTCCAGAGTTATGTCCGAGACAGTTTATAAACAACATTTGTTGATATATGTGGACATGAGGCTTCACATTATCATTGCCAGGAATGTAGACACAAAGACCTGTGTCCAGAGTTATGTCCGAGACAGTTTATAAACAACATTTGTTTATATATGTGGACATGAGGCTTCACATTATCATTGTCAGGAATGTAGACACAAAGACCTGTGTCCAGAGTTATGTCCTAGACAGTTTATAAACAACATTTGTTTATATATGTGGACATGTGGCTTCACATTATCATTGTCAGGAATGTAAACACAAAGACCTGTGTCCAGAGTTATGTCCGAGACAGTTTATAAACAACATTTGTTTATATATGTGGACATGAGGCTTCACATTATCATTGCCAGGAATGTAGACACAAAGACCTGTGTCCAGAGTTATGTCCGAGACAGTTTATAAACAACATTTGTTTATATATGTGGACATGAGGCTTCACATTATCATTGCCAGGAATGTAGACACAAAGACCTGTGTCCAGAGTTATGTCCGAGACAGTTTATAAACAACATTTGTTTATATATGTGGACATGAGGCTTCACATTATCATTGTCAGGAATGTAGACACAAAGACCTGTGTCCAGAGTTATGTCCTAGACAGTTTATAAACAACATTTGTTTATATATGTGGACATGTGGCTTCACATTATCATTGTCAGGAATGTAAACACAAAGACCTGTGTACAGAGTTATGTCCGAGACAGTTTATAAACAACATTTGTTTATATATGTGGACATGAGGCTTCACATTATCATTGCCAGGAATGTAGACACAAAGACCTGTGTCCAGAGTTATGTCCGAGACAGTTTATAAACAACATTTGTTTATATATGTGGACATGAGGCTTCACATTATCATTGTCAGGAATGTAGACACAAAGACCTGTGTCCAGAGTTATGTCCTAGACAGTTTATAAACAACATTTGTTTATATATGTGGACATGAGGCTTCACATTATCATTGTCAGGAATGTAGACACAAAGACCTGTGTCCAGAGTTATGTCCTAGACAGTTTATAAACAACATTTGTTTATATATGTGGACATGAGGCTTCACATTATCATTGTCAGGAATGTAGACACAAAGACCTCTGTCCAGAGTTATGTCCGAGACAGTTTATAAACAGCATTTGTTTATATATGTGGACATGAGGCTTCACATTATCATTGTCAGGAATGTAGACACAAAGACCTGTGTCCAGAGTTATGTTCTGGACAGTTTATAAACAACATTTGTTTATATATGTGGACATGTGGCTTCACATTATCATTGTCAGGAATGTAAACACAAAGACCTGTGTCCAGAGTTATGTCCGAGACAGTTTATAAACAACATTTGTTTATATATGTGGACATGAGGCTTCACATTATCATTGCCAGGAATGTAGACACAAAGACCTGTGTCCAGAGTTATGTCCGAGACAGTTTATAAACAACATTTGTTTATATATGTGGACATGAGGCTTCACATTATCATTGTCAGGAATGTAGACACAAAGATCTGTGTCCAGAGTTATGTCCGAGACAGTTTATAAACAACATTTGTTTATATATGTGGACACGAGGCTTCACATTATCATTGTCAGGAATGTAGACACAAAGACCTGTGTCCAGAGTTATGTCCTAGACAGTTTATAAACAACATTTGTTTATATATGTGAACATGAGGCTTCACATTATCATTGTCAGGAATGTAGACACAAAGACCTGTGTCCAGAGTTATGTCCGAGACAGTTTATAAACAGCATTTGTTTATATATGTGGACATGAGGCTTCACATTATCATTGTCAGGAATGTAGACACAAAGACCTGTGTCCAGAGTTATGTTCTGGACAGTTTATAAACAACATTTGTTTATATATGTGGACATGTGGCTTCACATTATCATTGTCATGAATGTAAACACAAAGACCTGTTTCCAGAGTTATGTCCGAGACAGTTTATAAACAACATTTGTTTATATATGTGGACATGAGGCTTCACATTATCATCATTGCCAGGAATGTAGACACAAAGACCTGTGTCCAGAGTTATGTCCGAGACAGTTTATTAACAACATTTGTTTATATATGTGGACATGAGGCTTCACATTATCATTGTCAGGAATGTAGACACAAAGATCTGTGTCCAGAGTTATGTCCGAGACAGTTTATAAACAACATTTGTTTATATATGTGGACACGAGGCTTCACATTATCATTGTCAGGAATGTAGACACAAAGACCTGTGTCCAGAGTTATGTCCTAGACAGTTTATAAACAACATTTGTTTATATATGTGGACATGAGGCTTCACATTATCATTGTCAGGAATGTAGACACAAAGACCTGTGTCCAGAGTTATGTCCGAGACAGTTTATAAACAACATTTGTTTATATATGTGGACATGAGGCTTCACATTATCATTGCCAGGAATGTAGACACAAAGACCTGTGTCCAGAGTTATGTCCCAGACAGTTTATAAACAACATTTGTTTATATATGTGGACATGAGGCTTCACATTATCATTGTCAGGAATGTAGACACAAAGACCTGTGTCCAGAGTTATGTCCGAGACAGTTTATAAACAACATTTGTTTATATATGTGGACATGAGGCTTCACATTATCATTGTCAGGAATGTAGACACAAAGACCTGTGTCCAGAGTTATGTCCGAGACAGTTTATAACCAACATTTGTTTATATATGTGGACATGAGGCTTCACATTATCATTGTCAGGAATGTAGACACAAAGACCTGTGTCCAGAGTTATGTCCTAGACAGTTTATAAACAACATTTGTTTATATATGTGGACATGAGGCTTCACATTATCATTGTCAGGAATGTAGACACAAAGACATGTGTCCAGAGTTATGTCCTAGACAGTTTATAAACAACATTTGTTTATATATGTGGACATGAGGCTTCACATTATCATTGCCAGGAATGTAGACACAAAGACCTGTGTCCAGAGTTATGTCCGAGACAGTTTATAAACAACATTTGTTTTTATATGTGGACATGAGGCTTCACATTATCATTGTCAGGAATGTAGACACAAAGACCTGTGTCCAGAGTTATGTTCTGGACAGTTTATAAACAACATTTGTTTATATATGTGGACATGTGGCTTCACATTATCATTGTCAGGAATGTAAACACAAAGACCTGTGTCCAGAGTTATGTCCGAGACAGTTTATAAACAACATTTGTTTATATATGTGGACATGAGGCTTCACATTATCATTGCCAGGAATGTAGACACAAAGACCTGTGTCCAGAGTTATGTCCGAGACAGTTTATAAACAACATTTGTTTATATATGTGGCATGAGGCTTCACATTATCATTGTCAGGAATGTAGACACAAAGACCTGTGTCCAGAGTTATGTCCTAGACAGTTTATAAACAACATTTGTTTATATATGTGGACATGTGGCTTCACATTATCATTGTCAGGAATGTAAACACAAAGACCTGTGTCCAGAGTTATGTCCGAGACAGTTTATAAACAACATTTGTTTATATATGTGGACATGAGGCTTCACATTATCATTGCCAGGAATGTAGACACAAAGACCTGTGTCCAGAGTTATGTCCGAGACAGTTTATAAACAACATTTGTTTATATATGTGGACATGAGGCTTCACATTATCATTGTCAGGAATGTAGACACAAAGACCTGTGTCCAGAGTTATGTCCTAGACAGTTTATAAACAACATTTGTTTATATATGTGGACATGAGGCTTCACATTATCATTGTCAGGAATGTAGACACAAAGACCTGTGTCCAGAGTTATGTCCTAGACAGTTTATAAACAACATTTGTTTATATATGTGGACATGAGGCTTCACATTATCATTGTCAGGAATGTAGACACAAAGACCTCTGTCCAGAGTTATGTCCGAGACAGTTTATAAACAGCATTTGTTTATATATGTGGACATGAGGCTTCACATTATCATTGTCAGGAATGTAGACACAAAGACCTGTGTCCAGAGTTATGTCCTAGACAGTTTATAAACAACATTTGTTTATATATGTGGACATGAGGCTTCACATTATCATTGTCAGGAATGTAGACACAAAGACCTGTGTCCAGAGTTATGTCCTAGACAGTTTATAAACAACATTTGTTTATATATGTGGACATGAGGCTTCACATTATCTTTGCCAGGAATGTAGACACAAAGACCTGTGTCCAGAGTTATGTCCGAGACAGTTTATAAACAGCATTTGTTTATATATGTGGACATGAGGCTTCACATTATCATTGTCAGGAATGTAGACACAAAGACCTGTGTCCAGAGTTATGTCCTAGACAGTTTATAAACAACATTTGTTTATATATGTGGACATGAGGCTTCACATTATCATTGCCAGGAATGTCGACACAAAGACCTGTGTCCAGAGTTATGTCCGAGACAGTTTATAAACAACATTTGTTTATATATGTGGACATGAGGCTTCACATTATCATTGTCAGGAATGTAGACACAAAGACCTGTGTCCAGAGTTATGTCCGAGACAGTTTATCAACAACATTTGTTTATATATGTGGACATGAGGCTTCACATTATCATTGTCAGGAATGTAGACACAAAGATCTGTGTCCAGAGTTATGTCCGAGACAGTTTATAAACAACATTTGTTTATATATGTGGACACGAGGCTTCACATTATCATTGTCAGGAATGTAGACACAAAGACCTGTGTCCAGAGTTATGTCCTAGACAGTTTATAAACAACATTTGTTTATATATGTGGACATGAGGCTTCACATTATCATTGTCAGGAATGTAGACGCAAAGACCTGTGTCCAGAGTTATGTCCGAGACAGTTTATAAACAGCATTTGTTTATATATGTGGACATGAGGCTTCACATTATCATTGTCAGGAATGTAGACACAAAGACCTGTGTCCAGAGTTATGTTCTGGACAGTTTATAAACAACATTTGTTTATATATGTGGACATGTGGCTTCACATTATCATTGTCAGGAATGTAAACACAAAGACCTGTGTCCAGAGTTATGTCCGAGACAGTTTATAAACAACATTTGTTTATATATGTGGACATGAGGCTTCACAGTATCATTGCCAGGAATGTAGACACAAAGACCTGTGTCCAGAGTTATGTCCGAGACAGTTTATAAACAACATTTGTTTATATATGTGGACATGAGGCTTCACATTATCATTGTCAGGAATGTAGACACAAAGATCTGTGTCCAGAGTTATGTCCGAGACAGTTTATAAACAACATTTGTTTATATATGTGGACACGAGGCTTCACATTATCATTGTCAGGAATGTAGACACAAAGACCTGTGTCCAGAGTTATGTCCTAGACAGTTTATAAACAACATTTGTTTATATGTGTGGACATGAGGCTTCACATTATCATTGTCAGGAATGTAGACACAAAGACCTGTGTCCAGAGTTATGTCCTAGACAGTTTATAAACAACATTTGTTTATATGTGTGGACATGAGGCTTCACATTATCATTGTCAGGAATGTAGACACAAAGACCTGTGTCCAGAGTTATGTCCGAGACAGTTTATAAACAACATTTGTTTATATATGTGGACATGAGGCTTCACATTATCATTGCCAGGAATGTAGACACAAAGACCTGTGTCCAGAGTTATGTCCCAGACAGTTTATAAACAACATTTGTTTATATATGTGGACATGAGGCTTCACATTATCATTGTCAGGAATGTAGACACAAAGACCTGTGTCCAGAGTTATGTCCGAGACAGTTTATAAACAACATTTGTTTATATATGTGGACATGAGGCTTCACATTATCATTGTCAGGAATGTAGACACAAAGACCTGTGTCCAGAGTTATGTCCTAGACAGTTTATAAACAACATTTGTTTATATATGTGGACATGAGGCTTCACATTATCATTGTCAGGAATGTAGACACAAAGACCTGTGTCCAGAGTTATGTCCTAGACAGTTTATAAACAACATTTGTTTATATATGTGGACATGAGTCTTCACATTATCATTGCCAGGAATGTAGACACAAAGACCTGTGTCCAGAGTTATGTCCGAGACAGTTTATAAACAACATTTGTTTTTATATGTGGACATGAGGCTTCACATTATCATTGTCAGGAATGTAGACACAAAGACCTGTGTCCAGAGTTATGTTCTGGACAGTTTATAAACAACATTTGTTTATATATGTGGACATGTGGCTTCACATTATCATTGTCAGGAATATAAACACAAAGACCTGTGTCCAGAGTTATGTCTGAGACAGTTTATAAACAACATTTGTTTATATATGTGGACATGAGGCTTCACATTATCATTGCCAGGAATGTAGACACAAAGACCTGTGTCCAGAGTTATGTCCGAGACAGTTTATAAACAACATTTGTTTATATATGTGGCATGAGGCTTCACATTATCATTGTCAGGAATGTAGACACAAAGACCTGTGTCCAGAGTTATGTCCTAGACAGTTTATAAACAACATTTGTTTATATATGTGGACATGTGGCTTCACATTATCATTGTCAGGAATGTAAACACAAAGACCTGTGTCCAGAGTTATGTCCGAGACAGTTTATAAACAACATTTGTTTATATATGTGGACATGAGGCTTCACATTATCATTGCCAGGAATGTAGACACAAAGACCTGTGTCCAGAGTTATGTCCGAGACAGTTTATAAACAACATTTGTTTATATATGTGGACATGAGGCTTCACATTATCATTGGCAGGAATGTAGACACAAAGACCTGTGTCCAGAGTTATGTCCGAGACAGTTTATAAACAACATTTGTTTATATATGTGGACATGAGGCTTCACATTATCATTGTCAGGAATGTAGACACAAAGACCTCTGTCCAGAGTTATGTCCGAGACAGTTTATAAACAGCATTTGTTTATATATGTGGACATGAGGCTTCACATTATCATTGTCAGGAATGTAGACACAAAGACCTGTGTCCAGAGTTATGTCCTAGACAGTTTATAAACAACATTTGTTTATATATGTGGACATGAGGCTTCACATTATCATTGTCAGGAATGTAGACACAAAGACCTGTGTCCAGAGTTATGTCCTAGACAGTTTATAAACAACATTTGTTTATATATGTGGACATGAGGCTTCACATTATCTTTGCCAGGAATGTAGACACAAAGACCTGTGTCCAGAGTTATGTCCGAGACAGTTTATAAACAACATTTGTTTATAAATGTGGACATGAGGCTTCACATTATCATTGCCAGGAATGTAGACACAAAGACCTGTGTCCAGAGTTATGTCCAAGACAGTTTATAAACAGCATTTGTTTATATATGTGGACATGAGGCTTCACATTATCATTGTCAGGAATGTAGACACAAAGACCTGTGTCCAGAGTTATGTCCTAGACAGTTTATAAACAACATTTGTTTATATATGTGGACATGAGGCTTCACATTATCATTGCCAGGAATGTCGACACAAAGACCTGTGTCCAGAGTTATGTCCGAGACAGTTTATAAACAACATTTGTTTATATATGTGGACATGAGGCTTCACATTATCATTGTCAGGAATGTAGACACAAAGACCTGTGTCCAGAGTTATGTCCGAGACAGTTTATCAACAACATTTGTTTATATATGTGGACATGAGGCTTCACATTATCATTGTCAGGAATGTAGACACAAAGACATGTGTCCAGAGTTATGTCCTAGACAGTTTATAAACAACATTTGTTTATATATGTGGACATGAGGCTTCACATTATCATTGTCAGGAATGTAGACACAAAGACCTGTGTCCAGAGTTATGTCCGAGACAGTTTATAAACAACATTTGTTTATATATGTGGACATGAGGCTTCACATTATCATTGCCAGGAATGTAGACACAAAGACCTGTGTCCAGAGTTATGTCTTAGACAGTTTATAAACAACATTTGTTTATATATGTGGACATGAGGCTTCACATTATCATTGTCAGGAATGTAGACACAAAGACCTGTGTCCAGAGTTATGTCCTAGACAGTTTATAAACAACATTTGTTTATATATGTGGACATGAGGCTTCACATTATCATTGCCAGGAATGTAGACACAAAGACCTGTGTCCAGAGTTATGTCCTAGACAATTTATAAACAACATTTGTTTATATATGTGGATATGAGGCTTCACATTATCATTGTCAGGAATGTAGACACAAAGACCTGTGTCCAGAGTTATGTCCTAGACAGTTTATAAACAACATTTGTTTATATATGTGGACATGAGGCTTCACATTATCATTGTCAGGAATGTAGACACAAATACCTGTGTCCAGAGTTATGTCCTGGACAGTTTATAAACAACATTTGTTTATATATGTGGACATGAGGCTTCACATTATCATTGCCAGGAATGTAGGCACAAAGACCTGTGTCCAGAGTTATGTCCTAGACAGTTTATAAACAACATTTGTTTATATATGTGGACATGAGGCTTCACATTATCATTGTCAGGAATGTAGACACAAAGACCTGTGTCCAGAGTTATGTCCGAGACAGTTTATAAACAGCATTTGTTTATATATGTGGACATGAGGCTTCACATTATCATTGCCAGGAATGTAGACACAAAGACCTGTGTCCAGAGTTATGTCCGAGACAGTTTGTTAACCACATTTGATTATATATGTGGACATGAGGCTTCACATTATCATTGTCAGGAATGTAGACACAAAGACCTGTGTCCAGAGTTATGTCCTAGACAGTTTATAAACAACATTTGTTTATATATGTGGACATGAGGCTTCACATTATCATTGTCAGGAATGTAGACACAAGGACCTGTGTCCAGAGTTATGTCCTAGACAGTTTATAAACAACATTTGTTTATATATGTGGACATGAGGCTTCACATTATCATTGCCAGGAATGTAGACACAAAGACCTGTGTCCAGAGTTATGTCCTAGACAGTTTATAAACAACATTTGTTTATATATGTGGACATGAGGCTTCACATTATCATTGCCAGGAATGTAGACACAAAGACCTGTGTCCAGAGTTATGTCCTGGACAGTTTATAAACAACATTTGTTTATATATGTGGACATGAGGCTTCACATTATCATTGCCAGGAATGTAGGCACAAATACCTGTGTCCAGAGTTATGTCCTGGACAGTTTATAAACAACATTTGTTTATATATGTGGACATGAGGCTTCACATTATCATTGTCAGGAATGTAGACACAAATACCTGTGTCCAGAGTTATGTCCTGGACAGTTTATAAACAACATTTGTTTATATATGTGGACATGAGGCTTCACATTATCATTGTCAGGAATGTAGACACAAATACCTGTGTCCAGAGTTATGTCCTGGACAGTTTATAAACAACATTTGTTTATATATGTGGACATGAGGCTTCACATTATCATTGCCAGGAATGTAGGCACAAAGACCTGTGTCCAGAGTTAAGTCCTAGACAGTTTATAAACAACATTTGTTTATATATGTGGACATGAGGCTTCACATTATCACTGTCAGGAATGTAGACACAAAGACCTGTGTCCAGAGTTATGTCCGAGACAGTTTATAAACAGCATTTGTTTATATATGTGGACATGAGGCTTCACATTATCATTGCCAGGAATGTAGACACAAAGACCTGTGTCCAGAGTTATGTCCGAGACAGTTTATAAACCACATTTGTTTATATATGTGGACATGAGGCTTCACATTATCATTGTCAGGAATGTAGACACAAATACCTGTGTCCAGAGTTATGTCCTGGACAGTTTATAAACAACATTTGTTTATATATGTGGACATGAGGCTTCACATTATCATTGCCAGGAATGTAGGCACAAAGACCTGTGTCCAGAGTTATGTCCTAGACAGTTTATAAACAACATTTGTTTATATATGTGGACATGAGGCTTCACATTATCATTGTCAGGAATGTAGACACAAAGACCTGTGTCCAGAGTTATGTCCGAGACAGTTTATAAACAGCATTTGTTTATATATGTGGACATGAGGCTTCACATTATCATTGCCAGGAATGTAGACACAAAGACCTGTGTCCAGAGTTATGTCCGAGACAGTTTGTAAACCACATTTGATTATATATGTGGACATGAGGCTTCACATTATCATTGTCAGGAATGTAGACACAAAGAACTGTGTCCAGAGTTATGTCCTAGACAGTTTATAAACAACATTTGTTTATATATGTGGACATGAGGCTTCACATTATCATTGTCAGGAATGTAGACACAAGGACCTGTGTCCAGAGTTATGTCCTAGACAGTTTATAAACAACATTTGTTTATATATGTGGACATGAGGCTTCACATTATCATTGCCAGGAATGTAGACACAAAGACCTGTGTCCAGAGTTATGTCCTAGACAGTTTATAAACAACATTTGTTTATATATGTGGACATGAGGCTTCACATTATCATTGCCAGGAATGTAGACACAAAGACCTGTGTCCAGAGTTATGTCCTGGACAGTTTATAAACAACATTTGTTTATATATGTGGACATGAGGCTTCACATTATCATTGCCAGGAATGTAGGCACAAATACCTGTGTCCAGAGTTATGTCCTGGACAGTTTATAAACAACATTTGTTTATATATGTGGACATGAGGCTTCACATTATCATTGTCAGGAATGTAGACACAAATACCTGTGTCCAGAGTTATGTCCTGGACAGTTTATAAACAACATTTGTTTATATATGTGGACATGAGGCTTCACATTATCATTGTCAGGAATGTAGACACAAAGACCTGTGTCCAGAGTTATGTCCTGGACAGTTTATAAACAACATTTGTTTATATATGTGGACATGAGGCTTCACATTATCATTGCCAGGAATGTAGGCACAAAGACCTGTGTCCAGAGTTAAGTCCTAGACAGTTTATAAACAACATTTGTTTATATATGTGGACATGAGGCTTCACATTATCACTGTCAGGAATGTAGACACAAAGACCTGTGTCCAGAGTTATGTCCGAGACAGTTTATAAACAGCATTTGTTTATATATGTGGACATGAGGCTTCACATTATCATTGCCAGGAATGTAGACACAAAGACCTGTGTCCAGAGTTATGTCCGAGACAGTTTATAAACCACATTTGTTTATATATGTGGACATGAGGCTTCACATTATCATTGTCAGGAATGTAGACACAAAGACCTGTGTCCAGAGTTATGTCCTAGACAGTTTATAAACAACATTTGTTTATATATGTGGACATGAGGCTTCACATTATCATTGTCAGGAATGTAGACACAAAGACCTGTGTCCAGAGTAATGTCCTAGACAGTTTATAAACAACATTTGTTTATATATGTGGACATGAGGCTTCACATTATCATTGCCAGGAATGTAGACACAAAGTCCTGTGTCCAGAGTTATGTCCTAGACAGTTTATAAACAACATTTGTTTATATATGTGGACATGAGGCTTCACATTATCATTGCCAGGAATGTAGACACAAAGACCTGTGTCCAGAGTTATGTCCTGGACAGTTTATAAACAACATTTGTTTATATATGTGGACATGAGGCTTCACATTATCATTGCCAGGAATGTAGGCACAAATACCTGTGTCCAGAGTTATGTCCTGGACAGTTTATAAACAACATTTGTTTATATATGTGGACATGAGGCTTCACATTATCATTGTCAGGAATGTAGACACAAAGACCTGTGTCCAGAGTTATGTCCTAGACAGTTTATAAACAACATTTGTTTATATATGTGGACATGAGGCTTCACATTATCATTGTCAGGAATGTAGACACAAAGACCTGTGTCCAGAGTAATGTCCTAGACAGTTTATAAACAACATTTGTTTATATATGTGGACATGAGGCTTCACATTATCATTGCCAGGAATGTAGACACAAAGTCCTGTGTCCAGAGTTATGTCCTAGACAGCTTATAAACAACATTTGTTTATATATGTGGACATGAGGCTTCACATTATCATTGTCAGGAATGTAGACACAAAGACCTGTGTCCAGAGTAATGTCCTAGACAGTTTATAAACAACATTTGTTTATATATGTGGACATGAGGCTTCACATTATCATTGCCAGGAATGTAGACACAAAGTCCTGTGTCCAGAGTTATGTCCTAGACAGTTTATAAACAACATGTGTTTATATATGTGGACATGAGGCTTCACATTATCATTGTCAGGAATGTAGACACAAAGACCTGTGTCCAGAGTTATGTCCTGGACAGTTTATAAGCAACATTTGTTTATATATGTGGACATGAGGCTTCACATTATCATTGCCAGGAATGTAGACACAAAGACCTGTGTCCAGAGTTATGTCTGAGACAGTTTATAAACAACATTTGTTTATATATGTGGACATGAGGCTTCACATTATCATTGCCAGGAATGTAGACACAAAGACCTGTGTCCAGAGTTATGTTCTGGACAGTTTATAAACAACATTTGTTTATATATGTGGACATGAGGCTTCACATTATCATTGTCAGGAATGAAAACACAAAGACCTGTGTCCAGAGTTATGTCCGAGACAGTTTATAAACAACATTTGTTTATATATGTGGACATGAGGCTTCACATTATCATTGCCAGGAATGTAGACACAAAGACCTGTGTCCAGAGTTATGTCCGAGACAGTTTATAAACAACATTTGTTTATATATGTGGACATGAGGCTTCACATTATCATTGTCAGGAATGTAGACACAAAGACCTGTGTCCAGAGTTATGTCCTAGACAGTTTATAAACAACATTTGTTTATATATGTGGACATGTGGCTTCACATTATCATTGTCAGGAATGTAAACACAAAGACCTGTGTCCAGAGTTATGTCCGAGACAGTTTATAAACAACATTTGTTTATATATGTGGACATGAGGCTTCACATTATCATTGCCAGGAATGTAGACACAAAGACCTGTGTCCAGAGTTATGTCCGAGACAGTTTATAAACAACATTTGTTTATATATGTGGACATGAGGCTTCACATTATCATTGTCAGGAATGTAGACACAAAGACCTGTGTCCAGAGTTATGTCCTAGACAGTTTATAAACAACATTTGTTTATATATGTGGACATGAGGCTTCACATTATCATTGTCAGGAATGTAGACACAAAGACCTGTGTCCAGAGTTATGTCCTAGACAGTTTATAAACAACATTTGTTTATATATGTGGACATGAGGCTTCACATTATCATTGTCAGGAATGTAGACACAAAGACCTCTGTCCAGAGTTATGTCCGAGACAGTTTATAAACAGCATTTGTTTATATATGTGGACATGAGGCTTCACATTATCATTGTCAGGAATGTAGACACAAAGACCTGTGTCCAGAGTTATGTCCTAGACAGTTTATAAACAACATTTGTTTATATATGTGGACATGAGGCTTCACATTATCATTGTCAGGAATGTAGACACAAAGACCTGTGTCCAGAGTTATGTCCTAGACAGTTTATAAACAACATTTGTTTATATATGTGGACATGAGGCTTCACATTATCATTGTCAGGAATGTAGACACAAAGACCTGTGTCCAGAGTTATGTCCGAGACAGTTTATAAACACCATTTGTTTATATATGTGGACATGAGGCTTCACATTATCACTGCCAGGAATGTAGACACAAAGACCTGTGTCCAGAGTTATGTCCGAGACAGTTTATAAACAGCTTTTGTTTATATATGTGGACATGAGGCTTCACATTATCATTGTCAGGAATGTAGACACAAAGACCTGTGTCCAGAGTTATGTCCTAGACAGTTTATAAACAACATTTGTTTATATATGTGGACATGAGGCTTCACATTATCATTGCCAGGAATGTCGACACAAAGACCTGTGTCCAGAGTTATGTCCTAGACAGTTTATAAACAACATTTGTTTATATATGTGGACATGAGGCTTCACATTATCATTGTCAGGAATGTAGACACAAAGACCTGTGTCCAGAGTTATGTCCGAGACAGTTTATCAACAACATTTGTTTATATATGTGGACATGAGGCTTCACATTATCATTGTCAGGAATGTAGACACAAAGACCTGTGTCCAGAGTTATGTCCTAGACAGTTTATAAACAACATTTGTTTATATATGTGGACATGAGGCTTCACATTATCATTGTCAGGAATGTAGACACAAAGACCTGTGTCCAGAGTTATGTCCTAGACAGTTTATAAACAACATTTGTTTATATATGTGGACATGAGGCTTCACATTATCATTGCCAGGAATGTAGACACAAAGACCTGTGTCCAGAGTTATGTCCTAGACAGTTTATAAACAACATTTGTTTATATATGTGGACATGAGGCTTCACATTATCATTGTCAGGAATGTAGACACAAAGACCTGTGTCCAGAGTTATGTCATAGACAGTTTATAAACAACATTTGTTTATATATGTGGACATGAGGCTTCACATTATCATTGCCAGGAATGTAGACACAAAGACCTGTGTCCAGAGTTATGTCCTAGACAATTTATAAACAACATTTGTTTATATATGTGGACATGAGGCTTCACATTATCATTGTCAGGAATGTAGACACAAAGACCTGTGTCCAGAGTTATGTCCTAGACAGTTTATAAACAACATTTGTTAATATATGTGGACATGAGGCTTCACATTATCATTGTCAGGAATGTAGACACAAATACCTGTGTCCAGAGTTATGTCCTGGACAGTTTATAAACAACATTTGTTTATATATGTGGACATGAAGCTTCAAATTATCATTGCCAGGAATGTAGGCACAAAGACCTGTGTCCAGAGTTATGTCCTAGACAGTTTATAAACAACATTTGTTTATATATGTGGACATGAGGCTTCACATTATCATTGTCAGGAATGTAGACACAAAGACCTGTGTCCAGAGTTATGTCCGAGACAGTTTATAAACAGCATTTGTTTACATATGTGGACATGAGGCTTCACATTATCATTGCCAGGAATGTAGACACAAAGACCTGTGTCCAGAGTTATGTCCGAGACAGTTTATAAACCACATTTGTTTATATATGTGGACATGAGGCTTCACATTATCATTGTCAGGAATGTAGACACAAAGACCTGTGTCCAGAGTTATGTCCTAGTCAGTTTATAAACAACATTTGTTTATATATGTGGACATGAGGCTTCACATTATCATTGCCAGGAATGTAGACACAAAGACCTGTGTCCAGAGTTATGTTCTGGACAGTTTATAAACAACATTTGTTTATATATGTGGACATGTGGCTTCACATTATCATTGTCAGGAATGAAAACACAAAGACCTGTGTCCAGAGTTATGTCCGAGACAGTTTATAAACAACATTTGTTTATATATGTGGACATGAGGCTTCACATTATCATTGCCAGGAATGTAGACACAAAGACCTGTGTCCAGAGTTATGTCCGAGACAGTTTATAAACAACATTTGTTTATATATGTGGACATGAGGCTTCACATTATCATTGTCAGGAATGTAGACACAAAGACCTGTGTCCAGAGTTATGTCCTAGACAGTTTATAAACAACATTTGTTTATATATGTGGACATGTGGCTTCACATTATCATTGTCAGGAAAGTAAACACAAAGACCTGTGTCCAGAGTTATGTCCGAGACAGTTTATAAACAACATTTGTTTATATATGTGGACATGAGGCTTCACATTATCATTGCCAGGAATGTAGACACAAAGACCTGTGTCCAGAGTTATGTCCGAGACAGTTTATAAACAACATTTGTTTATATATGTGGACATGAGGCTTCACATTATCATTGTCAGGAATGTAGACACAAAGACCTGTGTCCAGAGTTATGTCCTAGACAGTTTATAAACAACATTTGTTTATATATGTGGACATGAGGCTTCACATTATCATTGTCAGGAATGTAGACACAAAGACCTGTGTCCAGAGTTATGTCCTAGACAGTTTATAAACAACATTTGTTTATATATGTGGACATGAGGCTTCACATTATCATTGTCAGGAATGTAGACACAAAGACCTCTGTCCAGAGTTATGTCCGAGACAGTTTATAAACAGCATTTGTTTATATATGTGGACATGAGGCTTCACATTATCATTGTCAGGAATGTAGACACAAAGACCTGTGTCCAGAGTTATGTCCTACACAGTTTATAAACAACATTTGTTTATATATGTGGACATGAGGCTTCACATTATCATTGTCAGGAATGTAGACACTAAGACCTGTGTCCAGGGTTATGTCCTAGACAGTTTATAAACAACATTTGTTTATATATGTGGACATGAGGCTTCACATTATCATTGTCAGGAATGTAGACACAAAGACCTGTGTCCAGAGTTATGTCCTAGACAGTTTATAAACAACATTTGTTTATATATGTGGACATGAGGCTTCACATTATCATTGCCAGGAATGTAGACACAAAGACCTGTGTCCAGAGTTATGTCCTAGTCAGTTTATAAACAACATTTGTTTATATATGTGGACATGAGGCTTCACATTATCATTGCCAGGAATGTAGACACAAAGACCTGTGTCCAGAGTTATGTTCTGGACAGTTTATAAACAACATTTGTTTATATATGTGGACATGTGGCTTCACATTATCATTGTCAGGAATGAAAACACAAAGACCTGTGTCCAGAGTTATGTCCGAGACAGTTTATAAACAACATTTGTTTATATATGTGGACATGAGGCTTCACATTATCATTGCCAGGAATGTAGACACAAAGACCTGTGTCCAGAGTTATGTCCGAGACAGTTTATAAACAACATTTGTTTATATATGTGGACATGAGGCTTCACATTATCATTGTCAGGAATGTAGACACAAAGACCTGTGTCCAGAGTTATGTCCTAGACAGTTTATAAACAACATTTGTTTATATATGTGGACATGTGGCTTCACATTATCATTGTCAGGAAAGTAAACACAAAGACCTGTGTCCAGAGTTATGTCCGAGACAGTTTATAAACAACATTTGTTTATATATGTGGACATGAGGCTTCACATTATCATTGCCAGGAATGTAGACACAAAGACCTGTGTCCAGAGTTATGTCCGAGACAGTTTATAAACAACATTTGTTTATATATGTGGACATGAGGCTTCACATTATCATTGTCAGGAATGTAGACACAAAGACCTGTGTCCAGAGTTATGTCCTAGACAGTTTATAAACAACATTTGTTTATATATGTGGACATGAGGCTTCACATTATCATTGTCAGGAATGTAGACACAAAGACCTGTGTCCAGAGTTATGTCCTAGACAGTTTATAAACAACATTTGTTTATATATGTGGACATGAGGCTTCACATTATCATTGTCAGGAATGTAGACACAAAGACCTCTGTCCAGAGTTATGTCCGAGACAGTTTATAAACAGCATTTGTTTATATATGTGGACATGAGGCTTCACATTATCATTGTCAGGAATGTAGACACAAAGACCTGTGTCCAGAGTTATGTCCTACACAGTTTATAAACAACATTTGTTTATATATGTGGACATGAGGCTTCACATTATCATTGTCAGGAATGTAGACACTAAGACCTGTGTCCAGGGTTATGTCCTAGACAGTTTATAAACAACATTTGTTTATATATGTGGACATGAGGCTTCACATTATCATTGTCAGGAATGTAGACACAAAGACCTGTGTCCAGAGTTATGTCCTAGACAGTTTATAAACAACATTTGTTTATATATGTGGACATGAGGCTTCACATTATCATTGCCAGGAATGTAGACACAAAGACCTGTGTCCAGAGTTATGTCCGAGACAGTTTATAAACAACATTTGTTTATATATGTGGACATGAGGCTTCACATTATCATTGTCAGGAATGTAGACACAAAGACCTGTGTCCAGAGTTATGTCCGAGACAGTTTATAAACAGCATTTGTTTATATATGTGGACATGAGGCTTCACATTATCATTGCCAGGAATGTAGACACAAAGACCTGTGTCCAGAGTTATGTCCGAGACAGTTTATAAACAGCTTTTGTTTATATATGTGGACATGAGGCTTCACATTATCATTGTCAGGAATGTAGACACAAAGACCTGTGTCCAGAGTTATGTCCGAGACAGTTTATAAACAACATTTGTTTATATATGTGGACATGAGGCTTCACATTATCATTGTCAGGAATGTAGACACAAAGACCTGTGTCCAGAGTTATGTCCTAGACAGTTTATAAACAACATTTGTTTATATATGTGGACATGAGGCTTCACATTATCATTGCCAGGAATGTCGACACAAAGACCTGTGTCCAGAGTTATGTCCTAGACAGTTTATAAACAACATTTGTTTATATATGTGGACATGAGGCTTCACATTATCATTGTCAGGAATGTAGACACAAAGACCTGTGTCCAGAGTTATGTCCGAGACAGTTTATCAACAACATTTGTTTATATATGTGGACATGAGGCTTCACATTATCATTGTCAGGAATGTAGACACAATGACCTGTGTCCAGAGTTATGTCCTAGACAGTTTATAAACAACATTTGTTTATATATGTGGACATGAGGCTTCACATTATCATTGTCATGAATGTAGACACAAAGACCTGTGTCCAGAGTTATGTCCTAGACAGTTTATAAACAACATTTGTTTATATATGTGGACATGAGGCTTCACATTATCATTGCCAGGAATGTAGACACAAAGACCTGTGTCCAGAGTTATGTCCTAGACAGTTTATAAACAACATTTGTTTATATATGTGGACATGAGGCTTCACATTATCATTGTCAGGAATGTAGACACAAAGACCTGTGTCCAGAGTTATGTCCTAGACAGTTTATAAACAACATTTGTTTATATATGTGGACATGAGGCTTCACATTATCATTGCCAGGAATGTAGACACAAAGACCTGTGTCCAGAGTTATGTCCTAGACAATTTATAAACAACATTTGTTTATATATGTGGACATGAGGCTTCACATTATCATTGTCAGGAATGTAGACACAAAGACCTGTGTCCAGAGTTATGTCCTAGACAGTTTATAAACAACATTTGTTTATATATGTGGACATGAGGCTTCACATTATCATTGTCAGGAATGTAGACACAAATACCTGTGTCCAGAGTTATGTCCTGGACAGTTTATAAACAACATTTGTTTATATATGTGGACATGAGGCTTCACATTATCATTGCCAGGAATGTAGGCACAAAGACCTGTGTCCAGAGTTATGTCCTAGACAGTTTATAAACAGCATTTGTTTATATATGTGGACATGAGGCTTCACATTATCATTGTCAGGAATGTAGACACAAAGACCTGTGTCCAGAGTTATGTCCGAGACAGTTTATAAACAGCATTTGTTTATATATGTGGACATGAGGCTTCACATTATCATTGCCAGGAATGTAGACACAAAGACCTGTGTCCAGAGTTATGTCCGAGACAGTTTATAAACCACATTTGTTTATATATGTGGACATGAGGCTTCACATTATCATTGTCAGGAATGTAGACACAAAGACCTGTGTCCAGAGTTATGTCCTAGACAGTTTATAAACAACATTTGTTTATATATGTGGACATGAGGCTTCACATTATCATTGTCAGGAATGTAGACACAAAGACCTGTGTCCAGAGTTATGTCCTAGACAGTTTATAAACAACATTTGTTTATATATGTGGACATGAGGCTTCACATTATCATTGCCAGGAATGTAGACACAAAGACCTGTGTCCAGAGTTATGTCCTAGACAGTTTATAAACAACATTTGTTTATATATGTGGACATGAGGCTTCACATTATCATTGCCAGGAATGTAGACACAAAGACCTGTGTCCAGAGTTATGTCCTGGACAGTTTATAAACAACATTTGTTTATATATGTGGACATGAGGCTTCACATTATCATTGCCAGGAATGTAGACACAAAGACCTGTGTCCAGAGTTATGTCCTGGACAGTTTATAAACAACATTTGTTTATATATGTGGACATGAGGCTTCACATTATCATTGCCAGGAATGTAGGCACAAATACCTGTGTCCAGAGTTATGTCCTGGACAGTTTATAAACAACATTTGTTTATATATGTGGACATGAGGCTTCACATTATCATTGTCAGGAATGTAGACACAAATACCTGTGTCCAGAGTTATGTCCTGGACAGTTTATAAACAACATTTGTTTATATATGTGGACATGAGGCTTCACATTATCATTGTCAGGAATGTAGACTCAAATACCTGTGTCCAGAGTTATGTCCTGGACAGTTTATAAACAACATTTGTTTATATATGTGGACATGAGGCTTCACATTATCATTGCCAGGAATGTAGGCACAAAGACCTGTGTCCAGAGTTAAGTCCTAGACAGTTTATAAACAACATTTGTTTATATATGTGGACATGAAGCTTCACATTATCACTGTCAGGAATGTAGACACAAAGACCTGTGTCCAGAGTTATGTCCGAGACAGTTTATAAACAGCATTTGTTTATATATGTGGACATGAGGCTTCACATTATCATTGCCAGGAATGTAGACACAAAGACCTGTGTCCAGAGTTATGTCCGAGACAGTTTGTAAACCACATTTGTTTATATATGTGGACATGAGGCTTCACATTATCATTGTCAGGAATGTAGACACAAAGACCTGTGTCCAGAGTTATGTCCTAGACAGTTTATAAACAACATTTGTTTATATATGTGGACATGAGGCTTCACATTATCATTGTCAGGAATGTAGACACAAAGACCTGTGTCCAGAGTAATGTCCTAGACAGTTTATAAACAACATTTGTTTATATATGTGGACATGAGGCTTCACATTATCATTGCCAGGAATGTAGACACAAAGACCTGTGTCCAGAGTTATGTCCTAGACAGTTTATAAACAACATTTGTTTATATATGTGGACATGAGGCTTCACATTATCATTGCCAGGAATGTAGACACAAAGACCTGTGTCCAGAGTTATGTCCTGGACAGTTTATAAACAACATTTGTTTATATATGTGGACATGAGGCTTCACATTATCATTGCCAGGAATGTAGGCACAAATACCTGTGTCCAGAGTTATGTCCTGGACAGTTTATAAACAACATTTGTTTATATATGTGGACATGAGGCTTCACATTATCATTGTCAGGAATGTAGACACAAAGACCTGTGTCCAGAGTTATGTCCTAGACAGATTATGAACAACATTTGTTTATATATGTGGACATGAGGCTTCACATTATCATTGTCAGGAATGTAGACACAAAGACCTGTCTCCAGAGTTATGTCCTAGACAGATTATGAACAACATTTGTTTATATATGTGGACATGAGGCTTCACGTTATCATTGTCAGGAATGTAGACACAAAGACCTGTGTCCAGAGTTATGTCCTGGACAGTTTATAAACAACATTTGTTTATATATGTGGACATGAGGCTTCACATTATCATTGCCAGGAATGTAGACACAAAGACCTGTGTCCAGAGTTATGTCTGAGACAGTTTATAAACAACATTTGTTTATATATGTGGACATGAGGCTTCACATTATCATTGCCAGGAATGTAGACACAAAGACCTGTGTCCAGATTTATGTCCTAGACAGTTTATAAACAACATTTGTTTATATATGTGGACATGAGGCTTCACATTATCATTGTCAGGAATGTAGACACAAAGACCTGTGTCCAGAGTTATGTCCTGGACAGTTTATAAACAACATTTGTTTATATATGTGGACATGAGGCTTCACATTATCATTGTCAGGAATGTAGACACAAAGACCTGTGTCCAGAGTTATGTCCGAGACAGTTTATAAACAACATTTGTTTATATATGTGGACATGAGGCTTCACATTATCATTGTCAGGAATGTAAACACAAAGACCTGTGTCCAGAGTTATGTCCGAGACAGTTTATAAACAACATTTGTTTATATATGTGGACATGAGGCTTCACATTATCATTGTCAGGAATGTAGACACAAAGACCTGTGTCCAGAGTTATGTCCTAGACAGTTTATAAACAACATTTGTTTATATATGTGGACATGAGGCTTCACATTATCATTGCCAGGAATGTAGACACAAAGACCTGTGTCCAGAGTTATGTCCGTGACAGTTTATAAACAACATTTGTTTATATATGTGGACATGAGGCTTCACATTATCATTGTCAGGAATGTAGACACAAAGACCTGTGTCCAGAGTTATGTCCGAGACAGTTTATAAACAACATTTGTTTATATATGTGGACATGAGGCTTCACATTATCATTGCCAGGAATGTAGACACAAAGACCTGTGTCCAGTTTTATGTCTGAGACAGTTTATAAACAACATTTGTTTATATATGTGGACATGAGGCTTCACATTATCATTGTCAGGAATGTAGACACAAAGACCTGTGTCCAGAGTTATGTCCGAGACAGTTTATAAACAACATTTGTTTATATATGTGGACATGGGGCTTCACATTATCATTGTCAGGAATGTAGAAACAAAGACCTGTGTCCAGAGTTATGTCCGAGACAGTTTATAAACAACATTTGTTTATATATGTGGACATGAGGCTTCACATTATCATTGCCAGGAATGTAGACACAAAGACCTGTGTCCAGAGTTATGTCCTAGACAGTTTATAAACAACATTTGTTTATATATGTGGACATGAGGCTTCACATTATCATTGTCAGGAATGTAGACACAAAGACCTGTGTCCAGAGTTATGTCCTGGACAGTTTATGAACAACATTTGTTTATATATGTGGACATGAGGCTTCACATTATCATTGTCAGGAATGTAGACACAAAGACCTGTGTCCAGAGTTATTTCCTGGACAGTTTATAAACAACATTTGTTTATATATGTGGACATGAGGCTTCACATTATCATTGCTAGGAATGTAGACACAAAGACCTGTGTCCAGAGTTATGTCCGAGACAGTTTATAAACAACATTTGTTTATATATGTGGACATGAGGCTTCACATTATCATTGTCAGGAATGTAGACACAAAGACCTGTGTCCCGAGTTATGTCCGAGACAGTTGATAAACAACATTTGTTTATATATGTGGACATGAGGCTTCACATTATCATTGCCAGGAATGTAGACACAAAGACCTGTGTCCAGAGTTATGTCCGAGACAGTTTATAAACAACATTTGTTTATATATGTGGACATGAGGCTTCACATTATCATTGTCAGGAATGTAGACACAAAGACCTGTGTCCAGAGTTATGTCCTAGACAGTTTATAAACAACATTTGTTTATATATGTGGACATGAGGCTTCACATTATCATTGTCAGGAATGTAGACACAAAGACCTGTGTCCAGAGTTATGTCCGAGACAGTTTATAAACAACATTTGTTTATATATGTGGACATGAGGCTTCACATTATCATTGCCAGGAATGTAGACACAAAGACCTGTGTCCAGTTTTATGTCTGAGACAGTTTATAAACAACATTTGTTTATATATGTGGACATGAGGCTTCACATTATCATTGCCAGGAATGTAGACACAAAGACCTGTGTCCAGAGTTATGTCCTAGACAGTTTATAAACAACATTTGTTTATATATGTGGACATGAGGCTTCACATTATCATTGTCAGGAATGTAGACACAAAGACCTGTGTCCAGAGTTATGTCCGAGACAGTTTATAAACAACATTTGTTTATATATGTGGACATGAGGCTTCACATTATCATTGTCAGGAATGTAGACACAAAGCCCTGTGTCCAGAGTTATGTCCTGGACAGTTTATAAACAACATTTGTTTATATATGTGGACATGAGGCTTCACATTATCATTGTCAGGAATGTAGACACAAAGCCCTGTGTCCAGAGTTATGTCCTGGACAGTTTATAAACAACATTTGTTTATATATGTGGACATGAGGCTTCACATTATCATTGTCAGGAATGTAGACACAAAGACCTGTGTCCAGAGTTATGTCCTGGACAGTTTATAAACAACATTTGTTTATATATGTGGACATGAGGCTTCACGTTATCATTGTCAGGAATGTAGACACAAAGACCTGTGTCCAGAGTTATGTCCTGGACAGTTTATAAACAACATTTGTTTATATATGTGGACATGAGGCTTCACATTATCATTGCCAGGAATGTAGACACAAAGACCTGTGTCCAGAGTTATGTCTGAGACAGTTTATAAACAACATTTGTTTATATATGTGGACATGAGGCTTCACATTATCATTGCCAGGAATGTAGACACAAAGACCTGTGTCCAGAGTTATGTCCGAGACAGTTTATAAACAACATTTGTTTATATATGTGGACATGAGGCTTCACATTATCATTGTCAGGAATGTAGACACAAAGACCTGTGTCCAGAGTTATGTCCTAGACAGTTTATAAACCACATTTGTTTATATATGTGGACATGAGGCTTCACATTATCATTGTCAGGAATGTAGACACAAAGACCTGTGTCCAGAGTTATGTCCTAGACAGTTTATAAACAACATTTGTTTATATATGTGGACATGAGGCTTCACATTATCATTGTCAGGAATGTAGACACAAAGACCTGTGTCCAGAGTAATGTCCTAGACAGTTTATAAACAACATTTGTTTATATATGTGGACATGAGGCTTCACATTATCATTGCCAGGAATGTAGACACAAAGACCTGTGTCCAGAGTTATGTCCTAGACAGTTTATAAACAACATTTGTTTATATATGTGGACATGAGGCTTCACATTATCATTGCCAGGAATGTAGACACAAAGACCTGTGTCCAGAGTTATGTCCTGGACAGTTTATAAACAACATTTGTTTATATATGTGGACATGAGGCTTCACATTATCATTGCCAGGAATGTAGGCACAAATACCTGTGTCCAGAGTTATGTCCTGGACAGTTTATAAACAACATTTGTTTATATATGTGGACATGAGGCTTCACATTATCATTGTCAGGAATGTAGACACAAAGACCTGTGTCCAGAGTTATGTCCTAGACAGATTATGAACAACATTTGTTTATATATGTGGACATGAGGCTTCACATTATCATTGTCAGGAATGTAGACACAAAGACCTGTCTCCAGAGTTATGTCCTAGACAGATTATGAACAACATTTGTTTATATATGTGGACATGAGGCTTCACGTTATCATTGTCAGGAATGTAGACACAAAGACCTGTGTCCAGAGTTATGTCCTAGACAGATTATGAACAACATTTGTTTATATATGTGGACATGAGGCTTCACATTATCATTGTCAGGAATGTAGACACAAAGACCTGTCTCCAGAGTTATGTCCGAGACAGATTATGAACAACATTTGTTTATATATGTGGACATGAGGCTTCACATTATCATTGCCAGGAATGTAGGCACAAAGACCTGTGTCCAGTGATATGTCCTGGACAGTTTATAAACAACATTTGTTTATATATGTGGACATGAGGCTTCACATTATCATTGCCAGGAATGTAGACACAAAGACCTGTGTCCAGAGTTATGTCTGAGACAGTTTATAAACAACATTTGTTTATATATGTGGACATGAGGCTTCACATTATCATTGCCAGGAATGTAGACACAAAGACCTGTGTCCAGATTTATGTCCTAGACAGTTTATAAACAACATTTGTTTATATATGTGGACATGAGGCTTCACATTATCATTGTCAGGAATGTAGACACAAAGACCTGTGTCCAGAGTTATGTCCTGGACAGTTTATAAACAACATTTGTTTATATATGTGGACATGAGGCTTCACATTATCATTGTCAGGAATGTAGACACAAAGACCTGTGTCCAGAGTTATGTCCGAGACAGTTTATAAACAACATTTGTTTATATATGTGGACATGAGGCTTCACATTATCATTGTCAGGAATGTAAACACAAAGACCTGTGTCCAGAGTTATGTCCGAGACAGTTTATAAACAACATTTGTTTATATATGTGGACATGAGGCTTCACATTATCATTGTCAGGAATGTAGACACAAAGACCTGTGTCCAGAGTTATGTCCTAGACAGTTTATAAACAACATTTGTTTATATATGTGGACATGAGGCTTCACATTATCATTGTCAGGAATGTAGACACAAAGACCTGTGTCCAGAGTTATGTCCGAGACAGTTTATAAACAACATTTGTTTATATATGTGGACATGTGGCTTCACATTATCATTGCCAGGAATGTAGACACAAAGACCTGTGTCCAGTTTTATGTCTGAGACAGTTTATAAACAACATTTGTTTATATATGTGGACATGAGGCTTCACATTATCATTGTCAGGAATGTAGACACAAAGACCTGTGTCCAGAGTTATGTCCGAGACAGTTTATAAACAACATTTGTTTCTATATGTGGACATGGGGCTTCACATTATCATTGTCAGGAATGTAGAAACAAAGACCTGTGTCCAGAGTTATGTCCGAGACAGTTTATAAACAACATTTGTTTATATATGTGGACATGAGGCTTCACATTATCATTGTCAGGAATGTAGACACAAAGACCTGTGTCCAGAGTTATGTCCTAGACAGTTTATAAACAACATTTGTTTATATATGTGGACATGAGGCTTCACATTATCATAGTCAGGAATGTAGACACAAAGACCTGTGTCCTGAGTTATGTCCTGGACAGTTTATAAACAACATTTGTTTATATATGTGGACATGAGGCTTCACGTTATCATTGTCAGGAATGTAGACACAAAGACCTGTGTCCAGAGTTATGTCCTGGACAGTTTATAAACAACATTTGTTTATATATGTGGACATGAGGCTTCACATTATCATTGCCAGGAATGTAGACACAAAGACCTGTGTCCAGAGTTATGTCTGAGACAGTTTATAAACAACATTTGTTTATATATGTGGACATGAGGCTTCACATTATCATTGCCAGGAATGTAGACACAAAGACCTGTGTCCAGAGTTATGTCCGAGACAGTTTATAAACAACATTTGTTTATTTGTGGACATGAGGCTTCACATTATCATTGTCAGGAATGTAGACACAAAGACCTGTGTCCAGAGTTATGTCCTAGACAGTTTATAAACCACATTTGTTTATATATGTGGACATGAGGCTTCACATTATCATTGTCAGGAATGTAGACACAAAGACCTGTGTCCAGAGTTATGTCCTAGACAGTTTATAAACAACATTTGTTTATATATGTGGACATGAGGCTTCACATTATCATTGTCAGGAATGTAGACACAAAGACCTGTGTCCAGAGTAATGTCCTAGACAGTTTATAAACAACATTTGTTTATATATGTGGACATGAGGCTTCACATTATCATTGCCAGGAATGTAGACACAAAGACCTGTGTCCAGAGTTATGTCCTAGACAGTTTATAAACAACATTTGTTTATATATGTGGACATGAGGCTTCACATTATCATTGCCAGGAATGTAGACACAAAGACCTGTGTCCAGAGTTATGTCCTGGACAGTTTATAAACAACATTTGTTTATATATGTGGACATGAGGCTTCACATTATCATTGCCAGGAATGTAGGCACAAATACCTGTGTCCAGAGTTATGTCCTGGACAGTTTATAAACAACATTTGTTTATATATGTGGACATGAGGCTTCACATTATCATTGTCAGGAATGTAGACACAAAGACCTGTGTCCAGAGTTATGTCCTAGACAGATTATGAACAACATTTGTTTATATATGTGGACATGAGGCTTCACATTATCATTGTCAGGAATGTAGACACAAAGACCTGTCTCCAGAGTTATGTCCTAGACAGATTATGAACAACATTTGTTTATATATGTGGACATGAGGCTTCACGTTATCATTGTCAGGAATGTAGACACAAAGACCTGTGTCCAGAGTTATGTCCTGGACAGTTTATAAACAACATTTGTTTATATATGTGGACATGAGGCTTCACATTATCATTGCCAGGAATGTAGACACAAAGACCTGTGTCCAGAGTTATGTCTGAGACAGTTTATAAACAACATTTGTTTATATATGTGGACATGAGGCTTCACATTATCATTGCCAGGAATGTAGACACAAAGACCTGTGTCCAGATTTATGTCCTAGACAGTTTATAAACAACATTTGTTTATATATGTGGACATGAGGCTTCACATTATCATTGTCAGGAATGTAGACACAAAGACCTGTGTCCAGAGTTATGTCCTGGACAGTTTATAAACAACATTTGTTTATATATGTGGACATGAGGCTTCACATT
Source organism: Heterodontus francisci (assembly GCF_036365525.1). Taxonomy (NCBI): domain Eukaryota; kingdom Metazoa; phylum Chordata; class Chondrichthyes; order Heterodontiformes; family Heterodontidae; genus Heterodontus; species Heterodontus francisci. Next base: position 530,867 of record NW_027140130.1, on the reverse strand, counting down.
ATCATTGTCAGGAATGTAGACACAAAGACCTGTGTCCAGAGATATGTCCGAGACAGTTTATAAACAACATTTGTTTATATATGTGGACATGAGGCTTCACATTATCATTGTCAGGAATGTAAACACAAAGACCTGTGTCCAGAGTTATGTCCGAGACAGTTTATAAACAACATTTGTTTATATATGTGGACATGAGGCTTCACATTATCATTGTCAGGAATGTAGACACAAAGACCTGTGTCCAGAGTTATGTCCTAGACAGTTTATAAACAACATTTGTTTATATATGTGGACATGAGGCTTCACATTATCATTGCCAGGAATGTAGACACAAAGACCTGAGTCCAGAGTTATGTCCGTGACAGTTTATAAACAACATTTGTTTATATATGTGGACATGAGGCTTCACATTATCATTGTCAGGAATGTAGACACAAAGACCTGTGTCCAGAGTTATGTCCGAGACAGTTTATAAACAACATTTGTTTATATATGTGGACATGAGGCTTCACATTATCATTGCCAGGAATGTAGACACAAAGACCTGTGTCCAGTTTTATGTCTGAGACAGTTTATAAACAACATTTGTTTATATATGTGGACATGAGGCTTCACATTATCATTGTCAGGAATGTAGACACAAAGACCTGTGTCCAGAGTTATGTCCGAGACAGTTTATAAACAACATTTGTTTATATATGTGGACATGGGGCTTCACATTATCATTGTCAGGAATGTAGAAACAAAGACCTGTGTCCAGAGTTATGTCCGAGACAGTTTATAAACAACATTTGTTTATATATGTGGACATGAGGCTTCACATTATCATTGCCAGGAATGTAGACACAAAGACCTGTGTCCAGAGTTATGTCCTAGACAGTTTATAAACAACATTTGTTTATATATGTGGACATGAGGCTTCACATTATCATTGTCAGGAATGTAGACACAAAGACCTGTGTCCAGAGTTATGTCCTGGACAGTTTATGAACAACATTTGTTTATATATGTGGACATGAGGCTTCACATTATCATTGTCAGGAATGTAGACACAAAGACCTGTGTCCAGAGTTATTTCCTGGACAGTTTATAAACAACATTTGTTTATATATGTGGACATGAGGCTTCACATTATCATTGCCAGGAATGTAGACACAAAGACCTGTGTCCAGAGTTATGTCCGAGACAGTTTATAAACAACATTTGTTTATATATGTGGACATGAGGCTTCACATTATCATTGTCAGGAATGTAGACACAAAGACCTGTGTCCCGAGTTATGTCCGAGACAGTTTATAAACAACATTTGTTTATATATGTGGACATGAGGCTTCACATTATCATTGCCAGGAATGTAGACACAAAGACCTGTGTCCAGAGTTATGTCCGAGACAGTTTATAAACAACATTTGTTTATATATGTGGACATGAGGCTTCACATTATCATTGTCAGGAATGTAGACACAAAGACCTGTGTCCAGAGTTATGTCCGAGACAGTTTATAAACAACATTTGTTTATATATGTGGACATGAGGCTTCACATTATCATTGTCAGGAATGTAGACACAAAGACCTGTGTCCAGAGTTATGTCCGAGACAGTTTATAAACAACGTTTGTTTATATATGTGGACATGAGGCTTCACATTATCATTGCCAGGAATGTAGACACAAAGACCTGTGTCCAGAGTTATGTCCTAGACAGTTTATAAACAACATTTGTTTATATATGTGGACATGAGGCTTCACATTATCATTGCCAGGAATGTAGACACAAAGACCTGTGTCCAGAGTTATGTCCTAGACAGTTTATAAACAACATTTGTTTATATGTGTGGACATGAGGCTTCACATTATCATTGTCAGGAATGTAGACACAAAGACCTGTGTCCAGAGTTATGTCCTGGACAGTTTATAAACAACATTTGTTTATATATGTGGACATGAGGCTTCACGTTATCATTGTCAGGAATGTAGACACAAAGACCTGTGTCCAGAGTTATGTCCTGGACAGTTTATAAACAACATTTGTTTATATATGTGGACATGAGGCTTCACATTATCATTGCCAGGAATGTAGACACAAAGACCTGTGTCCAGAGTTATGTCTGAGACAGTTTATAAACAACATTTGTTTATATATGTGGACATGAGGCTTCACATTATCATTGCCAGGAATGTCGACACAAAGACCTGTGTCCAGAGTTATGTCCGAGACAGTTTATAAACAACATTTGTTTATATATGTGGACATGAGGCTTCACATTATCATTGTCAGGAATGTAGACACAAAGACCTGTGTCCAGAGTTATGTCCTAGACAGTTTATAAACAACATTTGTTTATATATGTGGACATGAGGCTTCACATTATCATTGTCAGGAATGTAGACACAAAGACCTGTGTCCAGAGTTATGTCCTAGACAGTTTATAAACAACATTTGTTTATATATGTGGACATGAGGCTTCACATTATCATTGCCAGGAATGTAGACACAAAGACCTGTGTCCAGAGTTATGTCCTAGACAGTTCATAAACAACATTTGTTTATATATGTGGACATGAGGCTTCACATTATCATTGTCAGGAATGTAGACACAAAGACCTGTGTCCAGACTTATGTCCTGGACAGTTTATAAACAACATTTGTTTATATATGTGGACATGAGGCTTCACATTATCATTGTCAGGAATGTAGACACAAAGACCTGTGTCCAGAGTTATGTCCGAGACAGTTTACAAACAACATTTGTTTATATATGTGGACATGAGGCTTCACATGATCATTGTCAGGAATGTAGACACAAAGACCTGTGTCCAGAGTTATGTCCGAGACAGTTTATAAACAACATTTGTTTATATATGTGGACATGAGGCTTCACATTATCATTGCCAGGAATGTAGACACAAAGACCTGTGTCCAGAGTTCTGTCCGAGACAGTTTATAAACAACATTTGTTTATATATGTGGACATGAGGCTTCACATTATCATTGCCAGGAATGTAGACACAAAGACCTGTATCCAGAGTTATGTCCTAGACAGTTTATAAACAACATTTGTTTATATATGTGGACATGAGGCTTCACATTATCATTGCCAGGAATGTAGACACAAAGACCTGTGTCCAGAGTTATGTCCTAGACAGTTTATAAACAACATTTGTTTATATATATGGACATGAGGCTTCACATTATCATTGCCAGGAATGTAGACACAAAGACCTGTGTCCAGAGTTATGTCCCAGACAGTTTATAAGCAACATTTGTTTATATATGTGGACATGAGGCTTCACATTATCATTGTCAGGAATGTAGACACAAAGACCTGTGTCCAGAGTTATGTCCTAGACAGTTTATAAACAACATTTGTTTATATATGTGGACATGAGGCTTCACATTATCATTGTCAGGAATGTAGACACAAAGACCTGTGTCCAGAGTTATGTCCTAGACAGTTTATAAACAACATTTGTTTATATATGTGGACATGAGGCTTCACATTATCATTGCCAGGAATGTAGACACAAAGACCTGTGTCCAGAGTTATGTCCTGGACAGTTTATAAACAACATTTGTTTATATATGTGGACATGAGGCTTCACATTATCATTGCCAGGAATGTAGGCACAAAGACCTGTGTCCAGAGTTATGTCCGAGACAGTTTATAAACAACATTTGTTTATATATTTGGACATGAGGCTTCACATTATCATTGCCAGGAATGTAGACACAAAGACCTGTGTCAAGAGTTATGTCCTAGACAGTTTATAAACAACATTTGTTTATATATGTGGACATGAGGCTTCACATTATCATTGCCAGGAATGTAGACACAAAGACCTGTGTCCAGAGTTATGTCCTCGACAGTTTATAAACAACATTTGTTTATATATGTGGACATGAGGCTTCACATTATCATTGCCAGGAATGTAGACACAAAGACCTGTGTCCAGAGTTATGTCCGAGACAGTTTATAAACAACATTTGTTTATATATGTGGACATGAGGCTTCACATTATCATTGTCAGGAATGTAAACACAAAGACCTGTGTCCAGAGTTATGTCCGAGACTGTTTATAAACAACATTTGTTTATATATGTGGACATGAGGCTTCACATTATCATTGTCAGGAATGTAGACACAAAGACCTGTGTCCAGAGTTATGTCCGAGACAGTTTATAAACAACATTTGTTTATATATGTGGACATGAGGCTTCACATTATCATTGTCAGGAATGTAGACACAAAGACCTGTGTCCAGAGTTATGTCCGAGACAGTTTACAAACAACATTTGTTTATATATGTGGACATGAGGCTTCACATGATCATTGTCAGGAATGTAGACACAAAGACCTGTGTCCAGAGTTATGTCCGAGACAGTTTATAAACAACATTTGTTTATATATGTGGACATGAGGCTTCACATTATCATTGCCAGGAATGTAGACACAAAGACCTGTGTCCAGAGTTATGTCCTAGACAGTTTATAAACAACATTTGTTTATATATGTGGACATGAGGCTTCACATTATCATTGCCAGGAATGTAGACACAAAGACCTGTGTCCAGAGTTATGTCCTAGACAGTTTATAAACAACATTTGTTTATATATGTGGACATGAGGCTTCACATTATCATTGCCAGGAATGTAGACACAAAGACCTGTGTCCAGAGTTATGTCCCAGACAGTTTATAAACAACATTTGTTTATATATGAGGACATGAGGCTTCACATTATCACTGTCAGGAATGTAGACACAAAGACCTGTGTCCAGAGTTATGTCCTAGACAGTTTATAAACAACATTTGTTTATATATGTGGACATGAGGCTTCACATTATCATTGTCAGGAATGTAGACACAAAGACCTGTGTCCAGAGTTATGTCCTAGACAGTTTATAAACAACATTTGTTTATATATGTGGACATGAGGCTTCACATTATCATTGCCAGGAATGTAGACACAAAGACCTGTGTCCAGAGTTATGTCCGAGACAGTTTATAAACAACATTTGTTTATATATGTGGACATGAGGCTTCACATTATCATTGTCAGGAATGTAGACACAAAGACCTGTGTCCAGAGTTATGTCCTAGACAGTTTATAAACAACATTTGTTTATATATGTGGACATGAGGCTTCACATTATCATTGCCAGGAATGTAGACACAAAGACCTGTGTCCAGAGTTATGTCCGAGACAGTTTATAAACAACATTTGTTTATATATGTGGACATGAGGCTTCACATTATCATTGTCAGCAATGTAGACACAAAGACCTGTGTCCAGAGTTATGTCCGAGACAGTTTATAAACAACATTTGTTTATATATGTGGACATGAGGCTTCACATTATCATTGCCAGGAATGTAGACACAAAGACCTGTGTCCAGTTTTATGTCTGAGACAGTTTATAAACAACATTTGTTTATATATGTGGACATGAGGCTTCACATTATCATTGCCAGGAATGTAGACACAAAGACCTGTGTCCAGAGTTATGTCCTAGACAGTTTATAAACAACATTTGTTTATATATGTGGACATGAGGCTTCACATTATCATTGCCAGGAATGTAGACACAAAGACCTGTGTCCAGAGTTATGTCCGAGACAGTTTATAAACAACATTTGTTTATATATGTGGACATGAGGCTTCACATTATCATTGTCAGGAATGTAAACACAAAGACCTGTGAACAGAGTTATGTCCGAGACAGGTTATAAACAACATTTGTTTATATATGTGGACATGAGGCTTCACATTATCATTGTCAGGAATGTAGACACAAAGACCTGTGTCCAGAGTTATGTCTGAGACAGTTTATAAACAACATTTGTTTATATATGTGGACATGAGGCTTCACATTATCATTGCCAGGAATGTAGACACAGAGACCTGTGTCCAGAGTTATGTCCTAGACAGTTTATAAACAACATTTGTTTATATATGTGGACATGAGGCTGCACATTATCATTGTCAGGAATGTAGACACAAAGACCTGTGTCCAGAGTTATGTCCTAGACAGTTTATGAACAACATTTGTTTATATATGTGGACATGAGGCTTCACATTATCATTGTCAGGAATGTAGACACAAAGACCTGTGTCCAGAGTTATGTCCTAGACAGTTTATGAACAACATTTGTTTATATATGTGGACATGAGGCTTCACATTATCATTGTCAGGAATGTAGACACAAAGACCTGTGTCCAGAGTTATGTCCTGGACAGTTTATAAACAACATTTGTTTATATATGTGGACATGAGGCTTCACGTTATCATTGTCAGGAATGTAGACACAAAGACCTGTGTCCAGAGTTATGTCCTGGACAGTTTATAAACAACATTTGTTTATATATGTGGACATGAGGCTTCACATTATCATTGCCAGGAATGTAGACACAAAGACCTGTGTCCAGAGTTATGTCTGAGACAGTTTATAAACAACATTTGTTTATATATGTGGACATGAGGCTTCACATTATCATTGCCAGGAATGTAGACACAAAGACCTGTGTCCAGAGTTATGTCCTAGACAGTTTATAAACAACATTTGTTTATATATGTGGACATGAGGCTTCACATTATCATTGCCAGGAATGTAGACACAAAGACCTATGTCCAGAGTTATGTCCGAGACAGTTTATAAACAACATTTGTTTATATATGTGGACATGAGGCTTCTCATTATCATTGTCAGGAATGTAGACACAAAGACCTGTGTCCAAAGTTATGTCCGAGACAGTTTATAAACAACATTTGTTTATATATGTGGACATGAGGCTTCTCATTATCATTGTCAGGAATGTAGACACAAAGACCTGTGTCCAGAGTTATGTCCGAGACAGTTTATAAACAACATTTGTTTATATATGTGGACATGAGGCTTCACATTATCATTGCCAGGAATGTAGACACAAAGACCTGTGTCCAGAGTTCTGTCCGAGACAGTTTATAAACAACATTTGTTTATATATGTGGACATGAGGCTTCACATTATCATTGCCAGGAATGTAGACACAAAGACCTGTGTCCAGAGTTATGTCCTAGACAGTTTATAAACAACATTTGTTTATATATGTGGACATGAGGCTTCACATTATCATTGCCAGGAATGTAGACACAAAGACCAGTGTCCAGAGTTATGTCCTAGACAGTTTATAAACAACATTTGTTTATATATGTGGACATGACGCATCACATTATCATTGTCAGGAATGTAGACACAAAGACCTGTGTCCAGAGTTATGTCCGAGACAGTTTATAAACAACATTTGTTTATATATGTGGACATGAGGCTTCACATTATCATTGCCAGGAATGTAGACACAAAGACCTGTGTCCAGAGTTATGTCCTGGACAGTTTATAAACAACATTTGTTTATATATGTGGACATGAGGCTTCACATTATCATTGCCAGGAATGTAGACACAAAGACCTGTGTCCAGAGTTATGTCCTAGACAGTTTATAAACAACATTTGTTTATATATGTTAACATGAGGCTTCACATTATCATTGCCAGGAATGTAGACACAAAGACCTGTGTCCAGAGTTATGTCCGAGACAGTTTATAAACAACATTTGTTTATATATGTGGACATGAGGCTTCACATTATCATTGTCAGGAATGTAGACACAAAGACCTGTGTCCAGAGTTATGTCCGAGACAGTTTATAAACAACATTTGTTTATATATGTGGACATGAGGCTTCACATTATCATTGCCAGGAATGTAGACACAAAGACCTGTGTCCAGAGTTATGTCCTAGACAGTTTATAAACAACATTTGTTTATATATGTGGACATGAGGCTTCACATTATCATTGTCAGGAATGTAGACACAAAGACCTGTGTCCAGAGTTATGTCCTAGACAGTTTATAAACAACATTTGTTTATATATGTGGACATGAGGCTTCACATTATCATTGCCAGGAATGTAGACACAAAGACCTGTGTCCACAGTTATGTCCTGGACAGTTTATAAACAACATTTGTTTATATATGTGGACATGAGGCTTCACATTATCATTGCCAGGAATGTAGACACAAAGACCTGTGTCCAGAGTTATGTCCTAGACAGTTTATAAACAACATTTGTTTATATATGTGGACATGACGCATCACATTATCATTGTCAGGAATGTAGACACAAAGACCTGCGTCCAGAGTTATGTCCGAGACAGTTTATAAACAACATTTGTTTATATATGTGGACATGAGGCTTCACATTATCATTGCCAGGAATGTAGACACAAAGACCTGTGTCCAGAGTTATGTCCTGGACAGTTTATAAACAACATTTGTTTATATATGTGGACATGAGGCTTCACATTATCATTGCCAGGAATGTAGACACAAAGACCTGTGTCCAGAGTTATGTCCTAGACAGTTTATAAACAACATTTGTTTATATATGTTAACATGAGGCTTCACATTATCATTGCCAGGAATGTAGACACAAAGACCTGTGTCCAGAGTTATGTCCGAGACAGTTTATAAACAACATTTGTTTATATATGTGGACATGAGGCTTCACATTATCATTGTCAGGAATGTAGACACAAAGACCTGTGTCCAGAGTTATGTCCTCGACAGTTTATAAACAACATTTGTTTATATATGTGGACATGAGGCTTCACATTATCATTGCCAGGAATGTAGACACAAAGACCTGTGTCCAGAGTTATGTCCTAGACAGTTTATAAACAACATTTGTTTATATATGTGGACATGAGGCTTCACATTATCATTGTCAGGAATGTAGACACAAAGACCTGTGTCCAGAGTTATGTCCTAGACAGTTTATAAACAACATTTGTTTATATATGTGGACATGAGGCTTCACATTATAATTGCCAGGAATGTAGACACAAAGACCTGTGTCCAGAGTTATGTCCGAGACAGTTTATAAACAACATTTGTTTATATATGTGGACATGAGGCTTCACATTATCATTGTCAGGAATGTAGACACAAAGACCTGTGTCCAGAGTTATGTCCTCGACAGTTTATAAACAACATTTGTTTATATATGTGGACATGAGGCTTCACATAATCATTGTCAGGAATGTAGACACAAAGACCTGTGTCCAGAGTTATGTCCTAGACAGTTTATAAACAACATTTGTTTATATATGTGGACATGAGGCTTCACATTATCATTTCCAGGAATGTAGACACAAAGACCTGTGTCCAGAGTTATGTCCTAGACAGTTTATAAACAACATTTGTTTATATATGTGGACATGATGCTTCACATTATCATTGCCAGGAATGTAGACACAAAGACCTGTGTCCAGAGTTATGTCCTAGACAGTTTGTAAACAACATTTGTTTATATATGTGGACATGAGGCTTCACATTATCATTGTCAGGAATGTAGACACAAAGACCTGTGTCCAGAGTTATGTCCGAGACAGTTTATAAACAACATTTGTTTATATATGTGGACATGACGCTTCACATTATCATTGTCAGGAATGTAGACACAAAGACCTGTGTCCGGAGTTATGTCCTAGACAGTTTATAAACAACATTTGTTTATATATGTGGACATGAGGCTTCACATTATCATTGCCAGGAATGTAGACACAAAGACCTGTGTCCAGAGTTATGTCCTGGACAGTTTATAAACAACATTTGTTTATATATGTGGACATGAGGCTTCACATTATCATTGTCAGGAATGTAGACACAAAGACCTGTGTCCAGAGTTATGTCCTGGACAGTTTATAAACAACATTTGTTTATATATGTGGACATGAGGCTTCACATTATCATTGCCAGGAATGTAGACACAAAGACCTGTGTCCAGAGTTATGTCCGAGACAGTTTACAAACAACATTTGTTTATATATATGGACATGAGGCTTCACATTATCATTGCCAGGAATGTAGACACAAAGACCTGTGTCCAGAGTTATGTCCTAGACAGTTTATAAAAAACATTTGTTTATATATGTGGACATGAGGCTTCACATTATCATTGTCAGGAATGTAGACACAAAGACCTGTGTCCAGAGTTATGTCCTAGACAGTTTATAAACAACATTTGTTTATATATTTGGACATGAGGCTTCACATTATCATTGTCAGGAATGTAGACACAAAGACCTGTGTCCAGAGTTATGTCCTAGACAGTTTATAAACAACATTTATTTATATATGTGGACATGAGGCTTCACATTATCATTTCCAGGAATGTAGACACAAAGACCTGTGTCCAGAGTTATGTCCTAGACAGTTTATAAACAACATTTGTTTATATATGTGGACATGAGGCTTCACATTATCATTGTCAGGAATGTAGACACAAAGACCTGTGTCCAGAGTTATGTCCGAGACAGTTTATAAACAACATTTGTTTATATATGTGGACATGAGGCTTCACATTATCATTGCCAGGAATGTAGACACAAAGACCTGTGTCCAGAGTTATGTCCGAGACAGTTTATAAACAACATTTGTTTATATATGTGGACATGAGGCTTCACATTATCATTGTCAGGAATGTAGACACAAAGACCTGTGTCCAGAGTTATGTCCTAGACAGTTTATAAATAACATTTGTTTATATATGTGGACATGAGGCTTCACATTATCATTGTCAGGAATGTAGACACAAAGACCTGTGTCCAGAGTTATGTCCTAGACAGTTTATAAACAACATTTGTTTATATATGTGGACATGAGGCTTCACATTATCATTGCCAGGAATGTAGGCACAAAGACCTGCGTCCAGAGTTATGTCCGAGACAGTTTATAAACAACATTTGTTTATATATGTGGACATGAGGCTTCACATTATCATTGTCAGGAATGTAGACACAAAGACCTGTGTCCAGTGTTATGTCCTAGACAGTTTATAAACAACATTTGTTTATATATGTGGACATGAGGCTTCACATTATCATTGCCAGGAATGTAGACACAAAGACCTGTGTCCAGAGTTATGTCCGAGACAGATTATAAACAACATTTGTTTATATATGTGGACATGAGGCTTCACATTATCATTGCCAGGAATGTAGACACAAAGACCTGTGTCCAGAGTTATGTCCGATACAGTTTATAACCAACATTTGTTTATATATGTGGGCATGAGGCTTCACATTATCATTGCCAGGAATGTAGACACAAATACCTGTGTCCAGAGTTATTTCCTAGACAGTTTATAAACAACATTTGTTTATATACGTGGTCATGAGGCTTCACATTATCATTGCCAGGAATGTAGACACTAAGACCTGTGTCCAGAGTTATTTCCTAGACAGTTTATGAACAACATTTGTTTACATATGTGGACATGAGGCTTCACATTATCATTGTCAGGAATGTAGACACAAAGACCTGTGTCCAGAGTTATGTCCGAGACAGTTTATAAACAACATTTGTTTATATATATGGACATGAGGCTTCACATTATCATTGCCAGGAATGTAGACACAAAGACCTGTGTCCAGAGTTATGTCCTAGACAGTTTATAAACAACATTTGTTTATATATGTGGACATGAGGCTTCACATTATCATTGTCAGGAATGTAGACACAAAGACCTGTGTCCAGAGTTATGTCCTAGACAGTTTATAAACAACATTTGTTTATATATTTGGACATGAGGCTTGACATTATCATTGTCAGGAATGTAGACACAAAGACCTGTGTCCAGAGTTATGTCCTAGACAGTTTATAAACAACATTTATTTATATATGTGGACATGAGGCTTCACATTATCATTTCCAGGAATGTAGACACAAAGACCTGTGTCCAGAGTTATGTCCTAGACTGTTTATAAACAACATTTGTTTATATATGTGGACATGAGGCTTCACATTATCATTGTCAGGAATGTAGACACAAAGACCTGTGTCCAGAGTTATGTCCTAGACAGTTTATAAACAACATTTGTTTATATATGTGGACATGAGGCTTCACATTATCATTGTCAGGAATGTAGACACAAAGACCTGTGTCCAGAGTTATGTCCTAGACAGTTTATAAACAACATTTGTTTATATATGTGGACATGAGGCTTCACATTATCATTGCCAGGAATGTAGGCACAAAGACCTGCGTCCAGAGTTATGTCCGAGACAGTTTATAAACAACATTTGTTTATAGATGTGGACATGAGGCTTCACATTCTCATTGTCAGGAATGTAGACACAAAGACCTGTGTCCAGAGTTATGTCCGAGACAGTTTATAAACAACATTTGTTTATATTTGTGGACATGAGGCTTCACATTATCATTGCCAGGAATGTAGACACAAATACCTGTGTCCAGAGTTATTTCCTAGACAGTTTATAAACAACATTTGTTTATATACGTGGACATGAGGCTTCACATTATCATTGCCAGGAATGTAGACACGAAGACCTGTGTCCAGAGTTATTTCCTAGACAGTTTATGAAAAACATTTGTTTATATATGTGGACATGAGGCTTCACATTATCATTGCCAGGAATGTAGACACAAAGACCTGTGTCCAGAGTTATGTCCGAGACAGATTATAAACAACATTTGTTTATATACGTGGACATGAGGCTTCACATTATCATTGCCAGGAATGTAGACACAAAGACCTGTGTCCAGAGTTATTTCCTAGACAGTTTATGAACAACATTTGTTTATATATGTGGACATGAGGCTTCACATTATCATTGTCAGGAATGTAGACACAAAGACCTGTGTCCAGAGTTATGTCCTAGACAGTTTATAAACAACATTTGTTTATATATGTGGACATGAGGCTTCACATTATCATTGTCAGGAATGTAGTCACAAAGACCTGTGTCCTGAGTTATGTCCGAGACAGTTGATAAACAACATTTGTTTATATATGTGGACATGAGGCTTCACATTATCATTGCCAGGTATGTAGACACAAAGACCTGTGTCCAGAGTTATGTCCTAGACAGTTTATAAACAACATTTGTTTATATATGTGGACATGAGGCTTCACATTATCATTGCCAGGAATGTAGACACAAAGACCTGTGTCCAGAGTTATGTCCGAGACAGTTTATAAACAACATTTGTTTATATATGTGGACATGAGGCTTCACATTATCATTGCCAGGAATGTAGACACAAAGACCTGTGTCCAGAGTTATGTCCGAGACAGTTTATAAACAACATTTGTTTATATATGTGGACATGAGGCTTCACATTATCATTGCCAGGAATGTAGACACAAAGACCTGTGTCCAGAGTTATTTCCTAGACAGTTTATGAACAACATTTGTTTATATATGTGGACATGAGGCTTCACATTATCATTGTCAGGAATGTAGACACAAAGACCTGTGTCCAGAGTTATGTCCGAGACAGTTGATAAACAACATTTGTTTATATATGTGGAGATGAGGCTTCACATTATCATTGCCAGGAATGTAGACACAAAGACCTGTGTTCAGAGTTATGTCCTAGACAGTTTATAAACAACATTTGTTTATATATGTGGACATGAGGCTTCACATTATCATTGTCAGGAATGTAGACACAAAGACCTGTGTCCAGAGTTATGTCCGAGACAGTTTATAAACAACATTTGTTTATATATGTGGACATGAGGCTTCACATTATCATTGTCAGGAATGTAGACACAAAGACCTGTGTCCAGAGTTATGTCCGAGACAGTTTATAAACAACATTTGTTTATATATGTGGACATGAGGCTTCACATTATCATTGTCAGGAATGTAGACACAAATACCTGTGTCCAGAGTTATGTCCTAGACAGTTTATAAACAACATTTGTTTATATATGTGGACATGAGGCTTCACATTATCATTGTCAGGAATGTAGACACAAAGACCTGTGTCCAGAGTTATGTCCTAGACAGTTTATAAACAACATTTGTTTATATATGTGGACATGAGGCTTCACATTATCATTGTCAGGAATGTAGACACAAAGACCTGTGTCCAGAGTTATGTCTAAGACAGTTTATATACAACATTTGTTTATATATGTGGACATGAGGCTTCACATTATCATTGCCAGGAATGTAGACACAAAGACCTGTGTCCAGAGTTATGTCCTAGACAGTTTATAAACAACATTTGTTTATATATGTGGACATGAGGCTTCACATTATCATTGCCAGGAATGTAGACACAAAGACCTGTGTCCAGAGTTATGTCCTAGACAGTTTATAAACAACATTTGTTTATATATGTGGACATGAGGCTTCACATTATCATTGCAAGGAATGTAGACACAAAGACCTGTGTCCAGAGTTATGTCCGGGACACTTTATAAACAACATTTGTTTATATATGTGGACATGAGGCTTCACATTATCATTGTCAGGAATGTAGACACAAAGACCTGTGTCCAGAGTTATGTCCGAGACAGTTTATAAACAACATTTGTTTATATATGTGGACATGAGGCTTCACATTATCATTGCCAGGAATGTAGACACAAAGACCTGTGTCCAGAGTTATGTCCGAGAAAGTTTATAAACAACATTTGTTTATATATGTGGACATGAGGCTTCACATTATCATTGTCAGGAATGTAGACACCAGGACCTGTGTCCAGCGTTATGTCCTAGACAGTTTATAAACAACATTTGTTTATATATGTGGACATGAGGCTTCACATTATCATTGTCAGGAATGTAGACACAAAGACCTGTGTCCAGAGTTATGTCCGAGACAGTTTATAAACAACATTTGTTTATATATGTGGACATGAGGCTTCACATTATCATTGTCAGGAATGTAGACACAAAGACCTGTGTCCAGAGTTATGTCCTAGACAGTTTATAAACAACATTTGTTTATATATGTGGACATGAGGCTTCACATTATCATTGTCAGGAATGTAGACACAAAGACCTGTGTCCTGAGTTATGTCCTAGACAGTTTATAAACAACATTTGTTTATATATGTGGACATGAGGCTTCACATTATCATTGCCAGGAATGTAGACACAAAGACCTGTGTCCAGAGTTATGTCCTAGACAGTTTATAAACAACATTTGTTTATATATGTGGACATGAGGCTTCACATTATCATTGCCAGGAATGTAGACACAAAGACCTGTGTCCAGAGTTATGTCCTAGACAGTTTATAAACAACATTTGTTTATATATGTGGACATGAGGCTTCACATTATCATTGCAAGGAATGTAGACACAAAGACCTGTGTCCAGAGTTATGTCCGGGACACTTTATAAACAACATTTGTTTATATATGTGGACATGAGGCTTCACATTATCATTGTCAGGAATGTAGACACAAAGACCTGTGTCCAGAGTTATGTCCGAGACAGTTTATAAACAACATTTGTTTATATATGTGGACATGAGGCTTCACATTATCATTGCCAGGAATGTAGACACAAAGTCCTGTGTCCAGAGTTATGTCCGAGAAAGTTTATAAACAACATTTGTTTATATATGTGGACATGAGGCTTCACATTATCATTGTCAGGAATGTAGACACCAGGACCTGTGTCCAGCGTTATGTCCTAGACAGTTTATAAACAACATTTGTTTATATATGTGGACATGAGGCTTCACATTATCATTGTCAGGAATGTAGACACAAAGACCTGTGTCCAGAGTTATGTCCGAGACAGTTTATAAACAACATTTGTTTATATATGTGGACATGAGGCTTCACATTATCATTGTCAGGAATGTAGACACAAAGACCTGTGTCCAGAGTTATGTCCTAGACAGTTTATAAACAACATTTGTTTATATATGTGGACATGAGGCTTCACATTATCATTGTCAGGAATGTAGACACAAAGACCTGTGTCCTGAGTTATGTCCTAGACAGTTTATAAACAACATTTGTTTATATATGTGGACATGAGGCTTCACATTATCATTGCCAGGAATGTAGACACAAAGACCTGTGTCCAGAGTTATGTCCGAGACAGTTTATAAACAACATTTGTTTATATATGTGGACATGAGGCTTCACATTATCATTGTCAGGAATGTAGACACAAAGACCTGTGTCCTGAGTTATGTCCTAGACAGTTTATAAACAACATTTGTTTATATATGTGGACATGAGGCTTCAAATTATCATTGCCAGGAATGTAGACACAAAGACCTGTGTCCAGAGTTATGTCCTAGACAGTTTATAAACAACATTTGTTTATATATGTGGACATGAGGCTTCACATTATCATTGTCAGGAATGTCGACACAAAGACCTGTGTCCAGAGTTATGTCCTAGACAGTTTATAAACAACATTTGTTTATATATGTGGACATGAGGCTTCACATTATCATTGTCAGGAATGTAGACACAAAGACCTGTGTCCAGAGTTATGTCCTAGACAGTTTATAAACAACATTTGTTTATATATGTGGACATGAGGCTTCACATTATCATTGCCAGGAATGTAGACACAAAGACCTGTGTCCAGAGTTATGTCCCAGACAGTTTATAAACAGCATTTGTTTATATATGTGGACATGAGGCTTCACATTATCATTGTCAGGAATGTAGACACAAAGACCTGTGTCCAGAGTTATGTCCTCGACAGTTTATAAACAACATTTGTTTCTATATGTGGACATGAGGCTTCACATTATCATTGTCAGGAATGTAGACACAAAGACCTGTGTCCAGAGTTATGTCCTAGACAGTTTATAAACAACATTTGTTTATATATGTGGACATGAGGCTTCACATTATCATTGCCAGGAATGTAGACACAAAGACCTGTGTCCAGAGTTATGTCCTAGACAGTTTATAAACAACATTTGTTTATATATGTGGACATGAGGCTTCACATTATCATTGTCAGGAATGTAGACACAAAGACCTGTGTCCAGAGTTATGTCCTGGACAGTTTATAAACAACATTTGTTTATATATGTGGACATGAGGCTTCACATTATCATTGCCAGGAATGTAGACACAAAGACCTGTGTCCAGAGTTATGTCCGAGACAGTTTATAAACAACATTTGTTTATATATGTGGACATGAGGCTTCACATTATCATTGCCAGGAATGTAGACACAAAGACCTGTGTCCAGAGTTATGTCCGAGACAGTTTATAAACAACATTTGTTTATATATGTGGACATGAGGCTTCACATTATCATTGTCAGGAATGTAGACACAAAGACCTGTGTCCAGAGTTATGTCCTAGACAGTTTATAAACAACATTTGTTTATATATGTGGACATGAGGCTTCACATTATCATTGTCAGGAATGAAGACACAAAGACCTGTGTCCAGAGTTATGTCCGAGACAGTTTATAAACAACATTTGTTTATATATGTGGACATGAGGCTTCACATTATCATTGTCAGGAATGTAGACACAAAGACCTGTGTCCAGAGTTATGTCCTATTCAGTTTATAAACAACATTTGTTTATATATGTGGACATGAGGCTTCACATTATCATTGTCAGGAATGTAGACACAAAGACCTGTGTCCTGAGTTATGTCCGAGACAGTTTATAAACAACATTTGTTTATATATGTGGACATGAGGCTTCACATTATCATTGCCAGGAATGTAGACACAAAGACCTGTGTCCAGAGTTATGTCCTAGACAGTTTATAAACAACATTTGTTTATATATGTGGACATGAGGCTTCACATTATCATTGCCAGGAATGTAGACACAAAGACCTGTGTCCAGAGTTATGTCCCAGACAGTTTATAAACAACATTTGTTTATATATGTGGACATGAGGCTTCACATTATCATTGTCAGGAATGTAGACACAAAGACCTGTGTCCAGAGTTATGTCCTCGACAGTTTATATACAACATTTGTTTCTATATGTGGACATGAGGCTTCACATTATCATTGTCAGGAATGTAGACACAAAGACCTGTGTCCAGAGTTATGTCCTAGACAGTTTATAAACAACATTTGTTTATATATGTGGACATGAGGCTTCACATTATCATTGCCAGGAATGTAGACACAAAGACCTGTGTCCAGAGTTATGTCCTAGACAGTTTATAAACAACATTTGTTTATATATGTGGACATGAGGCTTCACATTATCATTGTCAGGAATGTAGACACAAAGACCTGTGTCCAGAGTTATGTCCTGGACAGTTTATAAACAACATTTGTTTATATATGTGGACATGAGGCTTCACATTATCATTGCCAGGAATGTAGACACAAAGACCTGTGTCCAGAGTTATGTCCGAGACAGTTTATAAACAACATTTGTTTATATATGTGGACATGAGGCTTCACATTATCATTGTCAGGAATGTAGACACAAAGACCTGTGTCCAGAGTTATGTCCGAGACAGTTTATAAACAACATTTGTTTATATATGTGGACATGAGGCTTCACATTATCATTGCCAGGAATGTAGACACAAAGACCTGTGTCCAGAGTTATGTCCGAGACAGTTTATAAACAACATTTGTTTATATATGTGGACATGAGGCTTCACATTATCATTGCCAGGAATGTGGACACAAAGACCTGTGTCCAGAGTTATGTCCCAGACAGTTTATAAACAACATTTGTTTATATATGTGGACATGAGGCTTCACATTATCATTGCCAGGAATGTAGACACAAAGACCTGTGTCCAGAGTTATGTCCGAGACAGTTTATAAACAACATTTGTTTATATATGTGGACATGAGGCTTCACATTATCATTGCCAGGAATGTAGACACAAAGACCTGTGTCCAGAGTTATGTCCTAGACAGTTTATAAACAACATTTGTTTATATATGTGGACATGAGGCTTCACATTATCATTGTCAGGAATGTAGACACAAAGACCTGTGTCCAGAGTTATTTCCTAGACAGTTTATAAACAACATTTGTTTATATATGTGGACATGAGGCTTCACATTATCATTGTCAGGAATGTAGACACAAAGACCTGTGTCCAGAGTTATGTCCGAGACAGTTTCTCAACAACATTTGTTTATATATGTGGACATGAGGCTTCACATTATCATTGCCAGGAATGTAGACACAAAGACCTGTGTCCAGAGTTATGTCCTCGACAGTTTATAAACAACATTTGTTTCTATATGTGGACATGAGGCTTCACATTATCATTGCCAGGAATGTAGACACAAAGACCTGTGTCCAGAGTTATGTCCTAGACAGTTTATAAACAACATTTGTTTATATATGTGGACATGAGGCTACACATTATCATTGTCAGGAATGTAGACACAAAGACCTGTGTCCAGAGTTATGTCCTGGACAGTTTATAAACAACATCTGTTTATATATGTGGACATGAGGCTTCACATTATCATTGTCAGGAATGTAGACACAATGACCTGTGTCCAGAGTTATGTCCTAGACAGTTTATAAACAACATTTGTTTATATATGTGGACATGAGGCTTCACATTATCATTGTCAGGAATGTAGACACAAAGACCTGTGTCCAGAGTTATGTCCTGGACAGTTTATAAACAACATTTGTTTATATATGTGGACATGAGGCTTCACATTATCATTGCCAGGAATGTAGACACAAAGACCTGTGTCCAGAGTTATGTCCGAGACAGTTTATAAACAACATTTGTTTATATATGTGGACATGAGGCTTCACATTATCATTGTCAGGAATGTAGACACAAAGACCTGTGTCCAGAGTTATGTCCGAGACAGTTTATAAACAACATTTGTTTATATATGTGGACATGAGGCTTCACATTATCATTGTCAGGAATGTAGACACAAAGACCTGTGTCCAGAGTTATGTCCTAGACAGTTTATAAACAACATTTGTTTATATATGTGGACATGAGGCTTCACATTATCATTGCCAGGAATGTAGACACAAAGACCTCTGTCCAGAGTTATGTCCTAGACAGTTTATAAACAACATTTGTTTTTATATGTGGACATGAGGCTTCACATTATCATTGACAGGAATGTAGACACAAAGACCTGTGTCCAGGGTTATGTCCGAGACAGTTTATGAACAACATTTGTTTATATATGTGGACATGAGGCTTCACATTATCATTGACAGGAATGTAGACACAAAGACCTGTGTCCAGAGTTATGTCCGAGACAGTTTATGAACAACATTTGTTTATATATGTGGACATGAGGCTTCACATTATCATTGCCAGGAATGTAGACATAAAGACCTGTGTCCAGAGTTATGTCCGAGACAGTTTATGAACAACATTTGTTTATATATGTGGACATGAGGCTTCACATTATCATTGTCAGGAATGGAGACACAAAGACCTGTGTCCAGAGTTATGTCCGAGACAGTTTATAAACAACACTTGTTTATATATGTGGACATGAGGCTTCACATTATCATTGTCAGGAATGTAGACACAAAGACCTGTGTCCTGAGTTATGTCCTAGACAGTTTATAAGCAACATTTGTTTATATATGTGGACATGAGGCTTCACATTATCATTGCCAGGAATGTAGACACAAAGACCTGTGTCCAGAGTTATGTCCTAGACAGTTTATAAACAACATTTGTTTATATATGTGGACATGAGGCTTCACATTATCATTGTCAGGAATGTCGACACAAAGACCTGTGTCCAGAGTTATGTCCTAGACAGTTTATAAACAACATTTGTTTATATATGTGGACATGAGGCTTCACATTATCATTGTCAGGAATGTAGACACAAACACCTGTGTCCAGAGTTATGTCCTAGACAGTTTATAAACAACATTTGTTTATATATGTGGACATGAGGCTTCACATTATCATTGCCAGGAATGTAGACACAAAGACCTGTGTCCAGAGTTATGTCCTAGACAGTTTATAAACAACATTTGTTTATATATGTGGACATGAGGCTTCACATTATCATTGTCAGGAATGTAGACACAAAGACCTGTGTCCAGAGTTATGTCCTCGACAGTTTATAAACAACATTTGTTTCTATATGTGGACATGAGGCTTCACATTATCATTGCCAGGAATGTAGACACAAAGACCTGTGTCCAGAGTTATGTCCTAGACAGTTTATAAACAACATTTGTTTATATATGTGGACATGTGGCTACACATTATCATTGCCAGGAATGTAGACACAAAGACCTGTGTCCAGAGTAATGTCCCAGACAGTTTATAAACAACATTTGTTTATATATGTGGACATGAGGCTTCACATTATCATTGTCAGGAATGTAGACACAAAGACCTGTGTCCAGAGTTATTTCCTAGACAGTTTATAAACAACATTTGTTTATATATGTGGACATGAGGCTTCACATTATCATTGTCAGGAATGTAGACACAAAGACCTGTGTCCAGAGTTATGTCCGAGACAGTTTCTCAACAACATTTGTTTATATATGTGGACATGAGGCTTCACATTATCATTGTCAGGAATGTAGACACAAAGACCTGTGTCCAGAGTTATGTCCCAGACAGTTTATAAACAACATTTGTTTATATATGTGGACATGAGGCTTCACATTATCATTGTCAGGAATGTAGACACAAAGACCTGTGTCCTGAGTTATGTCCTAGACAGTTTATAAACAACATTTGTTTATATATGTGGACATGAGGCTTCACATTATCATTGCCAGGAATGTAGACACAAAGACCTGTGTCCAGAGTTATGTCCTAGACAGTTTGTAAACAACATTTGTTTTTATATGTGGACATGAGGCTTCACATTATCATTGTCAGGAATGTCGACACAAAGACCTGTGTCCAGAGTTATGTCCTAGACAGTTTATAAACAACATTTGTTTATATATGTGGACATGAGGCTTCACATTATCATTGTCAGGAATGTAGACACAAAGACCTGTGTCCAGAGTTATGTCCTAGACAGTTTATAAACAACATTTGTTTATATATGTGGACATGAGGCTTCACATTATCATTGCCAGGAATGTAGACACAAAGACCTGTGTCCAGAGTTATGTCCTAGACAGTTTATAAACAACATTTGTTTATATATGTGGACATGAGGCTTCACATTATCATTGTCAGGAATGTAGACACAAAGACCTGTGTCCAGAGTTATGTTCTCGACAGTTTATAAACAACATTTGTTTCTATATGTGGACATGAGGCTTCACATTATCATTGCCAGGAATGTAGACACAAAGACCTGTGTCCAGAGTTATGTCCTAGACAGTTTATAAACAACATTTGTTTATATATGTGGACATGTGGCTACACATTATCATTGTCAGGAATGTAGACACAAAGACCTGTGTCCAGAGTTATGTCCTAGACAGTTTATAAACAACATTTGTTTATATATGTGGACATGAGGCTTCACATTATCATTGCCAGGAATGTAGACACAAAGACCTGTGTCCAGAGTTATGTCCTAGACAGTTTATAAACAACATTTGTTTATATATGTGGACATGAGGCTTCACATTATCATTGCCAGGAATGTTGACATAAAGACCTGTGTCCAGAGTTGTGTCCTAGACAGTTTATAAACAACATTTGTTTATATATGTGGACATGAGGCTTCACATTATCATTGCCAGGAATGTAGACACAAATACCTGTGTCCAGAGTTATGTCCTGGACAGTTTATAAACAACATTTGTTTATATATGTGGACAAGAGGCTTCACATTATCATTGTCAGGAATGTAGACACAAAGACCTGTGTCCAGAGTTGTGTCCTAGACAGTTTATAAACAACATTTGTTTATATATGTGGACATGAGGCTTCACATTATCATTGTCAGGAATGTAGACACAAAGACCTGTGTCCAGAGTTATGTCCTCGACAGTTTATAAACAACATTTGTTTCTATATGTGGACATGAGGCTTCACATTATCATTGCCAGGAATGTAGACACAAAGACCTGTGTCCAGAGTTATGTCCTAGACAGTTTATAAACAACATTTGTTTACATATGTGGACATGTGGCTACACATTATCATTGTCAGGAATGTAGACACAAAGACCTGTGTCCAGAGTTATGTCCTAGACAGTTTATAAACAACATTTGTTTATATATGTGGACATGAGGCTTCACATTATCATTGCCAGGAATGTAGACACAAAGACCTGTGTCCAGAGTTATGTCCTAGACAGTTTATAAACAACATTTGTTTATATATGTGGACATGAGGCTTCACATTATCATTGCCAGGAATGTTGACACAAAGACCTGTGTCCAGAGTTGTGTCCTAGACAGTTTATAAACAACATTTGTTTATATATGTGGACATGAGGCTTCACATTATCATTGCCAGGAATGTAGACACAAATACCTGTGTCCAGAGTTATGTCCTGGACAGTTTATAAACAACATTTGTTTATATATGTTTACAAGAGGCTTCACATTATCATTGTCAGGAATGTAGACACAAAGACCTGTGTCCAGAGTTGTGTCCTAGACAGTTTATAAACAACATTTGTTTATATATGTGGACATGAGGCTTCACATTATCATTGTCTGGAATGTAGACACAAAGACCTGTGTCCAGAGTTATTTCCTAGACAGTTTATAAACAACATTTGTTTATATATGTGGACATGAGGCTTCACATTATCATTGTCAGGAATGTAGACACAAAGACCTGTGTCCAGAGTTATGTCCGAGACAGTTTCTCAACAACATTTGTTTATATATGTGGACATGAGGCTTCACATTATCATTGTCAGGAATGTAGACACAAAGACCTGTGTCCAGAGTTATGTCCCAGACAGTTTATAAACAACATTTGTTTATATATGTGGACATGAGGCTTCACATTATCATTGTCAGGAATGTAGACACAAAGACCTGTGTCCTGAGTTATGTCCTAGACAGTTTATAAACAACATTTGTTTATATATGTGGACATGAGGCTTCACATTATCATTGCCAGGAATGTAGACACAAAGACCTGTGTCCAGAGTTATGTCCTAGACAGTTTATAAACAACATTTGTTTATATATGTGGACATGAGGCTTCACATTATCATTGTCAGGAATGTCGACACAAAGACCTGTGTCCAGAGTTATGTCCTAGACAGTTTATAAACAACATTTGTTTATATATGTGGACATGAGGCTTCACATTATCATTGTCAGGAATGTAGACACAAAGACCTGTGTCCAGAGTTATGTCCTAGACAGTTTATAAACAACATTTGTTTATATATGTGGACATGAGGCTTCACATTATCATTGCCAGGAATGTAGACACAAAGACCTGTGTCCAGAGTTATGTCCTAGACAGTTTATAAACAACATTTGTTTATATATGTGGACATGAGGCTTCACATTATCATTGTCAGGAATGTAGACACAAAGACCTGTGTCCAGAGTTATGTCCTCGACAGTTTATAAACAACATTTGTTTCTATATGTGGACATGAGGCTTCACATTATCATTGCCAGGAATGTAGACACAAAGACCTGTGTCCAGAGTTATGTCCTAGACAGTTTATAAACAACATTTGTTTATATATGTGGACATGTGGCTACACATTATCATTGTCAGGAATGTAGACACAAAGACCTGTGTCCAGAGTTATGTCCTAGACAGTTTATAAACAACATTTGTTTATATATGTGGACATGAGGCTTCACATTATCATTGCCAGGAATGTAGACACAAAGACCTGTGTCCAGAGTTATGTCCTAGACAGTTTATAAACAACATTTGTTTATATATGTGGACATGAGGCTTCACATTATCATTGCCAGGAATGTTGACATAAAGACCTGTGTCCAGAGTTGTGTCCTAGACAGTTTATAAACAACATTTGTTTATATATGTGGACATGAGGCTTCACATTATCATTGCCAGGAATGTAGACACAAATACCTGTGTCCAGAGTTATGTCCTGGACAGTTTATAAACAACATTTGTTTATATATGTGGACAAGAGGCTTCACATTATCATTGTCAGGAATGTAGACACAAAGACCTGTGTCCAGAGTTGTGTCCTAGACAGTTTATAAACAACATTTGTTTATATATGTGGACATGAGGCTTCACATTATCATTGTCAGGAATGTAGACACAAAGACCTGTGTCCAGAGTTATGTTCTCGACAGTTTATAAACAACATTTGTTTCTATATGTGGACATGAGGCTTCACATTATCATTGCCAGGAATGTAGACACAAAGACCTGTGTCCAGAGTTATGTCCTAGACAGTTTATAAACAACATTTGTTTACATATGTGGACATGTGGCTACACATTATCATTGTCAGGAATGTAGACACAAAGACCTGTGTCCAGAGTTATGTCCTAGACAGTTTATAAACAACATTTGTTTATATATGTGGACATGAGGCTTCACATTATCATTGCCAGGAATGTAGACACAAAGACCTGTGTCCAGAGTTATGTCCTAGACAGTTTATAAACAACATTTGTTTATATATGTGGACATGAGGCTTCACATTATCATTGCCAGGAATGTTGACACAAAGACCTGTGTCCAGAGTTGTGTCCTAGACAGTTTATAAACAACATTTGTTTATATATGTGGACATGAGGCTTCACATTATCATTGCCAGGAATGTAGACACAAATACCTGTGTCCAGAGTTATGTCCTGGACAGTTTATAAACAACATTTGTTTATATATGTTTACAAGAGGCTTCACATTATCATTGTCAGGAATGTAGACACAAAGACCTGTGTCCAGAGTTGTGTCCTAGACAGTTTATAAACAACATTTGTTTATATATGTGGACATGAGGCTTCACATTATCATTGTCTGGAATGTAGACACAAAGACCAGTGTCCAGAGTTATGTCCTGGACAGTTTATAAACAACATTTGTTTATATATGTGGACATGAGGCTTCACATTATCATTGCCAGGAATGTAGACACAAAGACCTGTGTCCAGAGTTATGTCCGAGACAGTTTATAAACAACATTTGTTTATATATCTGGACATGAGGCTTCACATTATCATTGTCAGGAATGTAGACACAAAGACCTGTGTCCAGAGTTATGTCCGAGACAGTTTATAAACAACATTTGTTTATATATGTGGACATGAGGCTTCACATTATCATTGTCAGGAATGTAGACACAAAGACCTGTGTCCAGAGTTATGTCCTAGACAGTTTATAAACAACATTTGTTTATATATGTGGACATGAGGCTTCACATTATCATTGCCAGGAATGTAGACACAAAGACCTGTGTCCAGAGTTATGTCCTAGACAGTTTATAAACAACATTTGTTTATATATGTGGACATGAGGCTTCACATTATCATTGACAGGAATGTAGACACAAAGACCTGTGTCCAGAGTTATGTCCGAGACAGTTTATGAACAACATTTGTTTATATATGTGGACATGAGGCTTCACATTATCATTGACAGGAATGTAGACACAAAGACCTGTGTCCAGAGTTATGTCCGGGACAGTTTATGAACAACATTTGTTTATATATGTGGACATGAGGCTTCACATTATCATTGCCAGGAATGTAGACACAAAGACCTGTGTCCAGAGTTATGTCCGAGACAGTTGATGAACAACATTTGTTTATATATGTGGACATGAGGCTCCACATTATCATTGTCAGGAATGGAGACACAAAGACCTGTGTCCAGAGTTATGTCCGAGACAGTTTATAAACAACTTTTGTTTATATATGTGGACATGAGGCTTCACATTATCATTGTCAGGAATGTAGACACAAAGACCTGTGTCCAGAGTTATGTCCTAGACAGTTTATAAACAACATTTGTTTATATATGTGGACATGAGGCTTCACATTATCATTGTCTGGAATGTAGACACAAATACCTGTGTACAGAGTTATGACCTAGACAGTTTATAAACAACATTTGTTTATATATGTGGACATGAGGCTTCACATTATCATTGCCAGGAATGTAGACACAAAGACCTGTGTCCAGAGTTATGTCCGAGACAGTTTATAAACAACATTTGTTTATATATGTGTACATGGGGCTTCACATTATCATTGTCAGGAATGTAGACACAAAGACCTGTGTCCAGAGTTATGTCCTCGACAGTTTATAAACAACATTTGTTTATATATGTGGACATGAGGCTTCACATTATCATTGCCTGGAATGTAGACACAAAGACCTGTGTCCAGAGTTATGTCCGAGACAGTTTATAAACAACATTTGTTTATATATGTGGACATGAGGCTTCACATTATCATTGCCAGGAATGTAGACACAAAGACCTGTGTCCAGAATTATGTCCGAGACAGTTTATAAACAACATTTGTTTATATATGTGAACATGGGGCTTCACATTATCATTGTCAGGAATGTAGACACAAAGACCTGTGTCCAGAGTTATGTCCTGGACAGTTTATAAACAACATTTGTTTATATATGTGGACATGAGGCTTCACATTATCATTGCCAGGAATGTAGACACAAAGACCTGTGTCCAGAGTTATGTCCGAGACAGTTTATAAACAACATTTGTTTTTATATGTGGACATGAGGCTTCACATTATCATTGTCAGGAATGTAGACACAAAGACCTGTGTCCAGAGTTATGTCCGAGACAGTTTATAAACAACATTTGTTTATATATGTGGACATGAGGCTTCACATTATCATTGCCAGGAATGTAGACACAAAGACCTGTGTCCAGAGTTATGTCCGAGACAGTTTATAAACAACATTTGTTTATATATGTGGACATGAGGCTTCACATTATCATTGCCAGGAATGTGGACACAAAGACCTGTGTCCAGAGCTATGTCCTAGACAGTTTATAAACAACATTTGTTTATATATGTGGACATGAGGCTTCACATTATCATTGCCAGGAATGTAGACACAAAGACCTGTGTCCAGAGTTATGTCCGAGACAGTTTATAAACAACATTTGTTTATATATGTGGACATGAGGCTTCACATTATCATTGCCAGGAATGTAGACACAAAGACCTGTGTCCAGAGTTATGTCCGAGACAGTTTATAAACAACATTTGTTTATATATGTGTACATGGGGCTTCACATTATCATTGTCAGGAATGTAGACACAAAGACCTGTGTCCAGAGTTATGTCCTGGACAGTTTATAAACAACATTTGTTTACATATGTGGACATGAGGCTTCACATTATCATTGCCAGGAATGTAGACACAAAGACCTGTGTCCAGAGTTATGTCCGAGACAGTTTATAAACAACATTTGTTTATATATGTGGACATGAGGCTTCACATTATCATTGTCAGGAATGTAGACACAAAGACCTGTGTCCAGAGTTATGTCCGAGACAGTTTATAAACAACATTTGTTTATATATGTGGACATGAGGCTTCACATTATCATTGCCAGGAATGTAGACACAAAGACCTGTGTCCAGAGTTATGTCCGAGACAGTTTATAAACAACATTTGTTTATATATGTGGACATGAGGCTTCACATTATCATTGCCAGGAATGTGGACACAAAGACCTGTGTCCAGAGTTATGTCCTAGACAGTTTATAAACAACATTTGTTTATATATGTGGACATGAGGCTTCACATTATCATTGCCAGGAATGTAGACACAAAGACCTGTGTCCAGAGTTATGTCCGAGACAGTTTATAAACAACATTTGTTTATATATGTGGACATGAGGCTTCACATTATCATTGCCAGGAATGTAGACACAAAGACCTGTGTCCAGAGTAATGTCCCAGACAGTTTATAAACAACATTTGTTTATATATGTGGACATGAGGCTTCACATTATCATTGTCAGGAATGTAGACACAAAGACCTGTGTCCAGAGTTATATCCTAGACAGTTTATAAACAACATTTGTTTATATATGTGGACATGAGGCTTCACATTATCATTGTCAGGAATGTAGACACAAAGACCTGTGTCCAGAGTTATGTCCGAGACAGTTTCTCAACAACATTTGTTTATATATGTGGACATGAGGCTTCACATTATCATTGCCAGGAATGTAGACACAA
The DNA here is from genome assembly GCF_036365525.1 of Heterodontus francisci. Lineage (NCBI taxonomy): Eukaryota > Metazoa > Chordata > Chondrichthyes > Heterodontiformes > Heterodontidae > Heterodontus > Heterodontus francisci. Next base: position 502,002 of record NW_027140130.1, on the reverse strand, counting down.
AGACCTGTGTCCAGAGTTATGTCCCAGACAGTTTATAAACAACATTTGTTTATATATGTGGACATGAGGCTTCACATTATCATTGTCAGGAATGTAGACACAAAGACCTGTGTCCTGAGTTATGTCCTAGACAGTTTATAAACAACATTTGTTTATATATGTGGACATGAGGCTTCACATTATCATTGCCAGGAATGTAGACACAAAGACCTGTGTCCAGAGTTATGTCCTAGACAGTTTATAAACAACATTTGTTTATATATGTGGACATGAGGCTTCACATTATCATTGTCAGGAATGTCGACACAAAGACCTGTGTCCAGAGTTATGTCCTAGACAGTTTATAAACAACATTTGTTTATATATGTGGACATGAGGCTTCACATTATCATTGTCAGGAATGTAGACACAAAGACCTGTGTCCAGAGTTATGTCCTAGACAGTTTATAAACAACATTTGTTTATATATGTGGACATGAGGCTTCACATTATCATTGCCAGGAATGTAGACACAAAGACCTGTGTCCAGAGTTATGTCCTAGACAGTTTATAAACAACATTTGTTTATATATGTGGACATGAGTCTTCACATTATCATTGTCAGGAATGTAGACACAAAGACCTGTGTCCAGAGTTATGTCCGAGACAGTTTATAAACAACATTTGTTTCTATATGTGGACATGAGGCTTCACATTATCATTGCCAGGAATGTAGACACAAAGACCTGTGTCCAGAGTTATGTCCTAGACAGTTTATAAACATCATTTGTTTATATATGTGGACATGGTGCTACACATTATCATTGTCAGGAATGTAGACACAAAGACCTGTGTCCAGAGTTATGTCCTAGACAGTTTATAAACAACATCTGTTTATATATGTGGACATGAGGCTTCACATTATCATTGCCAGGAATGTAGACACAAAGACCTGTGTCCAGAGTTATGTCCTAGACAGTTTATAAACAACATTTGTTTATATATGTGGACATGAGGCTTCACATTATCATTGCCAGGAATGTTGACACAAAGACCTGTGTCCAGAGTTGTGTCCTAGACAGTTTATAAACAACATTTGTTTATATATGTGGACATGAGGCTTCACATTATCATTGCCAGGAATGTAGACACAAATACCTGTGTCCAGAGTTATGTCCTGGACAGTTTATAAACAACATTTGTTTATATATGTGGACAAGAGGCTTCACATTATCATTGTCAGGAATGTAGACACAAAGACCTGTGTCCAGAGTTGTGTCCTAGACAGTTTATAAACAACATTTGTTTATATATGTGGACATGAGGCTTCACATTATCATTGTCAGGAATGTAAACACAAAGACCAGTGTCCAGAGTTATGTCCTGGACAGTTTATAAACAACATTTGTTTATATATGTGGACATGAGGCTTCACATTATCATTGCCAGGAATGTAGACACAAAGACCTGTGTCCAGAGTTATGTCCGAGACAGTTTATAAACAACATTTGTTTATATATCTGGACATGAGGCTTCACATTATCATTGTCAGGAATGTAGACACAAAGACCTGTGTCCAGAGTTATGTCCGAGACAGTTTATAAACAACATTTGTTTATATATGTGGACATGAGGCTTCACATTATCATTGTCAGGAATGTAGACACAAAGACCTGTGTCCAGAGTTATGTCCTAGACAGTTTATAAACAACATTTGTTTATATATGTGGACATGAGGCTTCACATTATCATTGCCAGTAATGTAGACACAAAGACCTCTGTCCAGAGTTATGTCCTAGACAGTTTATAAACAACATTTGTTTATATATGTGGACATGAGGCTTCACATTATCATTGACAGGAATGTAGACACAAAGACCTGTGTCCAGAGTTATGTCCGAGACAGTTTATGAACAACATTTGTTTATATATGTGGACATGAGGCTTCACATTATCATTGACAGGAATGTAGACACAAAGACCTGTGTCCAGAGTTATGTCCGAGACAGTTTATGAACAACATTTGTTTATATATGTGGACATGAGGCTTCACATTATCATTGCCAGGAATGTAGACACAAAGACCTGTGTCCAGAGTTATGTCCGAGACAGTTTATGAACAACATTTGTTTATATATGTGGACATGAGGCTTCACATTATCATTGTCAGGAATGGAGACACGAAGACCTGTGTCCATAGTTATGTCCGAGACAGTTTATAAACAACATTTGTTTATATATGTGGACATGAGGCTTCACATTATCATTGTCAGGAATGTAGACACAAAGACCTGTGTCCAGAGTTATGTCCTAGACAGTTTATAAACAACATTTGTTTATATATGTGGACATGAGGCTTCACATTATCATTGTCTGGAATGTAGACACAAATACCTGTGTACAGAGTTATGACCTAGACAGTTTATAAACAACATTTGTTGATATATGTGGACATGAGGCTTCACATTATCATTGCCAGGAATGTAGACACAAAGACCTGTGTCCAGAGTTATGTCCGAGACAGTTTATAAACAACATTTGTTTATATATGTGTACATGGGGCTTCACATTATCATTGTCAGGAATGTAGACACAAAGACCTGTGTCCAGAGTTATGTCCTCGACAGTTTATAAACAACATTTGTTTATATATGTGGACATGAGGCTTCACATTATCATTGCCTGGAATGTAGACACAAAGACCTGTGTCCAGAGTTATGTCCGAGACAGTTTATAAACAACATTTGTTTATATATGTGGACATGAGGCTTCACATTATCATTGCCAGGAATGTAGACACAAAGACCTGTGTCCAGAGTTATGTCCGAGACAGTTTATAAACAACATTTGTTTATATATGTGTACATGGGGCTTCACATTATCATTGTCAGGAATGTAGACACAAAGACCTGTGTCCAGAGTTATGTCCGAGACAGTTTATAAACAACATTTGTTTATATATGTGGACATGAGGCTTCACATTATCATTGCCAGGAATGTAGACACAAAGACCTGTGTCCAGAGTTATGTCCGAGACAGTTTATAAACAACATTTGTTTATATATGTGGACATGAGGCTTCACATTATCATTGTCAGGAATGTAGACACAAAGACCTGTGTCCAGAGTTATGTCCGAGACAGTTTATAAACAACATTTGTTTATATATGTGGACATGAGGCTTCACATTATCATTGCCAGGAATGTAGACACAAAGACCTGTGTCCAGAGTTATGTCCCAGACAGTTTAGAAACAACATTTGTTTATATATGTGGAGATTAGGCTTCACATTATCATTGTCAGGAATGAAGACACAAAGACCTGTGTCCTGAGTTATGTCCTAGACAGTTTATAAACAACATTTGTTTATATATGTGGACATGAGGCTTCACATTATCATTGCCAGGAATGTAGACACAAAGACCTGTGTCCAGAGTTATGTCCTAGACAGTTTATAAACAACATTTGTTTATATATGTGGACATGAGGCTTCACATTATCATTGTCAGGAATGTCGACACAAAGACCTGTGTCCAGAGTTATGTCCTAGACAGTTTGTAAACAACATTTGTTTATATATGTGGACATGAGGCTTCACATTATCATTGTCAGGAATGTAGACACAAAGACCTGTGTCCAGAGTTATGTCCTAGACAGTTTATAAACAACATTTGTTTATATATGTGGACATGAGGCTTCACATTATCATTGCCAGGAATGTAGACACAAAGACCTGTGTCCAGAGTTATGTCCTAGACAGTTTATAAACAACATTTGTTTATATATGTGGACATGAGGCTTCACATTATCATTGTCAGGAATGTTGACACAAAGACCTGTGTCCAGAGTTATGTCCTGGACAGTTTATAAACAACATTTGTTTCTATATGTGGACATGAGGCTTCACATTATCATTGCCAGGAATGTAGACACAAAGACCTGTGTCCAGAGTTATGTCCTAGACAGTTTATAAACAACATTTGTTTATATATGTGGACATGTGGCTACACATTATCATTGTCAGGAATGTAGACACAAAGACCTGTGTCCAGAGTTATGTCCTAGACAGTTTATAAACAACATTTGTTTATATATGTGGACATGAGGCTTCACATTATCATTGCCAGGAATGTAGACACAAAGACCTGTGTCCAGAGTTATGTCCTAGACAGTTTATAAACAACATTTGTTTATATATGTGGACATGAGGCTTCACATTATCATTGCCAGGAATGTAGACACAAAGACCTGTGTCCAGAGTTGTGTCCTAGACAGTTTATAAACAACATTTGTTTATATATGTGGACATGAGGCTTCACATTATCATTGACAGGAATGTAGACACAAATACCTGTGTCCAGAGTTATGTCCTGGACAGTTTATAAACAACATTTGTTTATATATGTGGACAAGAGGCTTCACATTATCATTGTCAGGAATGTAGACACAAAGACCTGTGTCCAGAGTTGTGTCCTAGACAGTTTATAAACAACATTTGTTTATATATGTGGACATGAGGCTTCACATTATCATTGTCAGGAATGTAGACACAAAGACCTGTGTCCAGAGTTATGTCCTGGACAGTTTATAAACAACATTTGTTTATATATGTGGACATGAGGCTTCACATTATCATTGCCAGGAATGTAGACACAAAGACCTGTGTCCAGAGTTATGTCCGAGACAGTTTATAAACAACATTTGTTTATATATCTGGACATGAGGCTTCACATTATCATTGTCAGGAATGTAGACACAAAGACCTGTGTCCAGAGTTATGTCCGAGACAGTTTATAAACAACATTTGTTTATATATGTGGACATGAGGCTTCACATTATCATTGTCAGGAATGTCGACACAAAGACCTGTGTCCAGAGTTATGTCCTAGACAGTTTATAAACAACATTTGTTTATATATGTGGACATGAGGCTTCACATTATCATTGTCAGGAATGTAGACACAAAGACCTGTGTCCAGAGTGATGTCCTAGACAGTTTATAAACAACATTTGTTTATATATGTGGACATGAGGCTTCACATTATCATTGCCAGGAATGTAGACACAAAGACCTGTGTCCAGAGTTATGTCCTAGACAGTTTATAAACAACATTTGTTTATATATGTGGACATGAGGCTTCACATTATCATTGTCAGGAATGTAGACACAAAGACCTGTGTCCAGAGTTATGTCCTCGACAGTTTATAAACAACATTTGTTTCTATATGTGGACATGAGGCTTCACATTATCATTGCCAGGAATGTAGACACAAAGACATGTGTCCAGAGTTATGTCCTAGACAGTTTAGAAACAACATTTGTTTATATATGTGGACATGTGGCTGCACATTATCATTGTCAGGAATGTAGACACAAAGACCTGTGTCCAGAGTTATGTCCTAGACAGTTTATAAACAACATTTGTTTATATATGTGGACATGAGGCTTCACATTATCATTGCCAGTAATGTAGACACAAAGACCTCTGTCCAGAGTTATGTCCTAGACAGTTTATAAACAACATTTGTTTATATATGTGGACATGAGGCTTCACATTATCATTGACAGGAATGTAGACACAAAGACCTGTGTCCAGAGTTATGTCCGAGACAGTTTATGAACAACATTTGTTTATATATGTGGACATGAGGCTTCACATTATCATTGACAGGAATGTAGACACAAAGACCTGTGTCCAGAGTTATGTCCGAGACAGTTTATGAACAACATTTGTTTATATATGTGGACATGAGGCTTCACATTATCATTGCCAGGAATGTAGACACAAAGACCTGTGTCCAGAGTTATGTCCGAGACAGTTTATGAACAACATTTGTTTATATATGTGGACATGAGGCTTCACATTATCATTGTCAGGAATGGAGACACAAAGGCCTGTGTCCAGAGTTATGTCCGAGACAGTTTATAAACAACATTTGTTTATATATGTGGACATGAGGCTTCACATTATCATTGTCAGGAATGTAGACACAAAGACCTGTGTCCAGAGTTATGTACTAGACAGTTTATAAACAACATTTGTTTATATATGTGGACATGAGGCTTCACATTATCATTGTCTGGAATGTAGACACAAATACCTGTGTACAGAGTTATGACCTAGACAGTTTATAAACAACATTTGTTTATATATGTGGACATGAGGCTTCACATTATCATTGCCAGGAATGTAGACACAAAGACCTGTGTCCAGAGTTATGTCCGAGACAGTTTATAAACAACATTTGTTTATATATGTGTACATGGGGCTTCACATTATCATTGTCAGGAATGTAGACACAAAGACCTGTGTCCAGAGTTATGTCCTCGACAGTTTATAAACAACATTTGTTTATATATGTGGACATGAGGCTTCACATTATCATTGCCTGGAATGTAGACACAAAGACCTGTGTCCAGAGTTATGTCCGAGACAGTTTATAAACAACATTTGTTTATATATGTGGACATGAGGCTTCACATTATCATTGCCAGGAATGTAGACACAAAGACCTGTGTCCAGAGTTATGTCCGAGACAGTTTATAAACAACATTTGTTTATATATGTGTACATGGGGCTTCACATTATCATTGTCAGGAATGTAGACACAAAGACCTGTGTCCAGAGTTATGTCCGAGACAGTTTATAAACAACATTTGTTTATATATGTGGACATGAGGCTTCACATTATCATTGCCAGGAATGTAGACACAAAGACCTGTGTCCAGAGTTATGTCCGAGACAGTTTATAGACAACATTTGTTTATATATGTGGACATGAGGCTTCACATTATCATTGTCAGGAATGTAGACACAAAGACCTGTGTCCAGAGTTATGTCCTAGACAGTTTATAAACAACATTTGTTTATATATGTGGACATGAGGCTTCACATTATCATTGCCAGGAATGTAGACACAAAGACCTGTGTCCAGAGTTATGTCCGAGACAGTTTATAAACAACATTTGTTTATATATGTGGACATGAGGCTTCACATTATCATTGCCAGGAATGTAGACACAAAGACCTCTGTCCAGAATTATGTCCTAGACAGTTTATAAACAACATTTGTTTATATATGTGGACATGAGGCTTCACATTATCATTGCCAGGAATGTAGACACAAAGACCTCTGTCCAGAGTTATGTCCTAGACAGTTTATAAAAAACTTTTGTTTATATATGTGGACATGAGGCTTCACATTATCATTGACAGGAATGTAGACACAAAGACCTGTGTCCAGAGTTATGTCCGAGACAGTTTATGAACAACATTTGTTTATGTATGTGGACATGAGGCTTCACATTATCATTGACAGGAATGTAGACACAAAGACCTGAGTCCAGAGTTATGTCCGAGACAGTTTATGAACAACATTTGTTTATATATGTGGACATGAGGCTTCACATTATCATTGCCAGGAATGTAGACACAAAGACCTGTGTCCAGAGTTATGTCCGAGACAGTTTATGAACAACATTTGTTTATATATGTGGACATGAGGCTTCACATTATCATTGTCAGGAATGGAGACACAAAGACCTGTGTCCAGAGTTATGTCCGAGACAGTTTATAAACAACATTTGTTTATATATGTGGACATGAGGCTTCACATTATCATTGTCAGGAATGTAGACACAAAGACCTGTGTCCAGAGTTATGTCCTAGACAGTTTATAAACAACATTTGTTTATATATGTGGACATGAGGCTTCACATTATCATTGTCTGGAATGTAGACACAAATACCTGTGTACAGAGTTATGTCCTAGACAGTTTATAAACAACATTTGTTTATATATGTGGACATGAGGCTTCACATTATCATTTCCAGGAATGTAGACACAAAGACCTGTGTCCAGAGTTATGTCCGAGACAGTTTATAAACAACATTTGTTTATATATGTGTACATGGGGCTTCACATTATCATTGTCAGGAATGTAGACACAAAGACCTGTGTCCAGAGTTATGTCCTCGACAGTTTATAAACAACATTTGTTTATATATGTGGACATGAGGCTTCACATTATCATTGTCTGGAATGTAGACACAAATACCTGTGTACAGAGTTATGACCTAGACAGTTTATAAACAACATTTGTTTATATATGTGGACATGAGGCTTCACATTATCATTTCCAGGAATGTAGACACAAAGACCTGTGTCCAGAGTTATGTCCGAGACAGTTTATAAACAACATTTGTTTATATATGTGTACATGGGGCTTCACATTATCATTGTCAGGAATGTAGACACAAAGACCTGTGTCCAGAGTTATGTCCTCGACAGTTTATAAACAACATTTGTTTATATATGTGGACATGAGGCTTCACATTATCATTGCCTGGAATGTAGACACAAAGACCTGTGTCCAGAGTTATGTCCGAGACAGTTTATAAACAACATTTGTTTATATATGTGGACATGAGGCTTCACATTATCATTGCCAGGAATGTAGACACAAAGACCTGTGTCCAGAGTTATGTCCGAGACAGTTTATAAACAACATTTGTTTATATATGTGTACATGGGGCTTCACATTATCATTGTCAGGAATGTAGACACAAAGACCTGTGTCCAGAGTTATGTCCGAGACAGTTTATAAACAACATTTGTTTATATATGTGGACATGAGGCTTCACATTATCATTGCCAGGAATGTAGACACAAAGACCTGTGTCCAGAGTTATGTCCGAGACAGTTTATAAACAACATTTGTTTATATATGTGGACATGAGGCATCACATTATCATTGTCAGGAATGTAGACACAAAGACCTGTGTCCAGAGTTATGTCCTAGACAGTTTATAAACAACATTTGTTTATATATGTGGACATGAGGCTTCACATTATCATTGCCAGGAATGTAGACAAAAAGACCTGTGTCCAGAGTTATGTCCGAGACAGTTTATAAACAACATTTGTTTATATATGTGGACATGAGGCTTCACATTATCATTGCCAGGAATGTAGACACAAAGACCTGTGTCCAGAGTTATGTCCGAGACAGTTTATAAACAACATTCGTTTATATATGTGGACATGAGGCTTCACATTATCATTGCCAGGAATGTAGACACAAAGACCTGTGTCCAGAGTTATGTCCTAGACAGTTTATAAACAACATTTGTTTATATATGTGGACATGAGGCTTCACATTATCATTGTCAGGAATGTAGACACAAGACCTGTGTCCAGAGTTATGTCCTAGACAGTTTATAAACAACATTTGTTTATATATGTGGACATGAGGCTTCACATTATCATTGTCTGGAATGTAGACACAAATACCTGTGTCCAGAGTTATGACCTAGACAGTTTATAAACAACATTTGTTTATATATGTGGACATGAGGCTTCACATTATCATTGCCAGGAATGTAGACACAAAGACCTGTGTCCAGAGTTATGTCCGAGACAGTTTATAAACAACATTTGTTTATATATGTGTACATGGGGCTTCACATTATCATTGTCAGGAATGTAGACACAAAGACCTGTGTCCAGAGCTATGTCCGAGACAGTTTATAAACAACATTTGTTTATATATGTGGACATGAGGCTTCACATTATCATTGCCAGGAATGTAGACACAAAGACCTGTGTCCAGAGTTATGTCCTAGACAGTTTATAAACAACATTTGTTTATATATGTGGAGATGAGGCTTCACATTATCATTGCCAGGAATGTAGACACAAAGACCTGTGTCCAGAGTTATGTCCGAGAAAGTTTATAAACAACATTTGTTTATATATGTGGACATGAGGCTTCACATTATCATTGCCAGGAATGTAGACACAAAGACCTGTGTCCAGAGTTATGTCCGAGACAGTTTATAAACAACATTTGTTTATATATGTGGACATGAGGCTTCACATTATCATTGCCAGGAATGTAGACACAAAGACCTGTGTCCAGAGTTATGTCCTAGACAGTTTATAAACAACATTTGTTTATATATGTGGACATGAGGCTTCACATTATCATTGTCAGGAATGTAGACACAAGACCTGTGTCCAGAGTTATGTCCTAGACAGTTTATAAACAACATTTGTTTATATATGTGGACATGAGGCTTCACATTATCATTGCCAGGAATGTAGACACAAAGACCTCTGTCCAGAGTTATGTCCTGGACAGTTTATAAACAACATTTGTTTATATATGTGGACATGAGGCTTCACATTATCATTGCCAGGAATGTAGACACAAAGACCTGTGTCCAGAGTTGTGTCCTAGACAGTTTATAAACAACATTTGTTTATATATGTGGACATGAGGCTTCACATTATCATTGCCAGGAATGTAGGCACAAATACCTGTGTCCAGAGTTATGTCCGAGACAGTTTATAAACAACATTTGTTTATATATGTGGATATGAGGCTTCACATTATCATTGTCAGGAATGTAGACACAAAGACCTCTGTCCAGAGTTATGTCCTGGACAGTTTATAAACAACATTTGTTTATATATGTGGACATGAGGCTTCACATTATCATTGTCAGGAATGTAGGCACAAAGACCTGTGTCCAGAGTTATGTCCTGGACAGTTTATAAACAACATTTGTTTATATATGTGGACATGAGGCTTCACATTATCAATTTCAGGAATGTAGACACAAAGACCTGTGTCCAGAGTTATGTCCGAGACAGTTTATAAACAACATTTGTTTATATATGTGGACATGAGGCTTCACATTATCATTGTCAGGAATGTAGACACAAAGACCTGTGTCCAGAGTTATGTCCGAGACAGTTTATAAACAACATTTGTTTATATATGTGGACATGAGGCTTCACATTATCATTGCCAGGAATGTAGACACAAAGACCTGTGTCCAGAGTTATGTCCGAGACGGTTTATAAACAACATTTGTTTATATATGTGGACATGAGGCTTCACATTATCATTGTCAGGAATGTAGACACAAAGACCTGTGTCCAGAGTTATGTCCGAGACAGTTTATAAACAACATTTGTTTATATATGTGGACATGAGGCTTCACATTATCATTTCCAGGAATGTAAACACAAAGACCTGTGTCCAGAGTTATGTCCGAGACAGTTTATAAACAACATTTGTTTATATATGTGGACATGAGGCTTCACATTATCATTGTCAGGAATGTAGACACAAAGACCTGTGTCCAGAGTTATGTCCGAGACAGTTTATAAACAACATTTGTTTATATATGTGGACATGAGGCTTCACATTATCATTGTCAGGAATGTAGACACAAAGACCTGTGTCCAGAGTTATGTCCTGGACAGTTTATAAACAACATTTGTTTATATATGTGGACATGAGGCTTCACATTATCATTGCCAGGAATGTAGACACAAAGACCTGTGTCCAGAGTTATGTCCCAGACAGTTTATAAACAACATTTGTTTATATATGTGGACATGAGGCTTCACATTATCATTGTCAGGAATGTAGACACAAAGACCTGTGTCCAGAGTTATGTCCTGGACAGTTTATAAACAACATTTGTTTATATATGTGGACATGAGGCTTCACATTATCATTGTCAGGAATGTAGACACAAAGACCTGTGGCCAGAGTTATGTCCGAGACAGTTTATAAACAACATTTGTTTATATATGTGGACATGAGGCTTCACATTATCATTGCCAGGAATGTAGACACAAAGACCTGTGTCCAGAGTTATGTCCGAGACAGTTTATAAACAACATTTGTTTATATATGTGGACATGAGGCTTCACATTATCATTTCCAGGAATGTAAACACAAAGACCTGTGTCCAGAGTTATGTCCTAGACAGTTTATAAACAACATTTGTTTATATATGTGGACATGAGGCTTCACATTATCATTGTCAGGAATGTAGACACAAAGACCTGTGTCCAGAGTTATGTCCGAGACAGTTTATAAACAACATTTGTTTATATATGTGGACATGAGGCTTCACATTATCATTGCCAGGAATGTAGACACAAAGACCTGTGTCCAGAGTTATGTCCTAGACAGTTTATAAACAACATTTGTTTATATATGTGGACATGAGGCTTCACATTATCATTGCCAGGAATGTAGACACAAAGACCTGTGTCCAGAGTTATGTCCTAGACAGTTTATAAACAACATTTGTTTATAGATGTGGACATGAGGCTTCACATTATCATTTCCAGGAATGTAAACACAAAGACCTGTTTCCAGAGTTATGTCCTAGACAGTTTATAAACAACATTTGTTTATATATGTGGACATGAGGCTTCACATTATCATTGACAGGAATGTAGACACAAAGACCTGAGTCCAGAGTTATGTCCGAGACAGTTTATGAACAACATTTGTTTATATATGTGGACATGAGGCTTCACATTATCATTGCCAGGAATGTAGACACAAAGACCTGTGTCCAGAGTTATGTCCGAGACAGTTTATGAACAACATTTGTTTATATATGTGGACATGAGGCTTCACATTATCATTGTCAGGAATGGAGACACAAAGACCTGTGTCCAGAGTTATGTCCGAGACAGTTTATAAACAACATTTGTTTATATATGTGGACATGAGGCTTCACATTATCATTGTCAGGAATGTAGACACAAAGACCTGTGTCCAGAGTTATGTCCTAGACAGTTTATAAACAACATTTGTTTATATATGTGGACATGAGGCTTCACATTATCATTGTCTGGAATGTAGACACAAATACCTGTGTACAGAGTTATGACCTAGACAGTTTATAAACAACATTTGTTTATATATGTGGACATGAGGCTTCACATTATCATTTCCAGGAATGTAGACACAAAGACCTGTGTCCAGAGTTATGTCCGAGACAGTTTATAAACAACATTTGTTTATATATGTGTACATGGGGCTTCACATTATCATTGTCAGGAATGTAGACACAAAGACCTGTGTCCAGAGTTATGTCCTCGACAGTTTATAAACAACATTTGTTTATATATGTGGACATGAGGCTTCACATTATCATTGCCTGGAATGTAGACACAAAGACCTGTGTCCAGAGTTATGTCCGAGACAGTTTATAAACAACATTTGTTTATATATGTGGACATGAGGCTTCACATTATCATTGCCAGGAATGTAGACACAAAGACCTGTGTCCAGAGTTATGTCCGAGACAGTTTATAAACAACATTTGTTTATATATGTGTACATGGGGCTTCACATTATCATTGTCAGGAATGTAGACACAAAGACCTGTGTCCAGAGTTATGTCCGAGACAGTTTATAAACAACATTTGTTTATATATGTGGACATGAGGCTTCACATTATCATTGCCAGGAATGTAGACACAAAGACCTGTGTCCAGAGTTATGTCCGAGACAGTTTATAAACAACATTTGTTTATATATGTGGACATGAGGCTTCACATTATCATTGTCAGGAATGTAGACACAAAGACCTGTGTCCAGAGTTATGTCCTAGACAGTTTATAAACAACATTTGTTTATATATGTGGACATGAGGCTTCACATTATCATTGCCAGGAATGTAGACAAAAAGACCTGTGTCCAGAGTTATGTCCGAGACAGTTTATAAACAACATTTGTTTATATATGTGGACATGAGGCTTCACATTATCATTGCCAGGAATGTAGACACAAAGACCTGTGTCCAGAGTTATGTCCGAGACAGTTTATAAACAACATTCGTTTATATATGTGGACATGAGGCTTCACATTATCATTGCCAGGAATGTAGACACAAAGACCTGTGTCCAGAGTTATGTCCTAGACAGTTTATAAACAACATTTGTTTATATATGTGGACATGAGGCTTCACATTATCATTGTCAGGAATGTAGACACAAGACCTGTGTCCAGAGTTATGTCCTAGACAGTTTATAAACAACATTTGTTTATATATGTGGACATGAGGCTTCACATTATCATTGTCTGGAATGTAGACACAAATACCTGTGTCCAGAGTTATGACCTAGACAGTTTATAAACAACATTTGTTTATATATGTGGACATGAGGCTTCACATTATCATTGCCAGGAATGTAGACACAAAGACCTGTGTCCAGAGTTATGTCCGAGACAGTTTATAAACAACATTTGTTTATATATGTGTACATGGGGCTTCACATTATCATTGTCAGGAATGTAGACACAAAGACCTGTGTCCAGAGTTATGTCCTCGACAGTTTATAAACAACATTTGTTTATATATGTGGACATGAGGCTTCACATTGTCATTGCCAGGAATGTAGACACAAAGACCTGTGTCCAGATTTATGTCCGAGACAGTTTATAAACTACATTTGTTTATATATGTGGACATGAGGCTTCACATTATCATTGCCAGGAATGTAGACACAAAGACCTGTGTCCAGAGTTATGTCCTAGACAGTTTATAAACAACATTTGTTTATATATGTGGAGATGAGGCTTCACATTATCATTGCCAGGAATGTAGACACAAAGACCTGTGTCCAGAGTTATGTCCGAGAAAGTTTATAAACAACATTTGTTTATATATGTGGACATGAGGCTTCACATTATCATTGCCAGGAATGTAGACACAAAGACCTGTGTCCAGAGTTATGTCCGAGACAGTTTATAAACAACATTTGTTTATATATGTGGACATGAGGCTTCACATTATCATTGCCAGGAATGTAGACACAAAGACCTGTGTCCAGAGTTATGTCCTAGACAGTTTATAAACAACATTTGTTTATATATGTGGACATGAGGCTTCACATTATCATTGTCAGGAATGTAGACACAAGACCTGTGTCCAGAGTTATGTCCTAGACAGTTTATAAACAACATTTGTTTATATATGTGGACATGAGGCTTCACATTATCATTGCCAGGAATGTAGACACAAAGACCTCTGTCCAGAGTTATGTCCTGGACAGTTTATAAACAACATTTGTTTATATATGTGGACATGAGGCTTCACATTATCATTGCCAGGAATGTAGACACAAAGACCTGTGTCCAGAGTTGTGTCCTAGACAGTTTATAAACAACATTTGTTTATATATGTGGACATGAGGCTTCACATTATCATTGCCAGGAATGTAGGCACAAATACCTGTGTCCAGAGTTATGTCCGAGACAGTTTATAAACAACATTTGTTTATATATGTGGACATGAGGCTTCACATTATCATTGTCAGGAATGTAGACACAAAGACCTCTGTCCAGAGTTATGTCCTGGACAGTTTATAAACAACATTTGTTTATATATGTGGACATGAGGCTTCACATTATCATTGTCAGGAATGTAGGCACAAAGACCTGTGTCCAGAGTTATGTCCTGGACAGTTTATAAACAACATTTGTTTATATATGTGGACATGAGGCTTCACATTATCAATTTCAGGAATGTAGACACAAAGACCTGTGTCCAGAGTTATGTCCGAGACAGTTTATAAACAACATTTGTTTATATATGTGGACATGAGGCTTCACATTATCATTGTCAGGAATGTAGACACAAAGACCTGTGTCCAGAGTTATGTCCGAGACAGTTTATAAACAACATTTGTTTATATATGTGGACATGAGGCTTCACATTATCATTGCCAGGAATGTAGACACAAAGACCTGTGTCCAGAGTTATGTCCGAGACGGTTTATAAACAACATTTGTTTATATATGTGGACATGAGGCTTCACATTATCATTGTCAGGAATGTAGACACAAAGACCTGTGTCCAGAGTTATGTCCGAGACAGTTTATAAACAACATTTGTTTATATATGTGGACATGAGGCTTCACATTATCATTTCCAGGAATGTAAACACAAAGACCTGTGTCCAGAGTTATGTCCGAGACAGTTTATAAACAACATTTGTTTATATATGTGGACATGAGGCTTCACATTATCATTGTCAGGAATGTAGACACAAAGACCTGTGTCCAGAGTTATGTCCGAGACAGTTTATAAACAACATTTGTTTATATATGTGGACATGAGGCTTCACATTATCATTGTCAGGAATGTAGACACAAAGACCTGTGTCCAGAGTTATGTCCTGGACAGTTTATAAACAACATTTGTTTATATATGTGGACATGAGGCTTCACATTATCATTGCCAGGAATGTGGACACAAAGACCTGTGTCCAGAGTTATGTCCGAGACAGTTTATAAACAACATTTGTTTATATATGTGGACATGAGGCTTCACATTATCATTGTCAGGAATGTAGACACAAAGAACTGTGTCCAGAGTTATGTCCGAGAAAGTTTATAAACAACATTTGTTTATATATGTGGACATGAGGCTTCACATTATCATTGCCAGGAATGTAGACACAAAGACCTGTGTCCAGAGTTATATTCGAGACAGTTTATAAACAACATTTGTTTATATATGTGGACATGAGGCTTCACATTATCATTGCCAGGAATGTAGACACAAAGACCTGTGTCCAGAGTTATGTCCCAGACAGTTTATAAACAACATTTGTTTATATATGTGGACATGAGGCTTCACATTATCATTGTCAGGAATGTAGACACAAAGACCTGTGTCCAGAGTTATGTCCTGGACAGTTTATAAACAACATTTGTTTATATATGTGGACATGAGGCTTCACATTATCATTGTCAGGAATGTAGACACAAAGACCTGTGGCCAGAGTTATGTCCGAGACAGTTTATAAACAACATTTGTTTATATATGTGGACATGAGGCTTCACATTATCATTGCCAGGAATGTAGACACAAAGACCTGTGTCCAGAGTTATGTCCGAGAAAGTTTATAAACAACATTTGTTTATATATGTGGACATGAGGCTTCACATTATCATTGCCAGGAATGTAGACACAAAGACCTGTGTCCAGAGTTATATTCGAGACAGTTTATAAACAACATTTGTTTATATATGTGGACATGAGGCTTCACATTATCATTGCCAGGAATGTAGACACAAAGACCTGTGTCCAGAGTTATGTCCCAGACAGTTTATAAACAACATTTGTTTATATATGTGGACATGAGGCTTCACATTATCATTGTCAGGAATGTAGACACAAAGACCTGTGTCCAGAGTTATGTCCTGGACAGTTTATAAACAACATTTGTTTATATATGTGGACATGAGGCTTCACATTATCATTGTCAGGAATGTAGACACAAAGACCTGTGGCCAGAGTTATGTCCGAGACAGTTTATAAACAACATTTGTTTATATATGTGGACATGAGGCTTCACATTATCATTGCCAGGAATGTAGACACAAAGACCTGTGTCCAGAGTTATGTCCGAGACAGTTTATAAACAACATTTGTTTATATATGTGGACATGAGGCTTCACATTATCATTTCCAGGAATGTAAACACAAAGACCTGTGTCCAGAGTTATGTCCTAGACAGTTTATAAACAACATTTGTTTATATATGTGGACATGAGGCTTCACATTATCATTGTCAGGAATGTAGACACAAAGACCTGTGTCCAGAGTTATGTCCGAGACAGTTTATAAACAACATTTGTTTATATATGTGGACATGAGGCTTCACATTATCATTGCCAGGAATGTAGACACAAAGACCTGTGTCCAGAGTTATGTCCTAGACAGTTTATAAACAACATTTGTTTATATATGTGGACATGAGGCTTCACATTATCATTGCCAGGAATGTAGACACAAAGACCTGTGTCCAGAGTTATGTCCTAGACAGTTTATAAACAACATTTGTTTATAGATGTGGACATGAGGCTTCACATTATCATTTCCAGGAATGTAAACACAAAGACCTGTTTCCAGAGTTATGTCCTGGACAGTTTATAAACAACATTTGTTTATATATGTGGACATGAGGCTTCACATTATCATTGTCAGGAATGTAGACACAAAGACCTGCGTCCAGAGTTATGTCCGAGACAGTTTATAAACAACATTTGTTTATATATGTGGACATGAGGCTTCACATTATCATTGCCAGGAATGTAGACACAAAGACCTGTGTCCAGAGTTATGTCCTAGACAGTTTATAAACAACATTTGTTTATATATGTGGACATGAGGCTTCACATTATCATTGTCAGGAATGTAGACACAAAGACCTCTGTCCAGAGTTATGTCCTAGACAGTTTATAAACAACATTTGTTTATATATGTGGACATGAGGCTTCACATTATCATTGCCAGGAATGTAGACACAAAGACCTGTGTCCAGAGTTATGTCCGAGACAGTTTATAAACAACATTTGTTTATATATGTGGACATGAGGCTTCACATTATCATTGTCAGGAATGTAGACACAAGACCTGTGTCCAGAGTTATGTCCGAGACAGTTTATAAACAACATTTGTTTATATATGTGGACATGAGGCTTCACATTATCATTGCCAGGAATGTAGACACAAAGACCTCTGTCCAGAGTTATGTCCTGGACAGTTTATAAACAACATTTGTTTATATATGTGGACATGAGGCTTCACATTATCATTGCCAGGAATGTAGACACAAAGACCTGTGTCCAGAGTTATGTCCTAGACAGTTTATAAATAACATTTGTTTATATATGTGGACATGAGGCTTCACATTATTATTGCCAGGAATGTAGGCACAAATACCTGTGTCCAGAGTTATGTCCGAGACAGTTTATAAACAACATTTGTTTATATATGTGGACATGAGGCTTCACATTATCATTGTCAGGAATGTAGACACAAAGACCTCTGTCCAGAGTTATGTCCTGGACAGTTTATAAACAACATTTGTTTATATATGTGGACATGAGGCTTCACATTATCATTGTCAGGAATGTAGGCACAAAGACCTGTGTCCAGAGTTATGTCCTGGACAGTTTATAAACAACATTTGTTTATATATGTGGACATGAGGCTTCACATTATCAATTTCAGGAATGTAGACACAAAGACCTGTGTCCAGAGTTATGTCCGAGACAGTTTATAAACAACATTTGTTTATATATGTGGACATGAGGCTTCACATTATCATTGTCAGGAATGTAGACACAAAGACCTGTGTCCAGAGTTATGTCCGAGACAGTTTATAAACAACATTTGTTTATATATGTGGACATGAGGCTTCACATTATCATTGCCAGGAATGTAGACACAAAGACCTGTGTCCAGAGTTATGTCCGAGACGGTTTATAAACAACATTTGTTTATATATGTGGACATGAGGCTTCACATTATCATTGTCAGGAATGTAGACACAAAGACCTGTGTCCAGAGTTATGTCCGAGACAGTTTATAAACAACATTTGTTTATATATGTGGACATGAGGCTTCACATTATCATTGCCAGGAATGTAGACACAAAGACCTGTGTCCAGAGTTATGTCCGAGACAGTTTATAAACAACATTTGTTTATATATGTGGACATGAGGCTTCACATTATCATTTCCAGGAATGTAAACACAAAGACCTGTGTCCAGAGTTATGTCCTAGACAGTTTATAAACAACATTTGTTTATATATGTGGACATGAGGCTTCACATTATCATTGTCAGGAATGTAGACACAAAGACCTGTGTCCAGAGTTATGTCCGAGACAGTTTATAAACAACATTTGTTTATATATGTGGACATGAGGCTTCACATTATCATTGCCAGGAATGTAGACACAAAGACCTGTGTCCAGAGTTATGTCCGAGACAGTTTATAAACAACATTTGTTTATATATGTGGACATGAGGCTTCACATTATCATTGTCAGGAATGTAGACACAAAGACCTCTGTCCAGAGTTATGTCCTGGACAGTTTATAAACAACATTTGTTTATATATGTGGACATGAGGCTTCACATTATCATTGTCAGGAATGTAGGCACAAAGACCTGTGTCCAGAGTTATGTCCTGGACAGTTTATAAACAACATTTGTTTATATATGTGGACATGAGGCTTCACATTATCAATTTCAGGAATGTAGACACAAAGACCTGTGTCCAGAGTTATGTCCGAGACAGTTTATAAACAACATTTGTTTATATATGTGGACATGAGGCTTCACATTATCATTGTCAGGAATGTAGACACAAAGACCTGTGTCCAGAGTTATGTCCGAGACAGTTTATAAACAACATTTGTTTATATATGTGGACATGAGGCTTCACATTATCATTGCCAGGAATGTAGACACAAAGACCTGTGTCCAGAGTTATGTCCGAGACGGTTTATAAACAACATTTGTTTATATATGTGGACATGAGGCTTCACATTATCATTGTCAGGAATGTAGACACAAAGACCTGTGTCCAGAGTTATGTCCGAGACAGTTTATAAACAACATTTGTTTATATATGTGGACATGAGGCTTCACATTATCATTGCCAGGAATGTAGACACAAAGACCTGTGTCCAGAGTTATGTCCGAGACAGTTTATAAACAACATTTGTTTATATATGTGGACATGAGGCTTCACATTATCATTTCCAGGAATGTAAACACAAAGACCTGTGTCCAGAGTTATGTCCTAGACAGTTTATAAACAACATTTGTTTATATATGTGGACATGAGGCTTCACATTATCATTGTCAGGAATGTAGACACAAAGACCTGCGTCCAGAGTTATGTCCGAGACAGTTTATAAACAACATTTGTTTATATATGTGGACATGAGGCTTCACATTATCATTGCCAGGAATGTAGACACAAAGACCTGTGTCCAGAGTTATGTCCTAGACAGTTTATAAACAACATTTGTTTATATATGTGGACATGAGGCTTCACATTATCATTGTCAGGAATGTAGACACAAAGACCTCTGTCCAGAGTTATGTCCTAGACAGTTTATAAACAACATTTGTTTATATATGTGGACATGAGGCTTCACATTATCATTGCCAGGAATGTAGACACAAAGACCTGTGTCCAGAGTTATGTCCGAGACAGTTTATAAACAACATTTGTTTATATATGTGGTCATGAGGCTTCACATTATCATTGTCAGGAATGTAGACACAAGACCTGTGTCCAGAGTTATGTCCTAGACAGTTTATAAACAACATTTGTTTATATATGTGGACATGAGGCTTCACATTATCATTGCCAGGAATGTAGACACAAAGACCTCTGTCCAGAGTTATGTCCTGGACAGTTTATAAACAACATTTGTTTATATATGTGGACATGAGGCTTCACATTATCATTGCCAGGAATGTAGACACAAAGACCTGTGTCCAGAGTTATGTCCTAGACAGTTTATAAACAACATTTGTTTATATATGTGGACATGAGGCTTCACATTATCATTGCCAGGAATGTAGGCACAAATACCTGTGTCCAGAGTTATGTCCGAGACAGTTTATAAACAACATTTGTTTATATATGTGGACATGAGGCTTCACATTATCATTGTCAGGAATGTAGACACAAAGACCTCTGTCCAGAGTTATGTCCTGGACAGTTTATAAACAACATTTGTTTATATATGTGGACATGAGGCTTCACATTATCATTGTCAGGAATGTAGGCACAAAGACCTGTGTCCAGAGTTATGTCCTGGACAGTTTATAAACAACATTTGTTTATATATGTGGACATGAGGCTTCACATTATCAATTTCAGGAATGTAGACACAAAGACCTGTGTCCAGAGTTATGTCCGAGACAGTTTATAAACAACATTTGTTTATATATGTGGACATGAGGCTTCACATTATCATTGTCAGGAATGTAGACACAAAGACCTGTGTCCAGAGTTATGTCCGAGACAGTTTATAAACAACATTTGTTTATATATGTGGACATGAGGCTTCACATTATCATTGCCAGGAATGTAGACACAAAGACCTGTGTCCAGAGTTATGTCCGAGACGGTTTATAAACAACATTTGTTTATATATGTGGACATGAGGCTTCACATTATCATTGTCAGGAATGTAGACACAAAGACCTGTGTCCAGAGTTATGTCCGAGACAGTTTATAAACAACATTTGTTTATATATGTGGACATGAGGCTTCACATTATCATTTCCAGGAATGTAAACACAAAGACCTGTGTCCAGAGTCTTGTCCGAGACAGTTTATAAACAACATTTGTTTATATATGTGGACATGAGGCTTCACATTATCATTGTCAGGAATGTAGACACAAAGACCTGTGTCCAGAGTTATGTCCTGGACAGTTTATAAACAACATTTGTTTATATATGTGGACATGAGGCTTCACATTATCATTGCCAGGAATGTGGACACAAAGACCTGTGTCCAGAGTTATGTCCGAGACAGTTTATAAACAACATTTGTTTATATATGTGGACATGAGGCTTCACATTATCATTTCCAGGAATGTAAACACAAAGACCTGTGTCCAGAGTTATGTCCGAGACAGTTTATAAACAACATTTGTTTATATATGTGGACATGAGGCTTCACATTATCATTGTCAGGAATGTAGACACAAAGACCTGTGTCCAGAGTTATGTCCTGGACAGTTTATAAACAACATTTGTTTATATATGTGGACATGAGGCTTCACATTATCATTGCCAGGAATGTGGACACAAAGACCTGTGTCCAGAGTTATGTCCGAGACAGTTTATAAACAACATTTGTTTATATATGTGGACATGAGGCTTCACATTATCATTGTCAGGAATGTAGACACAAAGAACTGTGTCCAGAGTTATGTCCGAGACAGTTTATAAACAACATTTGTTTATATATGTGGACATGAGGCTTCACATTATCATTGCCAGGAATGTAGACACAAAGACCTGTGTCCAGAGTTATATTCGAGACAGTTTATAAACAACATTTGTTTATATATGTGGACATGAGGCTTCACATTATCATTGCCAGGAATGTAGACACAAAGACCTGTGTCCAGAGTTATGTCCCAGACAGTTTATAAACAACATTTGTTTATATATGTGGACATGAGGCTTCACATTATCATTGTCAGGAATGTAGACACAAAGACCTGTGGCCAGAGTTATGTCCGAGACAGTTTATAAACAACATTTGTTTATATATGTGGACATGAGGCTTCACATTATCATTGCCAGGAATGTAGACACAAAGACCTGTGTCCAGAGTTATGTCCGAGACAGTTTATAATCAACATTTGTTTATATATGTGGACATGAGGCTTCACATTATCATTTCCAGGAATGTAAACACAAAGACCTGTGTCCAGAGTTATGTCCTAGACAGTTTATAAACAACATTTGTTTATATATGTGGACATGAGGCTTCACATTATCATTGTCAGGAATGTAGACACAAAGACCTGTGTCCAGAGTTATGTCCGAGACAGTTTATAAACAACATTTGTTTATATATGTGGACATGAGGCTTCACATTATCATTGCCAGGAATGTAGACACAAAGACCTGTGTCCAGAGTTATGTCCTAGACAGTTTATAAACAACATTTGTTTATATATGTGGACATGAGGCTTCACATTATCATTGCCAGGAATGTAGACACAAAGACCTGTGTCCAGAGTTATGTCCTAGACAGTTTATAAACAACATTTGTTTATAGATGTGGACATGAGGCTTCACATTATCATTTCCAGGAATGTAAACACAAAGACCTGTTTCCAGAGTTATGTCCTAGACAGTTTATAAACAACATTTGTTTATATATGTGGACATGAGGCTTCACATTATCATTGTCAGGAATGTAGACACAAAGACCTGCGTCCAGAGTTATGTCCGAGACAGTTTATAAACAACATTTGTTTATATATGTGGACATGAGGCTTCACATTATCATTGCCAGGAATGTAGACACAAAGACCTGTGTCCAGAGTTATGTCCTAGACAGTTTATAAACAACATTTGTTTATATATGTGGACATGAGGCTTCACATTATCATTGTCAGGAATGTAGACACAAAGACCTCTGTCCAGAGTTATGTCCTAGACAGTTTATAAACAACATTTGTTTATATATGTGGACATGAGGCTTCACATTATCATTGCCAGGAATGTAGACACAAAGACCTGTGTCCAGAGTTATGTCCGAGACAGTTTATAAACAACATTTGTTTATATATGTGGACATGAGGCTTCACATTATCATTGCCAGGAATGTAGACACAAAGACCTGTGTCCAGAGTTATGTCCGAGACAGTTTATAAACAACATTTGTTTATATATGTGGACATGAGGCTTCACATTATCATTGCCAGGAATGTAGACACAAAGACCTGTGTCCAGAGTTATGTCCGAGACAGTTTATAAACAACATTTGTTTATATATGTGGACATGAGGCTTCACATTATCATTGCCAGGAATGTAGACACAAAGACCTGTGTCCAGAGTTATGTCCGAGACGGTTTATAAACAACATTTGTTTATATATGTGGACATGAGGCTTCACATTATCATTGTCAGGAATGTAGACACAAAGACCTGTGTCCAGAGTTATGTCCGAGACAGTTTATAAACAACATTTGTTTATATATGTGGACATGAGGCTTCACATTATCATTTCCAGGAATGTAAACACAAAGACCTGTGTCCAGAGTTATGTCCGAGACAGTTTATAAACAACATTTGTTTATATATGTGGACATGAGGCTTCACATTATCATTGTCAGGAATGTAGACACAAAGACCTGTGTCCAGAGTTATGTCCGAGACAGTTTATAAACAACATTTGTTTATATATGTGGACATGAGGCTTCACATTATCATTGTCAGGAATGTAGACACAAAGACCTGTGTCCAGAGTTATGTCCTGGACAGTTTATAAACAACATTTGTTTATATATGTGGACATGAGGCTTCACATTATCATTGCCAGGAATGTGGACACAAAGACCTGTGTCCAGAGTTATGTCCGAGACAGTTTATAAACAACATTTGTTTATATATGTGGACATGAGGCTTCACATTATCATTGTCAGGAATGTAGACACAAAGAACTGTGTCCAGAGTTATGTCCGAGACAGTTTATAAACAACATTTGTTTATATATGTGGACATGAGGCTTCACATTATCATTGCCAGGAATGTAGACACAAAGACCGGTGTCCAGAGTTATATTCGAGACAGTTTATAAACAACATTTGTTTATATATGTGGACATGAGGCTTCACATTATCATTGCCAGGAATGTAGACACAACGACCTGTGTCCAGAGTTATGTCCCAGACAGTTTATAAACAACATTTGTTTATATATGTGGACATGAGGCTTCACATTATCATTGTCAGGAATGTAGACACAAAGACCTGTGGCCAGAGTTATGTCCGAGACAGTTTATAAACAACATTTGTTTATATATGTGGACATGAGGCTTCACATTATCATTGCCAGGAATGTAGACACAAAGACCTGTGTCCAGAGTTATGTCCGAGACAGTTTATAAACAACATTTGTTTATATATGTGGACATGAGGCTTCACATTATCATTTCCAGGAATGTAAACACAAAGACCTGTGTCCATAGTTATGTCCTAGACAGTTTATAAACAACATTTGTTTATATATGTGGACATGAGGCTTCACATTATCATTGTCAGGAATGTAGACACAAAGACCTGTGTCCAGAGTTATGTCCGAGACAGTTTATAAACAACATTTGTTTATATATGTGGACATGAGGCTTCACATTATCATTGCCAGGAATGTAGACACAAAGACCTGTGTCCAGAGTTATGTCCTAGACAGTTTATAAACAACATTTGTTTATATATGTGGACATGAGGCTTCACATTATCATTGCCAGGAATGTAGACACAAAGACCTGTGTCCAGAGTTATGTCCTAGACAGTTTATAAACAACATTTGTTTATAGATGTGGACATGAGGCTTCACATTATCATTTCCAGGAATGTAAACACAAAGACCTGTTTCCAGAGTTATGTCCTAGACAGTTTATAAACAACATTTGTTTATATATGTGGACATGAGGCTTCACATTATCATTGTCAGGAATGTAGACACAAAGACCTGCGTCCAGAGTTATGTCCGAGACAGTTTATAAACAACATTTGTTTATATATGTGGACATGAGGCTTCACATTATCATTGCCAGGAATGTAGACACAAAGACCTGTGTCCAGAGTTATGTCCTAGACAGTTTATAAACAACATTTGTTTATATATGTGGACATGAGGCTTCACATTATCATTGTCAGGAATGTAGACACAAAGACCTCTGTCCAGAGTTATGTCCTAGACAGTTTATAAACAACATTTGTTTATATATGTGGACATGAGGCTTCACATTATCATTGCCAGGAATGTAGACACAAAGACCTGTGTCCAGAGTTATGTCCGAGACAGTTTATAAACAACATTTGTTTATATATGTGGACATGAGGCTTCACATTATCATTGCCAGGAATGTAGACACAAAGACCTGTGTCCAGAGTTATGTCCTAGACAGTTTATAAACAACATTTGTTTATATATGTGGACATGAGGCTTCACATTATCATTGTCAGGAATGTAGACACAAAGACCTCTGTCCAGAGTTATGTCCTAGACAGTTTATAAACAACATTTGTTTATATATGTGGACATGAGGCTTCACATTATCATTGCCAGGAATGTAGACACAAAGACCTGTGTCCAGAGTTATGTCCGAGACAGTTTATAAACAACATTTGTTTATATATGTGGACATGAGGCTTCACATTATCATTGCCAGGAATGTAGACACAAAGACCTGTGTCCAGAGTTATGTCCTAGACAGTTTATAAACAACATTTGTTTATATATGTGGACATGAGGCTTCACATTATCATTGTCAGGAATGTAGACACAAAGACCTCTGTCCAGAGTTATGTCCTAGACAGTTTATAAACAACATTTGTTTATATATGTGGACATGAGGCTTCACATTATCATTGCCAGGAATGTAGACACAAAGACCTGTGTCCAGAGTTATGTCCGAGACAGTTTATAAACAACATTTGTTTATATATGTGGACATGAGGCTTCACATTATCATTGCCAGGAATGTAGACACAAAGACCTGTGTCCAGAGTTATGTCCTAGACAGTTTATAAACAACATTTGTTTATAGATGTGGACATGAGGCTTCACATTATCATTTCCAGGAATGTAAACACAAAGACCTGTGTCCAGAGTTATGTCCGAGACAGTTTATAAACAACATTTGTTTATATATGTGGACATGAGGCTTCACATTATCATTGTCAGGAATGTAGACACAAAGACCTGTGTCCAGAGTTATGTCCGAGACAGTTTATAAACAACATTTGTTTATATATGTGGACATGAGGCTTCACATTATCATTGTCAGGAATGTAGACACAAAGACCTGTGTCCAGAGTTATGTCCTGGACAGTTTATAAACAACATTTGTTTATATATGTGGACATGAGGCTTCACATTATCATTGCCAGGAATGTGGACACAAAGACCTGTGTCCAGAGTTATGTCCGAGGCAGTTTATAAACAACATTTGTTTATATATGTGGACATGAGGCTTCACATTATCATTGTCAGGAATGTAGACACAAAGAACTGTGTCCAGAGTTATGTCCGAGACAGTTTATAAACAACATTTGTTTATATATGTGGACATGAGGCTTCACATTATCATTGCCAGGAATGTAGACACAAAGACCTGTGTCCAGAGTTATATTCGAGACAGTTTATAAACAACATTTGTTTATATATGTGGACATGAGGCTTCACATTATCATTGCCAGGAATGTAGACACAAAGACCTGTGTCCAGAGTTATGACCCAGACAGTTTATAAACAACATTTGTTTATATATGTGGACATGAGGCTTCACATTATCATTGTCAGGAATGTAGACACAAAGACCTGTGGCCAGAGTTATGTCCGAGACAGTTTATAAACAACATTTGTTTATATATGTGGACATGAGGCTTCACATTATCATTGCCAGGAATGTAGACACAAAGACCTGTGTCCAGAGTTATGTCCGAGACAGTTTATAAACAACATTTGTTTATATATGTGGACATGAGGCTTCACATTATCATTTCCAGGAATGTAAACACAAAGACCTGTGTCCAGAGTTATGTCCTAGACAGTTTATAAACAACATTTGTTTATATATGTGGACATGAGGCTTCACATTATCATTGTCAGGAATGTAGACACAAAGACCTGTGTCCAGAGTTATGTCCGAGACAGTTTATAAACAACATTTGTTTATATATGTGGACATGAGGCTTCACATTATCATTGCCAGGAATGTAGACACAAAGACCTGTGTCCAGAGTTATGTCCTAGACAGTTTATAAACAACATTTGTTTATATATGTGGACATGAGGCTTCACATTATCATTGCCAGGAATGTAGACACAAAGACCTGTGTCCAGAGTTATGTCCTAGACAGTTTATAAACAACATTTGTTTATAGATGTGGACATGAGGCTTCACATTATCATTTCCAGGAATGTAAACACAAAGACCTGTTTCCAGAGTTATGTCCTAGACAGTTTATAAACAACATTTGTTTATATATGTTAACATGAGGCTTCACATTATCATTGTCAGGAATGTAGACACAAAGACCTGCGTCCAGAGTTATGTCCGAGACAGTTTATAAACAACATTTGTTTATATATGTGGACATGAGGCTTCACATTATCATTGCCAGGAATGTAGACACAAAGACCTGTGTCCAGAGTTATGTCCTAGACAGTTTATAAACAACATTTGTTTATATATGTGGACATGAGGCTTCACATTATCATTGTCAGGAATGTAGACACAAAGACCTCTGTCCAGAGTTATGTCCTAGACAGTTTATAAACAACATTTGTTTATATATGTGGACATGAGGCTTCACATTATCATTGCCAGGAATGTAGACACAAAGACCTGTGTCCAGAGTTATGTCCGAGACAGTTTATAAACAACATTTGTTTATATATGTGGACATGAGGCTTCACATTATCATTGCCAGGAATGTAGACACAAAGACCTGTGTCCAGAGTTATGTCCGAGACAGTTTATAAACAACATTTGTTTATATATGTGGACATGAGGCTTCACATTATCATTGTCAGGAATGTAGACTCAAAGACCTGTGTCCAGAGTTATGTCCGAGACAGTTTATAAACAACATTTGTTTATATATGTGGACATGAGGCTTCACATTATCATTGTCAGGAATGTAGACACAAAGACCTGTGTCCAGAGTTATGTCCGAGACAGTTTATAAACAACATTTGTTTATATATGTGGACATGAGGCTTCACATTATCATTGTCAGGAATGTAGACACAAAGACCTGTGTCCAGAGTTATGTCCGAGACAGTTTATAAACAACATTTGTTTATATATGTGGACATGAGGCTTCACATTATCATTGTCAGGAATGTAGACACAAAGACCTGTGTCCAGAGTTATGTCCGAGAAAGTTTATAAACAACATTTGTTTATATATGTGGACATGAGGCTTCACATTATCATTGTCAGGAATGTAGACACAAAGACCTGTGTCCAGAGTTATGTCCTAGACAGTTTATAAACAACATTTGTTTATATATGTGGACATGAGGCTTCACATTATCATTGTCAGGAATGTAGACACAAAGACCTGTGTCCAGAGTTATGTCCTAGACAGTTTATAAACAACATTTGTTTATATATGTGGACATGAGGCTTCACATTATCATTGCCAGGAATGTAGACACAAAGACCTGTGTCCAGAGTTATGTCCTAGACAGTTTATAAACAACATTTGTTTATAGATGTGGACATGAGGCTTCACATTATCATTGCCAGGAATGTAAACACAAAGACCTGTTTCCAGAGTTATGTCCTAGACAGTTTATAAACAACATTTGTTTATATATGTGGACATGAGGCTTCACATTATCATTGTCAGGAATGTAGACACAAAGACCTGCGTCCAGAGTTATGTCCGAGACAGTTTATAAACAACATTTGTTTATATATGTGGACATGAGGCTTCACATTATCATTGCCAGGAATGTAGACACAAAGACCTGTGTCCAGAGTTATGTCCGAGGCAGTTTATAAACAACATTTGTTTATATATGTGGACATGAGGCTTCACATTATCATTGTCAGGAATGTAGACACAAAGAACTGTGTCCAGAGTTATGTCCGAGACAGTTTATAAACAACATTTGTTTATATATGTGGACATGAGGCTTCACATTATCATTGCCAGGAATGTAGACACAAAGACCTGTGTCCAGAGTTATATTCGAGACAGTTTATAAACAACATTTGTTTATATATGTGGACATGAGGCTTCACATTATCATTGCCAGGAATGTAGACACAAAGACCTGTGTCCAGAGTTATGACCCAGACAGTTTATAAACAACATTTGTTTATATATGTGGACATGAGGCTTCACATTATCATTGTCAGGAATGTAGACACAAAGACCTGTGTCCAGAGTTATGTCCGAGACAGTTTATAAACAACATTTGTTTATATATGTGGACATGAGGCTTCACATTATCATTGCCAGGAATGTAGACACAAAGACCTGTGTCCAGAGTTATGTCCGAGACAGTTTATAAACAACATTTGTTTATATATGTGGACATGAGGCTTCACATTATCATTTCCAGGAATGTAAACACAAAGACCTGTGTCCAGAGTTATGTCCTAGACAGTTTATAAACAACATTTGTTTATATATGTGGACATGAGGCTTCACATTATCATTGTCAGGAATGTAGACACAAAGACCTGTGTCCAGAGTTATGTCCGAGACAGTTTATAAACAACATTTGTTTATATATGTGGACATGAGGCTTCACATTATCATTGCCAGGAATGTAGACACAAAGACCTGTGTCCAGAGTTATGTCCTAGACAGTTTATAAACAACATTTGTTTATATATGTGGACATGAGGCTTCACATTATCATTGCCAGGAATGTAGACACAAAGACCTGTGTCCAGAGTTATGTCCTAGACAGTTTATAAACAACATTTGTTTATAGATGTGGACATGAGGCTTCACATTATCATTTCCAGGAATGTAAACACAAAGACCTGTTTCCAGAGTTATGTCCTAGACAGTTTATAAACAACATTTGTTTATATATGTTAACATGAGGCTTCACATTATCATTGTCAGGAATGTAGACACAAAGACCTGCGTCCAGAGTTATGTCCGAGACAGTTTATAAACAACATTTGTTTATATATGTGGACATGAGGCTTCACATTATCATTGCCAGGAATGTAGACACAAAGACCTGTGTCCAGAGTTATGTCCTAGACAGTTTATAAACAACATTTGTTTATATATGTGGACATGAGGCTTCACATTATCATTGTCAGGAATGTAGACACAAAGACCTCTGTCCAGAGTTATGTCCTAGACAGTTTATAAACAACATTTGTTTATATATGTGGACATGAGGCTTCACATTATCATTGCCAGGAATGTAGACACAAAGACCTGTGTCCAGAGTTATGTCCGAGACAGTTTATAAACAACATTTGTTTATATATGTGGACATGAGGCTTCACATTATCATTGCCAGGAATGTAGACACAAAGACCTGTGTCCAGAGTTATGTCCGAGACAGTTTATAAACAACATTTGTTTATATATGTGGACATGAGGCTTCACATTATCATTGTCAGGAATGTAGACTCAAAGACCTGTGTCCAGAGTTATGTCCGAGACAGTTTATAAACAACATTTGTTTATATATGTGGACATGAGGCTTCACATTATCATTGTCAGGAATGTAGACACAAAGACCTGTGTCCAGAGTTATGTCCGAGACAGTTTATAAACAACATTTGTTTATATATGTGGACATGAGGCTTCACATTATCATTGTCAGGAATGTAGACACAAAGACCTGTGTCCAGAGTTATGTCCGAGACAGTTTATAAACAACATTTGTTTATATATGTGGACATGAGGCTTCACATTATCATTGTCAGGAATGTAGACACAAAGACCTGTGTCCAGAGTTATGTCCGAGAAAGTTTATAAACAACATTTGTTTATATATGTGGACATGAGGCTTCACATTATCATTGTCAGGAATGTAGACACAAAGACCTGTGTCCAGAGTTATGTCCTAGACAGTTTATAAACAACATTTGTTTATATATGTGGACATGAGGCTTCACATTATCATTGTCAGGAATGTAGACACAAAGACCTGTGTCCAGAGTTATGTCCTAGACAGTTTATAAACAACATTTGTTTATATATGTGGACATGAGGCTTCACATTATCATTGCCAGGAATGTAGACACAAAGACCTGTGTCCAGAGTTATGTCCTAGACAGTTTATAAACAACATTTGTTTATAGATGTGGACATGAGGCTTCACATTATCATTGCCAGGAATGTAAACACAAAGACCTGTTTCCAGAGTTATGTCCTAGACAGTTTATAAACAACATTTGTTTATATATGTGGACATGAGGCTTCACATTATCATTGTCAGGAATGTAGACACAAAGACCTGCGTCCAGAGTTATGTCCGAGACAGTTTATAAACAACATTTGTTTATATATGTGGACATGAGGCTTCACATTATCATTGCCAGGAATGTAGACACAAAGACCTGTGTCCAGAGTTATGTCCTAGACAGTTTATAAACAACATTTGTTTATATATGTGGACATGAGGCTTCACATTATCA
The DNA here is from genome assembly GCF_036365525.1 of Heterodontus francisci. Taxonomy (NCBI): domain Eukaryota; kingdom Metazoa; phylum Chordata; class Chondrichthyes; order Heterodontiformes; family Heterodontidae; genus Heterodontus; species Heterodontus francisci. The sequence goes on along the minus strand of NW_027140130.1, from coordinate 469,481 downwards.
TTGTCAGGAATGTAGACACAAAGACCTCTGTCCAGAGTTATGTCCTAGACAGTTTATAAACAACATTTGTTTATATATGTGGACATGAGGCTTCACATTATCATTGCCAGGAATGTAGACACAAAGACCTGTGTCCAGAGTTATGTCCGAGACAGTTTATAAACAACATTTGTTTATATATGTGGACATGAGGCTTCACATTATCATTGCCAGGAATGTAGACACAAAGACCTGTGTCCAGAGTTATGTCCGAGACAGTTTATAAACAACATTTGTTTATATATGTGGACATGAGGCTTCACATTATCATTGTCAGGAATGTAGACTCAAAGACCTGTGTCCAGAGTTATGTCCGAGACAGTTTATAAACAACATTTGTTTATATATGTGGACATGAGGCTTCACATTATCATTGTCAGGAATGGAGACACAAAGACCTGTGTCCAGAGTTATGTCCGAGACAGTTTATAAACAACATTTGTTTATATATGTGGACATGAGGCTTCACATTATCATTGTCAGGAATGTAGACACAAAGACCTGTGTCCAGAGTTATGTCCGAGACAGTTTATAAACAACATTTGTTTATATATGTGGACATGAGGCTTCACATTATCATTGTCAGGAATGTAGACACAAAGACCTGTGTCCAGAGTTATGTCCGAGAAAGTTTATAAACAACATTTGTTTATATATGTGGACATGAGGCTTCACATTATCATTGTCAGGAATGTAGACACAAAGACCTGTGTCCAGAGTTATGTCCTAGACAGTTTATAAACAACATTTGTTTATATATGTGGACATGAGGCTTCACATTATCATTGCCAGTAATGTAGACACAAAGACCTCTGTCCAGAGTTATGTCCTAGACAGTTTATAAACAACATTTGTTTATATATGTGGACATGAGGCTTCACATTATCATTGCCAGTAATGTAGACACAAAGACCTCTGTCCAGAGTTATGTCCTAGACAGTTTATAAACAACATTTGTTTATATATGTGGACATGAGGCTTCACATTATCATTGCCAGGAATGTAGACACAAAGACCTGTGTCCAGAGTTATGTCCCAGACAGTTTATAAACAACATTTGTTTATATATGTGGACATGAGGCTTCACATTATCATTGTCAGGAATGTAGACACAAAGACCTGTGTCCAGAGTTATGCCCTGGACAGTTTATAAACAACATTTGTTTATATATGTGGACATGAGGCTTCACATTATCATTGTCAGGAATGTAGACACAAAGACCTGTGGCCAGAGTTATGTCCGAGACAGTTTATAAACAACATTTGTTTATATATGTGGACATGAGGCTTCACATTATCATTGCCAGGAATGTAGACACAAAGACCTGTGTCCAGAGTTATGTCCGAGACAGTTTATAAACAACATTTGTTTATATATGTGGACATGAGGCTTCACATTATCATTTCCAGGAATGTAAACACAAAGACCTGTGTCCAGAGTTATGTCCTAGACAGTTTATAAACAACATTTGTTTATATATGTGGACATGAGGCTTCACATTATCATTGTCAGGAATGTAGACACAAAGACCTGTGTCCAGAGTTATGTCCGAGACAGTTTATAAACAACATTTGTTTATATATGTGGACATGAGGCTTCACATTATCATTGCCAGGAATGCAGACACAAAGACCTGTGTCCAGAGTTATGTCCTAGACAGTTTATAAACAACATTTGTTTATATATGTGGACATGAGGCTTCACATTATCATTGCCAGGAATGTAGACACAAAGACCTGTGTCCAGAGTTATGTCCTAGACAGTTTATAAACAACATTTGTTTATAGATGTGGACATGAGGCTTCACATTATCATTTCCAGGAATGTAAACACAAAGACCTGTTTCCAGAGTTATGTCCTAGACAGTTTATAAACAACATTTGTTTATATATGTGGACATGAGGCTTCACATTATCATTGTCAGGAATGTAGACACAAAGACCTGCGTCCAGAGTTATGTCCGAGACAGTTTATAAACAACATTTGTTTATATATGTGGACATGAGGCTTCACATTATCATTGCCAGGAATGTAGACACAAAGACCTGTGTCCAGAGTTATGTCCTAGACAGTTTATAAACAACATTTGTTTATATATGTGGACATGAGGCTTCACATTATCATTGTCAGGAATGTAGACACAAAGACCTCTGTCCAGAGTTATGTCCTAGACAGTTTATAAACAACATTTGTTTATATATGTGGACATGAGGCTTCACATTATCATTGCCAGGAATGTAGACACAAAGACCTCTGTCCAGAGTTATGTCCGAGACAGTTTATAAACAACATTTGTTTATATATGTGGACATGAGTCTTCACATTATCATTGCCAGGAATGTAGACACAAAGACCTGTGTCCAGAGATATGTCCGAGACAGTTTATAAACAACATTTGTTTATATATGTGGACATGAGGCTTCACATTATCATTGTCAGGAATGTAGACACAAAGACCTGTGTCCAGAGTTATGTCCGAGACAGTTTATAAACAACATTTGTTTATATATGTGGACATGAGGCTTCACATTATCATTGTCAGGAATGTAGACACAAAGACCTGTGTCCAGAGTTATGTCCGAGACAGTTTATAAACAACATTTGTTTATATATGTGGACATGAGGCTTCACATTATCATTGTCAGGAATGTAGACACAAAGACCTGTGTCCAGAGTTATGTCCGAGACAGTTTATAAACAACATTTGTTTATATATGTGGACATGAGGCTTCACATTATCATTGTCAGGAATGTAGACACAAAGACCTGTGTCCAGAGTTATGTCCGAGAAAGTTTATAAACAACATTTGTTTATATATGTGGACATGAGGCTTCACATTATCATTGTCAGGAATGTAGACACAAAGACCTGTGTCCAGAGTTATGTCCTAGACAGTTTATAAACAACATTTGTTTATATATGTGGACATGAGGCTTCACATTATCATTGCCAGTAATGTAGACACAAAGACCTCTGTCCAGAGTTATGTCCTAGACAGTTTATAAACAACATTTGTTTATATATGTGGACATGAGGCTTCACATTATCATTGACAGGAATGTAGACACAAAGACCTGTGTCCAGAGTTATGTCCGAGACAGTTTATGAACAACATTTGTTTATATATGTGGACATGAGGCTTCACATTATCATTGACAGGAATGTAGACACAAAGACCTGTGTCCAGAGTTATGTCCGAGACAGTTTATGAACAACATTTGTTTATATATGTGGACATGAGGCTTCACATTATCATTGCCAGGAATGTAGACACAAAGACCTGTGTCCAGAGTTATGTCCGAGACAGTTTATGAACAACATTTGTTTATATATGTGGACATGAGGCTTCACATTATCATTGTCAGGAATGGAGACACAAAGACCTGTGTCCAGAGTTATGTCCGAGACAGTTTATAAACAACATTTGTTTATATATGTGGACATGAGGCTTCACATTATCATTGTCAGGAATGTAGACACAAAGACCTGTGTCCAGAGTTATGTCCTAGACAGTTTATAAACAACATTTGTTTATATATGTGGACATGAGGCTTCACATTATCATTGTCTGGAATGTAGACACAAATACCTGTGCACAGAGTTATGACCTAGACAGTTTATAAACAACATTTGTTTATATATGTGGACATGAGGCTTCACATTATCATTGCCAGGAATGTAGACACAAAGACCTGTGTCCAGAGTTATGTCCGAGACAGTTTATAAACAACATTTGTTTATATATGTGTACATGGGGCTTCACATTATCATTGTCAGGAATGTAGACACAAAGACCTGTGTCCAGAGTTATGTCCTCGACAGTTTATAAACAACATTTGTTTATATATGTGGACATGAGGCTTCACATTATCATTGCCTGGAATGTAGACACAAAGACCTGTGTCCAGAGTTATGTCCGAGACAGTTTATAAACAACATTTGTTTATATATGTGGACATGAGGCTTCACATTATCATTGCCAGGAATGTAGACACAAAGACCTGTGTCCAGAGTTATGTCCGAGACAGTTTATAAACAACATTTGTTTATATATGTGGACATGAGGCTTCACATTATCATTGTCAGGAATGTAGACACAAAGACCTGTGTCCAGAGTTATGTCCGGGACAGTTTATAAACAACATTTGTTTATATATGTGGACATGAGGCTTCACATTATCATTGCCAGGAATGTAGACACAAAGACCTGTGTCCAGAGTTATGTCCGAGACAGTTTATAGACAACATCTGTTTATATATGTGGACATGAGGCTTCACATTATCATTGCCAGGAATGTAGACACAAAGACCTCTGTCCAGAGTTATGTCCTAGACAGTTTATAAACAACATTTGTTTATATATGTGGACATGAGGCTTCACATTATCATTGACAGGAATGTAGACACAAAGACCTGTGTCCAGAGTTATGTCCGAGACAGTTTATGAACAACATTTGTTTATATATGTGGACATGAGGCTTCACATTATCATTGACAGGAATGTAGACACAAAGACCTGTGTCCAGAGTTATGTCCGAGACAGTTTATGAACAACATTTGTTTATATATGTGGACATGAGGCTTCACATTATCATTGCCAGGAATGTAGACACAAAGACCTGTGTCCAGAGTTATGTCCGAGACAGTTTATGAACAACATTTGTTTATATATGTGGACATGAGGCTTCACATTATCATTGTCAGGAATGGAGACACAAAGACCTGTGTCCAGAGTTATGTCCGAGACAGTTTATAAACAACATTTGTTTATATATGTGGACATGAGGCTTCACATTATCATTGTCAGGAATGTAGACACAAAGACCTGTGTCCAGAGTTATGTCCTAGACAGTTTATAAACAACATATGTTTATATATGTGGACATGAGGCTTCACATTATCATTGTCTGGAATGTAGACACAAATACCTGTGTACAGAGTTATGACCTAGACAGTTTATAAACAACATTTGTTTATATATGTGGACATGAGGCTTCACATTATCATTTCCAGGAATGTAGACACAAAGACCTGTGTCCAGAGTTATGTCCGAGACAGTTTATAAACAACATTTGTTTATATATGTGTACATGGGGCTTCACATTATCATTGTCAGGAATGTAGACACAAAGACTTGTGTCCAGAGTTATGTCCTCGACAGTTTATAAACAACATTTGTTTATATATGTGGACATGAGGCTTCACATTATCATTGCCTGGAATGTAGACACAAAGACCTGTGTCCAGAGTTATGTCCGAGACAGTTTATAAACAACATTTGTTTATATATGTGGACATGAGGCTTCACATTATCATTGCCAGGAATGTAGACACAAAGACCTGTGTCCAGAGTTATGTCCGAGACAGTTTATAAACAACATTTGTTTATATATGTGTACATGGGGCTTCACATTATCATTGTCAGGAATGTAGACACAAAGACCTGTGTCCAGAGTTATGTCCGAGACAGTTTATAAACAACATTTGTTTATATATGTGGACATGAGGCTTCACATTATCATTGCCAGGAATGTAGACACAAAGACCTGTGTCCAGAGTTATGTCCGAGACAGTTTATAAACAACATTTGTTTATATATGTGGACATGAGGCTTCACATTATCATTGTCAGGAATGTAGACACAAAGACCTGTGTCCAGAGTTATGTCCTAGACAGTTTATAAACAACATTTGTTTATATATGTGGACATGAGGCTTCACATTATCATTGCCAGGAATGTAGACACAAAGACCTGTGTCCAGAGTTATGTCCGAGACAGTTTATAAACAACATTTGTTTATATATGTGGACATGAGGCTTCACATTATCATTGCCAGGAACGTAGACACAAAGACCTGTGTCCAGAGTTATGTCCGAGACAGTTTATAAACAACATTTGTTTATATATGTGGACATGAGGCTTCACATTATCATTGCCAGGAATGTAGACACACAGACCTGTGTCCAGAGTTATGTCCTAGACAGTTTATAAACAACATTTGTTTATATATGTGGACATGAGGCTTCACATTATCATTGTCAGGAATGTAGACACAAGACCTGTGTCCAGAGTTATGTCCTAGACAGTTTATAAACAACATTTGCTTATATATGTGGACATGAGGCTTCACATTATCATTGTCTGGAATGTAGACACAAATACCTGTGTCCAGAGTTATGACCTAGACAGTTTATAAACAACATTTGTTTATATATGTGGACATGAGGCTTCACATTATCATTGCCAGGAATGTAGACACAAAGACCTGTGTCCAGAGTAATGTCCGAGACAGTTTATAAACAACATTTGTTTATATATGTGGACATGGGGCTTCACATTATCATTGTCAGGAATGTAGACACAAAGACCTGTGTCCAGAGTTATGTCCTCGACAGTTTATAAACAACATTTGTTTATATATGTGGACATGAGGCTTCACATTATCATTGCCAGGAATGTAGACACAAAGACCTGTGTCCAGAGTTATGTCCGAGACAGTTTATAAACAACATTTGTTTATATATGTGGACATGAGGCTTCACATTATCATTGCCAGGAATGTAGACACAAAGACCTGTGTCCAGAGTTATGTCCGAGACAGTTTATAAACAACATTTGTTTATATATGTGGACATGAGGCTTCACATTATCATTGCCAGGAATGTAGACACAAAGACCTGTGTCCAGAGTTATGTCCGAGACAGTTTATAAACAACATTTGTTTATATATGTGGACATGAGGCTTCACATTATCATTGTCAGGAATGTAGACACAAAGACCTGTGTCCAGAGTTATGTCCTAGACAGTTTATAAACAACATTTGTTTATATATGTGGAGATGAGGCTTCACATTATCATTGCCAGGAATGTAGACACAAAGACCTGTGTCCAGAGTTATGTCCGAGACAGTTTATAAACAACATTTGTTTATATATGTGGACATGAGGCTTCACATTATCATTGCCAGGAATGTAGACACAAAGACCTGTGTCCAGAGTTATGTCCGAAACAGTTTATAAACAACATTTTGTATATATATGTGGACATGAGGCTTCACATTATCATTGCCAGGAATGTAGAAACAAAGACCTGTGTCCAGAGTTATGTCCTAGACAGTTTATAAACAACATTTGTTTATATATGTGGACATGAGGCTTCACATTATCATTGACAGGAATGTAGACACAATACCTGTGTCCAGAGTTATGTCCTAGACAGTTTATAAACAACATTTGTTTATATATGTGGACATGAGGCTTCACATTATCATTGCCAGGAATGTAGACACAAAGACCTCTGTCCAGAGTTATGTCCTGGACAGTTTATAAACAACATTTGTTTATATATGTGGACATGAGTCTTTACATTATCATTGCCAGGAATGTAGACACAAAGACCTGTGTCCAGAGTTATGTCCTCGACAGTTTATAAACAACATTTGTTTATATATGTGGACATGAGGCTTCACATTATCATTGCCAGGAATGTAGGCACAAATACCTGTGTCCAGAGTTATGTCCGAGACAGTTTATAAACAACATTTGTTTATATATGTGGACATGAGGCTTCACATTATCATTGTCAGGAATGTAGACACAAAGACCTCTGTCCAGAGTTATGTCCTGGACAGTTTATAAACAACATTTGTTTATATATGTGGACATGAGGCTTCACATTATCATTGTCTGGAATGTAGACACAAAGACCTGTGTCCAGAGTTATGTCCGAGACAGTTTATAAACAACATTTGTTTATATATGTGGACATGAGGCTTCACATTATCATTGCCAGGAATGTAGGCACAAATACCTGTGTCCAGAGTTATGTCCGAGACAGTTTATAAACAACATTTGTTTATATATGTGGACATGAGGCTTCACATTATCATTGTCAGGAACGTAGACACAAAGACCTCTGTCCAGAGTTATGTCCTGGACAGTTTATAAACAACATTTGTTTATATATGTGGACATGAGGCTTCACATTATCATTGCCAGGAATGTAGACACTAAGACCTGTGTCCAGAGTTATGTCCTAGACAGTTTATAAACAACATTTGTTTATATATGTGGACATGAGGCTTCACATTATCATTGTCAGGAATGTAGACACAAGACCTGTGTCCAGAGTTATGTCCTAGACAGTTTATAAACAACATTTGCTTATATATGTGGACATGAGGCTTCACATTATCATTGTCTGGAATGTAGACACAAATACCTGTGTCCAGAGTTATGACCTAGACAGTTTATAAACAACATTTGTTTATATATGTGGACATGAGGCTTCACATTATCATTGCCAGGAATGTAGACACAAAGACCTGTGTCCAGAGTTATGTCCTCGACAGTTTATAAACAACATTTGTTTATATATGTGGACATGAGGCTTCACATTATCATTGCCAGGAATGTAGGCACAAATACCTGTGTCCAGAGTTATGTCCGAGACAGTTTATAAACAACATTTGTTTATATATGTGGACATGAGGCTTCACATTATCATTGTCAGGAATGTAGACACAAAGACCTCTGTCCAGAGTTATGTCCTGGACAGTTTATAAACAACATTTGTTTATATATGTGGACATGAGGCTTCACATTATCATTGCCAGGAATGTAGACACAAAGACCTGTGTCCAGAGTTATGTCCTAGACAGTTTATAAACAACATTTGTTTATATATGTGGACATGAGGCTTCACATTATCATTGTCAGGAATGTAGACACAAGACCTGTGTCCAGAGTTATGTCCTAGACAGTTTATAAACAACATTTGCTTATAAATGTGGACATGAGGCTTCACATTATCATTGTCTGGAATGTAGACACAAATACCTGTGTCCAGAGTTATGACCTAGACAGTTTATAAACAACATTTGTTTATATATGTGGACATGAGGCTTCACATTATCATTGCCAGGAATGTAGACACAAAGACCTGTGTCCAGAGTTATGTCCGAGACAGTTTATAAACAACATTTGTTTATATATGTGGACATGAGGCTTCACATTATCATTGCCAGGAATGTAGACACAAAGAACTGTGTCCAGAGTTATGTCCTAGACAGTTTATAAACAACATTTGTTTATATATGTGGACATGAGGCTTCACATTATCATTGTCAGGAATGTAGACACAAGACCTGTGTCCAGAGTTATGTCCTAGACAGTTTATAAACAACATTTGCTTATATATGTGGACATGAGGCTTCACATTATCATTGTCTGGAATGTAGACACAAATACCTGTGTCCAGAGTTATGACCTAGACAGTTTATAAACAACATTTGTTTATATATGTGGACATGAGGCTTCACATTATCATTGCCAGGAATGTAGACACAAAGACCTGTGTCCAGTGTTATGTCCGAGACAGTTTATAAACAACATTTGTTTATATATGTGTACATGGGGCTTCACATTATCATTGTCAGGAATGTAGACACAAAGACCTGTGTCCAGAGTTATGTCCGAGACAGTTTATAAACAACATTTGTTTATATATGTGGACATGAGGCTTCACATTATCATTGCCAGGAATGTAGACACAAAGACCTGTGTCCAGAGTTATGTCCGAGACAGTTTATAAACAACATTTGTTTATATATGTGGACATGAGGCTTCACATTATCATTGCCAGGAATGTAGACACAAAGACCTGTGTCCAGAGTTATGTCCGAGACAGTTTATAAACAACATTTGTTTATATATGTGGACATGAGGCTTCACATTATCATTGTCAGGAATGTAGACACAAAGACCTGTGTCCAGAGTTATGTCCTAGACAGTTTATAAACAACATTTGTTTATATATGTGGAGATGAGGCTTCACATTATCATTGCCAGGAATGTAGACACAAAGACCTGTGTCCAGAGTTATGTCCGAGACAGTTTATAAACAACATTTATTTATATATGTAGACATGAGGCTTCACATTATCATTGCCAGGAATGTAGACACAAAGACCTGTGTCCAGAGTTATGTCCGAGACAGTTTATAAACAACATTTGTTTATATATGTGGACATGAGGCTTCACATTATCATTGCCAGGAATGTAGACACAAAGACCTGTGTCCAGAGTTATGTCCTAGACAGTTTATAAACAACATTTGTTTATATATGTGGACATGAGGCTTCACATTATCATTGTCAGGAATGTAGACACAAGACCTGTGTCCAGAGTTATGTCCTAGACAGTTTATAAACAACATTTGTTGAAATATGTGGACATGAGGCTTCACATTATCATTGCCAGGAATGTAGACACAAAGACCTCTGTCCAGAGTTATGTCCTGGACAGTTTATAAACAACATTTGTTTATATATGTGGACATGAGGCTTCACATTATCATTGCCAGGAATGTAGACACAAAGACCTGTGTCCAGAGTTATGTCCTGGACAGTTTATAAACAACATTTGTTTATATATGTGGACATGAGGCTTCACATTATCATTGTCAGGAATGTAGACACAAAGACCTCTGTCCAGAGTTATGTCCTGGACAGTTTATAAACAACATTTGTTTATATATGTGGACATGAGGCTTCACATTATCATTGCCAGGAATGTAGACACAAAGACCTGTGTCCAGAGTTATGTCCTAGACAGTTTATAAACAACATTTGTTTATATATGTGGACATGAGGCTTCACATTATCATTGTCAGGAATGTAGACACAAGACCTGTGTCCAGAGTTATGTCCTAGACAGTTTATAAACAACATTTGCTTATATATGTGGACATGAGGCTTCACATTATCATTGTCTGGAATGTAGACACAAATACCTGTGTCCAGAGTTATGACCTAGACAGTTTATAAACAACATTTGTTTATATATGTGGACATGAGGCTTCACATTATCATTGCCAGGAATGTAGACACAAAGACCTGTGTCCAGAGTTATGTCCGAGACAGTTTATAAACAACATTTGTTTATATATGTGGACATGAGGCTTCACATTATCATTGCCAGGAATGTAGACACAAAGACCTGTGTCCAGAGTTATGTCCTAGACAGTTTATAAACAACATTTGTTTATATATGTGGACATGAGGCTTCACATTATCATTGTCAGGAATGTAGACACAAGACCTGTGTCCAGAATTATGTCCTAGACAGTTTATAAACAACATTTGCTTATATATGTGGACATGAGGCTTCACATTATCATTGTCTGGAATGTAGACACAAATACCTGTGTCCAGAGTTATGACCTAGACAGTTTATAAACAACATTTGTTTATATATGTGGACATGAGGCTTCACATTATCATTGCCAGGAATGTAGAAACAAAGACCTGTGTCCAGAGTTATGTCCGAGACAGTTTATAAACAACATTTGTTTATATATGTGTACATGAGGCTTCACATTATCATTGTCAGGAATGTAGACACAAAGACCTGTGTCCAGAGTTATGTCCGAGACAGTTTATAAACAACATTTGTTTATATATGTGGACATGAGGCTTCACATTATCATTGCCAGGAATGTAGACACAAAGACCTGTGTCCAGAGTTATGTCCGAGACAGTTTATAAACAACATTTGTTTATATATGTGGACATGAGGCTTCACATTATCATTGCCAGGAATGTAGACACAAAGACCTGTGTCCAGAGTTATGTCCGAGACAGTTTATAAACAACATTTGTTTATATATGTGGACATGAGGCTTCACATTATCATTGTCAGGAATGTAGACACAAAGACCTGTGTCCAGAGTTATGTCCTAGACAGTTTATAAACAACATTTGTTTATATATGTGGAGATGAGGCTTCACATTATCATTGCCAGGAATGTAGACACAAAGACCTGTGTCCAGAGTTATGTCCGAGACAGTTTATAAACAACATTTGTTTATATATGTGGACATGAGGCTTCACATTATCATTGCCAGGAATGTAGACACAAAGACCTGTGTCCAGAGTTATGTCCGAGACAGTTTATAAACAACATTTGTTTATATATGTGGACATGAGGCTTCACATTATCATTGCCAGGAATGTAGGCACAAAGACCTGTGTCCAGAGTTATGTCCTAGACAGTTTATAAACAACATTTGTTTATATATGTGGACATGAGGCTTCACATTATCATTGTCAGGAATGTAGACACAAGACCTGTGTCCAGAGTTATGTCCTAGACAGTTTATAAACAACATTTGTTTATATATGTGGACATGAGGCTTCACATTATCATTGCCAGGAATGTAGACACAAAGACCTCTGTCCAGAGTTATGTCCTGGACAGTTTATAAACAACATTTGTTTATATATGTGGACATGAGGCTTCACATTATCATTGCCAGGAATGTAGACACAAAGACCTGTGTCCAGAGTTATGTCCTCGACAGTTTATAAACAACATTTGTTTATATATGTGGACATGAGGCTTCACATTATCATTGCCAGGAATGTAGGCACAAATACCTGTGTCCAGAGTTATGTCCGAGACAGTTTATAAACAACATTTGTTTATATATGTGGACATGAGGCTTCACATTATCATTGTCAGGAATGTAGACACAAAGACCTCTGTCCAGAGTTATGTCCTGGACAGTTTATAAACAACATTTGTTTATATATGTGGACATGAGGCTTCACATTATCATTGCCAGGAATGTAGACAAAAAGACCTGTGTCCAGAGTTATGTCCTAGACAGTTTATAAACAACATTTGTTTATATATGTGGACATGAGGCTTCACATTATCATTGTCAGGAATGTAGACACAAGACCTGTGTCCAGAGTTATGTCCTAGACAGTTTATAAACAACATTTGCTTATATATGTGGACATGAGGCTTCACATTATCATTGTCTGGAATGTAGACACAAATACCTGTGTCCAGAGTTATGACCTAGACAGTTTATAAACAACATTTGTTTATATATGTGGACATGAGGCTTCACATTATCATTGCCAGGAATGTAGACACAAAGACCTGTGTCCAGAGTTATGTCCGAGACAGTTTATAAACAACATTTGTTTATATATGTGGACATGAGGCTTCACATTATCATTGCCAGGAATGTAGACACAAAGACCTGTGTCCAGAGTTATGTCCTAGACAGTTTATAAACAACATTTGTTTAAATATGTGGACATGAGGCTTCACATTATCATTGTCAGGAATGTAGACACAAGACCTGTGTCCAGAGTTATGTCCTAGACAGTTTATAAACAACATTTGCTTATATATGTGGACATGAGGCTTCACATTATCATTGTCTGGAATGTAGACACAAAGACCTGTGTCCAGAGTTATGTCCGAGACAGTTTATAAACAACATTTGTTTATATATGTGTACATGGGGCTTCACATTATCATTGTCAGGAATGTAGACACAAAGACCTGTGTCCAGAGTTATGTCCGAGACAGTTTATAAACAACATTTGTTTATATATGTGGACATGAGGCTTCACATTATCATTGCCAGGAATGTAGACACAAAGACCTGTGTCCAGAGTTATGTCCGAGACAGTTTATAAACAACATTTGTTTATATATGTCGACATGAGGCTTCACATTATCATTGCCAGGAATGTAGACACAAAGACCTGTGTCCAGAGTTATGTCCGAGACAGTTTATAAACAACATTTGTTTATATATGTGGACATGAGGCTTCACATTATCATTGCCAGGAATGTAGACACAAAGACCTGTGTCCAGAGTTATGTCCGAGACAGTTTATAAACAACATTTGTTTATATATGTGGACATGAGGCTTCACATTATCATTGTCAGGAATGTAGACACAAAGACCTGTGTCCAGAGTTATGTCCTAGACAGTTTATAAACAACATTTGTTTATATATGTGGAGATGAGGCTTCACATTATCATTGCCAGGAATGTAGACACAAAGACCTGTGTCCAGAGTTATGTCCGAGACAGTTTATAAACAACATTTGTTTATATATGTGGACATGAGGCTTCACATTATCATTGCCAGGAATGTAGACACAAAGACCTGTGTCCAGAGTTATGTCCGAGACAGTTTATAAACAACATTTTGTATATATATGTGGACATGAGGCTTCACATTATCATTGCCAGGAATGTAGACACAAAGACCTGTGTCCAGAGTTATGTCCTAGACAGTTTATAAACAACATTTGTTTATATATGTGGACATGAGGCTTCACATTATCATTGTCAGGAATGTAGACACAAGACCTGTGTCCAGAGTTATGTCCTAGACAGTTTATAAACAACATTTGTTTATATATGTGGACATGAGGCTTCACATTATCATTGCCAGGAATGTAGACACAAAGACCTCTGTCCAGAGTTATGTCCTGGACAGTTTATAAACAACATTTGTTTATATATGTGGACATGAGGCTTCACATTATCATTGCCAGGAATGTAGACACAAAGACCTGTGTCCAGAGTTATGTCCTCGACAGTTTATAAACAACATTTGTTTATATATGTGGACATGAGGCTTCACATTATCATTGCCAGGAATGTAGGCACAAATACCTGTGTCCAGAGTTATGTCCGAGACAGTTTATAAACAACATTTGTTTATATATGTGGACATGAGGCTTCACATTATCATTGTCAGGAATGTAGACACAAAGACCTCTGTCCAGAGTTATGTCCTGGACAGTTTATAAACAACATTTGTTTATATATGTGGACATGAGGCTTCACATTATCATTGTCTGGAATGTAGACACAAATACCTGTGTCCAGAGTTATGACCTAGACAGTTTATAAACAACATTTGTTTATATATGTGGACATGAGGCTTCACATTATCATTGCCAGGAATGTAGACACAAAGACCTGTGTCCAGAGTTATGTCCGAGACAGTTTATAAACAACATTTGTTTATATATGTGTACATGGGGCTTCACATTATCATTGTCAGGAATGTAGACACAAAGACCTGTGTCCAGAGTTATGTCCTCGACAGTTTATAAACAACATTTGTTTATATATGTGGACATGAGGCTTCACATTATCATTGCCAGGAATGTAGACACAAAGACCTGTGTCCAGAGTTATGTCCGAGACAGTTTATAAACAACATTTGTTTATATATGTGGACATGAGGCTTCACATTATCATTGCCAGGAATGTAGACACAAAGACCTGTGTCCAGAGTTATGTCCGAGACAGTTTATAAACAACATTTGTTTATATATGTGGACATGAGGCTTCACATTATCATTGCCAGGAATGTAGACACAAAGACCTGTGTCCAGAGTTATGTCCGAGACAGTTTATAAACAACATTTGTTTATATATGTGGACATGAGGCTTCACATTATCATTGTCAGGAATGTAGACACAAAGACCTGTGTCCAGAGTTATGTCCTAGACAGTTTATAAACAACATTTGTTTATATATGCGGAGATGAGGCTTCACATTATCATTGCCAGGAATGTAGACACAAAGACCTGTGTCCAGAGTTATGTCCGAGACAGTTTATAAACAACATTTGTTTATATATGTGGACATGAGGCTTCACATTATCATTGCCAGGAATGTAGACACAAAGACCTGTGTCCAGAGTTATGTCCGAGACAGTTTATAAACAACATTTGTTTATATATGTGGACATGAGGCTTCACATTATCATTGCCAGGAATGTAGACACAAAGACCTGTGTCCAGAGTTATGTCCTAGACAGTTTATAAACAACATTTGTTTATATATGTGGACATGAGGCTTCACATTATCATTGTCAGGAATGTAGACACAAGACCTGTGTCCAGAGTTATGTCCTAGACAGTTTATAAACAACATTTGTTTATATATGTGGACATGAGGCTTCACATTATCATTGCCAGGAATGTAGACACAAAGACCTCTGTCCAGAGTTATGTCCTGGACAGTTTATAAACAACATTTGTTTATATATGTGGACATGAGGCTTCACATTATCATTGCCAGGAATGTAGACACAAAGACCTGTGTCCAGAGTTATGTCCTCGACAGTTTATAAACAACATTTGTTTATATATGTGGACATGAGGCTTCACATTATCATTGCCAGGAATGTAGGCACAAATACCTGTGTCCAGAATTATGTCCGAGACAGTTTATAAACAACATTTGTTTATATATGTGGACATGAGGCTTCACATTATCATTGTCAGGAATGTAGACACAAAGACCTCTGTCCAGAGTTATGTCCTGGACAGTTTATAAACAACATTTGTTTATATATGTGGACATGAGGCTTCACATTATCATTGTCAGGAATGTAGGCACAAAGACCTGTGTCCAGAGTTATGTCCTGGACAGTTTATAAACAACATTTGTTTATATATGTGGACATGAGGCTTCACATTATCATTGTCAGGAATGTAGACACAAAGACCTGTGTCCAGAGTTATGTCCGAGACAGTTTATAAACAACATTTGTTTATATATGTGGACATGAGGCTTCACATTATCATTGTCAGGAATGTAGACACAAAGACCTGTGTCCAGAGTTATGTCCGAGACAGTTTATAAACAACATTTGTTTATATATGTGGACATGAGGCTTCACATTATCATTGCCAGGAATGTAGACACAAAGACCTGTGTCCAGAGTTATGTCCGAGACGGTTTATAAACAACATTTGTTTATATATGTGGACATGAGGCTTCACATTATCATTGTCAGGAATGTAGACACAAAGACCTGTGTCCAGAGTTATGTCCTAGACAGTTTATAAACAACATTTGTTGATATATGTGGACATGAGGCTTCACATTATCATTTCCAGGAATGTAAACACAAAGACCTGTGTCCAGAGTTATGTCCGAGACAGTTTATAAACAACATTTGTTTATATATGTGGACATGAGGCTTCACATTATCATTGTCAGGAATGTAGACACAAAGACCTGTGTCCAGAGTTATGTCCGAGACAGTTTATAAACAACATTTGTTTATATATGTGGACATGAGGCTTCACATTATCATTGTCAGGAATGTAGACACAAAGACCTGTGTCCAGAGTTATGTCCTGGACAGTTTATAAACAACATTTGTTTATATATGTGGACATGAGGCTTCACATTATCATTGCCAGGAATGTGGACACAAATACCTGTGTCCAGAGTTATGTCCGAGACAGTTTATAAACAACATTTGTTTATATATGTGGACATGAGGCTTCACATTATCATCGTCAGGAATGTAGACACAAAGAACTGTGTCCAGAGTTATGTCCGAGACAGTTTATAAACAACATTTGTTTATATATGTGGACATGAGGCTTCACATTATCATTGCCAGGAATGTAGACACAAAGACCTGTGTCCAGAGTTATATTCGAGACAGTTTATAAACAACATTTGTTTATATATGTGGACATGAGGCTTCACATTATCATTGCCACGAATGTAGACACAAAGACCTGTGTCCAGAGTTATGTCCCAGACAGTTTATAAACAACATTTGTTTATATATGTGGACATGAGGCTTCACATTATCATTGTCAGGAATGTAGACACAAATACCTGTGTCCAGAGTTATGTCCTGGACAGTTTATAAACAACATTTGTTTATATATGTGGACATGAGGCTTCACATTATCATTGTCAGGAATGTAGACACAAAGACCTGTGGCCAGAGTTATGTCCGAGACAGTTTATAAACAACATTTGTTTATATATGTGGACATGAGGCTTCACATTATCATTGCCAGGAATGTAGACACAAAGACCTGTGTCCAGAGTTATGTCCGAGACAGTTTATAAACAACATTTGTTTATATATGTGGACATGAGGCTTCACATTATCATTTCCAGGAATGTAGACACAAAGACCTGTGTCCAGAGTTATGTCCTAGACAGTTTATAAACAACATTTGTTTATATATGTGGACATGAGGCTTCACATTATCATTGCCAGGAATGTAGACACAAAGACCTGTGTCCAGAGTTATGTCCTAGACAGTTTATAAACAACATTTGTTTATATATGTGGACATGAGGCTTCACATTATCATTTCCAGGAATGTAAACACAAAGACCTGTTTCCAGAGTTATGTCCTAGACAGTTTATAAACAACATTTGTTTATATATGTGGACATGAGGCTTCACATTATCATTGTCAGGAATGTAGACACAAAGACCTGCGTCCAGAGTTATGTCCGAGACAGTTTATAAACAACATTTGTTTATATATGTGGACATGAGGCTTCACATTATCATTGCCAGGAATGTAGACACAAAGACCTGTGTCCAGAGTTATGTCCTAGACAGTTTATAAACAACATTTGTTTATATATGTGGACATGAGGCTTCACATTATCATTGTCAGGAATGTAGACACAAAGACCTCTGTCCAGAGTTATGTCCTAGACAGTTTATAAACAACATTTGCTTATATATGTGGACATGAGGCTTCACATTATCATTGCCAGGAATGTAGACACAAAGACCTGTGTCCAGAGTTATGTCCGAGACAGTTTATAAACAACATTTGTTTATATATGTGGACATGAGGCTTCACATTATCATTGTCAGGAATGTAGACACAAAGACCTGTGTCCAGAGTTATGTCCGAGACAGTTTATAAACAACATTTGTTTATATATGTGGACATGAGGCTTCACATTATCATTGTCAGGAATGTAGACACAAAGACCTGTGTCCAGAGTTATGTCCGAGACAGTTTATAAACAATATTTGTTTATATATGTGGACATGAGGCATCACATTATCATTGTCAGGAATGTAGACACAAAGACCTGTGTCCAGAGTTATGTCTGAGACAGTTTATAAACAACATTTGTTTATATATGTGGACATGAGGCTTCACATTATCATTGTCAGGAATGTAGACACAAAGACCTGTGTCCAGAGTTATGTCCGAGACAGTTTATAAACAACATTTGTTTATATATGTGGACATGAGGCTTCACATTATCATTGTCAGGAATGTAGACACAAAGACCTGTGTCCAGAGTTATGTCCTAGACAGTTTATAAACAACATTTGTTTATATATGTGGACATGAGGCTTCACATTATCATTGTCAGGAATGTAGACACAAAGACCTGTGTCCAGAGTTATGTCCGAGACAGTTTATAAACAACATTTGTTTATATATGTGGACATGAGGCTTCACATTATCATTGTCAGGAATGTAGACACAAAGACCTGTGTCCAGAGTTATGTCCGAGACAGTTTATAAACAACATTTGTTTATATATGTGGACATGAGGCTTCACATTATCATTGTCAGGAATGTAGACACAAAGACCTGTGTCCAGAGTTATGTCCGAGACAGTTTATAAACAACATTTGTTTATATATGTGGACATGAGGCTTCACATTATCATTGTCAGGAATGTAGACACAAAGACCTGTGTCCAGAGTTATGTCCGAGACAGTTTATAAACAACATTTGTTTATATATGTGGACATGAGGCTTCACATTATCATTGTCAGGAATGTAGACACAAAGACCTGTGTCCAGAGTTATGTCCTAGACAGTTTATAAACAACATTTGTTTATATATGTGGACATGAGGCTTCACATTATCATTGTCAGGAATGTAGACACAAAGACCTCTGTCCGGAGTTATGTCCTAGACAGTTTATAAACAACATTTGTTTATATATGTGGACATGAGGCTTCACATTATCATTGCCAGGAATGTAGACACAAAGACCTGTGTCCAGAGTTATGTCCTAGACAGTTTATAAACAACATTTGTTTATATATGTGGACATGAGGCTTCACATTATCATTGTCAGGAATGTAGACACAAAGACCTGTGTCCAGAGTTATGTCCTAGACAGTTTATAAACAACATTTGTTTATATATGTGGACATGAGGCTTCACATTATCATTTCCAGGAATGTAGAAACAAAGACCTGTGTCCAGAGTTATGTCCTAGACAGTTTATAAACAACATTTGTTTATATATGTGGACATGAGGCTTCACATTATCATTGCCAGGAATGTAGACACAAAGACCTGTGTCCAGAGTTATGTCCTAGACAGTTTATAAACAACATTTGTTTATATATGTGGACATGAGGCTTCACATTATCATTTCCAGGAATGTAAACACAAAGACCTGTTTCCAGAGTTATGTCCTAGACAGTTTATAAACAACATTTGTTTATATATGTGGACATGAGGCTTCACATTATCATTGTCAGGAATGTAGACACAAAGACCTGCGTCCAGAGTTATGTCCGAGACAGTTTATAAACAACATTTGTTTATATATGTGGACATGAGGCTTCACATTATCATTGCCAGGAATGTAGACACAAAGACCTGTGTCCAGAGTTATGTCCTAGACAGTTTATAAACAACATTTGTTTATATATGTGGACATGAGGCTTCACATTATCATTGTCAGGAATGTAGACACAAAGACCTCTGTCCAGAGTTATGTCCTAGACAGTTTATAAACAACATTTGTTTATATATGTGGACATGAGGCTTCACATTATCATTGCCAGGAATGTAGACACAAAGACATGTGTCCAGAGTTATGTCCGAGACAGTTTATAAACAACATTTGTTTATATATGTGGACATGAGGCTTCACATTATCATTGCCAGGAATGTAGACACAAAGACCTGTGTCCAGAGTTATGTCCGAGACAGTTTATAAACAACATTTGTTTATATATGTGGACATGAGGCTTCACATTATCATTGTCAGGAATGTAGACACAAAGACCTGTGTCCAGAGTTATGTCCGAGACAGTTTATAAACAACATTTGTTTATATATGTGGACATGAGGCTTCACATTATCATTGTCAGGAATGTAGACACAAAGACCTGTGTCCAGAGTTATGTCCGAGACAGTTTATAAACAACATTTTGTATATATATGTGGACATGAGGCTTCACATTATCATTGCCAGGAATGTAGACACAAAGACCTGTGTCCAGAGTTATGTCCTAGACAGTTTATAAACAACATTTGTTTATATATGTGGACATGAGGCTTCACATTATCATTGTCAGGAATGTAGACACAAGACCTGTGTCCAGAGTTATGTCCTAGACAGTTTATAAACAACATTTGTTTATATATGTGGACATGAGGCTTCACATTATCATTGCCAGGAATGTAGACACAAAGACCTCTGTCCAGAGTTATGTCCTGGACAGTTTATAAACAACATTTGTTTATATATGTGGACATGAGGCTTCACATTATCATTGCCAGGAATGTAGACACAAAGACCTGTGTCCAGAGTTATGTCCTCGACAGTTTATAAACAACATTTGTTTATATATGTGGACATGAGGCTTCACATTATCATTGCCAGGAATGTAGGCACAAATACCTGTGTCCAGAGTTATGTCCGAGACAGTTTATAAACAACATTTGTTTATATATGTGGACATGAGGCTTCACATTATCATTGTCAGGAATGTAGACACAAAGACCTCTGTCCAGAGTTATGTCCTGGACAGTTTATAAACAACATTTGTTTATATATGTGGACATGAGGCTTCACATTATCATTGTCTGGAATGTAGACACAAATACCTGTGTCCAGAGTTATGACCTAGACAGTTTATAAACAACATTTGTTTATATATGTGGACATGAGGCTTCACATTATCATTGCCAGGAATGTAGACACAAAGACCTGTGTCCAGAGTTATGTCCGAGACAGTTTATAAACAACATTTGTTTATATATGTGTACATGGGGCTTCACATTATCATTGTCAGGAATGTAGACACAAAGACCTGTGTCCAGAGTTATGTCCTCGACAGTTTATAAACAACATTTGTTTATATATGTGGACATGAGGCTTCACATTATCATTGCCAGGAATGTAGACACAAAGACCTGTGTCCAGAGTTATGTCCGAGACAGTTTATAAACAACATTTGTTTATATATGTGGACATGAGGCTTCACATTATCATTGCCAGGAATGTAGACACAAAGACCTGTGTCCAGAGTTATGTCCGAGACAGTTTATAAACAACATTTGTTTATATATGTGGACATGAGGCTTCACATTCTCATTGCCAGGAATGTAGACACAAAGACCTGTGTCCAGAGTTATGTCCGAGACAGTTTATAAACAACATTTGTTTATATATGTGGACATGAGGCTTCACATTATCATTGTCAGGAATGTAGACACAAAGACCTGTGTCCAGAGTTATGTCCTAGACAGTTTATAAACAACATTTGTTTATATATGCGGAGATGAGGCGTCACATTATCATTGCCAGGAATGTAGACACAAAGACCTGTGTCCAGAGTTATGTCCGAGACAGTTTATAAACAACATTTGTTTATATATGTGGACATGAGGCTTCACATTATCATTGCCAGGAATGTAGACACAAAGACCTGTGTCCAGAGTTATGTCCGAGACAGTTTATAAACAACATTTGTTTATATATGTGGACATGAGGCTTCACATTATCATTGCCAGGAATGTAGACACAAAGACCTGTGTCCAGAGTTATGTCCTAGACAGTTTATAAACAACATTTGTTTATATATGTGGACATGAGGCTTCACATTATCATTGTCAGGAATGTAGACACAAGACCTGTGTCCAGAGTTATGTCCTAGACAGTTTATAAACAACATTTGTTTATATATGTGGACATGAGGCTTCACATTATCATTGCCAGGAATGTAGACACAAAGACCTCTGTCCAGAGTTATGTCCTGGACAGTTTATAAACAACATTTGTTTATATATGTGGACATGAGGCTTCACATTATCATTGCCAGGAATGTAGACACAAAGACCTGTGTCCAGAGTTATGTCCTCGACAGTTTATAAACAACATTTGTTTATATATGTGGACATGAGGCTTCACATTATCATTGCCAGGAATGTAGGCACAAATACCTGTGTCCAGAATTATGTCCGAGACAGTTTATAAACAACATTTGTTTATATATGTGGACATGAGGCTTCACATTATCATTGTCAGGAATGTAGACACAAAGACCTCTGTCCAGAGTTATGTCCTGGACAGTTTATAAACAACATTTGTTTATATATGTGGACATGAGGCTTCACATTATCATTGTCAGGAATGTAGGCACAAAGACCTGTGTCCAGAGTTATGTCCTGGACAGTTTATAAACAACATTTGTTTATATATGTGGACATGAGGCTTCACATTATCATTGTCAGGAATGTAGACACAAAGACCTGTGTCCAGAGTTATGTCCGAGACAGTTTATAAACAACATTTGTTTATATATGTGGACATGAGGCTTCACATTATCATTGTCAGGAATGTAGACACAAAGACCTGTGTCCAGAGTTATGTCCGAGACAGTTTATAAACAACATTTGTTTATATATGTGGACATGAGGCTTCACATTATCATTGCCAGGAATGTAGACACAAAGACCTGTGTCCAGAGTTATGTCCGAGACGGTTTATAAACAACATTTGTTTATATATGTGGACATGAGGCTTCACATTATCATTGTCAGGAATGTAGACACAAAGACCTGTGTCCAGAGTTATGTCCTAGACAGTTTATAAACAACATTTGTTGATATATGTGGACATGAGGCTTCACATTATCATTTCCAGGAATGTAAACACAAAGACCTGTGTCCAGAGTTATGTCCGAGACAGTTTATAAACAACATTTGTTTATATATGTGGACATGAGGCTTCACATTATCATTGTCAGGAATGTAGACACAAAGACCTGTGTCCAGAGTTATGTCCGAGACAGTTTATAAACAACATTTGTTTATATATGTGGACATGAGGCTTCACATTATCATTGTCAGGAATGTAGACACAAAGACCTGTGTCCAGAGTTATGTCCTGGACAGTTTATAAACAACATTTGTTTATATATGTGGACATGAGGCTTCACATTATCATTGCCAGGAATGTGGACACAAATACCTGTGTCCAGAGTTATGTCCGAGACAGTTTATAAACAACATTTGTTTATATATGTGGACATGAGGCTTCACATTATCATCGTCAGGAATGTAGACACAAAGAACTGTGTCCAGAGTTATGTCCGAGACAGTTTATAAACAACATTTGTTTATATATGTGGACATGAGGCTTCACATTATCATTGCCAGGAATGTAGACACAAAGACCTGTGTCCAGAGTTATATTCGAGACAGTTTATAAACAACATTTGTTTATATATGTGGACATGAGGCTTCACATTATCATTGCCAGGAATGTAGACACAAAGACCTGTGTCCAGAGTTATGTCCCAGACAGTTTATAAACAACATTTGTTTATATATGTGGACATGAGGCTTCACATTATCATTGTCAGGAATGTAGACACAAATACCTGTGTCCAGAGTTATGTCCTGGACAGTTTATAAACAACATTTGTTTCTATATGTGGACATGAGGCTTCACATTATCATTGTCAGGAATGTAGACACAAAGACCTGTGGCCAGAGTTATGTCCGAGACAGTTTATAAACAACATTTGTTTATATATGTGGACATGAGGCTTCACATTATCATTGCCAGGAATGTAGACACAAAGACCTGTGTCCAGAGTTATGTCCGAGACAGTTTATAAACAACATTTGTTTATATATGTGGACATGAGGCTTCACATTATCATTTCCAGGAATGTAGACACAAAGACCTGTGTCCAGAGTTATGTCCTAGACAGTTTATAAACAACATTTGTTTATATATGTGGACATGAGGCTTCACATTATCATTGCCAGGAATGTAGACACAAAGACCTGTGTCCAGAGTTATGTCCTAGACAGTTTATAAACAACATTTGTTTATATATGTGGACATGAGGCTTCACATTATCATTTCCAGGAATGTAAACACAAAGACCTGTTTCCAGAGTTATGTCCTAGACAGTTTATAAACAACATTTGTTTATATATGTGGACATGAGGCTTCACATTATCATTGTCAGGAATGTAGACACAAAGACCTGCGTCCAGAGTTATGTCCGAGACAGTTTATAAACAACATTTGTTTATATATGTGGACATGAGGCTTCACATTATCATTGCCAGGAATGTAGACACAAAGACCTGTGTCCAGAGTTATGTCCTAGACAGTTTATAAACAACATTTGTTTATATATGTGGACATGAGGCTTCACATTATCATTGTCAGGAATGTAGACACAAAGACCTCTGTCCAGAGTTATGTCCTAGACAGTTTATAAACAACATTTGCTTATATATGTGGACATGAGGCTTCACATTATCATTGCCAGGAATGTAGACACAAAGACCTGTGTCCAGAGTTATGTCCGAGACAGTTTATAAACAACATTTGTTTATATATGTGGACATGAGGCTTCACATTATCATTGTCAGGAATGTAGACACAAAGACCTGTGTCCAGAGTTATGTCCGAGACAGTTTATAAACAACATTTGTTTATATATGTGGACATGAGGCTTCACATTATCATTGTCAGGAATGTAGACACAAAGACCTGTGTCCAGAGTTATGTCCGAGACAGTTTATAAACAATATTTGTTTATATATGTGGACATGAGGCATCACATTATCATTGTCAGGAATGTAGACACAAAGACCTGTGTCCAGAGTTATGTCTGAGACAGTTTATAAACAACATTTGTTTATATATGTGGACATGAGGCTTCACATTATCATTGTCAGGAATGTAGACACAAAGACCTGTGTCCAGAGTTATGTCCGAGACAGTTTATAAACAACATTTGTTTATATATGTGGACATGAGGCTTCACATTATCATTGTCAGGAATGTAGACACAAAGACCTGTGTCCAGAGTTATGTCCTAGACAGTTTATAAACAACATTTGTTTATATATGTGGACATGAGGCTTCACATTATCATTGTCAGGAATGTAGACACAAAGACCTGTGTCCAGAGTTATGTCCGAGACAGTTTATAAACAACATTTGTTTATATATGTGGACATGAGGCTTCACATTATCATTGTCAGGAATGTAGACACAAAGACCTGTGTCCAGAGTTATGTCCGAGACAGTTTATAAACAACATTTGTTTATATATGTGGACATGAGGCTTCACATTATCATTGTCAGGAATGTAGACACAAAGACCTGTGTCCAGAGTTATGTCCGAGACAGTTTATAAACAACATTTGTTTATATATGTGGACATGAGGCTTCACATTATCATTGTCAGGAATGTAGACACAAAGACCTGTGTCCAGAGTTATGTCCGAGACAGTTTATAAACAACATTTGTTTATATATGTGGACATGAGGCTTCACATTATCATTGTCAGGAATGTAGACACAAAGACCTGTGTCCAGAGTTATGTCCTAGACAGTTTATAAACAACATTTGTTTATATATGTGGACATGAGGCTTCACATTATCATTGTCAGGAATGTAGACACAAAGACCTCTGTCCGGAGTTATGTCCTAGACAGTTTATAAACAACATTTGTTTATATATGTGGACATGAGGCTTCACATTATCATTGCCAGGAATGTAGACACAAAGACCTGTGTCCAGAGTTATGTCCTAGACAGTTTATAAACAACATTTGTTTATATATGTGGACATGAGGCTTCACATTATCATTGTCAGGAATGTAGACACAAAGACCTGTGTCCAGAGTTATGTCCTAGACAGTTTATAAACAACATTTGTTTATATATGTGGACATGAGGCTTCACATTATCATTTCCAGGAATGTAGAAACAAAGACCTGTGTCCAGAGTTATGTCCTAGACAGTTTATAAACAACATTTGTTTATATATGTGGACATGAGGCTTCACATTATCATTGCCAGGAATGTAGACACAAAGACCTGTGTCCAGAGTTATGTCCTAGACAGTTTATAAACAACATTTGTTTATATATGTGGACATGAGGCTTCACATTATCATTTCCAGGAATGTAAACACAAAGACCTGTTTCCAGAGTTATGTCCTAGACAGTTTATAAACAACATTTGTTTATATATGTGGACATGAGGCTTCACATTATCATTGTCAGGAATGTAGACACAAAGACCTGCGTCCAGAGTTATGTCCGAGACAGTTTATAAACAACATTTGTTTATATATGTGGACATGAGGCTTCACATTATCATTGCCAGGAATGTAGACACAAAGACCTGTGTCCAGAGTTATGTCCTAGACAGTTTATAAACAACATTTGTTTATATATGTGGACATGAGGCTTCACATTATCATTGTCAGGAATGTAGACACAAAGACCTCTGTCCAGAGTTATGTCCTAGACAGTTTATAAACAACATTTGTTTATATATGTGGACATGAGGCTTCACATTATCATTGCCAGGAATGTAGACACAAAGACATGTGTCCAGAGTTATGTCCGAGACAGTTTATAAACAACATTTGTTTATATATGTGGACATGAGGCTTCACATTATCATTGCCAGGAATGTAGACACAAAGACCTGTGTCCAGAGTTATGTCCGAGACAGTTTATAAACAACATTTGTTTATATATGTGGACATGAGGCTTCACATTATCATTGTCAGGAATGTAGACACAAAGACCTGTGTCCAGAGTTATGTCCGAGACAGTTTATAAACAACATTTGTTTATATATGTGGACATGAGGCTTCACATTATCATTGTCAGGAATGTAGACACAAAGACCTGTGTCCAGAGTTATGTCCGAGACAGTTTATAAACAATATTTGTTTATATATGTGGACATGAGGCATCACATTATGATTGTCAGGAATGTAGACACAAAGACCTGTGTCCAGAGTTATGTCTGAGACAGTTTATAAACAACATTTGTTTATATATGTGGACATGAGGCTTCACATTATCATTGTCAGGAATGTAGACACAAAGACCTGTGTCCAGAGTTATGTCCGAGACAGTTTATAAACAACATTTGTTTATATATGTGGACATGAGGCTTCACATTATCATTGTCAGGAATGTAGACACAAAGACCTGTGTCCAGAGTTATGTCCTAGACAGTTTATAAACAACATTTGTTTATATATGTGGACATGAGGCTTCACATTATCATTGTCAGGAATGTAGACACAAAGACCTGTGTCCAGAGTTATGTCCGAGACAGTTTATAAACAACATTTGTTTATATATGTGGACATGAGGCTTCACATTATCATTGTCAGGAATGTAGACACAAAGACCTGTGTCCAGAGTTATGTCCGAGACAGTTTATAAACAACATTTGTTTATATATGTGGACATGAGGTTTCACATTATCATTGTCAGGAATGTAGACACAAAGACCTGTGTCCAGAGTTATGTCCTAGACAGTTTATAAACAACATTTGTTTATATATGTGGACATGAGGCTTCACATTATCATTGTCAGGAATGTAGACACAAAGACCTCTGTCCGGAGTTATGTCCTAGACAGTTTATAAACAACATTTGTTTATATATGTGGACATGAGGCTTCACATTATCATTGCCAGGAATGTAGACACAAAGACCTGTGTCCAGAGTTATGTCCGAGACAGTTTATAAACAACATTTGTTTATATATGTGGACATGAGGCTTCACATTATCATTGCCAGGAATGTAGACACAAAGACCTGTGTCCAGAGTTATGTCCGAGACAGTTTATAAACAACATTTGTTTATATATGTGGACATGAGGCTTCACATTATCATTGTCAGGAATGTAGACACAAAGACCTGTGTCCAGAGTTATGTCCGAGACAGTTTATAAAGAACATTTGTTTATATATGTGGACATGAGGCTTCACATTATCATTGTCAGGAATGTAGACACAAAGACCTGTGTCCAGAGTTATGTCCGAGACAGTTTATAAACAACATTTGTTTATATATGTGGACATGAGGCTTCACATTATCATTGTCAGGAATGGAGACACAAAGACCTGTGTCCAGAGTTATGTCCGAGACAGTTTATAAACAACATTTGTTTATATATGTGGACATGAGGCTTCACATTATCATTGTCAGGAATGTAGACACAAAGACCTGTGTCCAGAGTTATGTCCGAGAAAGTTTATAAACAACATTTGTTTATATATGTGGACATGAGGCTTCACATTATCATTGTCAGGAATGTAGACACAAAGACCTCTGTCCAGAGTTATGTCCTGGACAGTTTATAAACAACATTTGTTTATATATATGGACATGAGGCTTCACATTATCATTGTCAGGAATGTAGACACAAAGACCTGTGTCCAGAGTTATGTCCGAGACAGTTTATAAACAACATTTGTTTATATATGTGGACATGAGGCTTCACATTATCATTGTCAGGAATGTAGACACAAAGACCTGTGTCCAGAGTTATGTCCGAGACAGTTTATAAACAACATTTGTTTATATATGTGGACATGAGGCTTCACATTATCATTGCCAGGAATGTAGACACAAAGACCTGTGTCCAGAGTTATGTCCGAGACAGTTTATAAACAACATTTGTTTATATATGTGGGCATGAGGCTTCACATTATCATTGCCAGGAATGTAGACACAAAGACCTGTGTCCAGAGTTATGTCCGAGACAGTTTATAAACAGCATTTGTTTATATATGTGGGCATGAGGCTTCACTTTATCATTGTCAGGAATGTAGACACAAAGACCTGTGTCCAGAGCTATGTCCGAGACAGTTTATAAACAACATTTGTTTATATATGTGGACATGAGGCTTCACATTATCATTGTCAGGAATGTAGACACAAAGACCTGTGTCCAGAGTTATGTCCTAGACAGTTTATAAACAACATTTGTTTATATATGTGGACATGAGGCTTCACATTATCATTGCCAGGAATGTAGACACAAAGACCTGTGTCCAGAGTTATGTCCGAGACAGTTTATAAACAACATTTGTTTATATATGTGGACATGAGGCTTCACATTATCATTGTCAGGAATGTAGACACAAAGACCTGTGTCCAGAGTTATGTCCGAGACAGTTTATAAACAACATTTGTTTATATATGTGGACATGAGGCTTCACATTATCATTGTCAGGAATGTAGACACAAAGACCTGTGTCCAGAGTTATGTCCTAGACAGTTTATAAACAACATTTGTTTATATATGTGGACATGAGGCTTCACATTATCATTGTCAGGAATGTAGACACAAAGACCTGTGTCCAGAGTTATGTCCTAGACAGTTTATAAACAACATTTGTTTATATATGTGGACATGAGGCTTCACATTATCATTGTCAGGAACGTAGACACAAAGACCTGTGTCCAGAGTTATGTCCGAGACAGTTTATAAACAACATTTGTTTATATATGTGGACATGAGGCTTCACATTATCATTGTCAGGAATGTTGACACAAAGACCTGTGTCCAGAGTTATGTCCTGGACAGTTTATAAACAACATTTGTTTATATATGTGGACATGAGGCTTCACATTATCATTGCCAGGAATGTAGACACAAAGACCTGTGTCCAGAGTTATGTCCTGGACAGTTTATAAACAACATTTGTTTATATATGTGGACATGAGGCTTCACATTATCATTGTCAGGAATGTAGACACAAAGACCTGTGTCCAGAGTTATGTCCTAGACAGTTTATAAACAACATTTGTTTATATATGTGGACATGAGGCTTCACATTATCATTGCCAGGAATGCAGACACAAAGACCTGTGTCCAGAGTTATGTCCTAGACAGTTTATAAACAACATTTGTTTATATATGTGTACATGAGGCTTCACATTATCATTGTCAGGAATGTAGACACAAAGACCTGTGTCCAGAGTTATGTCCGAGACAGTTTATAAACAACATTTGTTTATATATGTGGATATGAGGCTTCACATTATCATTGTCAGGAATGTAGACACAAAGACCTGTGTCCAGAGTTATGTCCGAGACAGTTTATAAACAACATTTGTTGATATATGTGGACATGAGGCTTCACATTATCATTGTCAGGAATGTAAACACAAAGACCTGTGTCCAGAGTTATGTCTGAGACAGTTTATAAACAACATTTGTTTATATATGTGGACATGAGGCTTCACATTATCATTGTCAGGAATGTAGACACAAAGACCTCTGTCCAGAGTTATGTCCGAGACAGTTTATAAACAACATTTGTTTATATATGTGGACATGAGGCTTCACATTATCATTGTCAGGAATGTAGACACAAAGACCTGTGTCCAGAGTTACGTCCGAGACAGTTTATAAACAACATTTGTTTATATATGTGGACATGAGGCTTCACATTATCATTGCCAGGAATGTAGACACAAAGACCTGTGTCCAGAGTTATGTCCGAGACAGTTTATAAACAACATTTGTTTATATATGTGGACATGAGGCTTCACATTATCATTGCCAGGAATGTAGACACAAAGACCTGTGTCCAGAGTTATGTCCGAGACAGTTTATAAACAACATTTGTTTATATATGTGGACATGAGGCTTCACATTATCATTGTCAGGAATGTAGACACAAAGACCTGTGTCCAGAGTTATGTCCTAGACAGTTTATAAACAACATTTGTTTATATATGTGGACATGAGGCTTCACATTATCATTGTCAGGAATGTAGACACAAATACCTGTGTCCAGATTGATGTCCTAGACAGTTTATAAACAACATTTGTTTATATATGTGGACATGAGGCTTCACATTATCATTGTCAGGAATGTAGACACAAATACCTGTGTCCAGAGTTATGTCCGAGACAGTTTATAAACAACATTTGTTTATATATGTGGACATGAGGCTTCACATTATCATTGTCAGGAATGTAGACACAAAGACCTGTGTCCAGAGTTATGTCCGAGACAGTTTATAAACAACATTTGTTTATATATGTGGGCATGAGGCTTCACATTATCATTGTCAGGATTGTAGACACAAAGACCTGTGTCCAGAGTTATGTCCTAGACAGTTTATAAACAATATTTGTTTATATATGTGGACATGAGGCTTCACATTATCATTGTCAGGAATGAAGACACAAATACCTCTGTCCAGAGTTATGTCCGAGACAGTTTATAAACAACATTTGTTTATATATGTGGACATGAGGCTTCACATTATCATTGCCAGGAAGGTAGACACAAAGACCTGTGTCCAGAGTTATGTCCGAGACAGTTTATAAACAACATTTGTTTATATATGTGGACATGAGGCTTCACATTATCATTGTCAGGAATGTAGACACAAAGACCTGTGTCCAGAGTTATGTCCTAGGCAGTTTATAAACAACATTTGTTTATATATGTGGACATGAGGCTTCATATTATCATTGTCAGGAATGTAGACACAAATACCTGTGTCCAGAGTTATGTCCTAGACAGTTTATAAACAACATTTGTTTATATATGTGGACATGAGGCTTCACATTATCATTGTCAGGAATGTAGACACAAAGACCTGTGTCCAGAGTTATGTCCGAGACAGTTTATAAACAACATTTGTTTATATATGTGGACATGAGGCTTCACATTATCATTGTCAGGAATGTAGACACAAAGACCTGTGTCCAGAGTTATGTCCGAGACAGTTTATAAACAACATTTGTTTATATATGTGGACATGAGGCTTCACATTATCATTGTCAGGAATGTAGACACAAAGACCTGTGTCCAGAGTTATGTCCTAGACAGTTTATAAACAAAATTTGTTTATATATGTGGACATGAGGCTTCACATTATCATTGTCAGGAATGTAGACACAAAGACCTGTGTCCAGAGTTATGTCCGAGACAGTTTATAAACAACATTGGTTTATATATGTGGACATGAGGCTTCACATTATCATTGTCAGGAATGTAGACACAAAGACCTGTGTCCAGTGTTATGTCCTAGACAGTTTATAAACAACATTTGTTTATATATGTGGACATGAGGCTTCACATTATCATTGCCAGCAATGTAGACACAAAGACCTGTGTCCAGAGTTATGTCCTAGACAGTTTATAAACAACATTTGTTTATATATGTGGACATGAGGCTTCACATTATCATTGTCAGGAATGTAGACACAAAGACCTGTGTCCAGAGTTATGTCCTAGACAGTTTGTAAACAACATTTGTTTATATATGTGGACATGAGGCTTCACATTATCATTGCCAGGAATGTAGACACAAAGACCTGTGTCCAGAGTTATGTCCTAGACTGTTTGTAAACAACATTTGTTTATATATGTGGACATGAGGCTTCACATTATCATTGTCAGGAATGTAGACACAAAGACCTGTGTCCAGAGTTATGTCCTGGACAGTTTATAAACAACATTTGTTTATATATGTGGACATGAGGCTTCACATTATCATTGTCAGGAATGTAGACACAAAGACCTGTGTCCAGAGTTATGTCCTGGACAGTTTATAAACAACATTTGTTTATTTATGTGGACATGAGGCTTCACATTATCATTGTCAGGAATGTAGACACAAAGACCTGTGTCCAGAGTTATGTCCGAGACCGTTTATAAACAACATTTGTTTATATATGTGGACATGAGGCTTCACATTATCATTGACAGGAATGTAGACACAATGACCTGTGTCCAGAGTTATGTCCGAGACAGTTTATAAACAACATTTGTTTATATATGTGGACATGAGGCTTCACATTATCATTGCCAGGAATGTAGAAACAAAGACCTGTGTCCAGAGTTATGTCCGAGACAGTTTATAAACAACATTTGTTTATATATGTGGACATGAGGCTTCACATTATCATTGCCAGGAATGTAGACACAAAGACCTGTGTCCAGAGTTATGTCCGAGACAGTTTATAAACAACATTTGTTTTTTATGTGGACATGAGGTTTCACATTATCATTGCCAGGAATGTAGACACAAAAACCTGTGTCCAGAGTTATGTCCTAGACAGTTTATAAACAACATTTGTTTATATATGTGGACATGAGGCTTCACATTATCATTGTCAGGAATGTAGACACAAAGACCTGTGTCCAGAGTTATGTCCGAGACAGTTTATAAACAACATTTGTTTATATATGTGGACATGAGGCTTCACATTATCATTGTCAGGAATGTAGACACAAAGACCTGTGTCCAGAGTTATGTCCTAGACAGTTTATAAACAACATTTGTTTATATATGTGGACATGAGACTTCACATTATCATTGTCAGGAATGTAGACACAAAGACCTGTGTCCAGAGTTATGTCCGAGACAGTTTATAAACAACATTTGTTTATATATGTGGACATGAGGCTTCACATTATCATTGTCAGGAATGTAGACACAAAGACCTGTGTCCAGAGTTATGTCCTGGACAGTTTATAAACAACATTTGTTTATATATGTGGACATGAGGCTTCACATTATCATTGTCAGGAATGTAGACACAAAGACCTGTGTCCAGAGATATGTCCGAGACAGTTTATAAACAACATTTGTTTATATATGTGGACATGAGGCTTCACATTATCATTGCCAGGAATGTAGACACAAAGACCTGTGTTCAGAGTTATGTCCGAGACAGTTTATAAACAACATTTGTTTATATATGTGGACATGAGGCTTCACATTATCATTGCCAGGAATGTAGACACAAAGACCTGTGTCCAGAGTTATGTCCGAGACAGTTTATAAACAACATTTGTTTATATATGTGGACATGAGGCTTCACATTATCATTGTCAGGAATATAGACACAAAGACCTGTGTCCAGAGTTATGTCCTAGACAGTTTATAAACAACATTTGTTTATATATGTGGAGATGAGGCTTCACATTATCATTGCCAGGAATGTAGACACAAAGACCTGTGTCCAGAGTTATGTCCTAGACAGTTTATAAACAACATTTGTTTATATATGTGGACATGAGGCTTCACATTATCATTGTCAGGAATGTAGACACAAAGACCTGTGTCCAGAGTTATGTCCTGGACAGTTTATAAACAACATTTGTTTATATATGTGGACATGAGGCTTCACATTATCATTGTCAGGAATGTAGACACAAAGACCTGTGTCCAGAGTTATGTCCGAGACAGTTTATAAACAACATTTGTTTATATATGTGGACATGAGGCTTCACATTATCATTGTCAGGAATGTAGACACAAAGACCTGTGTCCAGAGTTTTGTCCTAGACAGTTTATAAACAACATTTGTTTATATATGTGGACATGAGGCTTCACATTATCATTGCCAGGAATGTAGACACAAAGACCTGTGTCCAGAGTTATGTCCTGGACAGTTTATAAACAACATTTGTTTATATATGTGGACATGAGGCTTCACATTATCATTGTCAGGAATGTAGACACAAAGACCTGTGTCCAGAGTTATGTCCGAGACAGTTTATAAACAACATTTGTTTATATATGTGGACATGAGGCTTCACATTATCGTTGTCAGGAATGTAGACACAATGACCTGTGTCCACAGTTATGTCCCAGACAGTTGATAAACAACATTTGTTTATATATGTGGACATGAGGCTTCACATTATCATTGTCAGGAATGTAGACACAAAGACCTGTGTCCAGAGTTATGTCCTAGACAGTTTATAAACAACATTTGTTTATATATGTGGACATGAGGCTTCACATTATCATTGCCAGCAATGTAGACACAAAGACCTGTGTCCAGAGTTATGTCCTAGACAGTTTATAAACAACATTTGTTTATATATGTGGACATGAGGCTTCACATTATCATTGTCAGGAATGTAGACACAAAGACGTGTGTCCAGAGTTATGTCCTAGACAGTTTGTAAACAACATTTGTTTATATATGTGGACATGAGGCTTCACATTATCATTGCCAGGAATGTAGACACAAAGACCTGTGTCCAGAGTTATGTCCTAGACTGTTTGTAAACAACATTTGTTTATATATGTGGACATGAGGCTTCACATTATCATTGCCAGGAATGTAGACACAAAGACCTGTGTCCAGAGTTATGTCCTAGACAGTTTATAAACAACAGTTGTTTATATATGTGGACATGAGGCTTCACATTATCATTGTCAGGAATGTAGACACAAAGACCTGTGTCCAGAGTTATGTCCGAGACATTTTATAAACAACATTTGTTTATATATGTGGACATGAGGCTTCACATTATCATTGTCAGGAATGTAAACACAAAGACCTCTGTCCAGAGTTATGTCCTAGACAGTTTATAAACAACATTTGTTTATATATGTGGACATGAGGCTTCACATTATCATTTCCAGGAATGTAGACACAAAGACCTGTATCCAGAGTTATGTCCGAGACAGTTTATAAACAACATTTGTTTATATATGTGGACATGAGGCTTCACATTATCATTGTCAGGAATGTAGACACAAAGACCTGTGTCCAGAGTTGTGTCCTGGACAGTTTATAAACAACATTTGTTTATATATGTGGACATGAGGCTTCACATTATCATTTCCAGGAATGTAGACACAAAGACCTGTGTCCAGAGTTATGTCCTAGACAGTTTATAAACAACATTTGTTTATATATGTGGACATGAGGCTTCACATTATCATTGTCAGGAATGTAGACACAAAGACCTGTGTCCAGAGTTATGTCCTTGACAGTTTATAAACAACATTTGTTTATATATGTGGACATGAGGCTTCACATTATCATTGTCAGGAATGTAGACACAAAGACCTGTGTCCAGAGTTATGTCCTGGACAGTTTATAAACAACATTTGTTTATATATGTGGACATGAGGCTTCACATTATCATTGTCAGGAATGTAGACACAAAGACCTGTGTCCAGAGTTATGTCCGAGACAGTTTATAAACAACATTTGTTTATATATGTGGACATGAGGCTTCACATTATCATTGCCAGGAATGTAGACACAAAGACCTGTGTCCAGAGCTATGTCCGAGACAGTTTATAAACAACATTTGTTTATATATGTGGACATGAGGCTTCACATTATCATTGTCAGTAATGTAGACACAAAGACCTGTGTCCAGAGTAATGTCCGAGACAGTTTATAAACAACATTTGTTTATATATGTGGACATGAGGCTTCACATTATCATTGCCAGGAATGTAGACACAAAGACCTGTGTCCAGAGTTATGTCCTGGACAGTTTATTAACAACATTTGTTTATATATGTGGACATGTGGCTTCACATTATCATTGCCAGGAATGTAGACACAAAGACCTGTGTCCAGAGTTATGTCCTAGACAGTTTATAAACAACATTTGTTTATATATGTGGATATGAGGCTTCTCATTATCATTGCCAGGAATGTAGACACAAAGACCTGTGTCCTGAGTTATGTCCTAGACAGTTTATAAACAACATTTGTTTATATATGTGGACATGTGGCTTCACATTATCATTGCCAGGAATGTAGACACAAAGACCTGTGTCCAGAGTTATGTCCTGGACAGTTTATAAACAACATTTGTTTATATATATGGACATGAGGCTTCACATTATCATTGTCAGGAATGTAGACACAAAGACCTGTGTCCAGAGTTATGTCCGAGACTAGTTAACGACCCTTATGAAAATCTCTGGAATACCATTCCTACATCTTTATTGTCCATCCATAATTATTCTTGACACTGATTGGCTTGCTAGACTATTTCAGAGGACATTTAAAAGTGAACCACATTGAGTTACATGGAGACCAGAACAGATAAGGATGGTCGATCTCCTTCCCTAAAGGTCATTAATGGACCAGATAGATTGTTATAAATATCGATGATGGCTTCATGGCAACATTATTAAGTCCAGATTTCAATTCCAGATTTTTATTCATCAATTGAATGCATTACATAATTGAATTTTAAATTCCACCATCAGTTATGGTGGGCTTTGAACCCATGTCCCCCGGGAATGAGCCTGCGCCTCTGGATTACTAGTTCGGTGAGATTGCCAGTATCCCACTTTCACTGACACGCTACATCACATTCCTCCCTTAAGACACTACATAAAATCTTCCTCTTTGACCAAACTGTTGGTCATCTGACCTGATATCTGCTGTTGTGTCTCTGTGTCATACGTTGCTTCATAATGTTCCTGTGAAGCATCTTGTGATGTTTTATTACATAAAAGGCACTATATAAATATACGTTGTTGTTGTTGACATTTACTCGACATGACTTGTCTTACCATGTCGTTGCTGCTGTCCATTTGTTGTCCATGTTTTTTTTCTTTTCTCTAGCATCAAATACGTTTGTCCTGGGATGTGCACTCTAGAAATTTCCCCATCAGTGACAGTAAATACAGAGTTTTCTCCACATCTCCTTTTTTAATCAGGGTGCAACTTTGACAACCCTCCAGTCCTCTGCCACCACTCACATATCCAAGGAGTTTTGGACGATTCAGGCCTTTGCATCTGCTATTCCCACCTTTCCCTCCCTCATATATCCCATTCAGGCTTGGCAAATGTTATCGTTGGTTGTGGTACAAAAAGTGTTGAAATGAAAAGGGTTAACTAAACCTATTTGTTCAGTAACTGTAATTAATGTCAGTCTCTATGGGCCCTAATTGTGTCACTGTAGGGTTTTCCTTTTCTATTAATAAGGGACTCTTTCAATGTGTTATCACATAGCGTCAAAGGGAACATCACGCTCGGCACTGACAAGGATCAGTGGCTCCAGAGAGAGGGAGAGTATAGATCAGAATCTGAGGACAATAGATTTGAATGTTACAATAATGGGTCAGAATCTGAGAACAATAGATTGGAATGTTACAATAATGGGTCAGAATCTGAGAACAATAGATTGGAATGTTACAACAATGGACAGGAGTTTATCCTCGGATCTTTACCATCTTTCTACATATTGGGATTGGTACTCATTAGACGATCGGATCTTGTATGCACTTGAGATAATTCAATATATTTACTATCCCATCCTGGCTATTGTTGGCGTCCCTGGTAAGTCTCTCGATACAGCTATTAATTCTATAAACCATGTTTAATTGCATTACTGCTCCTGTAGTTTACTCTGCCCGTCTTGCTGCTGCTACTGTTGCTGGTGAATCTCTACCTCCAGCTATTAGCTGTCAACCCGTTGCTAATTGTATTACAGTTCTTGTAAATTCATCTTTCATCTTGGGTCATGTCTGTGCTCCTGGTAAGTCTCTATTTCCCGCTAGATGATCTGTAAACACTGTTTCACTGAAATACTGTTCTGTAATGTAAATATTGGGAAGACTGAAGCCAGTGTCATTGGTCTTCATCACAAACTCCATCTCCTATCTGTGAAACACCTAACCCACCCTTCCCAATATCCGAGGCTGTTTACAACATCTGTGTTCCATTTATACCTGAGCTGAATTCATCTCCATATTCCCTACATCACCAACCCTGCCTATTACCACCTCTGTAATATCACCCATCACAACCTCTGCCTCAGCCCATCTGCTGCACAAACCCTCATCTGTGCCTTTATTCACTTGATTTTTCCAATTGTATCCTGGTCACCCTCCCAGTTATAAACTTCTATAAACCACAGCCCATCCAGAACTCTGCTGCCTGTGTTCTAACTCACAACAAATCCCGATCACCCATCACCCCTGTGCTCACTGATCTACATTGGCTCCCGGTCTGGCAACACCCTTAATTTTAATATTCTCATGCTTGTGTTTGAATCCCTCCATGGACTCACCCCTCCAATTAGTCCCATTCCCCTGTCCATTCCCATATTCTTGAAAATCTTCCATCAAGTCTATTTCCATGTCCCCTTTTAAAGTGAATTTCCTTCCCACTCTACCTCTTCTTGGTGGTGATTTTCAGCTCTAACAGCAGCACTATTGCCCACACTGTGGAAGCCTGGATCTATAAAAGGGTATGAGCTGAGCTCCCAAAAATTTCTGGTGTGGCCTGCACACTGTCCCATGCTGTGTAGTACTGTAGCCCGGGTGTACATTGTGTGCACCAGTAGCACGAGGAGTTGTGGAATGTCATGTCAAACTGCTATTCCAGCAGCTTTGATGCAGGGCTGTAGGTCAATAGCACCATGTATGTGCTGTTAGTGTGATTTGCACAGATGGCCTCTTCTACTGTGGCCTGCACAATGCCCCACGCTGAGCTGCGCTCCAGGTCAATTGTTCCATGTATGTGTTGCTCATTTGAGGATGGTTTTGAATGTGATGTCAATGTACCATTCCAACAGCTTTGATGTACGTCTTTGAAACTTGGTCTGTGCATGTTCACTGACCCCTGTGTTAGTCACTCTCAGCTGAACATACATTCAGCAGCAGCAGCAGCAGGAACCCCCTCTAGTGTTATTTAAACGGACCAGGCATGCAACTTATAGGTGAGGGGCTTTTGACTTACTTCTGCTATTGTAAAGTTAGTGGAAGGTGCTGTGGATGGTTTCCTGGAGGTTGTGTTGTGAGCTGCTGCAAAAATTCAGGGAGGAGAGAGGATTTTGTGCCCCAACTCTGGACGAGGTATGGGGACTGTAGTTACAGTGTCTCTGGCTCTGTAACATCACCAACAAATGGAGCAGAAGCTGCAGAGTGAGGACGCTCTGTAACGAGGGAGGAGGAGGGGGCTCTGCCCTACCCACGCCGGGTTTTCCAACAGCACTTTTCCTACCAACATCTAAGCCTGGAGCAGTATGTGAGGTGACTCTGTTTCAATAAGGAGGTGGTCACAGAGCTATGTCACCTCCTGAAACGAGAACTAGAGCCTCAGACCAGGGTGAGGACAGAGCTGTCAGTGGTTGTTAACGTCACAGTTTCATTGACATTTTATGTATCCGGACCTTTCCGGCAGGAATGGGAGACATATCCAGCATTCAGTCATAGACAGTGATAGAGTCAGAGTCACTTACCACACAGACGGTGTCCATTAGGCCCATCGAGACCGTGCTGGTTCTCTGTGGAGCAATTCAGTCAGTCTGACTCCCCCACTCAATCCGGTAGCCCTGCAAGGTCACTTCCTTCAATCACCCATCCAGTTATCTTTTGAAATTGGGAGGAAGGATGAAATTGAGAGGAAATAAAGCTGCTAAGAGGAGATAGAAAAGTAGAAGGTGACATTCGAAGGTAGGTGAAACAAAGGTGAGCATCAACTAGAATGCAGAATGTCAATAAGACACGGTTATGGGCACTGTAGCTGAATGCACTCAGTATTCAGAACAGGGTAGATGATTTAAAGGCCCAAATAGAGGTAAATGAGTATGATCCAATTGTCATAACGGAAATGTGCTACAGGGTGACCAAGACTGAGAACTGAATACGCAAGCAGATTCGACCTTTAGGAAGGACAGGCAAAAAGGGGAAGGACATAATGTTGCTCTGATAATAAGGGATGGTATCAGTACATTAGTAAGGGAGGATCTCAGTTCTGAAGAACAAAATATGGAATCTATTTGGATGGAGCTAAGAAACAACAAGGGGAAGAAAACACTGGTAGGAGCTGTTTGTAGGCCATCAAACAGTAGTGTTTTTGTGGGGAATGGCATTAATGGAGATGAGAGAATCATATAACATGGGCAATGCAGTCATCATGGGTGACTTAAATCCTCATATAGACTGGGTAACCTAATGAGAACAAATGCTATGAATGACGAGTTTCTAGAGTGTGTTAGGGATGGTTTTCTAGAGCAGTATGTTGAGGAACCGACTAGAAAACAGGCTATTGTAGATCTAGTATTATGTACTGAGACAAGGATAATTAATATTTTTATTGTAAAGTTACCTTTAGGGATGAATTACCATAATGTGATATAATTTTACATTATGCTTGAAAGTAATGTAGTTCACTCTTAAGCCAGGGTGTTAAATTTTAACAAAATAAGTTATGAAGGTATGAGAGGCAAATTGCCCGAGGTGGATTGGAAAAATACATTAAAAGGTATGATAGTACATAGGCAATCGATAGTCTTTAAATAAATATTATATAGTTTACAGCACCTATACATTGCTTGCAGGCACATAAATCCCAAAAGTAAAGGCAGTCAACTGTGGACAACAAAGGAAGTTAAGGATTGTATACGATTAAAACTGTGGTTAGCACTGCAGCTTCACAGCTCCAGCAACCGGGTTCAGTTCTTGGTACTGCCTAAGTGGAGTTTGCAAGTTCTACTGTAACCACGTAGGTTGCAGCCGAGTGCTTCAATTTCCTCCTACAACCAAAGACTTGCAGGTTGATAGGTAGATTGGCCATTGTAAATTGCCCCTAGTGTAGGTAGGTGGTAGGAGAATGGTGGGAATGTAGTAAGGTATATGGGATTAATGTCAGATTAATATAAATGGGTGTTTGTTGGCAGGCACAGATTCGGTGGGCCGAAGGGCCGTATCTGTATCTCTCTATGACGCTATGACTCTATTAAAGGACAATAAAGTTGCCATAAATTGTAGTAAACATGAGAATTGGGAGGATTTTAGAATACACCAAAGGAGAATGAAGAAACTGATAAAGAAAGGGTGAATAAAATATGAATGTTAGCTGGAAAAATATAAAAACGGACTGTAAAAAGCTTCTACAGGTACGTAAAAAAGAAACATTTGGCTAAGACAAATGTGAGTCCATCACAGGCAGTGTCAGTAGAATTTATAATGGGAACAGCGAAATTGCAGAGAAGCTAAATGATTATTTTGTGTCTGTCTTCACCGAGACACATATAAGAAATCTCCCAGAATTAGAGATCCAAGGGATTGGGGGAATGATGATTTGAAGGAAATTAAAAGTAAAATACTGTGGATACTGGAAATCTTGAATAAAAACAAGAAATGCTGGAAACACTCAGCAGGTCTGGCAGCATCTGTGTAGAGAGAAGCAGAGTTAACGTTTAAGGTCAGTGACCCTTCTTCAGTACTGCAATGAATTAAAGGAAGTTAGTATGACTAAGAAGGTTGTATTGGAGAAATTAATGGGGCTGAAGGTTGGTATGTCCCCAGCACCTGATATTCTACGTCCCAGAGTGTTTGAGGAGATCGCTATGGAGATAGTGGATGCATTGCTGATCATCTTCAAAAATTTTGTAGATTCCAGAGCGGTTCCTGCAGATTGGAAGGATGCAAATGTCACCCCACTATATAAGAAGGGAGGGAGAGCGATAACAGGGAATTACAAAGCTGTTAGCCTTACATTAATCGTTGGGAACCTGCTATAATCAATTCTAAATGATGTTATGAATGGACATTTGGATAATAATGATCTGATTGGGCATAGTTAACATGGATTTATGAATGGGAAATCATGTTTGACGAACCTGTTGGAGATTTTGAGGATTATAACAACAGAATTGATTAAGAGGAGTTGGCAGACATAGTATACTTGTATTTTCAGAAGGTTTGTAGAACCCGCAAAGAAGCTTGCTTCGCAAAATTAAAATACATGGTGTCGGAGGTAATATACTGGCATGGATTAAGGATTGGTTAACAGATTGGAAACAGTGAGTAGGAATAAACGGATCATTTTCGCGTTGGCATGCGATGACTAGTGGGGTACTGCAGGGATCAGAGATTGGGCCTCAGCTGTTCACAATATATTTCAATGATTTGGATGTGGGGACCAAATGTAATATTTCCAAGTTTGCGTCTGACACAAAACTAGGTGGGAAAGTGTACAGTGAGGAAGATGCAAAGCCGCTTCAAGGGGAATTGTTCAGACTTAGTGAGTGGGCAAGAACATGTTAGGTGGAATATAATATTGAAAAATAGAAGGTAATCCACTTTGGTAGGAGGAATAGATGTGCAGAGTATTTCCTAAATGATAAATTAGGAAGTGTAGATGTACAAAGCGTCCTGGGTGTCCTTGCCAATAAGTCACTGAAAGCTAACATGCAGGTGCAGCAAACAATTACAAAGGTTAATGGCATGTTAGCCTTTATCGTAAGAGGACTTGAGTACAGGAGTAGTGAAGGCTTGCTACAATTGTACAGAACTTTAGTTAGACCGCACTTGGAGTATTGTGCGCAGTTTTAGTCCCCTTACTTTAGAGATACAGCACTGAAACTGGCCCTTCGGCCCACCGAGTCTGTGACAACCAACAACCACCCATTTATACTAACCCTACAGCAATCCCATATTCCCTATCACCTCCCTACACTAGGGGCAATTTACAATGGCCAATTTACCTATTACATGCAAGTCTTTGGATGTGGGAGGAAACCGGAGCACCCGGCTGAAACCCACGCAAACACAGGGAGAACTTGCAAACTCCACACAGGCAGTACCCAAAATCGAACCCGGGTGCCTGGAGCTGTGAGGCTACGGTGCTAACCAAGGCGCCACTGTGCCGCCCGTAGGAAGGATATTATTGCCATAGAGGGAGTGCAACGACGGTTCATCAGACTTGTTCCTGGGATGGCGGGACTGTCCTATGAAGAGAGATTGGGGAAACTATTCTCTATGGTTTCGAAGAATGAGAGGTGATCTCATTGAAACCTACAAAATACTTTAGGAGATAGACAGGGTAGATGCAGCTAAGATGTTACCCCTGGTTGGGGAATCTAGAATTAGCAGACACAATTTCAAAATAAGTGGGAAGCCACTTAGGACAGAGATGAGGAAACATTTCACTACTCAGAGGGTTGTGAATCTTTGGAATTCTCTACCCCAGAGGGCTGTGGAAGCTCAGTCATTGTTTATGTTCAAAGCAGAGATTGACACATTTCTAAATATCAATGAGATAAAAGGATATGAGGATAGTGTGGGGAAAAGGCCTTGAAGTGGATGATGAGCCACGATCATATTGAATGGCAGGTCAGGCTGGATGGGCTGAATGGCCTACTCCTGCTCTTATGGTCCTATGTTCCTAAATCATTGATTGTCTCGGCTTCCACCACCCTCATGGGCAATGTGTTCCAGCTCATTACCATCCAC
The DNA here is from genome assembly GCF_036365525.1 of Heterodontus francisci. Lineage (NCBI taxonomy): Eukaryota > Metazoa > Chordata > Chondrichthyes > Heterodontiformes > Heterodontidae > Heterodontus > Heterodontus francisci. The sequence goes on along the minus strand of NW_027140130.1, from coordinate 424,754 downwards.
TGTGTAAAAAAACTCTTCCTCATATTCCCCCTGCATCACTTACCCAAAACCTTCCATCTGTGTTCCCTGGTCCGTGTTTCATCAGTTAATGGGAACAGTTTTTCCTTGTCTCTATCTTATCTGAAGCTTTCAAAATCATGAGGGGTCTGGACAGAGTAGGGAGGGAAAAACTGTTCCCACTCGGCAAACGATCAAGAACGGATGGGTTGAGATTTAATGTATTTGGTTTCAAAAATAGCAATGCCAACATGAGGAAAATATTTTCACACAGTTAGTGGTTAGGATCTGGAATGCACTGTCAGAGAGTGTGATTGAAAGAGGTTCACTTGACACATTCGAAAGGGAATTATTTAGACACCTGGAAAGGAAGAATGTGTAGGATTATGGGTGAAAGGCAGGGAAATGGCGCTAAGTGAATTACTCACTCGGAGAACAGGTGCAGATGCAATGGGCTGAATGAGCTCCATCTGTGCTGCAACAGCTCTGTCATTCTCTGTGATTCTCTTATAATCTTATACACTTCTAGGTAATATTCCCTCAATCGCAATTACTCCAGGGAGAACAACCCCAGCTTTTCCAACCTAGTATTGTAACAAAAACCCCATCCCTGGAACAATTCTGGTAAATCTCCTCTGCACCCTCTCAAGGACAGTCACATCCTTCCTAAAATATGATGACCAGTGCTGGACACAATACTCCACTTTGGGCCTAACCAGACTTGTATACATTTTCAGCATAACTTCCTGCTTTGTACTCTATGCCTCTATTTAAGAAGCTCAAGATCTCATATGCTTTGTAGTCATTCTCTCAATATGTCCTGCCACCTTCAGAGATCTCTGCACATCCACACACAGGTCCATCTGTTCCTGCATACTCTTTAGAACTGTACCATTCTGTCTGCATAGCCTCACACTATTGCTCCTGCCAAAATGCATCACCTCACACTCCTCTGTATTAAATTCCACCTGCCACTTCTCTGCCCATTCTGATAGCCTATCTCTATCCTGTTGTAGGCAGTTTATATCATCCTCACTGTTTACCACTCCTCCAAGTTTGGTGTCATCGGCAAATTCTGAGATTCTGCTCTGAATTCCAAGATCGAAGTAATGGTTCAATTGAATCTGAATAGACTGTTACATGAAAGTCCATGTAAACCCCATCAGCACCATTGCCTTCATCAACTCTCTCTGTTACCACCTCAAAAAACACCAGCAAGTTAGTTAAACATGATTTTCCCTTAAGAAATCCATGCTGGCTTTCCGTTATTAACTCGCATTTGTCCATGTGACTATTGATTTTGTCCCAAATTATTTTTTCTAGAAGTTTTCCCACCACTGTAGTTCAACTGACTGGCCTGTAGTGGCTGGGCTTAATTTTACACCCTCTTTTGAACAAGGGTGTAACGTTTGCAATTCTCCAGCCCTCTGTCATAACCCCCGAGTCTAAGGAAGATTGAAAAATTATGGTCAGCGATTTCCACCCTCACTTCCCTCAGTATCCTTGGATGCATGTTGACTTGTCCTGGTTTTTATTCACTTTATGTACAGATAGCTAATCTAATACTTCCTCTTTCTCAATTTTAAACCAGTCTAGTATCTGACCTACCTCGTCTTTCAACATTGCCTGAGTTGCATCTTAGAATCATAGAAAGTTTATAGCACATAAAGAGACCACTTGGCGCATCGTGTCAATGCCAGCTGAAAACGATCCACCCATTCTAATCCCACCTTCCAGCATTTGATAGATTATGGTACATGAGGTGCATATTCCGTTTGGAATGAGTTGTGGGTTCCTGCCTTAACTACCCTTTCGGGCAATGAATTCCAGACTCCCACCACCCTCTGGGAGAAAGTAAAGTCCTCATCTCCCCTTTCGTCTTTCTACCAAGCACTTTAAATCTATGCCACTTCGTCACTGATCTCTCTGCTAAGGTGAATCGACCCTTCACCTCCACTCTATCCAGGCCCCACGCAATTTTGTACATTTGAATCACATTTCCCCTCTGCCTTCTCTGTTCCAAGGAGAACAGCCCCAGACTATACAACCTTTCCTGGTAGCTGACATGATCGAGGTTTACAAAGTTATGAGCGGCATGGACAGAGTGGATAGTCAGAAGCTTTTTCCCAGGGTGGAAGAGTCAGTTACTATTGGACATAGGTTTAAGGTACGAGGTGCAAAGTTTAGAGGGGATGTGCGAGGCAAGTTTTTTACATAGAGGGTGGTGAGTGCCTGGAACTTGCTGTCAGGGGAGGTGGTGGAAGCAGGTACGATAGCGACGTTTAAGAGACATCTTGACAAATACATGAACAGGATGGGAATAGAGGTATATGGGCCCCGGAAGTGCAGAAGGATTTAGTTTAGGCAGGCATCAAGATCGGTGCAGCTTTGGAGGGCCGAATGGCCTGTTCCTGTGCTGCACTGTTCTTTGTTCTTTCTTCTTTGTTATTCTGTGAGGTTGGACGATTCGGTGGTCTTCTGGCTGAAATTGTATTCCTGAAGTTTTTGGCTGGTTGAAGTGCATTTGTGGCAGGCACACATGGCTCAGTGTTTTCTTGGAGGCAGATCTGCAGGTGGCTTTCTTCCCCTGGTTACTCCATCTGCAGCTATCGGAAGGCTTGGAGGGCCCACAGTCGCATGTTTTTTTCAAACTTGTGATGTTATCTGGAGAGAGAGACGGACTGAGAGGTGCGGGGGTGGAGGGGGATGGAGCGGGGGCACAGCCCTTCTGCTTCTGCACAGTTTGAATCACTGGCTTGTCTGTCTTTGTCCAGGGGAAACTCCCAGCTTTCACAGAGATGGACAGAAGGTCTCATGACTGCCGCAGTGTAATCTTTGTACCCTTATAATGAGATTCAAGATTAGAAATTATATCTCCCCAGGGCTCAGAATACTGCTATTTACTGTTGGAGAAGATTGCTCTTTCAAAGTCAATGTGTCAGGATGGCCTCGTATGCCGTGTTAATGATTGTTAGCTTAGGTAAATGAAGCACTAGAGCAAGCCAGTGATTTGGGTCCTGGCTCATAATATATGTGTCTCCTGTTGGAGGCCTTGGAATGTGAAAAGGTGTTTCAGATAACAATTGTGGTGGCCATCTTGGCTGCCTGTTTTTTCAAGGTTAACTGCAGGATTTTCTCCATTAAATGTTTAGTGTAAGTTTCCAACTGATGAATTAAAATTCCTCATTTGGCACATCGTGTTATCTTGAAACCGCCGCAGCACATGGAAAGAAAAGTGAGAATAGGAACATTTCATGACAGAATTGTGGGAAGAAATAGAAGGAAACCCACATTCATTCTCAATAATAACTTCACAAATTCACACATTAATCTTGGATTTACTGCAGCTGACATTGTCTGTTACAGGTGTACTGATCTAATTGTGTTGGAGTTTTGACGAGGATGGTTATGTGTCAGATTTGATTCTGGCTGTTCTTGCTGAGTTCTGCTTTGAAATTGTTGGGTTTGATGAGCTTTGGGTTTGGGACCTGGTCATTGGGTTCTTCAGTGGGTAGATCCACACTGACCTTACTTTTAGCTTTCTGGTGAGGAACACAAGTGCTGTTTACTTTAGGATGTTTGCCGTTCCCTTTTCCCTTTACAATGGGGAGCATCTTTTTTCTGATCTGCCCTATGTCCTTGGGGACATTACCGCTCGCAAGTGTCTGTCCAACTTTCATTGCACTCTCTTGCGGCACTTTGACTAGGTAAGGCATCTCCCATACAATTGCCACCGTTTTTGGGAACTTTCCTTGCCCTTGCGCTTTTCTGTAAATGCTGTTCTGAGCCTTTTTAGGGTGCCTCTTTGACCTGCATTTAAGGAGGAGAGCGTGGGGTCTAATCTATCTAGCATTTCAGGGTTGACTAATCGGAGAGCAGGGGGTTCCAGTTGGGAGTACTCCTGGCCCTCCTCTAACCTGTCCTCACTGTCCTTTCCAATCCTTCGCTCCTGACTGTCTGACAGATCTGTACGTGTCTGTCCCCTCCTTAGCCTTTACTTGTTTTCCTTTCGTCTGGGTGTCAATTAAATAATTTACCTGAATTTTCCTTTTGTCACTCGATATGGACCACTGAACTGAGATTTCAGGGGTTCACCCTGAATTGGGAGTAGTAACAATACATGGTCTCTGGGCTGAAACGTTCCAGCCTTGACATTTCTGTCTCCTTATCTTTTCATAGCTGCCTGAGAGGTCATTAGGTGTTCCTGAGCCATTGCACAGGCTCTCGTGAGCCGCTCCCAGAGCATGGAAATGTCGTCTAAAATGGAAGACTCATCCCTGTGTCCCAAACACCTCTCCTTGATTCGTTTAAGAGGACCTCTCACCTTGTCTCCATAAACTAATTCAAACAGACTAAAGCCAGTGGAATCATTGGATAAGTCCCTGGTATCCAACAGGAGAAATCCCAACCCTTGTCCCAGTCATGGGGTAACTCATAGCAGTATGGCCTGATCATTGTCTTTAGGATCGGGTGGTACTGCTCCAAAGCCCCTTGTGACAGTGGGTGATAGGCTGCGGACTTTAGCAGGGTTATGTCCAGAATACCCATGACCTTTTCAAAAATACTGGACGTAAAATGTGTGCCCTGTTCCACCCGGATCTCAGCAGACAGCCCATATCGAGTAAAGAATTGGGTTAGCCCCTCCACCACTACCTTGGCAGAGATGGTTCTTCGGGCGAATGGCCTCTGGGAATTGGGTCACCACATCCATAATGGTGAGAAGATACTGGTAATCCCGTTTTGTTTTCAGTAGTTGTCCCACACAATTCACCAGCATTATGTTTAAGGGTTCCCCAAAAGTTGGTATGGGAATTAGGGGTGCAGGTTTTATTGCAGGTTGGGACTTCCCCAGAACCTGACATGTGTGAGCAGTTTTACAGAACTCCACCACATCTTTGTGGAGTTGTGACCAGTCAAAATACTGTATTATGCGGGCTTTGATTTTTCATGCAATGACATGTCCAGTCATTGGAATCTCGTGGGCCATTCTTGAAGAAATAGTAAGGTACCTCAGTGGCACCACTATCTGGTGAACCACTGTCCACTCTTCATCCACAGGTCTGTCAGGAGGTCTACACTTCCTCATCAGCACCTCATTCTTTAAATAGTAACACTCTGCAACTCCCTCTGCTTCAGTTTTAGTTTGGACATTCTGTGCTACTTTTTAACACTGGGTCAGGTTGTTGAGGCTCAACTAAGGAAAATCTGTTTAACACATCCTTTGGGTCCTCTAACATCCCAAAGAAGGTTTCAGACAACCAGACAGTAGGGTCATCCGTCTGCAGTGTTAGGCCAGGGGATTGTTTGGCCATGGACCGAGTCACCACACAATCAGGGAGAATGCCGGGGACCTTCTTCTGTAACTGCTCTATCTCCCGGACCTCTTTTGGTCTCTAAAGAACTACTGGGGAAGCTACCACCTTTTCCCCTGTCAGAGCATTACCCAGGAGCAGGTCGACCCATACACTGATAAACTAGGGACAATCCCGATGGTTACCAGTCCTGAAACTGGGTCACACTCCAAGTGCAGCTCATATTAAGGTGCATATACTGTCTTCCGATACCATTCGCTAACACTCCAGCATTCACTGCACTCTCTGGAGGAAAGGTCATGTATTTTCCCAGCAGAAGGGATTGGGTGGCTCCTGTATCCCTGAAAATGACTATGGACTTGCTTGCCTCAGTCGAGGTGTATGGGGTCACCTTTCCTTGGGAAAACATTCTGGTAACTCTCAGGGATTTTGTTAAGTTTTCCCGCAATTTCAGTGGTCGGTTTACTGGGTTTGATTGCTGCAGTGAAAGGCACAGCCTGATCTGCCGTGCTTTCCATCAGGGCCCCTTTTCCTGCACTGATCTGGTGGACCCTGATTAACGCTACAGGTTTTCCCATAACGTCCAGCATTCAGCTCGATTGTGACCTGCCTTATTACAGTGGAAACACATAGGTCTCGGCCATTCCTCCTGCTCTCAGTAATATCCAATTTGGCCTGAGGAGGGTCCCCTGTGTGTCCAGCCTTTCCTTCTTGCCCATGGCTGTTCGGGCTCCTATCACCCTCCCACCTTTTATTCTCGGGTCTTTGGAGTGACTGGGGAAGTGTTTACATTTGGGGTAAGGCCTTGTGTCCCAAGGAAAAGTCATCGGCCAGAATTGCAACCTGTCTGGCTCTTTGAACCTTTTGTTCCTCTATGTGGGTTTTAATGGGAGGTGGCCTGCCTTAATACAGTGGAAACTCCTGGAGAAGGATCACCATTCTGAGGTTTTCATATGTGGGCTCTATCTTGAGTCTCCATATCTACTGGTCAAAAGTAAACTCAAAAATGCATTGCAAAATCTTCTATAGGTACGTATAAAGGAAGCATTTAGCAAAGACAAATGTGGGCCCATTACAGGCAGAGTCAGGAGAATTTATAATGGAGAATAGAGAAATGGCAGAGAAGCTAAATGATTATCTTGTGTCTTTCTTCACTGTGGAAGATACAAGAAATCTCCCAGAATTAGAGATCCAATGGATTTGGGAGAATGAGGAATTGAGGGAAATTAGTATTAGTAAGAAGTTGTATTGGCGAATTTAATAGTGCTGAAGGTTGATAATTCATCAAGATCTGATATTCTACATCCCAGAGTGTTGAAGGAAGTAGTTATGGGGATTGTAGACATATTGGTGATCCACTTTCAAAATTCTATCAATTCTGGAACGCTTCCTGCAGATTGGAAGGTCGCAAATGTCACCCCACTATTTAAGAAGGGAGGGAAAGAGAAAATTGGGAATTACAGACCTGTTAGGCTTCCATCAGTACGAGGGAAAGTGCTAGAATCTATTCTAAAGTATGTGATAAATGGATCTGATTGGGCAGAGTCAACATGGATTTATGAATAGGAAATCATTGATGCCAAACCTGTTGGAGGTTTTTTAGGATGTTACTCACAGAATAGAAAAGGGGAGCCGGTGGATTTTCAGAATGCATTTGATAAAGTGCCCCACTGGAGCTTGGTAAGCAAAATTAAAACACATGGGAAAGGAGGTAATATACTGACATGCAGTAGGGATTGGTTAACAGGCAGGAAACAGAGAGTAGGAATAAACGGGCCATTCTTGCGTTGGCAGGATGTGACTAGTGGGGTGCCAAAGGGATGTGTGCTTGGGCTCCAGCTGTTCACAATATATATCGATGATTTGGATATGGGGACCAAAGTAATATGTTCAAGTTTGCAGATGACACAAAACTAGGTGGGAATGTGAGTTATGAGGAAGATGCAAAACGGCTTCAAGGGGATTTGGACAGACTTAGTGAGTGGGCAAGAACATGGCAGATGGAATATAATGTGGAAAACTGTGAGGTGGGCCACTTGGGTAGAATGAATAGATGTGCAGAGTATTTCTTAAATGGTAAGAGATGAGAAAGTGTAGATGTACAAAGGGACCTGGGTGTCCTTGTCAATAGGTCACTTAAAGCTAACATGCAGGTGCAGCAAGCAATTAGGAAGGCTAATGTATGTTACTTTTATCGTTAGAGGATTTGAATACAGGAGTAGTGAAGTCTTGATTCAATTGTATAGAACCTTGGTTAGATCGCACCTGGAGTACTGTGTGCAGTTTTGGTCCCCTTATCTGAGGAAGGATATTATGACCATGGAGGGACTGTAACAAAGATTCACCAGACTTGTTCCTGGGATGGCAGGACTGTTCTATGGAAAGGGATTGAAGAAACTGAACATGTATTCTCTCGAGTTTCGAAGAATGAACGGTGATCTCATTGAAACCTACAAAATACTTAAAGGGATAGACAAGGCAGCTAAGATGTTTCCCCTGGTTGGGGAGCCAGAACCAAGGGACACAATTTCAAAGACACTTAGGACAGAGATGACGAGTAATTTCTTTACTCAGAGGGTTGTGAACCTTTGGAATTCTTTACCCCAGAGGGCTATGGAAGCGCAGTCATTGAGTATGTTTAAAACAGAGATTGACAGATTTCTAAATACCACTGACATAAGGGGATATGAGGATAGTGTGGGGAAAAGGCATTGAAGAGGATGATCAGCCAGGATCATATTGAATAGTCGAGAAGGATCGATGGGCTGAATGGTTGAATTCAGCTCCTATGTTCCTATATTCCTTAGCTGCGTAACTCCTTCAAACTCGAGGTCAGTTTAGTCAGGCTGCTTTCCGAGGGTTCAGAATCATTGGCGGTTCACTTCCGATACTATCTCATGTACACCCAGGATAGCATTTTTAGTCACCTCATAATCTAATGAACTTTTATCTGGCAGCAGTGAATAAACCCCATGGGCTTTCCCTGTTATTATGTTTTGTAAAAACAGCATCCAGCTGTCTTCCGGCCATTTCAGCTGCTTTGCAAGCTTATCTAAAGTGATGAAAAATTCTCCCACATCCTCCTCATTGAACTTTGGAATGAACTGGGAGAAGTTTAAGAGTTCAGCACATGGTACTGAGCTGGGGGCAGCTCCCACACTGGCTGTGCCTTCACCAGGTGCACTGGGTCTTCATCGAGTTGTTTGAGCCACCTTAACTCCCTTTCCTCCTTCTCCTTCTGGAACACTCTTACTTATTCCCTTTATTGACACTCACTCTGCTCTTTCTCACGCTCTCTGGAATTCTAATTCTCGTCTCTTCTGTTCTAGTTTTACCTTAGCTAACATTACTCTATCTGTTAGTGATTCTAACTCTGTTTGAGTCTTCAGCTTCAAGTGAAAAATGGTTGGCCACAAGTCTTAGGATTTCGGGTTTCCTAGCTTTGGACGGAGAGTAATCCCTAACTGTCCTGCTACATTACTCAACTTTTCAACAGAGAGGGGTTTTAGCCTGCACCAAGTTACTTCACTCTATATGTAACTCCCTTATTGCGAATCTACCTCCTTTATTCAAAAAAGGTGAGAGACGGAAAGCATGACAAATTATGAGGGCACAGATAGGGTAGATAGGAAGAAACCTTTTCCCTTCGTGGAGGTGTCAGTAACCATGGGGCATTGATTTAAGTTAAGGGGTAGGCGGTTGAGAGGTGATTTGAGGGAGAAAAATTCACCGAGAGGGTGGTTGGAATCAGGAACACACTACCTGAAGGGGTGGAAGAGGCAGGACCTTTACAAGATTTAAGAAGTATTTAGATTAGCACTTGAAGTGCCAGAGCATACAAGGTTACTGGACTGGTGCTGGAAAATGGGATTAAAATGGACAGGCTTGATGGCCGACAAGGACACACTGGTCCGAATGGACTGTTTCTGTCCTGTGTAACTCTGTGACTCTATGACACTTCCAATTTCTCGTTTGTCGTTGGGTTACGATCTCGAGAACCTCCACATTTCAGTTACAGCCAGGTGAGGAGAGGTCTCAGTCTCCCCTCTTGTCCTATCTTTCATTTGTTCGCAACTGGATTTATTCCTTTTTAGCAGTGGACGTGCTGACTACCTCAGTGAGTATTTTACCTTTTACCTTTATTGTGATCGTGAAAGAACCAATCGGACAGGTTTTCTTGAGTTTAAACAAGAGGTGAGTTTATTATACTTAACAATCTAAACTGGATCAGAATAAAATAATAAAAATATACGGTGCACATTCAAGTGCACACTCATAGGCAAATCACACAAATAAGTAAGAGAGAGAGATAACATTTTTTAAATTTGTATTCGAGTCTATAAAAAATTTAAGTCAGTGAGATTGGATAATTCTGTGGTCTGCGCCTTTGCCATCCTTATTTATGAGTTTCATGTCATCTGCAAGCATTGAAATTATGTTTTTTACATACAAGTCTCTATCACTTGTACATCTATCTACAAGTCAGGAAGAGCACTGATTCTAATACTAACCCCTGAGAAACAACACTGAATACTCCCCCTCCACCAGTCAGAACAATGACCGTTCATCACTTCTCTCCACTTTCTTTCCCTGAGTCAGTGTCATATCCACGCTATGACTGTCACATTAATCCATGTGCTCCATTTTTCATAGAACATAGAACAGAGAACATTACAGCGCAGTACAGGCCCTTCGGCCCTCGATGTTGCGCCGACCTGTGAAACCATCTGACCTACACTATTCCATTTTCATCCATATGCCTATCCAATGACCACTTAAATGCCCTTAAAGTTGGCGAGTCTACTACTGTTGCAGGCAGGGCGTTCCACGCCCCTACTACTCTCTGAGTCAAGAAACTACCTCTGACATCTGTCCTATATCTATCACCCCTCAACTTAAAGCTATGTCCCCTCGTGTTTGTCATCACCATCCAGGGAAATAGACTCTCACTATCCACCCTATCTAACCCTCTGATTATCTTATATGTCTCTATTAAGTCACCTCTCCTCCTCATTCTCTCCAACGAAAACAACCTCAAGTCCCTCAGCCTTTCCTCGTAACACCTTCACTCCATACCAGACAACATCCTAGTAAATCTCCTCTGCACTCTTTCCAAAGCTTCCACATCCTTCCTATAATGCGGTGACCAGAACTGTACGCAATACTCCAGGTGCGGCCGCACCAGAGTTTTGTACAGCTGCAGCATGACCTCGTGGCTCCGAAACTCGATCCCCCTACTAATAAAAGCTGACACACCATATGCCTTCTTCACAGCCCTATTAACCTGGGTGGAAACTTTCAGGGATTTATGTACCTGGACACCAAGATCTCTCTGCTCATCTACACTACCAAGAATCTTTCCATTAGCCCAGTACTCTGCATTCCTGTTACTCCTTCCAAAGTGAATCACCTCACACTTTTCCGCATTAAACTCCATTTGCCATCTCTCAGCCCAGCTCCGCAGCCTTTCTATGTCCCTCTGTAACCTACAACATCCTTCGGCACTATCCACAACTCCACCGACCTTCGTGTCATCTGCAAATTTACTAACCCACCCTTCTACACCCTCATCCAGGTCATTTATAAAAATGACAAACAGCAGTGGCCCCATTTGCCATCAACCACCACCCTCTGTCTTCTTTCAGCTAGCCAATTTCTGATCCAAAGCTCTAAATCACCTTCAATCCCATACTTCCGTATTTTCAGCAATAGCCTGCCGTGGGGAACCTTATCAAACGCCTTACTGAAATCCATATTCACCACATCCACTGCTTTACCCACATCCACCTGTCTGGTCACCTTCTCAAAAAACTCAATAAGGTATGTGAGGCACGACCTACCTTTCACAAAACCGTCCTGACTATCGCGAATGAACTTATTCTTTTCAAGATGATTATAAATCCTATATCTTATAACCTTTTCCAACATTTTACTCACAACCGAAGTAAGGCTCACAGGTCTATAATTACCAGGGCTGCCTCTACTCCCCTTCTTGAACAAGGGGACAACATTTGCTATCCTCCAGTCTTCCAGCACTATTCCTGTCGACAATGACGACATAGAGATCAAGGACAAAAGCTCTGCAATCTCCTTCCTGGCTTCCCAGAGAATCCTAGGATAAATCCCATCTGGCCCAGGGGACTTATCTATTTTCACACTTTAAAAAATTGCTATTCCAAAATTTTCATAACGAGTCTATGACATGTCATTTGATCACAGGCCTTTTGAAAGTCTGTATACATAACACAAAACACACTATCCTCTTCAACACTCAGTTATGTTATCAACGAACTTGATCATGATTATCAGACGTGATTGGTCATTAACCTATCCGTGCTGTTTGTTATTTATTATACCATGTTTTTCCAAGAAAGACATATGTTTGTACAGGGTTATGGCCTCTAGAAATTTCCAACCACTGACATTAGACTGACTGGTCAGTAGTTGCAGGGTTCAGTTCATGTCTCCTTTTGTAAGCAGGTTGTAACATTTACAACCCTCCAGTCCTCTGTCAGCACTCCCAGATCCAAGGAGGATTGAAAGCTTCTGGCCAGTGCCTCTGCTATTTCCACCATTCCTTTTTTCAACAAACCTCATATATCCCAACTAGACATAGGAACACTTCCACACTATTGTGGTACAAAAATTGTTGGAGAAAAAGGGGTTAACTGAACCTGTTTGTTCATTGACTGTAATTAATGTCAGTCACTATGGACACTAATTGTGTCACTGGAGGTTTTCCCTGTTCTATTAATAAGGGAGTCCTTTCAATGTGTTAACTCATAGTGTCAGTGGGAGCATTACCCCCGGCACTAACAGAGATCCATGGCTGCAGAGAGAGACAGAGATTGGATCGATCAGAATCTCGGAACAATTGATAAGAATATTGCAACAATGGGTCAGAATCTGAGGACAATAGATTGGAATATTACAACAATGGACAGCAGGACTTTCTCCTTTTGGTTTGGCTTGGTTACTGCTGATTATGTTTGGATGATATTAGAATTTCGGATCTATTATGCTCTGAAAATGATTGAAACGATTTACTATCCCATCCTCGCGATTGTTGGTGTCCCTGGTAAGTCTCTGTATCCAACCATTAGATCTATAAACCACATTTCACTGATTTAGTTTTCTTGTCATGTAAATCTTTGGAAGACGTAAGCCACTGCGTTCAGTCTCTGTCACAAAGTCCACACTATATCCACTATCTGTATTCCCCTACCTATCCAATGTCTGAGGCTGAAAGAGACTGTTTGGAACCTCTGTTTTATATTTATACCTGAGATGAGTTCATCGCCATATTCCCCCCCACACCAACCCGACCTACTACCACCTCTGTAACATCACCCATCATCACCTCTGCCTCAGCCCATCTGCTGAATAAGCCCTCATCTGTGCCTTTGTTAAATCCACACTTGAATATTCCAATTCTATCCTGGTCACCCTCCCAGTTATAAACCTTTGCTGACTGTCTCCTAACTCACACCAAATCCTGATCACCCATCACCCCTGTACTCACTGATCTACATTGGCTCCCGGTCTGGCAGCACCTTAATTTTAATATTCTCATGGTCTCACCCTTCCAATTAATCCCATTTCCCTTCCATTTCACATATTATTGAAAACATTATGCCGTCAAGTCTTTTCCCATTTCCCTTTTTGAAGTGAGTTGCTTTCACTCCATATCTTCCTCTGCTGTGATTTTCACTCTGTGGCAGCACTGGTGCCAATGCGATGAAACCTGGATAGAGAAAATGATGTGCACTGCACAGCCAGCCACTTCTCGTGTCTCCAGCATAGTGCCCCATGCTGGGAAGGGATCTAGCCTGGGTATACCATGCATGTGCTGTTAGTGTGAGGAAGGGTTTGAATTGACGTCAATCAGCTAATCCGACATCTTTGATGTATATCTTTGACACTTTGTCTGTGCATGTCCACTGACTGCCTGTGTTAGTACTCTCAGCTGAAAGTACATTCAGCAGCATGAAGAACCCCCTCTAGTGTTATTTAAAAGGACCAGACATCCAACTTACAGGTGAGGGGCTTTTGACTTACTTCTGCTATTGTAAAGTTAGTGGCGGTGCTGTGGATGGTTTTCTGGAGGTCGTGTTGGGAGCTGCTGCAAAGATTCAGTGAAAAAAGAGGATTTGTGACCCAACTCTGGACGAGGTATGGGGACTGTAGTTACAGTGCCTCTGGGTCTGTAACATGACCAACAAATGGAGCAGAGGCTGCAGAGAGGGGAAGCTCTGTAAAGCGGGAGGACAAAAGGGTTCTTCCCTACCCAGCCTTGGTTTTCCAAGAGCACTTTTCCCACCTACACCTAACCCAGGAGCAGTGTGTGAGGTGAATCAGAATCAATAAGGAGGTGGTCACAGAGCCGTGTCCACTCCTGTAACATGAACTGAAGCCTCACACAAGGATGAGGACGGAGCTGTCAATGGTTGATATGGTCTGACTTTCATTGGACTTCGATGTATCTTTGAAAATTGATAATCAAACAAACTTAAAAGCTTTGTATCTGAATGCAGGAATCATTCAGAATAAAATAAATGAGTTAACAGCACAAATGAAGACGAATGGGTATGATTTATTGGCGATGACTGATACGTGGTTGCAGGGAATTCAGGTATGGGAATTGAATATCCAAGGGTACTTAGTATTTTGGAAGGATAGACAGGAAGGAAAAGGAAGAGGTGTAGCATTGTTAGTAGAGAAAAATATCAGTACTATGGTGAGAAATGATATAGGCACTGGAGATCAAGACGTAGATTAAGTGTGCGTAGAAATAAGTAATAGAAAGGGGAAGAAGTCACTGGTGGTAGTAATCTATAGTTCCCCAAACAGTAGTCCCGCAGTGGGGAACAGTATAAACCAAGAAATACTGTGAGAACTTGTGAGAAAGGAACGGCAAGGGTGATTTTAATATGTATATAGACTGGATTAGTCAAATTGGCAAAGGTAGCCCCGAGGGAGAGTTCATTGAATGCATTAGAGATTGTTTTTTGGAGCAATATGTTGTTGAACGAAACCAGGGAGCAGGCTATTCTAGATTTGGCATTGTGAAATGAGGTGGGATTAACTAATGATCTCATAGTTAAGGATCCTCCACGGAACAGTGATCATATCTTGCTGGAATTTCAAATCCATTTTGAGGGCGAGAAACTGGAGTCCCGCTCCAGCGTTCTGGAGTCAAACAAAGGTAATTACATAGACATGAGGACTGATTTGGCCCTCGTGGACTGGGCAGGAAGACTAAAAGGGAGGAAAGTTGATGGGCAGTGGCAGATGTTTCAGGAGAAATTCAATTCCTCCCAACTAAAATGTATTCCAAAGAGGAAGAAAGATTCGAAGAGGGGGAAAGACATCCATGGCTAAGCAAGGAAGTTAAGGATAACATAAAGACAAAGACTAAGGCTTACCATATTGCAAAGGCCACTGGCAGGCTGGAGGATTGGGAAATATTTAAAGATCAACAAAGGGTTACTAAAAAATAAATAAAAAGTGAAAAAGTACATTATGAAAGAAAATTAGCACAAAATATAAACGCGGATAGCAAAAGCTTCTTTAAGTATATGAAAGGTAAGAGAGTAGCTAAAGTGAATATTGGTCCCTTGGAGGATGAGACTGGGATGTTGATAGAGGGGGACACAGAAATGGCGGAGACACTAAATCAGTATTTTGCCTCAGTTTTCACGGTGGAGGACACTAGTACCATCTCTATAGTAACAGGTAATGTAGAAGTTACAGAAAGAGAGGAATTTAGAACAATCATAATATGGGGAGGCGGTGGTGTAGTGGTATTGTCACTGGACTAATAAACCAGGGACCCAGGGTATTGTTCTGGGGACATGGGTTCGAATCCCACCACAGCAGAAGGTGGACTTTGAATTCTATTAATAAATCTGGAATTAAAAGCTAGTCTGGTGATGGCCATGAAACCATTGTCGATTGTTGTAAAAACCCATCTGGTTCACTAATGTCCTTAACGGAAGGAAATCTACTGTCCTTACCCTGACTCCATACCCACAGCAATATGATTGACTCTTACATGCCCTCTGACGTGGCCTAGCAAGGCACTCAGTTGTAACTAATTACTACGGAGTCAATAAAAAGGAATGAAACTGGACGGACCACCCAGCATTGACCGGGAATGACCACGACAAAGCCAGCCCTGTCCACCCTGCGAAGTCCTCCTGACTAACATCTGGGGGCTTGTTGGGAGCCCAGCCGAAGTTGGGAGAGCTCTCCCACAGACTATTCAAGCAACAGCCTGTAAAAGCCATACTCACGGGCAATATCTCAGACACTGCCATCATCATCCCTGGGTATGTCCTGTCCCACCGGCAGGACAGACGCAGCAGAGGTACAGTGGCATACAGAAGGGACGGATTTGCCCTCAACAACGACCCTGGACCCCACGAAGTCTCATGGCATCAGATCAAACATGGACAAGGAAACCTCCCGCTGATTACCACCTACCGCCCTCGCTCAGCTGATGAGTCAGTATTCCTCAATGTTGAACAGCACTTGGAGGAAGCACTGAGGGTGGCGAGGGCACTAAATGTATTCTGGGTGGGGGACTTCAATGTCCATCACCAAGAGTGGCTCGGTAGCACCACTAGTGACCTCGTCCTCACCAATCCGCCTGCCGCAGATGCATCTGTCCATGACAGTGTTGGTAGGAGTGACCACTGCACAGTCCTTGTGGAGATAAAGTCCCAACTTCCCATTTGGGATTCCGTCCATCGTGTTGTGTGGCACTACCACCGTGCTAAATGGGACAGATTTCGAACAGATCGAGCAATGCAAAACTGGACATCCATGAGGCGTCGTGGGCCATCAGCAGCAGCAGAATTGTACTCAACCACAATCTGTAACCTCATGGCCCGGCATATTCCCCATTCTACCATTACCATCAAGCTAGGAGACCAACCCTGGTTCAATGAAGCGTGCAGGAGGGCATGCTAGGAGCAGCACCAGGCATACCTCAAAATGAGGTGTCAACCTGATGAAGCTACAACCCAGGACTGTCTGCGTGTAAAACTGCGTAAGCTAAGCGAACAGAGCTAAGCGAACCCAGAAGCAATGGATCAGGCCTAAGCTCTGCAGTCCTGCCACATCCAGCCCTGAATGGTGGTGGGCAATTATCCAACTACCTGGAGGAAGTGGCTCCACAAATATCGCCATCCTCAATGATGAGGGAGCCCAGCACATCACTGTGAAAGGTAAGGCTGAAGCATTTGCAACAATCTTCAGCCAGAAGGGCCTAGTTGAGGCTGATTTCGGCCTCCTCCTGAAGTCCCCAGCATCACAGATGACAGACTTCAGCTAATTTGATTCATTCCACGTGATATCAAGAAAAGACTGAAGGCATTGGATACTGAAAAAGCTATGGTGCCCTGACAATATTCCGGCAGTAGTACTGAAGACCTGTGCCCAGAACTTGCCGCACCCCTAGCCAAGCTGTTCCAGTACAGCTAAAACACTGGCATCTACCCTGCAATGTGGAAAATTGCCCAGGTATGTCCTGGACACAAAAAGCAGGACAAATCCAACTCGGCCAATTACCGCCCCATCAGCCTCCTCTCAATCATCAGTACAGTGATGGAAGGTGACTTCAACAGTGCCATCAAACGACACTTGCTCGGCAAGAACCTGTTCAGTGATGCTCAGTTTAGGTTCCACCAGAGCCATTCAGCTCCTGACCTCATTAAAGCCTTTGTTCAAACATGAACAAAAGAGCTGAACTCAAGAGGTGAGGTGAGAGTGACTGCCCTTGACATCAAGGCAGCATTTGACCGAGTATAGCATCAAGGAGCCCCAGCAAAACTGAGGTCAATGGGAATCAGGGGAGAGCCCTCCGCTGGCTGGATTCAAAACTAGAGCAATGGAAGATGGTTGTGATTGATGGAGGTCAATCTTCTGATCTCCAGGACATCACTGCAGGAGTTCCTCAGGGTAGTGTCCTCGGCCCAACCATCTTCAGCTGATTCATCAATGACCTTCCATCAATCATAAGGTCAGAAGTGGGGATGTTCGCTGATGATTGAACAATGTTCAGCACCCTTCGTGACTTCTCAGATACTGAAAAGCAGTATGTGTAGAAATGCACCAAGACATGGACAATATCCAGGCGTGAGCTAAGTGTCAAATAACATTCGTGCCATACAAGTGCCAGATAATGAGCGATTCCAACAAGAGAGAATCTAACCATCTCCCTTTGACATTCACTGGCATTACCATCGCTGAATCCCCCACTATCAACATCCTGAGGGCTACCATTGGCCAGAAACTGAACTGGAGTAGCCATAGAATTACCGTGGCTACAAGAGCAGGTCAGACGCTAGGAATCCTGAGGCGAGTAACTCACCTCCTGACTCCCCAAAGCCTGTCCACTATCTACAAGGCACAAGTCAGGAGTGTGATGGAATACTCTCCACTTGCCTGGATGGGTGCAGCTCCAACAACACTCAAGAAGCTCAACACCATCCAGAGCAAAGCAGCCTACTTGATTGGCCCCCCCATCCAGCAACATTCACTCCCTCCACAACCGACGCACAGTAGCAGCAGTGTGTACCATCTACAAGATGCACTGCAGCAATGCACCAAGGCTCCTTAGACAGCACCTTCCAAACCCACGACCTCTACCAACTAGAAGGATAAGGGTATAAAATGATTGGGAACACCACCACCTGAAAGTTCCCCTCCAAGTCACACACCATCCTGACTTGGAACTATATCGCTGTTCCTTTACTATCGCTGGGTCAAAATCCTGGAACTCCCTTCCTAACAGCACTGTGGGTATACCTAACCCAAGTGGACTGCAGCGTTTCAAGAAGGCAGCTCACCACCACCTTCTCAAGGGCAATTCGGGATGGACAATAAATGCTGGCCTAGCCAGCGACGCCCACATCCCATGAATGAATAAAAAAAAGTCACGAGGGAAATGGTACTGAACAAACTATTGTGATTGAAGGCAGACAAATCCCCAGGGCCTGATGGCCTACATCTTAGGGTCTTAAAGGAAATAGCAGCGGAGATAGTGGATCCATTGGTTATAATATTCCAAGATTCCCTGCATGCGGGAAAGGTTCCAGTGGATTGGAAAAATGCCTGTATAACGCCCTTATCCAAAAAGTGAGGGAGGCTTAATGTAGGAAACAGTAGACCAATTAGTTTAACATCTATCGTTGGGAAAGTGTCACAATCCATTTTTAAGGAAGTAATAACAGGACATTAAGAAAGTCAAAAGCAACCCATCAGAGTCAGATTTTCTGAAGGGTAAATCGTGTTTGACGAATTTGCGAGAGTGCTTCGAAGCTGTGACAAGAAATGTGGAAAATGGGGATCCTGTCGATGTATTCTATCTAGACTTCCAGAAGGCATTTGATAAGGTGCCACACAAAAGGATAATACACAAGGTAAGATCACATGGTGTTAGGGGCAATTTGTTAGCTTGGATAGATGATTGGCTAACCAACAGAAAACAGAGAGTCGGGATTAATGAGTCTTTTTCTGGTTGGCAAGATGTAATTAGTGAGGTGCCTCAGGGTTTGGTCCTTGGGCCCCAACTATTTACAATCTATCTCAATGACGGATGCAGGGATAGAAGGTACTATTGCCAAATTTGCAGATGACACTTAAATAGATTGATTAGTAAGTTGCAATAAATACATAAGAAATTTACAAATTGATATGGATAGGTTTGGGGAATGGGACAAAATTTGGCAGATGGACTTTAACGTGGTTAAGTGTGAGGTTATCCATTTTGGTCAGAAAAATAGAAAGGTAAATTATTATCTAAATGGAGAGAAACTTCAGAGTACTTCGGTGCAGAGAGATCTGGGTGCCCTCGTGCATGAATCACAGAAAACTAGTTTGCAGGTACAGCAGGTGATAAGGAAAGCAAATTGAATGTTGGCATTTATTGCTAAAGGAATAGAATGTAGGGAAGTGTTGCTGCACCTGTACAAGGTATTAATGAGACCGCACCTGGAGTATTGCGGACAGTTTTGGTCTGCTCACTTGAGGATGGATGTAGTTGCATCGGAGACAGTTCACAGGAGGGTCACGGGATTGAATCCAGGGATGAGGGGTTTGTCTTATGAAGAGAGATTAAGCAGTTTATTCCTTTACTCTCTAGAGTTTAGAAGAATGAGATGAGATCTAATGGGGTATATAAGATCATTAAAGGATTGATAAAGTAGACGTAGAGAAGATGTTTCCTCTTGTGGGGCAATCTAGAACGAGAGGTCATAGTATTAGGATAAAGGGGGTGCAGATATAAAACAGAGATGAAGAGAAATTTCTTCCCTCAAAGAGTTGTGAGTCTGTGGAATTCACTACCCCATAGTGCGGTGGATGCCGGGACTTTCAGTACATTTAAGGAGGAGATGGACAGATTTTTATTAGAAATGGGTTGAAGCGTTATGGAGAACGGGCAGAAAAGTGGAGTAGAGGCCGAGATGAGATCAGAAATGAAAATATTGAATGGCAGAACAGGCTCGAGGGGCTGAACTGCCTACTCCTGCTCCTAGTTCTTATGTTCTTATCAGGATTGATCCAGGCAAGAGCGGCTGAAGGATCCATTATCTCTCTCTATGTTGTCTATTGATGCATCTGCTGTGTGACGGAGACCACCTATGTCGGGTAAGGTGAATTATACCGTCTGCTACCTCAGCAGGGAGAAGCAGGATGAGAGGTCCCGTGGCTTTGTCAGGATAGCAGAATTCCTGATGGTGTAGGTATCTCTGCGGGGCCCCCATGTCAATGGGGAGAGGCACAGGAACTGAAACAACTCTCACTCCATTGATGTACAGTTGGTGTGTGAGCATGCCCAGTACATCATGTTGGTTAATGTCCACTATCCTAGCAGCAGCCACCATACCTTCATTCTGAAGCAGTCAGCCATTCCCAACACTTCAGGCCTCCATGCAGAACCAGAATGTGGCTCATGACCTCTAAACTCTAGACACCCCTTCCCCCACACAAAACCACCAGGTGAAGCAATGATTCCGATGTCTGAACCGCTCGGGGGGAGTCCACCAGTACACACTGGATCAGGTGTCCAAGTTCATGGTGTTCTGCTGCACCCTTCATGATCCTCACCATCATGAGGACACAGGCATTGGCACCAGGAATCCGGAGGCCAACTCAGGAGGAGGAGGAGGCAGGGAGTATACTTCCTGGATGACTTCGACCCGGACAGGCTGTCGGAGAGTCCCTGCTAAGATTCCGGTTCGCATCGGACAACCTCCCTTTCCCATCTTGGATCCCCCATTCTCCACCATTACACCCATCTGAGACGCCCCATCACAGTGTCCCCTTTATCACCATCCTGCAACAAACACCACCAACACAAACCTTTTTATTAACATCTTTATCCAACAACACATCCAATTGTACCAACAAAACTGAACTATTCACCCTTGTGTATTCCCTTAGTGCCTGTCTTGTGGATTTCCTCAACTTGCCTAGTTCTCCTACACAGTGTTTCCCCAGTGGCTGCAGCGTGGCTGAGTTTCACTGGGGGTGACCGCAGATGGCCTTGCAGGACGTCCTCGTGCAGCTCTGTGACTTGAAGGCTCGGATTCGGATTTCAACACCTCGACATGGGCAGCAGCTCCAGCAATGTTCACATCTGAGTCCTGTGTATTATAACTCGTTTGTGACCTCGTCCTCCGGTGAGCTGACACATGAACTATCCTTTCCCCCTGGCCTGGCTGCAGCTCACTCGTGCTCGGTGACTCACCACATGCAGATTCCGACTCTATATCAGCCTCTAAGTTACACGCACTGTAAGTATTTGATCTGGTGACTGTGAGTATCAGACCAAGTGATGGGTCTTCACCATCAGTGCTGTGCTGCTGCTCTCTTTCTATCTCCTGGAGCTGCTGTGACTGGGAAGCTGGCATTATTGGGTTATCATTGGAAAGTATAACATCAGAAGGGGAGGGTTGGGGTGAGGGATTGTGGGTGATGGAAAGCAGGAGGTCCATGATCCCACCATCTGCAGCTTGTACATCATCATTTATGACGTTTACCAGTTCTGACGAAGGGTCACAGATCTGAAACATTAACAGTGTTTCTCTCTGCGCCGATGCTGCCAGATCCACTGAGTATTTCCAGCACTTTCTGTTCTCTTCCCTGAGCTCTGGAATTCTGTTCCTAAACCCTAAATACAGTAAGTTGCAGAGAGTCCAGTTTTAGGGAGTACTACTTGTACAGAGTACTAAATACAATAAAGTTAGTTAACTGTTGCATTTAGCATTTCACTTAATTTTATTCTGAACTTCTAGTTTCTTTGTGACAGCTGGACAGTTCATTGATTCGCATGGAATAAGAGGGTCAGTGTCAGCTTGGATACAAAATATAAACTGGCTTAATGAGAGAAAACGGTGAGTTGTGGAAAACAGTTGCTTTTTTCAGACTGGAGGAAGGCAGACAGTGGTGTTTCCCCAAGGGGCAGTGCTTGGACCACTGATATTTTTCTGATATATATAAATAATTTGGATATTGGAACACAGAACACTCAGATCGAGGGA
The DNA here is from genome assembly GCF_036365525.1 of Heterodontus francisci. NCBI lineage: Eukaryota > Metazoa > Chordata > Chondrichthyes > Heterodontiformes > Heterodontidae > Heterodontus > Heterodontus francisci. Next base: position 402,895 of record NW_027140130.1, on the reverse strand, counting down.
GCTTCTGCTCATATCCACCATTCCCAGTTCCTGCTTTAGAGCCATAGACTCAACGGCTGTAAGGTACCTCTGTGTGGTTGTGGTGGTGACATCTCTCTCACTGTCAGTGACTGTGGTTAGTCTTGTTCTTCGACTGGTCTGCAGTTTAGGCCCAGGTTAGTACATACCCTGGTAATTTCCAGTTATCTTGTCGTCCTTGTATGGAGGAGATTGAGCAGAGACTGTGAGGCTCACAAATATGTTGTCTGAAGAAGAACCGGGATATCTGACTTTGTGCTTGGAGACAGCAGCCACTACTGCCCATTGTTGACTGATTGTGTCTGAAACTGTCGGATTTTATCTCAACACAGGGTATGGTCAGCTTCAGGGGAGGCAGAGCTTTAACACGGGTCTAATTCCCTCATAGCCCCTCCTCACATCTTCTAACTCCTCCCCTAGTCTGGGACTTTCTGCCTGTAACTCAGTGTTTTGGTCCAGTATTTGTTATAATTTTCTCTGTGGATAATATACTCCGTCATGTGGCTCCTGATCCTGCAGTAACTGATTGTACAGGATGCCAATGTTCTCCTACCAACCTTCATTTTCCTTCTGTAAATTGTCCATCTCATCCTTCAATTCTTTGTGTCTTTTATTTAACCGTCAGGTGCAGAGATGTGCCCCATTTACCAACTTATCTCAAACCTTTTTTATCTTAAATTTGTATTTCTGGACATCCTCAGATATTCTATTGAGAATTAAATCGTCATCCCCATCACACTGCTCGATAATCCTTAGGATGTCCGTCTCCCCAGTTGTGCCTGTTTTTTTTTTATCTGCCAGGTTATCAATTGACTATTTCCTGTGATATGCTAATGACATTGTATTTCTGGTTTTACTTATTCAAACTCTCTTAAAGCTCCCCCCACCAACCCCCCCACCGCCCCCCCCCCCACCCCCGGGCACCACCACCCCCCCCCCACCCCCCGCTCTTAGTGATGAGCACACCGTGTTCTGGTGTAAGCTTTCTTTCTATCTCGAGATGCCCAAACCAGTCCCAATGACGATCACACGTGTTTCACTGTACATTCTCTCTCTCTGTGACAACTCCCTGCCCAGTCTCTGCAATAACCCCAAGTTTTTGACCTATTCTAATCTTTCTCTGTCTCCAAATCTCCTACCCATTCGAGCAATGATCACTCAACTGAGTTAGTCATTTCAACTCTGGACGAGGTTTGGGGCCTGTAGTTACAGTGTCTCTGGGTCTGTAACATGAACAACAAATGGAGCAGAGGCTGCAGTGAGGGGATGCTCTATAAAGAGGGAGGAGGAAAGGGATCTGCCCTACCCACCCAGTGTTTTCCTACACCTAACCCAGAAGCAATGTGTGAGGTGACTCTGATTCAATAAGGATCTGGTCACAGAGCTGTGTCACCTCCTGTAACACGACCTGGAGCCTCACACCAGGGTGAGGACGTAGCTGTTAGTGGCCGTTAAGGTCACAGTTTCATTGAACTTCTATGTATGTGGATCTTCCCAGGCAGGAGCAGGAGACATATCCAACATAGAGTGGTAGAAATTGATGGAGTCATGGAGTCATGTACGACACAGAAGGAGGTCATTTTGCCCCTCTGTGCCAGCTCTGTGTGGAAGAATTCAGGCAGTCCCAATCCCCCGCTCAATCCCCGTATCCCTGCAAGTTCACTTCCTTCAGGTGTCCATCCAGTTTCCTTTTAAAATCATTGATTGTCTCGGCTTCCACCACCCTCATGGGCAGTGAGATCCAGCTCATTACCATCCACTGTGTAAAATATTTATTCCTCATATCCACCTGCATCTCTTATCCAAAACCTTCCATCTGTGTCCCCTAGTCCGTGTTTCATCAGATAATGAGAATACTTTTTCCTTGTCTATCTTACCTAAGCCTATCATAATCTTGTATACGTTTATCATACCTCTCTCAATCTCCTTTACTCCAGGGAGAACAACTCCATCTTCTCCAATCTAACCTTGTAACTAACCAACCCGCTCCCCACCACCCCCCACTCCCCCCCCCCCCACCCCCGCCCGCTCCAATCCCTGGAACCATTCTGGTAAATCTCCTCTGCACCCCCTCAAGGACTTCACATTCTTCCGAAAGTGTGCTGACCAGAACTGGACACAGTTCTCTAGTTGGGGACTAACCAAAGCTTTAGACAGTTTCAGTGTAACTTCCCTGCTTTTGTATCTTTGCCTCTAATTATGAAGCCCAAGATCTGATCGGCTTTGCTTCACCCTCTCCATATATGTTCTTCCACCTTCAAAGATCAATGCATATAGAGCCCCAGGTCCCTCAGTTCCTGCACAATCTTTAGAACTGTCCCATTAAGTCTCTATTGCTTTCCTATTCCATCTGACAAAATACATCACCTCACACTCCTCTGTATTAAATTCCACCTGCCACTTCTCTGGCCATTCTGCGAGCCTATCTATATCCTGTTGTAGGCATTTTGCATCATCCTCACTGTTTACCATTCCTCCAAGTATGGTATCCTCGGAAAATTTTGAAATTCTAATCTGAATTCCAAGATCCATCTCATTTATATATATATAGCAAAAAAAAATCAGTTGGTCCTAGAACTGACCCTTGGAAAACATCACTGTCTACCATCCTCCAGTGTGAAAAACGACCGTTCACCAGCACTCTGCCCGAACTATCTCTTCTTTGAAGGTAGCCCATTGTTCAGCTCCTGTTTTCCTGCCAAACGTTGACTCTAATTTGTTCGCCCCAGCTCAATTTTTACACCAGTTGACTTGTTGAAGTTGACTTTCTCATAGTTAATTATTCTTACTCTGGATTGCTCTTTGTCCTTTCCCATAGTCAACAAAAACCTTATGATACAATGATCACTGTCCCCTAAATGTTCTCCTACTGATACTTAATCCACTTGGGTCCAGCTCATTCTCGAGAACCAGGTCTAGCAGTGCCTCCTTTCACGTTGGACTAGCAACATATTGTTGTAGAAAAGTTTCCTGCACACACTGTAGTAACTCCTGCCTCCCTCCGCCCTTTACATTACTACTACCCCAGTCCATATTAGGATAATGAATGTTCCCCCATTGTAACTACTCTATAATTCTTGCATCTTTCAGTAATTTTCTTGCAGATTTGTTCCTCCACATCCTTCCCATTAGCCGATGGCCTATAGACAACACCGAGCAATGTAAATGAACCTTTTTTTGTTCTTCAGCTCTATCCAAATAGATTCTGTCCGTCACCCACCGACGCACCCACCCAGCCCCACTCCCACCTCCCCACACACGTCCCCGGGACTTTCACTCTCTCCAGCACTATAATGTTCTCCTTAATCAATATCACCACTCTTACTGCTTTTCTCCCTTTCCTATTTTTCCTGAACACCTTGTATCCAGGAATATTTAACACCCAGTTCTGCCCTTCTTTGAGCCAGATCTCTGTTATAGCCACAACATCATATTTCCATATGGCAATCTGCACCTGTACCTCACCAGTCTTATTAACCACACTCCGTATTCACATACATGCACATCAACCCTGATGTCAACTTTATTACTTCCTCCCTTACTCAGACCCCAACTAATAACTTTCTAAACACTACTATAGTGTTATCCATCTCTCCCAGTATTCTGTGCACTTTAGAATTCCTCTCTGATGTTTACTCCTGGTTCCCACACACATGCCAATTTAGTGTAAACCCTCTCCAATAGCACTAACATATCACCCTGCAAGGAAATTAGTTCCAGCTCTGTTCAGGTGCAACCGTCCGGCTGGTACAGATCCCACATTCTCCAGAACTGGTCCCAGTGTCCCAGCAATGCAAACCTCACCGCTTCTGCAGCATCCTCCCAGCCACACATCCATCTGTACTATCCTCCTATTTCTATACTCACTCGCACGGGGTACTGGTAGTAATCCGGAGATTACGAATTTGAGATGGCTAACTTGACCCTGACACCAGGGAGGAAACACACCATCTTGGATGCATGTCTGCGGCATCAGAAACGCTCGTCTGTTCCCGTGACTATCGAATCTCCTGTCACTGTCAACATTCTAGTCTTCACTGTATCCCCTCCCACCCCCAGTAGAGCTGAGACAGCCCGGGTACCATGGCCTTGTCTCTGGCTGCAGTCCCCAGATGCAACATCACTTTCCTCAGTATTGAATACTGGTTGGAGAGTGAGATGCACTCTGGGGTCTCCTGTTCTACCTGCCTGATTCTTCGTGACTGTAATTCTTCTTCCCTTAATCTGTGGTGTGACCACATCTATAACGTGCTCTTCACAAATTACTCAACCTCACGTAAACACCACAGAGGCATCCATGGTCCCACCATCTGCAGCTTGTACATCATCCCAGACAGCAGGATGAAGAGGAGGTGGGAGTTAAGAAGGGGCATACGGCAGGAACATAACGTCATCCTGAATGCTGTCGGTGATGCCAGATGCTACGGGCTCTGTCACAGCCGTTCCCATGAGGTGGAGAATGAACTCCTCCCTCAGGCTCAGGGGATGAAGGTAAGCCTGGATCCCGACAGTTCACTGCTGCTCCCTGTCCTGGAAGAGAGAGAGCAGAATGTCAGTGATTGTGTTGCACTGTGTTTGGGAGATATGCCTGCAACAGCTGAATAGCTAGTGGTATGTGAAGGCAGTGAAAGGTGGATGTGAGGCTGGTATCAGTGGAAGGTATGTAAAGGTGATGTGGAGTATGTGAATGTTAGGTGTGAGTCCTGAGTGTTACGGACTGCTGATGGGTGAGTGATGGGGGTGTGGTACATTGAGCAGTGTGAGAGGTTGGTGATGTTGGGGTTAGGAGATGCCATGTGGAAATGAATTCACTGACATTGATCACCCGTGTGAGCTCATTGTACTTCTTCTGGCTCTGCTGCCAGGTCCTGGGGCCAAGCTTCCTGCATTGACCTCCATGGCCACCTGCTCCCATTCCCTTCGGAGTGCGTTTCTTGAGGGTCTACATCCCACCCCACTGATACATGGCCTCTCTTCTCCTGTCACCCTCCATGACTAAGGCCTCCAGCACTACATCCGTGAATCACAGAGCCCTCTCTCTGTGCTAGTATTCAACCTACCTTTTCTCCAATTGCAGTATTCACAGTCAGCAGCAGCAGCCTCTTGTGATTCAGTGCAGCTTCCCTTTAAGAGGGACAGACTGCCTTTAAGGGCTGAATCCTGGCTGAAACACATGCTAGACTCAGACACAGTTAAGTCTCCTGTTAAGCGTGCAGACAGACAGCAGCGCGGGTCACCCTGGGCGGCCCCTAAAATTTACGAAATGAAATGAGGAGGCCCCAGAAATTTTGTGTCACCTGCCTCAACTGGCAGATCATGACCCCACTGCTCAAAAAGCGATGCAAACCCGGTTTTCTCTCTCTTTCTATTTTCCTTTCCCTCTTTCCCCCTTGCTCACTCTCTCTCCCTTCACTCCATGTCTCTTGCTCATAGAATTAGAGACAGGTGCAGCACTGAATGAGGCTATTCGGCCCTTTGTGTTAGTGCTGTTTCTTTGAAAGAGCTGTCTAATTATTACCACTCTCCTCCTTTACCCCCAGACTATTTTTTTCGCCTTTTCCAGTTCTTTATTATAATTCCCTTTTGAAAGATATTATTGAATCTGCTTCCATCATGTTTTCGGGCAGTGAATTTCTGATCCCAACAACTCGCTGAGAAGGAAAATTCTCCTCATTTCACCTTTGGTTCTTTGTCAATTACCTTCAATCTGTGTCTTCTTGATACTGAACTTTCTGACACTGGAAGCAGTTTCACATTAATTACTCCATCAAAACTCTTCATGATTTTGAATTCGATATTAAATATCCTCTTACCCTTCACTGCTCTAAAGAGAACAAACCCAGCTTTTCCAATCTCTCCATGTAACTGAATTCCCAGATCCCTGGTACCATATGTTTCAAATTCTGCTATTCCATGTGTCATGTACTGGGATATGCTGTAGTGTTTTATATAGATTCAACATAACTTCCCAGTTATGTTTTCTATGCCTCTATTTATAAAGCCCAGGATCTCATATGCTTTATTAACGGTTGTGCTAACCTGTCCTGTGACCTTCAACGATTTACACATAAACTCCCCAGGTCTCTCTGTTCTTGCACTCCCTTTACAGTTGTAACATGTAGCTTGTGTTGTCTCTCCACATACATCCTTCTAAAAGGTATTACCTCACATCTCTGCTGTGACAATTCAAATTTCAGAAGATTGAAGACATTGTTTTCAGTCCCTGCTCCAAACTTAATTCCCAAGCTACCGACTCCATACCTCTCCCTGGCAATTGTGTGAGACTAAACCAGACTGTCCACACCTTGGTGTCATATTTGACCCCGAGATGAACTTCTGACCACATCTACACACCTTCACTAAAACCGCCTATCTGCACCTAGAAAATCATAGAAAAATCATAGAATGTTTACAACACAGAAAGAGGCCACTTGGTCCATTGTGTCTCTGCTATACAAAAAACGACCTTCCCAGCCGAATCCCACCTTCCAGCATTTGGTCCCGAGCTCTGCAGATTAAATCACTTGAGGTGTAGCAAGGCACGTTTAAAATCAGATGAGGTTTTCAGCCTCTTCTACCCTTTCAGAAACTGAGTTCCAGACCCCCACCCCACCACACTCTGGGTGATTTTTTTCCTCATGTCCCCTCTAATTTTTCTACCAATCATTTAAATCCATGCCCTCTTGTCACTGATCTCTCTGCTAAGGTGAATAGACCCTTCACCACCACTCTATCCAGGGCCCTCAACGTTTTGTACGTTTCAATCAGATTTCCCCTCAGCCTTCTCTGCTCCAAGGCGAACAACCCCAGCCTATCCAATCATTCCTCAAAGTTGCATTTTCCCAGTCCCGGCAACATGTTTGTAAATCTCCTCTGTACCCTCTCTAGTGCAATTACATCCCTTCTGTAATGAGGTGACCAGAACTGCACGCATTACTCAAGTTGTGGCCTAACCAATGATTTATGTAGTTCCAGCATAACCTCCCTGCTCTTATATTCAATACCTCGGCTAATAAGAGAAAGGATTCCATATGACCTCTTAACCACCTTATCGAGCTGTCCTGCTACATTCAGCTATCTGTGGGCATTCACTCTAAGGTCTGTCACTTCCTCTACACTTCTCAATATTCTCGTGCATTCCTTTGCCTTATTATCCTCCACAAATGCATCATATCGCACTCATCCAGCCTGAATTCAATTTGCCACTTCTCTGCCCATCTGACCAGTCCATCAATATCTTCCTGCAGTGTACAGCTATCCTCCTTGCGATCTACCACACGGTCAATCTTTGTATCGTCTGCAAACTTCTTGATTATGCCCCTTCCTTTACATCCAAATCGTCAATGTATGCGACATAAAGCAGGGGTCCCAGTACTGAGCTGTGTGGAATTTGCTTTTTTTTATTCATTCGTGGGATTTGGGCGTCACTGTCTGGGCCTGTATTTATTGCCCATCCCTTATTGCCCTTGAACTGAATGGCTTGTGAGGCCATTTAAGAGTCCATCACATTGTTGTGGGTCTGGAGTCACATGTGGCCAGATCAGGTAAGGACTGCAGATCTCCTTCCCTAAAGGGCATTAGTGAACCAAATGGGATTTTCAAACAATCGACAATGGTTTCATGGTCACCATTAGAGTCGCTGTTTAATTCCAGAACTATTAATTGATTTCAAATTTCATTATGTGTCATGGTGGGATTCGAATCCATGTCCCCAGAGTGTTTACCTGGGTTTGCTGGATTTACAAGTGCAGTAACATTGCCACTACACCACTGCCTCCACTAAATGTTGCTGGAAACATCGTCTAAAACGCCTGTCATCAATTACTCTTTCCTTCCTGCCACTGAGCTAATTTTGCATCCACCTTGCTGCATTTCCCTGGATCCCCTGCGATTTTATTTTTAACAAGTCTGCTATGTGCGTCCTTGCTAAAAACTTTGCTAAAATCCAAGTAGACCGCATCAACTACATTAACCTCATCTAACGTCCTTGTTACCTCATCAAATAATCATGCAAGTTAGTCAGACACAATCTTGCCTTAACACATCTATGGTGATTATCCCTGATAAACCTGTGCCTTTCTAAGTGACAGTTTATGCTGTCTCTCAGAATAGATTACAATAATTGTCCCACTCTGAGGTTAGACTGACTGGCCTGTAGTTATTCGGTCTATCCTTTGCTCCCCTTTTAAACAGCGGTACAATGTTAGCAGTTCTCCAATCCTCCATCACCACACCTGTATCCAGTGAGAACTGGAAAATCATGGACATCCCTTTGGTTATTCCTTCTGTTGCTTCTTTTAGCAACCTGGGGTACATTTCATCACGCCATGGTGATGTATCAACTTTCAATGAGGCTAATTCCATTAGTAATTCCTCACTGCCTATGTTTATCACATCCAATAATTCACACACCTCCTCCTTAACTACAATATCTGCACCGTTCCCCTCTTTTGTGAAGACAGACACAAAGTATTCATTAAGAACCATATCAGTAACTACTGTCCCTACACATAGGTTACCTTATCGGTCATTAATGGGCTCTACTCTCTCCTTAGTTGTCCTCTTAGCCTTAATGTATTGAAAGAAAAAACATACATGGGTTCACCTTGATTTTGCTTGCCAATATTTTTTTATGATTTCTCCTTGCTTTCGTAAATTCCTTTTTGATATCAGCCTCCACTTTCTCTACTCCTCTTGGTTTTCTGTTGTATTGAGTTATCGGTGTGGGACATAAACTTGCCCTTCCTGCTGTATCTTACCCTGTAGGCTCCTTGTCATCCATGGAGCTGGGGAATGAGACTGACTTGATTTATCTACAAAGCGCTGGCACGGACTCGATGAGTTGAAATGTCCCATTCTGCGCCAGAATTGATTAAGGCTCTATGACTCTATGACATGGGTATTCTATTACAACAGCTTTCCTATACTGGGAAGGTTTATAATGGACTGGACAGTATCACCCTGTTGAACCCCGTGATGTAAGTGAAATGTTTGATGCCCCAGAACATGGTTAACAAATGTCCTTCACAAACAGAGTAAATCAGTTCAGCCCCATTCACAATTCTGGAGTAATTCACAATGGGGAGTAATTTCTCCTGGTTTTCTCGGCATTGGACAGCAACCAGGCTGTCACTGTGTCCCCACATCCATGTGGAAAGTCTTGTCGGGGTTAGGTGAGGTAAGAAACGTTGCCTGGGCGACAGATTTCATTAGTTGTGTTACTGTTTCTGTGCTCACTTCAGTCCAAACGAGATAAACCTGGTCATCATCACCATTCGGTGCTTCATAAAGAGGAGTCACAGTCTCAGCAAATCGAGGGATGAGGGTCCGCTGATACCCCACCAGCCTGAGGATAGGAAACAGTGCAGTCTTTGAGGTGGACAGGGGTGGACACTTGATGAGGGGCAATTGATACTCCACCAGCCTGAGGATAGGTCAGAGGGCAGTCTGAGGTGGACAGGGGTAGACACTGGATGAGGCTCCACTGATACCCCACCAGCCTGAGCAGAGGACACAGAGCAGGCTTTGAGGTGGACAGGGGTAGACACTGGATGAGGGGCAATTGATACTCCACCAGCCTGAGGATAGGACACAGGGCAGTCTTTGAGGTGGACAGGGGTGGACACTGGATGAGGGTCCACTGATACCCACCAGCATGAGGATGGGACACAGTGCAGTCTTTGAGGTGGACAGGGGTAGACACTGGATGAGGGTCCACTGATACCCACCAGCCCGAGGATAGGACACAATGCAGTCCTTGAGGTAGACAGGGGTAGACACTGGAATTGTGTCCACTGATACCCCACCAGCCTGAAGATAGGACAGAGGGCAGTCTTTGAGGTGGACAGGGGTGGACAATGGATGAGGGTCCACTGATACCCACCAGCATGAGGATAGGACACAGTGCAGTCCTTGAGGTGGACAGGGGTAGACACTGGATGAGGGTCCACTGATACCCACCAGCCTGAGGATAGGACACTGGGCAGTCCTTGAGGTGGACAGGGGTAGACACTGGATGAGGGTCCACTGATACCCACCAGCCTGAGGAAATAGACACTGGGCAGTCCTTGAGGTGGACAGGGGTAGACACAGGATGGTCTCGACCTGATGTTGGTCTGGGCTGATGTTGGATGAGCCAATTTGGACATATAGAACGATGACACGATGTTACACCAGCTGGGCCTTACGTGGATGGTCTTTTAGTCCAGCTCCCAAAGTACCTGCAGTAGTTCCTGTAAAAGGGTTAAATGTGTGGACACGGTCTGTGGTGATGAGGAGGAGACCATCAATTTATTTCAGCAAGCAGGAAGACTGTGAAAGGCTCCTAACGGCCCCGGCCATACGTTTGTGGAAAATAGTGGGGTTATTGTGGAACCCCTTGTGACAGACATGTCCAGGGGTATCTCTGGTCCTCAGAAGTGAATGTGAATTTAAATTGTTTCTCTAGTTTTACTGGGATACTCCAATAAACATTAGAGATATCCAGCGTGGTGAAGTCAGCCCTGCCGCTGGGAATCCGGGAGAGTAGGGTTGGTGTCTCTCAGACAACCGAGTTCACACAGGGGTGACTGAGTTGAGTTTGTATGGTCAATAGTCAGTCCCCAGCTGCCATCTGGTTTTGTAACCGGCAAAATCGGGCAGTTAGTAGTGAATGTGTCTTTGTGAACTGCACCCTGGTATAACAATAACCTGATGTTGTCTAGAATATATGATATAATCTCAGCTCGGTAAGAATACTGCTTCATGGATCATGCAATGGTCAGTTAATTTCTTCAGGTCTGCTCATGTTTCCACAGTCATCTTTATGGGTTGTGAATACACTCAGCACCGACTCGAGAATCGCCTGTACCTCAGGGTGATCAGAGGTGTCTGGTTCACACTCCTCTGATATTTTAATCATGAATATTGAGGGTGCAATGAACACCAGAGTAGGGGTATGTTTTAATGTTCTACAATATACAAATATAGAGATAATCAATTACTGCTGATAACCTTTGAGCACATTACTGCCCAGTAGTCCCTGTCCATTATACAGGATCATATAAAAGGAAGACAGGACTTTGACATGAACTCTGTTCCCTCTCCTACACCACTGTAAGATCTGATCTAGGGTCACCACATCCGTGAACTGCGGAGCCCTCTTTCTGTCCTAGTATTCCATTTACCTTCAGTCCAATTGCAGCATTCACAGTCAGCAGCAGCGGCCTCCTGACTGAAAGAGGTCACTTGGCCCATTGTATCAGTGGTGACCGAAAAACGATCCACCCATTTTAATCCCACTTTCAGTATTTGATCTATAGCTCTGCAGATTACGGTACTTGAGGTGCATATCCAGAATCCTGTTGAATGAGTTGAGGGTTTCTGCCTCACCTACACTGTCAGGCAGTGAATTCCAGACCCCACCACACTCTGTATGGAAAGGTTTTCCTCATCTCCCCTCTTATCTTTCGATTAATCACTTTAAATCTATTCCCCCCATGTCACTGACCTTTCTACTAAGGTGAACAGACCCTTCACCTCCTCTCTGTCCAGATCCCTCAAAATTATGGACATTTCAGTCCGATCTCCTCCCAGCCTTCTCTATTCCAAAGAGAACAACCCCAGCCTATCCAATCGTTCCTCACAGCTGCATTTTGTCCAATCCTAGCAACATCCTCATCAATCTCCTCTGTACCCTCTCTAGTGCAATTAGATCCTTTCTGTAATGAGGTGACCAGAATTGCACTCATTACTCAAGTTGTGGCCTAGCCAATGAGTTATACAGTTCCAGCATAATCTCCCTGCTCTTATATTCTATACCTCAGCTAATAAAGGAAAGGATTCCATATGCCTTCTCCACCATATTACTATTGAATCTGCTTCCACCTTGTTTTCAGGCAGTGAATTCCAGATCCCAACAACTCGCTGTGTAAGAACATTCTCCTCATTTCACCTCTGGTTCTTTGTCAATTACCTTCAATCTGTGTCTTCTTAATACTGAACTTTCTGACACTGGAAACATTTTCACATTAATTACCCGATCAAAACCCTTCATGAATTTGAATTCTATATTAAATCCCCTCTTACCCTTCACTGCTCTAAAGAGAAAAATCCCAGCTTTTCCCATCTCTCCATGAGACCCCTGGTACCAATTTAGTAAATCACCTCAGTATCTTCACTAAGTCCTTGTCATCCTTACCAAAGTGTGGTGATCAGAATTGGACACAATTCTCCAGCTGGGACCTAACCAATGATGTATAAAAATCAGCATTTCCACCTGAGTTTTATTACTCTGTGCTGTGTTTATAAAGCCAAGGACACGATATGTTGTTATTTTGAAGCAGCCTTCTCAGTGTCCTGCTGCCTCAGAAATTAGTACAGCCCGAGATCTGTCCATTCCACCACCCACGTTATATTGCCTTTCCTCATATTTCCTACCGATATGTATCACTTCACAGTTCAATGTGTAAAGTTCAATCTGCCAGGTGACTGGCCATTTCACCAGTCACTCTCTGTCCTCATTGGGACAGACCAGGCTCCATCCTCAGGCTGTGCTGAGTAAGCCGCTTTCACCCAGTGTGGTACTGAGCTCCAAATAGAGCAGAAAAGACTCAATTCCATCCCCGGCTTGTGTTAATCCCACCCCGTGTGGTACTGACCCACACAGAGAGCAGGAAAGACCGAATTCAATCCCTGGCCTGTGTTAATCTCTCCCAGTGGTACTGACCCAGGCAAATAGAGCAGAAAAGACTCAATTCCATCCACGGCTTGTGTTAATCCCACCCGGTGTGGTACTGACCCACACAGAGAGCAGGAAAGACCCAATTCAATCCCTGGTCTGTGTTAATCTCTCCCAGTGGTACTGACCCAGGCACAGAGAGCAGGAAAGATTCAATTCTATCCCTGGACAGTGTTAATCTCACCCGGTGTGGTACTGACCCACACAGAGAGCAGGAAAGACCCAATTCTGTCCCTGGCTTGTGTTAATTCGACCCGGTTTGGTATTGACCCACACAGAGAGCAGGAAAGACCCAATTCTATCCCCGGCCTCTTAATCCCACACAGTGTGGTACTGACCCACACAGAGAGCAGGAAAGGACCAATTCTATCCCTGATCTGTGTCACTCCCACCCGATGTGGTAATGACCCCCACGTACACACAGAGAGCAGGAAAGGACCATTCTATCCCTGATCTGTGTCATTCCCACATAGTGTGGTACAGACACTGCAAGAAATTTCTATTTCTCTCCCTGGCCTGTGCCAATCCAACATGTTGTGTTAATGACCCCCACACACAGAGCAGGAGATTTCCATCTCTCTCCCTCGCCTGTGTTAATCCAACAAGGTATGTTCCAAGAACAAGTAACGATCAGCCTCTGCTTAAAATTGCTGTCCGTCTATCCCTGATCAGTGTTACTTCCACACAGTGTGGTTTTGACCAAACAAACAGAGCAGGAAAGGACTAATTCTCTCCCTCGTCTGTGTTAATCCAACATGATGTGTTCCTGAACCATATCAAAGTACAAGTAATGATCAGCCTCTGCTTAAAATTGTTGACCGTCTGTTGTACATATCAGGTAAGGTTTCAATGGTTCATAGAATCATACAGCACGGAGGAAGCTATTTGGCCCATCGTGTCTGTGCATGCAGTTTGAAGGAGCAATCCAATTTGTCCCTCTCCTCTACACAATTACCACTTCGCTGAAAATCTCCTCTGATACTATTGAATCAATTCTCTTTTTTAAATTTATTATTGAATCTTCTTCACCACTCTTTCAGGCTGTGAATTTCGGTTTATAATAGATCAATGCATTTTTGTTGGCCCATCACCTTAAAAATGTGTCCTCTGGTTACTGACAGTACTTCCAGTGAAACCAAATTCTCTTTCTTTGCTCCATCAAATATTGTTCAAGATTTTGCATATCTGTATTCAATCTCCATTTAACATTCCTGCTTTAAAGAGAACCATTCCAGTTTACAGTCAAGGGACACGAGATCGAGGGGAGGGGGTAGAATTCAGCTCGGACTCTAACACAAAACACCATCACCTCCACATTCCCCTCCTCCGAGCCAAACACCATCTAGACTTGGACAGAAATCACCGTTCCTTCATCATCACTGGGTTAAATGCCTGAAATCCTTTCTGTAACAGCATTGTGGGAACACTTTCACCACACGGACTGCAGTGGTTAAGGATGAAGGCCTATCATTTTCTCATGGTAACCAGGCATGAGGAAGTAATGCCAGCCTTGTCAGTATCACTCATATCTTGAGAACAAATAGGCAGGGAATAAAATCAATGTGTTTGTAACTGAATGATTGAAGTGATCAAAGAGAGAGACGTCATAACCCAAAATAGCAAATTGTCAACACAATTCACCTCACCTGCACCTTGTGTTAGCCTTTCTTCTGTTATCTGTGTGAGGATACAAGTAACAATGAGCCGCTGGCTCAAGAACTGCTGGACATCAATTGTACACACGAAATAAGGACTCAATGGATTCTGTTACCATAGAATTGGAGAATCACAAAGCATGGAAGCAGTCCATTGGCCCATCGTACCTGTGCCATCTTTGAAAGAGCTTTTTATTTTACCCCTCTTTCCTCCTCTTTTCCCAAAGCCCTGCAAATCCCCCTCTGCAGCATTTATCCAGTTCCCTTTTGAAACTTGCTCTTGAATCTATTTCCAGCACATCTTCAGGCCGTGCATTCCAGATTAAAGCAACTCACTGTATAAAAAAATGTTTTCCTCATGGCACCTCTGCATCTTTTGCCAAGTATTTTGAGTCTTGCCATCGGTCCTTTTCCCAAAGGAAACAGTTTACCCTTACTCTGTCAAAACCGCACATAATTGTGATCTGTTCCATTAAATTCCCCCCTTTACCTGATCTACTCTGATTCCTGTTTCTGTAGTCTCCCCATGTTCCTGAACTCCCACATTCCTGGACCATTCCAGTAAATCTCCTCTGCACCTTCTCCAACATTCTGACATCCTTTCTAATAAGTAATGCTCTGAATTGGACACAATTCCTCAGCTGAGACCTGACCAGTAATTTACAAAGTTTCAGTTGACTTCCTTCCTTTTGCACGCTATGCCTCTATTTATAAAGCTCGATATCCTGGATGTGTTTTTAATAATTTTATCAACTTGTTCTGATATATTCAAAGACATCTGTTCATGCACCCAATTTAAAATTGCCCCATTTCATTTACATTGCCTCACCTTATTCTTCCTCCCTTAGCCCATGTCTGCACTAAATTTCATCTGCTTCATTTCCTCATTTCATCAGTCTCCCTGAATCCTTCTAATATCATCCTCATTTTTTTTGCATTTCCGAGATTCTGTCACCTGAGTACATTGAAATTATGCCTTTTATATATAAGTAAATGTCGCACACAAACACAATGCACGGATATATATTTATGTATGTTTCTATAATGAAGTAATGGCCCGAATACCGACCATTGGTGAGCATCACTGTATAATCCCCTCCACTGTCTGAGCAACAATAGATCACCACTTCCCTCTGTATTCTATCCCTTAGCCAATGTCATATCCACACTGTCACTGCCTCTTGAATCCATGAGGTTCAGACTTCCTAACGAATCTATTAAATGGCATTTGATACCACGACATTTGATTGTTCATATACAACGTAGCAACGGTGCTATCCGCAGCAACACTCTCCATTACTTCATCAAAGAATTTGATCAAGTTTTTCAGACATGATTTGCCACTAATATATCTTCTGGACCTTCTTGTCATTTATAAACTCATGCTATTTAAACCACAATTATCTTGTCCCAGATTACAGACTCTACAAGCTTCCCCAACATTTCAGTGAGGTTAGACTGATGGGTCAGTATTTCCCGGGTGCAGCCTATCACTACTGTTTTGAACAGGGTGTAGAATTTGCAACACTTCAGTCCTCTGACATCACTGCCATATCGAAGGAGGATTGGACGATTCGGGCCAGTGGCTCCGCTATTTCCAACATTCCTGCCCTCAGCAACCCTCATACATCCCATCTAGACTGGATAATTGTTTATTGCGGTACAGAAAGTGTTGGATTGAAAGGTGTTGACTGAACTTGTTTGTTCAGTGACTGTATTTAATGTAAGTCTCCATGGACCCTAATTGTGTCATTGGTGGGTTTCCCACTTCTATTAATACAGGACTCCTTCCAATGTGTTATCCCATAGTATCAGCAGGAGACTCCACCGCGCCCACCCCCACCTCCATCCCTCTCACCGGCACTGACAGGGATAAGTGGCTCCAGAGAGAGGGAGAGGATAGATCAGAATCTGAGAACAATCGATTGGAATGTTACAACAATGGGTCAGAATCTGAGAACAATAGATTGGAATGTGACAACAATGGAGAGGAGTTTCTCGTGGGCGTCTGACTATCTTTCTACAAATTATCATCGGCTTTCTTTACAATATCGGATCTATTACGCGCTTTTGACTATTCAAACGATTTACTATCCGGTCCTCAGTATTGTTGGTGTCCCTGGTAAGTCTCTCTCTACCTAGCTATTAATGTTATAACCGATGATTAACTTCAGTACTGTTCTTGTCAATTACTCTGCCCTTCTTGCTAATATTATTGTTCCTGGTAAACCTCTCTATCCAGCTATTAGAACAATAGATCATGTTTCACTGCATTGCTGTTCCTGTTATTTAAATATTGGGAAGACTAAATCCACTGCCATCGGTTTCTGACACAAATTCTGTCCCTGTCCACCGACTTGATCACACTCCCTGTCCAATGTCTGAGAACAAACCAGCCTCTTCACAACGTCAGCGATTCCTTTCATCCTAAGCTAAGTTCCAATTCAATATCCTGTCGATCACTAACCCTGCCTACAGTCACCTCTATAATGTTGTTCATTTCCACATCTCCTTCAGTTCATCTACTTATAAACCCTCAGCCGTGCCTTTCTTAGATCCACACTTGATGATACCAATGTCTTCCTGGTCATGCTCACAATAACAAAGCTCGATAAACTGCAGCTCATTCAGAAATCTACTGGCTGCATCACAACTCACACCCAGTCCAGATCACCCATCACCCCTGTACTCACTCACATAACCTACCTCCCAGTCTGGCAATGCCACAATTTTAATATAATCATACTTGCATTAAAAGCTCTAAATTGCCTCAACCTTCCAATTATCCCTATTCCCCTGTCGGTTTCCCATATTCCTTCCATTTGTTCTATTTGAAGTGTTTGTCATTTCTCGTTTTGAAGTGAATTTCATTAGCCATGGATCTGTCTCTGACTCTGATTTCGTCTCAGTACTATCACTGGTGCTGGTGCAGTGGAATCCACACTGATGGGCAGTTCTGGTGTGGCCGACACAGTTCTCATGCTGGACAGGGCACGAGTCCAAGAGTACCCTGCATGGACCGGTAGACTGAACAGGGGTCTGGATGGCATATGAACAACCTGTTCCAGCAGCTTGGAAACCTGGCCTATGCATGTTCACTGACCACCTGTGTTAGTCACTCTCAGTTAAGCATCCATTCAGCTGGCACAAGGAATCCCCTCTGGGGTTATTTAAAAGGACCGAGCATCCAACTTGCAGGTGAGGGGCTTTTGACTTACTTCTGCTATTGTAAAGTTAGTGGAGGTGCTGTGGATGGTTTTCTGGAGTTTGTGTTGTGAGCTCCTGCAGACATTCAGGGAGGACAGAGGATTTAGTGTTCCAACTCTAGACGAGGTATCGGGACTGTAGTTACAGTGTCTCTGGGTCTGCAACATGATCAACAAATGGAGCAGAGGCTGCAGAGAGGGAAAGCTCTGGATGGGAACCAAATGAGGTCAGTGGAGAGTTAGGATGTATTAACGAAAGCCTGTAAGGAACGAGATAATGAAGTCAGCGTGACTAAGGGAAAGAGTAGGCAGGGAGCAGATGATGTAAGCAAAGGGACTGGTGGTCTGAGGTGTATTTGTTTTAATGCAAGAAGTGTAGTAGGTAAGGAAGATGAACTTAGGGCCTGGATTAGTACCTGGGAGTATGATGTTATTGCTATTACTGAGACTTGGTTAAGGGAAGGGCATGATTGGCAACTAAATATCCCAGGATACCGATGCTTCAGGCGTGATAGAGAGGGAGGTAAAAGGGGTGGAGGAGATGCATTACTGGTCAAAGAGGATATCACAGCTGTGATGAAGGAAGGCACTATGGAGGACTCGAGCTGTGAGGCAATATGGGCAGAACTCAGAAACAGGAAGGGTGCGGTAACAATGTTGGGGCTGTACGACAGGCCTCCCAACAGCGAGCGTGAGATAGAGGTACAAATATGTAAACAGATTATGGAAAGCTGTAGGAGCAACAGGGTGGTGGTGATAGGAGATTTTAATTTTAGAACATAGAACATAACAGCGCAGTACAGGCCCTTCAGCCCTCGATGTTGCGCCGACCTGTGAAACCATCTGACCTACACTATTCCATTTTCATCCATATGTCTATCCAATGACCACTTAAATGCCCTTAAAGTTGGCGAGTCTACTACTGTTGCAGGCAGGGCGTTCCACGCCCCTACTACTCTCTGAGTAAAGAAACTACCTCTGACATCTGTCCTATATCTATCACCCCTCAACTTAAAGCTATGTCCCCTCGTATTTGCCATCACCATCCGAGGAAAAAGGCTCTCACTATCCACTCTATCTAACCCTCTGATTATCTTATATGCCTCTATTAAGTCACCTCTTCTCCCCCTTCTCTCTAACGAAAACAACCTCAAGTCCCTCAGCCTTTCCTCGGAAGACCTTCCCTCCATACCAGGCAACATCCTAGTAAATCTCCTCTGCACCTTTTCCAAAGCTTCCACGTCCTTCCTATAATGCGGTGAGCAGAACTGCACGCAATACTCCAGGTGCGGCCGCACCAGAGTTCTGTACAGCTGCAGCATGACCTCGTGGCTCCTAAACTTGATCCCCCTACTAATAAAAGCAAACACACCATATGCCTTCTTAACAGCTCTATTAACCTGGGTGGCAACTTTCAGGGATTTATGTACCTCGACACCAAGATCTCTCTGCTCATCTACACTACCAAGAATCTTCCCATTAGCTCAGTATTCTGAAATCCTGTTACTCCTTCCGAAGTGAATCACCTCACACTTTTCCGCATTAAACTCCATTTGCCATCTCTCAGCCCAGCTCTGCAGCCTATCTATGTCCCTCTGTACCCGACAACATCCTTCGGCACTATCCACAACTCCACCGACCTTCGTGTCATCCGCAAATTTACCAACCCACCCTTCTACACCCTCATGCATGTCATTTATAAAAATGACAAACAGCAGTGGCCCCAAAACAGATCCTTGCGGTACACCACTAGAAACTACACTCCAGGATGAACATTTACCATCAAACACCACCCTCTGTCTTCTTTCAGCTAGCCAAGTTCTGATCCAAAGCACTAATTCACCTTCAATCCCATACTTCTGTATTTTCTGCCATAGCCTACCGTGGGGAACTTTATCAAACGCCTTACTGAAATCCATATACACCACATCCACGGCTTTACCCTCATCCACCTGTTTGGTCACCTTGTCAAAAACTCAATCAGGTTTGTGAGGCACGACCTACCCTTCACAAAACCGTGCTGACTATCTCTAATGAAATTATTATTTTCAAGATGATTATAAATCCTATCTCTTATAACCTTTTCCAACATTTTACCCACAACCGAAGTAAGGCTCACAGGTCTATAATTACCAGGGCTGTCTCTACTCCCCTTCTTGAACAAGGGGACAACATTTGCTATCCTCCAGTCTTCCGGCACGATTCCTGTCGACAATGACGACATAAAAATCAAGGACAAAGGCTCTGCAATCTCCTCCCTGGCTTCCCAGACAATCCCAGGATAAATCCCATCTGGCCCAGGGGACTTATCTATTTTCACACTTTCCAAAATTGCTAACACCTCCTCCTTGTGAACCTCAATCCCATCTAGCCTGGTAGTCTGTATCTCAGTATTCTCCTCGACAACATTTTCTTTCTCCACTGTAAATGCTGACGAAAAATATTCATTTAACACTTCCCCTATCTCCTCCGATTCCACACACAACTTCCCACTACTATCCTTGATTGGTCCTAACCTATCTCTAGTCATTCTTTTATTCCTGATATACCTATTGAAAGCCTTAGGGTTTTCTTTGATTCTATCCGCCAATGACTTCTCGTGTCCTCTCCTTGCTCTTCTTATCTCTCCCTTTAGATCCTTCCTGGCTAGCTTGTAACTCTCAAGCGCCCGAATTGAGCCTTCACGTCTCATCCTAACATAAGCCTTCTTCTTCCTCTTGACAATCTCTTCAACTTCTTTAGTAAACCACGGCTCCCTCGCTCGACAACTTCCTCCCTGCCTGACAGGTACATACTTATCAAGGACACGCAGTAGCTGCTCCTTGAATAAGCTCCACATTTCGATTGTGCCCATCCCCTGCAGTTTCCTTCCCCATCCTACGCATCCTAAATCTTGCCTAATCGCATCATAATTTCCTTTCCCCCAGCTATAATTCTTGCCCTGCTGTATATCCCTGTCCCTGCCCATCGCTAAGGTAAAACTAACCGAATTGTGATCACTATCACCAAAGTGCTCACCAACTTCTAAATCTAACACCTGGCCGGGTTCATTACCCAGTACCAAATCCAATGTGGCATCGCCCCTGGTTGGCCCGTCGACATACTGTGTCAGAAAACCCTCCTGCACACACGGGACAAAAACAGACCCATCTAAAGTACTCGAACTATAGTATTTCCAGTCAATATTTGAAAAGATAAAGTCCCCCATAACCACTACCCTGTTACTGTCTTTCCTGTCAAGAATCATCTTTGGTATCCTTTCCTCTACATCTCTGGAACTATTTGGAGGTCTGTCGAAAACTCCCAACAGGGTGACCTCTCCTCTCCTGTTTCTAACCTCGGCCCATACTACCTCAGTAGACGAGTCCTCAAACGTCCTTTCTGCCGCTGTAATACTTTCCTTGATTAACAATGCCACACCCCCCCCCTCTTTTCCCATCTTCTCTGTTCTTAGTGAAACATCTAAATCCCGGAACCCACAACATCCATTCCTGTCCCTGCTCAACCCATGTCTCTGAAATGACCGCAACATTGACTGGGATTCACTTAATGTTAGAGGTCTAGATGGAGCAGAATTTGTAAGGAGCATCCAGGAGGGTTTTTTAGAGCAGGATGTAAATAGTCCAACTCGGGAAGGGGCCATACTGGACCTGGTGTTGGGAAATGAGACAGGCCAGGTGGTTGACGTTTCAGTAGCCGACTACTTTGGGAATAGTGATCACAATTCCGTAAGTTTTAGAATACTCATGGACAAAGACGAGAGTGGTCCTAAAGGAAGAGTGCTAAATTGGGGGAAGGCCAACTATACCAAAATTCGGCAGGAGCTGGGGAATGTCAATTGGGAGCAGCTGTTTGAAGGTAAATCCACTTTTGATATGTGGGAGGCTTTTGAAGAGATGTGGATTAGCGTGCAGGAGAGACATGTTCCTGTGAAAATGAGGGATAGAAATGGCAAGATTAGGGAACCATGGATGACAGGTGAAATTGTGAGACTAACTAAGAGGAAAAAGGAAGCATACATAAGGTCTAGGCGGCTGAAGAAAGACGAAGCTTTGAAAGAATATCGGGATTGTCGGCGCATTCTGAAACGAGGAATTAAGAGGGCTAAAAGGGGTCATGAAATATCTTTAGTAAACAGGGTTAAGGAAAATCCCAAAGCCTTTTATTCATATATAAGGAGCAAGAGGGTAACTAGAGAAAGGATTGGCCCACTCAAGGACAAAGGAGGAAAGTTATGCGTGGAGTCAGAGAAAATGGGTGAGATTCTAAACGAGTACTTTGCATCGGTATTCACCGAGGAGAGGGACATGACGGATGTTGAGGTTAGGAACAGATGTTTGATTACTCTAGGTCAAGTCGGCATAAGGAGGGAGGAAGTGTTGGGTATTCTAAAAGGCATTAAGGTGGACAAGTCCCCAGGTCCAGATGGGATCTATCCCAGGTTTCTGTGGGAAGCGAGAGAGGAAATAGTTGGGGACTTAACAGATATTTTTGCGACATCCTTAAACATGGGTGAGGTCCCGGAGGACTGGAGAATTGCTAATGTTGTCCCCTTGCTTAAGAAGGGCAGCAGGGAAAATCCAGGTAATTATAGACCGGTGAGCCTGACGTCAGTGGTAGGGAAGCAGCTGGAGAAGATACTGAGGGATAGGATCTATTCCCATCTGGAAGAAAATGGGCTTATCAGTGATAGGCAACATGGTTTTGTGCAGGGAAGATCATGTCTTACCAACTTAATAGAATTCTTTGAGGAAGTGACAAAGTTGATTGATGAGGAAAGGGCTGTAGATGTCATATAGGTGGACTTCAGTAAGGCGTTTGATAAGGTTCCCCATGGTGGGCTGATGGGGAAAGTGAAGGCGCATGGGGTCCAAGGTGTGCGAGCTAGATGGATAAAGAACTGGTTGGGCAACAGGAGACAGAGAGTAGCAGTGGAAGGGAGTTTCTCAAAATGGAGACGTGTGACGAGTGGTGTTCCACAGGGATCCGTGCTGGGACCACTGTTGTTTGTGATATACATAAATGATTTGGAGGAAAGTATAGGTGGTCTGATTAGCAAGTTTGCAGACGACACTAAGATTGGTGGAGTAGCAGATAGTGAAGGGGACTGTGAGAGAATACAGCAGAATATAGATAGATTAGAGAGTTGGGCAGAGAAATGGCAGATGGAGTTCAATCAGGGCAAATGCGAGGTGATGCATTTTGGAAGATCCAATTCAAGAGTGAACTATACAGTAAATGGAAAAGTCCTGGGGAAAATTGATGTACAGAGAGATTTGGCTGTTCAGGTCCATTGTTCCCTGAAGGTGGCAACGCAGGTCAATAGAGTGGTCAAGAAGGCATATGGCATGCTTTCCTTCATCGGACGGGGTATTGAGTACAAGAGTTGACAGGTCATGTTACAGTTGTATAAGACTTTGGTTCGGCCACATTTGGAATACTGCGTGCAGTTCTGGTCGCCACATTTCCAAAAGGATGTGGATGCTTTGGAGAGGGTGCAGAGGAGGTTCACCAGGATGTTGCCTGGTATGGAGGGCGATAGCTATGAAGCTATGCAGAACCAGAATGTGGCTCCTCGGAGACAATGCCTACCTCACTCTGTACATCACTCCTAATTCAACCCCCAGCATCAATGCCAACCAGCCGCATGAAAATAACCCGTGTATAACGTGAGCAATGGAGTCACCAGGAACATGGTGGAACAGACCATCGGTGTGATGAAGCAATGCTTCCAACGTCTGAACCGCTCGGGGGGAGCCCTCCAGTACTCACTGGAGCAGGTGTCCAAGTTCATGGTGTTCTGCTGCATCCTTCATATCATCACCATCATGAGGACACAGGCATTGGCACCAGGAATCCGGAGGACACCTCAGGAGGAGGAGTGAGGGAGGATATTTCCTGGATGCCTTTGAACCGGGCAGGCTGTCGGAGAGACCCTGCTAGAATTTCGGTTCCCACAGGACAACTTCCCTTTCCCACCATGGATCCTCCATTCTCCCCCATTACACCCAACTGAGACGCACCATCACAGTGACCAGCAATAAAAAAACACCAACAAAAACCTTTTCATTGACATCTTTATCCAATAACACATCAAATTATACAAGCAAAGCTGAACTATTCACCCTTGAATATTCCCTTAGTGCCTGTCTTGTGGATCCCTCGACTTGCCTAGTGCTCCTACACAGTGTTTCCCCAGTGACTGCAGCATGGATGGTGGAAGGCTGCTGACTTTCACTGGGGGAGACTGCAGATGGCCTTGCAGGACGTCCTCGAGCAGCACAGGGCCTTGAGGGCACGGATTCAGACTGCACCACCACGACATGGGCAGCATGCCGTCTGTGCTGCAGTGGAAGCTGAGACAATGGTCACCAACAATTGTATCACAGCTGGGTCCGCTAGTGCTGTCATGGAGTTAGTGACCACTTCCACAGGGGGAAAAATGGGCTTCAAGCTCTGTGCAATGTCCTGTGCCATGTTTGAGCTGGACTCCTCCATGTTATTTGATAGTGGCAACAGACTGTCTGACAGGCCTGTCAATGGACAAAGTATCTCTGTGTCCATATCCATCAGCATTCTCCTGTATGCTGCTCCAGCAAAGTTCATATCTGAGTCCTGTGTATTATAACTCGTTTGTGACATTGCCCTCCGGTCATCTGACACATGAACTATCCTTTCCCCCTGGCCTGGCTGCAGCTCACTCGTGCTCGGTGACTCACCACGTGTAGATTCTGACTCTTTACCAGCCTCTAAAGCACACACAGTGTAAGTGTTTGATCTGTTGTCTGTGAGTATCAGACCAAGTGATGGGGCTTCACCATCAGTGCTGTGCTGCTGCTCTCTCTCTGTCTCCTGGAGCTGCTGTGACTGGGAAGCTGGCAGTTTTCAGTTATCGTTGGAAAGTATAAATCAGAATTGGAATGTTGGGGTGAGGGATTGGGGGTGGGATGAAAAGCAGGAGGTCCATGGTCCCATCTGCAGCTTGGACATCATCCCAGACAGCAGGATGAGGGGGAGGTAGGAGTTAAAAAGGGACATAAGGCAGGAACATAGCAACAGCCTGAATGCTGTCGGCGAGGCCGGATGCCACGGGCTCTGTGACAGCCAGTCCCATGATGTATAGAACCATCTCCTCCCTCAGGCTCAGGGGATGAAGATATGCCTGGCCCCCACCAGTTCACTTCTGCCCCCTGTGATTATGGGCCACCTTGTCCTGTAAGAGAGGGGGTGGAATATCAGTAATTGTGTTTCACAGTGTTTGTGTGATGTGCCTTCCATAGCTCAATAGCTGGAGGTATGTGGAGACAGTGAGATGTGGGTGTGAGGCTGGTATCAGTGGAAGGTGTGTGAGGGTGAGGTGGAGTATGTGAATGTTAGGTGTGAGTCCTGAGTGTTAGGGACAGCTGATGGGTGAGTGATGGGGGTGTGGTACATTGAGCAGTGTGAGAGGTTGAAAGATATTGTTGAATCTGCTTCCATCATGTTTTCAGGCAATGAATTCCAGATCAAAACAACTTGCTGTGTAAGAAAATTCTCCTCATTTCACCTCTGGTTCTTTGTCAATTACCTTCAATCTGTGTCTTCTTAATACTGCACTTTCTGACACTGGAAACAGTTTCACATTAATTACCCTATCAAAACCCCTCATGATTTTGAATTCTATATTAAATCTCCCCTTACCCGTCAGTGCTCTAAAGAGAACAATCCCAGCTTTTCCAATCTCTCCACATAACTGAATTCCCAGATCCCTGGTACCATTCCACAAAATCACCTCAGTATCTTCACTAAGTCCTTAACATCCTTACCAAACCGTGGTGATCAGAATTGGACACAATTCTCCAGCTGGGATCTAACCAATGATGTATAAACATTAGCATTTCCTCCTGAGTTTTATTACTCTGTATCTCTCTCTCTAACACCAAAGACACTACATGTTACCTTCAAAGATCTGTGTGTGTACACGCCACTTCTCTCGAATCCTTCACCCGATTTATAATGGTACCACTGAGTTTATATTGTTTCACCTCATATTTCCTACCCAAATGTCTCACTTCACACTTCATTGTGTTAAATTACATCTGCCATGTTCCTGTCCATTTCACCAGTCAGTCTCCGCCCTCCTGAAGTCTGTTACTATCCTTCAGACTGTTTATTAACATTTCTGAGTTTCCAGCCCTCTGAAAACTTTGACATTATCCTCTCTGCACACAAGCCCATTGCATTAACATACAGCAACAGTGATTCCAACAGTGACCCTGGGGAAACCCCACTTTGTACTTCCCTCCAGACTGAACAATAACCATTCTCCACCACTCTCTGATTTCTGTCACAGAGCTAATTTCCTGCATGCTGGCATTGAAAATAAAAAAAAGGACTTCCATTTATGTAACGCCTTCATGATCACTGCATGTCCCAAAGCGATTTACAACCAAACGAGTAGTTTTTAACGTTTAGTCAGTCTTGGAATGCAGGAAAAACAGAGTCAATTTCCGCACAGCAAGATCCCACAAGTAGCAGTCTGATCATGACCAGATCTGTTTTTGTGATGTTGAATTGAGGGGTAAATGTTGACCAGGACACTGGAAATAATTCCATGGGATCTTTACATCCACTTGAGTGGGCAACACGGGGCCTGGCTTTACCTTTTCGTTGATCAGGCGGTACCTCTGACAGTGAAACACTCCCTCAGTACTGCACTGCAGTGTCAGCCTTGATTCTTGTGATCAAGTCCTGCAGTGACACTTGATCCCAGACGCTTGTGATTGAAAGGGGAGAGAGCGACAAACTGAGCCACTGCTGACATTGGTCCTTTAATCCCATGTGTTTCTAATTTGGTAACACGGCTGTTATGTGGTAATTTATCAAACAGCTGCTGAAAGGATAGGAATATTGGGAATGTACAGGCAGGAACAATCATAGAATCATAGAATAGCACAGCCCTGAATGATGTCATTCGGCCCATCAAGTCAGTGCTGAACCCTTTCAAAGAACAATCCAGTTAGTCCCACTCCCTGACTCTTTCACTAGATCCGAACATTTTTTCTTCTTCAGATATTTATCCAATTTCCTTTTGGGATATACAATTGAATCTGTATCCATCAGCCTATCAGACAGTGCATCCCAAATCCAAACCACTCAGAAACAAAAATCCTCATGTCTGCTTCTTTTACCAATCGCCTTAAATCTGTGTCTCTGATTAATGGTCCCTTGGACATTGGAAACAGTTTCTCTTTATTTAATTTATCTAAACCCTTCCTAATGTTAAACAGCTCAATCGAATCTACTCTGAAAGTTCTCTGCTCGAAGCAGAACAACCCCAGCTACATAACTGTCATCCCTCATGCCTGCACAAATTCTCGTAAAACAGTTCTGTACCCTCTCCGAAGGCTTCATGTCCTTCCTAAAGTGTGGTTCCCAGTATTCGACACAAGACTTCAGGTGCAGCTGAACTAGTATTTTATATATGTTTCACATAATGTCCTTGCTTTTGCTTTTTTTTGCTTCTATTTATAAAACCGAGGATCCTATATATTTATTAACGGTTTGGCGACAACGATTTGTGTACAAATACTCCAGGTGTCTCTGTTATTTCACCACCTTTATAGTTATACCATTTAACTTGTATTGTCTCTCCTCATTCCTCCTTTCAAAATGTATTACCTCATACATCTGCAATGCCAATTAAATATTGAGAAGATTGAAGCCATTGCTTTCTGTCTCTGCTTCAAATATTTCCTAGCTACACACTCCATCCCTCTCCTTTGTAACTGTTTGAGACGAAAAGCCAAACTGTTCACACACTTGGTTACATAGTTAACCTTGAGATGCCTTGCGATGAGCTTCTGACCAAATATTCACACCATCCGTAAAATGGCTTATTTCCACCCGCGGTGGAGTTGCATGTCTGGTTAAAAAGGAAAGTAATACAATAGAGAGGAAGGATATGAGATCTGATGATGTGGAGTCTGTATGGTAGAGCTGGGAAACACTAAGGGGCAAAAAACGTGAGTGGGGGCTATATATAGACCCCCAAACTGTGGTGGTGATGTGGGAATGGTCTTAAACAGGAAATTAGAGATGCATGCGATAAAGCAACATCTGTAATTATGGGTGAATTAAATCTGCATATAGATTGGTCAAATCAAATTTGTCACAATAACGTAGAGGAGGAATTACTGGAGTGTATACGGGATGGTTTTCTGGACCAATATGTTGAGGAACCAACCAGAGAACAGGCCATCCCAGACTGGGTATTGTGTAAAGAGAGAGGAATAATTGGCAATCTAGTTGTGTGAAATCCCTTGAGGTTGAGCGACCATAATATGATAGAATTTGTCATGAGGAAAGCCAACAGTGACGTCAGAGGAGAGCTGCAAACTGATTGGTTGGGTGAGTAGCAGCTATTAGTGCATGTAGATATCTTTAAAAAAGTGAAAAGTTTATTTTTGTGGGAAAAGAACTCTGGTGATA
The DNA here is from genome assembly GCF_036365525.1 of Heterodontus francisci. Taxonomy (NCBI): domain Eukaryota; kingdom Metazoa; phylum Chordata; class Chondrichthyes; order Heterodontiformes; family Heterodontidae; genus Heterodontus; species Heterodontus francisci. The sequence continues at coordinate 374,828 of NW_027140130.1, read as the reverse complement.
AGGTGAGTACTACTGAAGTGTTTCTTTTTTTAATTCAGTGTAGTTTATTAAGAATCTTAGATTGAAGTGGGTAGAAAAAGGCCCCTCATGTAATTAGTATTTTTTTTAATTAATGGTGTAACTAATTAATCTAAGGGTAGGTCATGACAGGAGAGTTCAGCCCCGTGATCTGCTCCTCCTGCCCTTTGTGGAAAATCAGGGATGCTTCCAGTGTCCCTAGTGAGCATGTGTGCAGGAAGTGGATCCATCTGCAACTACTGGCGACCCGCATTATGGAGATGGAGCTGCAGGAGAATTCACTGTGGAGCATCCATAATGCTGAGGAAGTCGTGGATAACATGTTTAGCGAGGTGGTCACACCGCAGATAATAGCTGCACAGGCAGAAAAGGGATGTGTGACCACCAGACAGAGTAGTAGGCACAGGCAGGTAGTGCAGGAGTCCCCTGTGGCCACCACCCCTCAAACAGATAGACCACTTTGGATACTGTTGGGGGGGATGACCTCCCAGGGGAAAGCAGCAACAGCCAGGCCCATGGGACCACAGAGGGCTCTGCCGCACAGCAGAGCAGGAAAAGGGGTGTAAGAGCTATCGTGATAGGAAATTCTATCGTAAGGGGTGCAGGTAGGCGTTTCTGTGGCCGCAAAAGAGGCACCAGGATTGTATGTTGCCTCCCTGCTGCGAGGGTCAAGGATGTCTCGGAGTGGCTGCAGGAAATTCTGAAAGGAGAGAGTGAGCAGCCAGAGGTCGTGGTCCATATTGGTGCTAACGACATAGACAGGAAGAGAGCTGAGGTCCTGCACAGTGAATATAGGGAGTTAAGCAGAAGGTTAAAAAGTAGAACCTCTGGGGTTAATCTCAGGATTTGGCCTAACCATCAGCCTCAAGAAAATGAACATCATGGGACAGGATGTCAGAAATGCTCCATCCATCAATATCGGCGGCCACGCTCTGGAAGTGGTTCAAGAGTTCACCTACCTAGGCTCAACTGTCACCAGTTACCTGTCTCTAGATGCAGAAATCAACAAGCGCACGGGAAAGGCTTCCACTGCTATGTCCAAACTGGCCAAGAGAGTGTGGCAAAATGGCGCACTGACACGGAACACAAAAGTCCGAGTGTATCAAGCCTGTGTCCTCAGTACCTTGCTCTATGGCAGCGAGGCCTGGACAACGTATGTTAGCCAAGAGCGACGTCTCAATTCAGTCCATCTTCACTGCCTCCGGAGAATACTTGGCATCAGGTGGCAGGACCTTATCTCCAACACAGAAGTCCTCGAGGCGGACAACATCCCCAGCTTATACACAATACTGAGTCAGCGGCGGTTGAGATGGTTTGGCCATGTGAGCCGCATGGAAGATGGCAGGATCCCCAAAGACACTTTGTGCAGCGAGCTCGCCACTGGTATCAGACCAACCGGCCGTCCATGTCTCCGCTTTAAAGACGTCTGCAAATGCGACATGAAGTCCTGTGACATTGATCACAAGTCGTGGGAGTCAGTTGCCAGCGATCGCCAGAGCTGACGGGCAGCCATAAAGGAGGGGCTAAAGTGTGGCAATTCGAAGAGACTTCACAGTTGGCAGGAAAAAAGGCAGAAGCGCAAGGGAAGAGCCAACTATGTGACAGCCTCGACAGACAAATGTTTCTGCAGCACCTGTGCGAGAGCCTGTCACTCGAGCATTGGCCCTTTTAGCCACTCCAGGCTCTGCTGCACAAACCACTGACCACCTCCAGGCGCTTACCCATTGTCTCTCGAGATAAGGAGGCCAAAGACAAAGAAGAAGAAGAATCTCACGATTACTCCCTGTGCCACGTGCTAGTGAGGATAGGAATAGGAGGATTAAGGAAATGAAAGTGTGACTGAAGAGCTGGTGTAGGCGGGAGGGCTTCAGCTACTTGGATCATTGGGATCTCTTCTGCTGCAGAGGTGACCTGTTGAAGAGGGTCGGCTTGCATCTAAACTGGAAGGGGACCAATATCCTTGCGGGGAGGTTTGTTAGTACTACTCGGGAGGGTTTAAACTAGTCTTGCAGAGAGGTGGGACTCAAAGTAGTAGTCTCTCCGATGACATAGTTAAGGTAAATGTAGAGGTTAATGCAAGCAAGTCCAGTAGGCGGGCCTGGCAGTGGCCTGACAGGGAGCGTGGAAGGTCTAAACTGCAAGTGGTTAGCACCGCAGCCTCACAGCTCCAGGGACCCGGGTTCCATTCTGGGTACTGCCTGTGCGGAGTTTGCAAGTTCTCCCTGTGTCTGCATGGGTTTCCTCCGGGTGCTCCGGTTTCCTCCCACATGCCAAAGACTTGCAGGTTGATAGGTTAATTGGCCATTATAAATTGCCCCTAGTATAGGTAGGTGGTAGGGAAATATATTGGGACAGGTGGGGATGTGATAGGAATATGGGATTAGTGTAGGATTAGTATGAATGGGTGGTTGATGGTCGGCACAGACTCGGTGGGCCGAAGGGCCTGTTTCAGTGCTGTATCTCTAAACTAAACTACTTTAATGCAAGACGCCTTGCAGGTAAGGCAGATGAACTCAGAGCATGGATCAGTACATGGGATTGTGATATTATAGCTATTACAGAAACGTGGTTGAGGGATAGGCAAGACTGGCGGCTCAATGTTATGGGGTACCGATGCTTCAGTTGGAGGGAAGAGTGGAGGGGGAGTTGCACAATTGATTAGGGAGTACATCACGGCAGTAGTTAGAGAGGATATCCTGCGGGGAACGTCCAGTGAGGCCATATGAGTGGAGCTCAGAAATAAGCAAGAGGTGATCTCTTTGATGGGATTATACTGTAGGCCCCCCAATAGTCAGAGGGAATTGGAGGAGCATACATGTAGGGAAATCACAGATAGGTGTAGGAATTATAAGGTTGTAATAGTAAGTGATTTTAACATTCCTAATATTGACTGGGACTGCCTTGGTGCCAAGGGATCAGATGGGCAAGAATTTGTTAAGTGTGTCCAGGATAGTTTTATGAAACAGTATGTGGATGGCCCTACGAGAGAAAAGGCTACACTCGACCTCCTCTTTGGAAATGAGGATGGGCAGGCGGATGATGTGTTAGTGAGGGAGCACTTTGGGACCAGTGACCATAACTCTATTAGCTTCAAGATAGTTATGGATGAGGATAGGACTGGTCCTCAGGTTGAAGTCCTAAATTGGAGGAAGGTTAATTTTGATGGCATCAGACAGGAACTCTCAAAAGTTGAATGAAAGGGGCTGTGTACAGGTAAAGGGACGTCTGGCAAGTGGGCGGCTTTTAAAAGAGAGATAGGAAGAGTTATGGGCTGGCATATTCCTGTTAGATGGAAGGGCAAGGATGGCAAGTTTAGGGAACCTTGGTTGATGAGGGATGTTGAGGGTGTGGTCAGGACAAAGAAGGAGGCATATGTCAGGTATAGGCAGCGGGGATCAAATGAGTCCCTCCAGGAATAGAGTGGATGTAGGAGTGCACTCAAGAAAGAAATTAGGAGGGAGAAAAGGGGCCATGAGATTTCCCTGGCAGATAAGATAATGGAGAATCCTAAAATATTCTTTAAGTATATTAAGAGTAAAAGGGTAGCTAGGGAGAGAGTCGGTCCCCTTAAGGATCAGTGTGGTAATCTACGTGTGCAGCCACGGGAAATGGGCGAGGTCTTAAATGAATACTTCTCGTCTTGATTTACCATGGAGACAACATGGAAGCTAGTGAGTTCAATGGAGGGAACAGTGATATCCTGGAGCATATCAACATGACAAAGGAGGCGGTGTTGGAGGTTTCGAAGCACATTAAGGTAGATAAATCCCCAGGGCCTGACCAGGTGTATCCTCGGATGCTATGGGAAGAAAGGGAGGATATTCCTGGAGCCCGAGCAGAGATTTTTGCATTATCGTTAGCCATGGGTGAGGTACCGGAAGACTGGAGGATAGCTAATGTTGTGCCTTTATTTAATAAGGGCAGCAGTGATAAGCCAGGGAACAACAGGCCGGTGAGCCTTACATCAGTGGTGGGAAAGTTACTGGAAGGGATTCTGACAGACAGGATTTATATGCATCTGGAAAGGCAACGTCTGATTAGGGATAGTCAGCATGGCTTTGTGCATGGGAATCATGTCTCAGGAATTTGATTGAGTTTTTAGAGGAGGTGACCAAGAGGATTGACGGGGGCAGGGCGAAGGACGTTGTCTACATGGACTTTAGCAAGGCCTTTGACAAGGTCCCGCATGGTCGGCTGGTCCAGAAGGTTCAAACACATGGGATCCAGGATGTGCTAGCCAATTGGATACAAAATTGGCTTGGTGATCGGATGGTAGTGGGGGGTTGTTTTTCACATTGGAGGCTGGTGACCAGTGGTGTGCCACAGGGATCGGTTCTGGGTCCTCTCTTGTTTGTCATATATATTAATGACTTGGATATGAATGTAGGGGGCATGATTGGTAAGTTTGCAGATGATACAAAAATTGATGGGATAGTAGAAAGTGAAGAAGGTTGTCTAAGGTTACAACAGGATATAGATAAACTTGGAAAGTGGGCAAGGGATTGGCAAATGGAATTTAATGCAGCCAAGTGCGACGTGATGCATTTTGGGAAGTTAAACCAGTGCAGTACATATACAGTGAACGACAGGGCCTGGGGAGTGTTGTTGAGCAGAGAGACCTTGGGGTGCAAGTGCATAGTTCCCTGAATGTGGCAACACAGGTAGACTGGGTGGAGAAGAAGGTGTATGGCATGCTTGTCTTCATCAAATGCGGCATGGAGTACAAGAGTTGGGACGTCATGTTACAGTTGTACATAACATTGGTTATTCCGCATTTGGAGTACAGTGTGCAGTTCTGGTCGCAGCACGACAGGAAAGATGTGATTAAGCTAGAGAGGGTGCAGAAAAGATTCATAAGGATGTTGCCTGGTTTGTAGGGCTTGAGCTATAAAGAGAGATTGGGTAGGCTGGGTCTGTTTCCCCTGGAGCAAAGACGGCTGAGAGGGGACATGATGGAGGTATATAAAATTAGGAGAGGCATAGACAGAGCAGGTAGCCAGAGTCAGTTTCCCATGGTAGGGGTGACTAAAACTAGAGGGCATAGATTTCAGATGAAAGGGTGGAGGTTTAAAGGGGATTAAAAGGGTATTTTTTTTCACACAAAGAATATTGCGTATCTGGAATGAGCTGCCAGAGGAAGTGGTGGAGGCAGGAACAGTAGCCACATTTAAGAGTCATCTGGACAGGTATTTGAATGAGCAAAGCATAGACGGATATGGAATTAATGCAGGCACGTGGAACCAGTATAGATCGGCATTGTGGTCGGCATGGACGCAGTGGGCCGAAGGGCCTGTTTCCATGCTGTACGAATCTATGACTCCAAGATGGAGAGTGAAGTAGTTGATTCTGAGACTAGGGTCGTGAATCTTAATAAAGGAAAGTATGAAGGTATGAAGCACGAGTTGGCTATGATGGATTGGGAAACGTTACTTAAAGGGATGATGGTGGAAAGGCAATGGCAATATTCAAACAGTGCATTGATGAACTGCAACAATTGTTTACTCCTGTCTGGCGCAAAAGTAAAATGGGAAAGGTAGCCAAACCATGGCTTACAAGGAAAATTAGAGATAGTATTAGATTCACGGAAGAGGCATATACATTCGACAGAAAGAAGCAACAGACTTGAGGATTGGGAGCAGTTTAGAATTCAGCAAAGGAGGACCAAGGGGTTGATTAATCAGGGGAAAATAAAGTACATGGGTAAGCTTGCGGGGAACATACAACCTGACTGTAAAGGTTTCTGTAGGTATGTAAAGAGGAAAGGATTGGTTAAGACAAATGTAGGTCCTTACAGTTAGAAACATGGGAATTTATTATGGGAAACAAAGAAATGGCTAACCAACTAAATGCTTACTTTGATTCTGTCTTCACAAAGGATGGCACAAATATCTTACCAGAAATGTTGGGGAACACAGGGTTTAGTGAGAGGAAGGAACCGAAGGAAATCAGTATTAGTAGAGAAATTGTGTTGGGGAAGTTGATGGGATTGAAGGCTGATAAATCCTCAGGGCCTGATAATCTACATCCCAGATTACTTAAAAAAGTGACCCTAGAAATACTGGATGCATTGGTGGTCATCTTTCAAGATTCTATAGACTGTGGAACAGTTCCAGCTGATTGGAGGGCAGCTAATGTAATTCCACCATTTAAAAAGGGAGGTAGAAATAAAGCAGGGCATTATAGACAAGTCAGCCTGACGTCGGTAGTGGGGAAAATTCTGGAGTCCATTATCAAAGTTTTTATGGCAGAGCACTTGGAGAACAGTGTTAGAATCGGATAGAGTCAGCATGGATTTACGAAAGGGAAATCATGCTTGATAAATCTATTAGAATTCTTCGAATATGTAACTAATAGAGTTGATGATGGGGAGCCAGAGAATGTGGTTTATTTGGACTTTCAGAAGGCTTTCGACAAAGTCCCACATAAGAGATTAGTGAGTAAAATTAAAGCGCATGGGATTAGTGGTAGTGTATTGCGATAGATAGAAAATTGGTTGGCAGATGGAAAAAAAGTGTCGGGATAAACGGATCTTTTTCCAAATGGCAGGCAGTGATTAGTGGGGTACCAGAGGGATCGGTGCTAGGACCCCAACTATTCACACTCCATATTAATGATTTAGATGAGGGAACTAAATGTAATATCTCCAAATTTTCAGAAGACACAAAACTGGGTGGGAGGGTGAGTTGTGAGGAGAATGCAGAGAGGCTTCAGGGTGATTCGGACAAGTTGAGTGAGTGGGCTATTGCATGGCAGATGCAGTATAATGTGAATAAATGTGAGGTTATCCACTTTGGTAGCAAAAACAGGAAGGCAGCTTATTATCTGAACAGCTACACACTGAGAGAGGGAAATATGCAGCGATACATGGGTGTTCTCGTACACCAGTCACTGAAGGTAAGCATGCAGGTGCAACAGGTGGTAGAAAAAGGTGAATGTTCTGTTGGCCTTCATAGAGACAGGATTCGAGTACAGGAGCAGGGATGTTTTGCTGCACTTATACTGGGCCTTGGTGAGGCCGCACTTGGAATATTGTGTGCAGTTTTGTTTTCCTTCTCTGAGAAAGGATGTTCTTGCTATAGAGAGAGTGCAACGAAGGTTTATCAGAGTGATTCCTGGGATGGCGGGACTCACGTATGAGGAGAGTTAGGATTATATTCGCTGGAGTTCAGAAGAGTGAAGAGGGATCTCATAGAAACCGATAAAATTCTAACAGGATTTGACAGGGTAGTTGCAGGAAGGATGTTCCCGATGGTGGGGGAGTCCAGAACCAGGGGTCATAGTCTAAGGATACGGGGTAAACTTTTCAGGACTGAAATGAGGAGAAATTTCTTCACCCAGAGAGTGGTGAGCTAGTGAAATTACGTCATCACTCCCATATCCAAGAGGGATTGGAATATGCTGGCCAGTGCCTCTGCTACTTCCACCATTCCATCCCTCAGCAACCCTCATACATCCCATCCAGACTGGGTAAATTATCTACTTTATTGTGGGACAAAAAGTATTGGATTGAAAAGGGTTAACTGAATCTGTTTGTTCAGTGACTGTAATTAATGTCAGTCTCCATGGACCCTAATTGTGTCATTGGAAGTTTTCCATCTTCTATTAATAAGGGGCTTCCATGTGTTATCCCATCGTTTCAGCCGGAACATCAGCCCCGGCACAACAGAGATCAGTGGCTCCAGAGAGAGAGAAAGGATAGACCAGAATCTGAGAACAAATGACTGGAATGTTGCAGCACTTGGTCATAATCTGAGAACAATAGATTGGAATGTTACAACAATGGGTCAGAATCTGAGAACAAATGACTGGAATGTTGCAGCACTTGGTCAGAATCTGAGAACAATAGATGGGAATGTTACAACAATGGACTGGAGTTTATCCTCGGAACTTTACTACCTTTCTACATATTATGATTTTTACTCATTAAACTTCCGTATCTGTCTCGCACTGAAGATTATTCAATACATTTACTATCCCATCCTGGCTATTATTGGTGTCCCTGGTAAGTCTCTCTATCTAGCTATTAATTCTATAAACCAAGTTTAACAGCATTACTGCTCCTGTAATTTGCTCTGCCCTTTTTGTTGCCGTTGTATTCCTGGTGAATATGTCCAGCTATTAGCTCTATAAACCATTGCCAACTGTATTACAGTTCTTGTCATTTAATCGCTCATCTTTGCTGCCCTTGCTGTCTCTATTTCCGTCTAGGAGATCTGTAAACCCTGTTTTACTGAAATACTGTTCTGTTATGTAAATTTTGGGAAGACGGAAGCCAGTGTCATTGGTCTCCATCACAAACTCCATCCCCTATCTGTGAGACAAATACACCACCCTGCCCAATACTGAGGCTGAACCAGACTGTTTGCAATCGGTGTGTTCTATTTAAACCTGAGCTGAGTCCATCTCCATATTCTCTCCATTACCAACCCTGTCTATGACCACCTCTGTCATATCCCCCATCTCCACCTCTGTCTCAGCCAATCTGCTGCATAAACCCTCACCTGTACCTTTGTTGAATCCACACTTGACTATTCCAATTCTATCCCGGTCACCCTCCCAGTTATAAACCTCCATAAACCACAGCCCATCCAGATCTCTGCTGCCTGTATTCTAACTCACACCAAATCCCGATCACCCATCACCCCTGTGCTCACTGATCTACATTGGCTCCTGGTCTGGCAGCACCTTAATTTTAACATTCTCATCCTTGTGTTTGAATCCCTCCATGGCCTCACCCCTCCAATTAGTCCCATTCTCCTGCCCATTCTCATATTCCTGAAAATGTTTTGACTTCAATCTTTTCTCATTTCTCCTTCTGAAATGAATTCCTTTCCCACTGTATCTGTCCCGAGCCACTATTTTAGACTGTACAGCACTACTGGTGCTGACGGTACAGAAGCTGGGATCCATAGAGAGATGTGAGCTGCTCAGCCAGGCACTTCCAGTGCGGCCTGCACAGTGCCCCAAGCTGGGCAGGGCTCTAGTTCAATCGTAACATGTATGTGTTGTTGAGCTGAGGATGGTTTTAAATGTGATGTCAATGTACCATACCGGCAGTATTGATGTACGTTTTTGAAACTTGGTCTGTGCATGTCCACTGACTGCTTGTGTTAGTCACTCTCAGCTGAACATATATTCAGCAGCATGAGGATTATGCATAACATAATATCTAGTATTATTTAAAAGGACCAGGCATCCAACTTACAGGTGAGGGGCTTTTGACTTACTTCTATTATTGTAAAGTTAGTGGAGGTGCTGTGGATGGTTTGTTGGAGGTTGTGTTGTGAGCTGCTGCAGACATTCATGGAGGACAGAGGATTTGGTGACCCAACTCTGCACGAGGTATGGCCTATCAGGGGAAAACAGCAGCAGCCAGAGCAGTTGCACCACGGCTGGCACTGTTGCTCAGCAGGTAGGGACAAAGCGCAGAAGAGCAATAGTTATAGGGGACTTTATAGTCAGGGGCACAGATATGCCCTTCTGTGGGCGTGAACGAGACTCCAGGATGGTATGTTACCTCCCTGGTGCCAGGGTCAAGGATGTCTCTGAACGGACAGGAGGCATTCTGAAGGGGGAGGGTGAACAGCCAGAGGTTGTGGTACACATCGGTACCAATGACATAGGCAGGAAGAGTGATGAGGTCCTGCAGGGGTAGTTTAGGAAGTTAGGGAGTAAGTTACAAAACAAGACCTCGAGGTTTGTAATCGCTGGATTCCTCCCTGTGCCACGTGCCAGTGAGGCTAGAAATAGGAAGATAGTGCAGCGAAACACGTGGCTGAGCAGCTGGTTTAGGAGGCACGGTTTCAGATATCTGGACCATTGGGCTCTCTTCAGGGACAGATGGGACCTGTACAAGAAGGACGGTTTGCATATAAACTGGAATTGCACTGATATCCTGGCTGCAAGGTTTGCTAGCGTCACTCGGAAGGGTTTAAACTACTGTGGCAGGGGGGTGGGAACCAGAGCAGGAGGACAGCTAGTGAAATAAATGAGGAGGACATAGTAAATAAGGCCAGTAGGACGAAGAGGAAGAGCAGGAACTGAGATGTTGCTGAGTACAGCGGGACTGGTGGTCTGAAGTGCATTTGTTTCAATGCGAGAAGTATAACAGGTAAGGCAGATGAACTTAGAACTTGGATTAGTACTTGGAAATATGATGTTGTTGCTATTACAGAGACTTGGTTGAGGGAAGGGCAGGATTGGCAGCTAAATGTTGCAGGCTGTAGAAGCTTCAGTCGGGATAGAGGGGAATGTAAAAGGGGTGGGGGAGCTGCATTACTGTTTAAGGAGAATATCACAGTTGTACTGCGGGAGGACACCTCAGATGGGTCATGCAGCGAGGCAATATGGGTGGTGCTCAGGAATAGGAACTTGGGGGTTTACTACAGGCCTCCCAACAGCCAGCGGGAGGGAGAGGAGCAGATATGCAGACAGATTTTGAAAAGATGTCAAGGTAACAGGGTTGTTGTGGTGGGTGATTATAACTTCCCCTATATTTACTGGGATTCGCTTTGTGCGGCTTGGATGGGGCAGAATTTCTGAGGAGCATCCAGGCGGGCTTCTTGAAACAGTATGTAGATAGTCCAACTAGGGATGGGGCCATTCTGGACCTGGTATTGTGGAATGAGCCCGGCCAGGTGGTCGAAGTTGCCGTGGGGGAGCATTTCGGGAACAGTAACCATAATTCCATAAGTTTTAAGGTACTTGTGGATAAGGATAAGAGTAGTCCTCGGGTGAAGGTGCTAAATTAGGGGAAGGCTAATTACAACAATATTAGGCAGGAACTGAAGAATTTAGATTGGGGGCGGATGTTTGAGGGTAAATCAACATCTGACATGTGGGAGTCTTTCAAACGTCAGCTGATTAGAATCGAGGACCGGCATGTTCTGGAAGAAAGACAAGTTTGGCAAGTTTCGGGAAGCTTGGATAACACGGGATATTGTGAGCCTAGTCAAAAAGAAAAAGGAAGCATTTGTAAGGGCTGAAAGGCTAGGAACAGACGAAGCACTTGAGGAATATAAAGACACTTAAGCAAGGAGTTAGGAGGGCTGAAAGGGGTCATGAAAAGTCATTGGCAAACAGGATTAAGGAAAATCCCAAGGATTTTTATACATATATCAAGAGCAAGAGTGTAACCAGGGAAAGGGTTGGCCCACTCAAGGACAGAGATGGGAATCCATGTGTGGAGCCAGAGGAAGTGGGCGAGGTGCTCAATGCGTACTTTGCATCAGTATTCACCAAAGAGAAGGACTTGGTGGATGGTAAGCCTAGAGAAGGGAGTACAGATAGTCTCAGTCATTTCATTATCAATAAGGAGGAGGTGTTGGGTGTCTTGCAAAGCATTAAGGTAGATAAGTCTCCAGGGCCTGATGGGATCTACCCTAGAATACTGAGGGAGGCAAGGGAAGAAATTGCTGGCGCCTTGACAGAAATCTTTGCATCCTCATTGGCTACAGGTGAGGTCCCAGAGGACTGGAGAATAGCCAATGTTGTTCCTTTGTTTAAGAAGGGTGGCAATGATAATCCAGGAAATTATAGGCTGGTGAACCTTATGCCAGTGGTAGGGAAACTATTAGAGAGGATTCTTCCGTACAGGATTTACTCCCATTTGGAAACAAACGAACTCATTAGCGAGAGGCAGCATGGTTTTGTGAAGGGGAGCTCGTGTCTTACTAATTTGATTGAGTTTTTTGAGGAATTGACGAAGATGATTGATGAAGAAAGGGCAGTGGATGTTGTTTATATGGACTTTACTAAAGCCTTTGACAAGGTCCCGCATGGCAGACTGGTACAAAAGGTGAAGTCAAACAGGATCAGAGGTGAGCTGGCAAGTTGGATACAGAACTGGCTCCGTCATAGAAGACAGAGGGTAACAGTGGATGGGCGTTTTTCTGAATGGCGGGATGTGATTAGTGGTGTTCCGCAGGGATCACTCATGGGACCTTTGCTGTTTGTAGTATATATAAATGATTTGGAGGAAAATGTAGCTGCTCTGATTAGTAAGTTTGCGAACGAAACAAAGGTTGGTGGAGTTGCGGATAATGATGAGGATTGTCAGAGGATACAGCAGGATATAGGTCAGGTGGAGACTTGGGTGGAGAAATGGCAGATGGAGTTTAATCCAGAAAAATGTGAGGTAATGCATTTTGGAAGGTCGATTGCAGGTGGGAGGTATACAGTAAATGGCAGAACCCTTAGGAGTATTGACAGGCAGAGAGATCTGGGCGTACAGGTCCACAGGTCACTGAAAGTGGCAACACAGGTGGATAAGGTAGTCAAGAAGGCATACGGCATGCTTATCTTCGTGGGCTGGGGCGTAGAGTATAAAAATTGGCAAGTCATGTTGCAGCTGTACAGAACCTTAGTTAGGCCACACTTGGAATATTGCATGCAATTCTGGTCGCCACACTACCAGAAGGATGTGGAGGCTTTGGAGAGGGTGCAGAGGAGGTTTACCAGGATGTTGCCTGGTCTGGAGGGCATTAGCTATGAGGAGAGGTTGGAAAAACTCGGATTGTTTTCACTGGAACGACGGAGGTGCAGGGGCTTCTCGGTGCCCGCTCCCTGTGGAGCAATCCAGTCAGTCCCATTCTCCCAGTCAGTCCCCGTATCCCTGCAAGTTCATTTCCTTCGGGTGTCCATCCAGTATCCTTTTGAAGTCATTGTCTCGAATGATGAAGCCCAAGATCTGATATGCTTCTCTAAACACGCTCCTAATATGTCCTGCCAACTTCAAAGATCAATGCATATGCTGCCCCAGGTCCCTCTGTCCCTGCACAATCTTGAGAACTGTGTCATTAAGTCTATATTACCTTCCTATTCCTTCTGACAAAATACATCACCTCACACTCCTCTGCATGAAATTCCACCTGCCACTTCTCTGTCCATTCTGCTAGCCTATCTATATCCTTCTACATGTGGTTAGTAACATCCTCACTGTTTACCACACCTCCAAGATTGGTATCATCGGAAATTTTTGAAATTCTACTCTGTATTCCAAGAGCCATGCCATTTATATATAGCAAAAGAAAAACAGTGGTCCTAAGCACTGACCCTTGGGGAACATCACTGTCGACCATCCCCCGGTCTGAAAAACAACCATTTAACACATTTCTCTTTTTCTTGTCCTCTGGACAATTTTTTTCCAATTGGATGCTATTCCATGAGCTTCAATTTTATCAACCAAGCTTCTGTGTTGTTCATCATCAAATAATTTCATAAAATCCACGTAGACAACATCCACCACATTCCCTTCATCAACCTTCTCTCATTTTCCGAATAAATTCAATTAGTCCATCATGCATGATCTGCCTTTCAGAAATCCGTGCTGACAATCCTTAATTAACTCAATCTCTCCAAGTGTGTGTTGTCCTTTTGCCCTGATTATTGTTTCTAAAACCTTACACACCACTGATGTTAAACTAACTGGCCAGTAGTTGCGAGGCCTGTGTGTTGTCCATTGATAATTCTGGGAAGTGAGTGTGACCATCTATGTCATCAATTTCTCCCTCTGCAGGGAAAAGCAGGATGAGAGATCCCGTGGCTTTGTCAGGATAGCGGGATTCCTGATGGTTTCGGTTGATCTGCGGGGCCCCCATGTCAATGGGTTGAGGTACAGGAACTGGAAGAACTCTCACTCCATTAATGTACAGTTGGTGTGTGAGCATGCCCAGTACATCATGCTGGTGAATGTCCACTATCCTGGCAGCAGACACCATACATTCATTCTGAAGCAGTCAGCCGGTCCCAACACTGCGGGTCTCCATGCAGAACCAGAATGTGGCTCCTTGGAGACAAATGAACCCCCTCTAGACACAGCTCATGTTTCGACACCCCCAAACCACCTCCCACCGTCAACTTTTAGTTACGCAATTAACGTGTGTTATGTGAGCAATGGAGTCACCAGGAACATGGTGGAACAGACCATCGGTGTGATGAAGCAATGCTTCCGATGTCTGAACCGCTCGGGGAGAGCCCTCCAGTACACATTGGAGAAGGTGTCTGAGCTCATGGTGTTCTGCTGCACGCTTCATTTCATCAGCAGCATGTGGACACAGGCATTGGCAGCAGGAATCCGGAGGCCACCTCAGGAGGTGGTGGGAGGAAAGATATTTCCTCGATGCCTTCGACCCGGACAGGCTGTCGGAGAGACCCTGCTAAGATTCCAGTTCCCATAAGCCAACTTCCCTTTCCCACCATGGATCCCCCATTCTCCACCATTACACCCATCTGAGACGCCCCATCACAGTGTCACCTTGGTCATCATCCTATAATAAAAACATCAGAGAATTATTACAGCACAGAAGGACCAATTCAGCCTTTCGTGTCTGCCCTGGCTTTCCGAATGACCAATTCACGGAATGCCGTTCCCTGCATTCTCCCTGCAACCCTGCACATTCTTCCTTCTCACATAACAGTCTATTCAGCTTCAATTGAACCTGCCTCCACCATACTCTCAGGCAGTGCATTCCAGACTCTAACCACTCACTGTGTGAAAAAATATTTTCCTCAGGTCGTCTTTGCTTCTTTTACCCATGACTTTAAATCTGTGCCCTTTCGTTCTCGATCCTTTCACGAGTGGGAACTGTTTCTCTCTATCTACTCTGTCCAGACACCTCATGAATTTTGAAACCTCTAATAAAGCACCTCTCAGCCTTCTCCGAGGAAAACAGTCCTAACTTCTCCAGCCTATCTTCATAACTGAAAATCCTCATCCCGGGAATCATTCACGTGAATATTTTCTGCACACTCTCCAATGCCCTCACGTCTTTCCTCAAGTGTGGCACCCAGAACTGGACGCAATGCCACAGCTGAGGCTGAAATAGAGTCTTGTATAAGTTCAACATAACTTCCTTGCTCTTGTACTCTATGCCCCTATTAATAAAGCCCAGGATACTGCATGCTTTATTAAACACTTTCTCAACCTGTCCTGCCGCCTTCGATGACTTCTGCACATATACACACAGGTGTGCTCCTGCACACCCTATAAAATTGTACCCTTTATTGTATATTGTCTCCCCATGTTCTTCCTATCAACATGAATCACTTCACATTTCTCTGTATTGAACTTCATCTGCCACCTGCCTGCCCATTCCACCAACTTGTGTGTGTACTTTTGAAGTTCTACACTATCCTCCCCACAGTTCACAATTCTTCCAACTTCCGTATCAGCTGCAAACTTTGAAATTGTGCCTGCATACCCAGGTTTAGGTCCTTAATATATATCAGGAAAAGCAAGGATGTCTGGGGAACTCCACAACAAACCTTCCTCCAGCCTGTAAAACATCCATTAATTAGTTCCGAAGAAGGGTCACTGACCCGAAACGTTAACTCTGCTTCTCTTTCCACAGATGCTGCCAGACCTGCTGAGTGACTCCAGCATTTCTTGTTTTTGTTGCATTAATCATTAATGTTTGTTTCCTGTCACTTAGCTAATTTCGTATCCATGTTGCTACCGTCCCTTTTATTCCATGAGCTACAAGTTTGCTCACAGGTCTGTTGTGCGGCTTTGTATCAAAAGGTTTTTGCATGCAGGGAATAGTTCAATGTCTGGAATGCACTGCTTGAGAATGGTGGAGGCAGGTTCATTTGAAACTGAATAGACCGTTATATGAAAGTCAATGTACACCACATCAACAGAATTGCTCTCATCAACTTTCTCTGATACCACCTCAAACATCTCCAGCAAATTAGTTAAACATGATGTTCTCTCAAGAAATCCATGCTGGCTTGTTTAATTATCTCGCATTTGTCCATGTGACTATTTGCTTTGTCCAAGATTATTTATTTCTAGAAGTTTTCCCACCACCGAAGTTAAACTGACAGGCCTGTAGTTGCTGGCCTTATCTTTACACCCTTTTTGAACAAGGGTGTAACGTTTACAATTCTCCAGTCCTCTTGCATCACCCTCAAGTCTAAGGAAGACGGAAAAATTATGGCCAGTGCCTCTGCGATTTCCACCCTCACTTCCCTCAGTATCCTTGGATGCATCTCATCTTTTCCTGGTGCTTTATTCAATTTAAGTCCAGACAGCCTATCTAATACTTCCTCTTTAAAAATTTTAAACCCCACTAGTGTCTGACTTATCTCCTCTTTCAACATTGCCTGGGTTGCATCTTGGAATCATAGACAGTTTATGGCACAGAGAGAGGCCACTTGGCCCATCGTGTCTATGCTGTCCAAAAAACGATCCATCCATTCTAATCCTATATTCCAGCATTTGATAGATTACAGCACTTGAGGTGCATATCCAGACACCTTTTGAATGAGTTGTTGGATTCTGCCTCAACGACCATTTCGGACAGTGAGTTCCAGACTCTGACCACCCGCTGGGTGAAAAATAAAATCCGCAGCTCCCTTTTAATCTTTCTACCAATCACTTTAAGTCCATGCCCCCTCGTCACTGACCTCTTTGCTAAGGTGAATGGACCCTTCAGCTCCACTCCACCCAGGCCCCTCTCAGTTTTGTACATTTCAATCAGATTTACCCTCAGCCTTCTCTATTTCAAGGAGAACAGTCCCAGCCTGTCCAATCTTTCCTCATAGCTGCATTTTTCCAGTCCTCGCCACATCCTCATAAATCTCCTCTGCACCCTCTCGGGTGCAATTACATCTTTTCTGTAAAGCGGTGAGCAGAACTGCACACAGTACTCAAGTTGTGTGCTAACCAATGAGTTATAGAATTCTAGCATAACCTCCCTGGCCGTATATTCTATACCTCGGCTAATAAAGGAAATGATTCCATATCTTCTTCCTTGGTAAAGACAGGTGGGAATTATTCATTTACTACCTCAGCTATATTCTCTGCCTCCATGTGCAAATCCCCTTTATGGTCCTGAGTCGGCCCCATTGTTCCTTTTACTACCCTATTAGTATTTAGATGCCAATAGAAAACTTTGGGATTTCCTTTAATGCTCGTCTCTTTTCCTGCTCTCTCTTTGATTCTCTTATTTGCTTTTTCTCTTCCCCTCTGGACCTTCTGTATTCAGCCTGCTTCTCAATAGTATTTTCTACCTGATGTCCGTTATATCAGACATAAACTTATCAACCTTTCGTGCGGCCTTCAAAGATCTGTCTGAATAGACACCAAGTCTCTCTGTTCCTGTCTCCTCATTTAAACAATACCCATTTGTTTCTGTTGCCTTCCCTTACACTTCTTACCCAAATGTCTCGCTTCATACTTCACTGTGTTAAATTACATCTGCCATGTTCCTGTCCATTTCACCAGTCACTCTCCATCATCCTGAAGTCTGCTACTATCCTTCTCACTGTTTATTAACATTCCTGACTTTCCTGCCATCCGAAAACTTTGACATTATCCCCACTGTACACAAGCCCATTGCATTAACATACAACAATAGTGATCCCAACAGTGACCCTGGGGACCCCATTGACTACTTCCCTCCAGACTGAAGGATAACCATTCTTCACTACTCTCTACTTTCTGTCACTGCGCTAATTTCCCGCATGCTGACATTGAAAATAAAAGAACAGACTTCCATTTATGAAACGCCTTTCATGACCAATGTGATGTTCCAAAGTGATTTACAACCAATGAATACTTCTTAAAGCGAAGTCATTCTTGTAATGTAGGAAACAGGCAGACTATTTCTGCACAGCAAGCTCCCACAAGCAGCAATGTGATGATGATCAGATCTGTTTTTGCGATGCTTATTGAAGGATAAATATTGACAAGGACACCGGGAATAATTCCCCTGCACTGCTTCCACATAGTGCGATGGGATCTTTAACATCCACCTGAGAGGGCAGACTGCAACTTGGTTTAAAGTGTCATTCGATAGACGGCACCTCTGACAGTGCAACACTCCCACAGTCCTGCACTGCAATGTCAGCATTGATTCTTGTGATCAAGTCCTGCAGTGACACTTGATCCTGGAAGCTTGTGACTGAAAGGGGAGAGAGCGACAAACTGAGCCACGGCTGACATTAACCCTTTAATCCCATGTGTTTCTAATTCGGTAACACGTTTGTTATATGGTACTTTCTCAAACGCCTGTGGAAAGGATAGGGATATTGTGAAAGTACAGGCAGGAGAAATAATAGAATGGCACAAACTGAATGAGGTCATTCGGCCCATCATGTCTGTGCTGCTCCTTTCAAAGAGAAATCCAGTTAGTCCCACTCCCAGGCTTTTTCACTATATCCTTGCATTTTTTTCTCCTTCAGATATTTATCCAATTCCCTTTTGAGATCTACTATTGAATCTGTATCCATCAGCCTATCAGACAGTGCATTCCAAATCCAAACCACTCAGAAACAAATATCCTCATGTCTGCTTCTTTTACCAAATGCCTGAAATCTGTGTCTCTTGGACATTGGAAATAGTTTCTCTTTATTTAATTTATCTAAATCCTTCGAATGTTAAACACCTCAATCAAATCTCCTCTGAAAGTTCTCTGCTCTAAGCAGAACAACCCCAGCTGTATAACTGTAATCCCTCATGCCTGGACAAATTCTAGTAAAACAGTTCTGTGCCCTCTCTGAAGGCTTCATGTCCTTCCTAAAGTGTGGTTCCCAGTATTCAACACAAGACTCCAGGTGGAGCTGAACTAGTATTTTATATATGTTTCGCATAATGTCATTGCTTTTGTTCTTTTTGCCTCTATTTATAAACCCAAGGATCCCATATATTTATTAACTGTCCAGTTAACCTTTCCTGCCACCTTCAAAGATTTGTGTATAAACACCCCTGGTGTCTTTGTTATTTCGCCACCTTTATAGTTGTGCCATTTAACTTGTATTGTCCCTCTTCATTCATCCTTTCAGAATGTATTACCTCACACATCTGCAATGTCAATTAAATATTGAGAAGATTGAAGCCATTGTTTTCTGTCTCTGCTCCAAACATTTCCTAGTTACACACTCCATCCCTCTCCTTTGTAAATGTTTGAGACTAAGTAAAACGGTTCACAAACTTGTTTACATAGCTAACCTTGAGATCCCTTGAGATGAGCTTCCTACCGAATTTTCTCACCATCAGTAAAACGGCCTATTTCCACCCCCCGGTGGAGTTGCATTGCTGGTTAAAGAGGAAATTAACGCAATAGTGAGGCAGGATATTAGCTCTGACGATGCCGAATATGTATGGGTCGAGCTGAGAAACATTAAGGGGCAGAAAACGTTAGTGGGGGTTGTAGATAGACACCCAAACTGTAGTGCTGAATTTGCGAATGGCATTGAACAGGAAATTAGAGACGCATGCGATAAAGGAACATCTGTAATTATGGGTTTCTTGAATCTGCATATAGATTGGGCAAATTAAATTGGTCACAATACATTGTGGAGGAATTCCTGGGGAATATGCGGGATGGTTTTCAGGACCAATTCTTTCAGGAACCAACTGAAGAACAGGCTATCCTAGACTGGTTATTGTGTAATGAGAGAGGAATAATTGACAATCTAGTTGTACGAGATCCCTTGGGGATGAGCGACCATAATATGATAAAATTCTTCATCATGATGGAGAGTGACCTAGTTGATTCTGAGACTAAGGTCGTGAATCTTAATAAAGTAAGCTACGAAGGTATGAGGTATAAGTTGTCGATGATACATTGGGAAACGTTACTTCAAGAGATGACCCTGGATAGGCAATGGCAAACATTCAAAGAGTGCATGGATAAACTGCAACAATTGTTTACTCCTGTCTGGCGCAAAAGTAAAACGGAAAAGGTAGCCAAATCATGGCTTACAAGGAAAGTTCGAGATAGCATTAGATCCAAGGATGAGGCATATAAATTCGCCAGGAAAAAACAACAGACCTGAGGATTGGGAGCAGTTTAAAATTCAGCAAAGGAGCACCAAGGGATTGATTAAGAAGGGGAAAATGGAGTACGAGAGTAAGCTTGCGGGGAACATAAAAACTGACTGCAAACGAATCTATAGGTATGTGAAGCGGAAAAGATTGGCGAAGACAAATACAGGTCCGTTACAGTCAGAAACAGGGAAATGTATTATGGGAAACAAAGAAACGGCTGACCAACTAAATGCATCCTTTACTTCTGTCTTCACAAAGGAGGACTCAAATATCATACCAGAAATGTTGATGAATACAGGGTTTAGTGAGAGAGAGGAACTGAAAGAAATCAGTATAAGTAGAGAAATGGTGTTGGGGAAGTTGATGGCATTGAAGGCCGATAAATCCCCAGGGCCTGGTAATCTACATCCCAGAGTACTTAAGGAAGTGGCCCTAGAAATAGTGGATGGATTGGTGGTCATCTTCCAAGATTCTATGGACTCTGGAACAGTTCCTGCAGATTGGAAGGTAGCTAATGTTATCCCACTATTAAAAAAGGGAGGTAGAGAGAAAGCAGGAAATTGTAGACCAGTCAGCCTGACATCGGTCGTGGGGAAAATCCTGGAGTCCATTATCAAATATTTTGCAGCAGAGCACTTGGAGAATAGTGGTAGAATCGGACAGAGTCAGCATGGATTTATGAAAGGGAAATCATGCTTGATAAATCTACTAACATTCTTCCAGGATGTAACTAGTAGAGGTGATGAGAGGGAGCCAGTGGATGTGATTTCTTTGCACTTTCAGAAGGCTTTCGACAAAGTTCCACGTAAGGGTTTAGCGTGTAAAATTAAAGTGCACGAGACTGGGGGTAGTGTATTGCGATAGATAGAAAATTGGTTGGCAGACAGGAAACAAAGCATTGGAACATATGGATCTTTTTGTGAATGGCAGACAATGACTATTGGGGTACCGCTGGGATCGGTGCAAGGACCCCAGCTATTCACAATATATATGTTAATGATTTAGATGAGGAAACTAAATGTAATATCTCCAAATTTGCAGATGATACAAGATTGAGTGTGAGGGTAAGTTGTGAGGAGGATGCAGAGGCGCTTCAGGGTGATTTGGACAAGTTGAGTGAGTGGGCAAATGCATGGCAAATGCAGTATAATGTGGATAAATGTGAAGTTATCCACTTTACTAGCAAAAACAGGAAGGCAGATTATTATCTGAACGGCTATAAACTGAGAGAGGGGAATATGCAGCGAGACCTGGGTGTTCTCGTACACCAGTCACTGAAGGTAAGCATGCAGGTGCAACAGGCGGTAGAAAAAGGCGAATGTTATGTTGACCTTTATAGAGACAGGATTCGAGTACAGGAGCAGGGATGTTTTACTGCAATATACAGGGCCTTGGTGAGGCCGCACTTGGAATGTTGTGTGCAGTTTTGGTCTCCTTATCTGAGGAAGGATGTTCTTGCAAGAGGGAGTGCAGTAGAGTTTTACCAGTCTGATTCCTGGGCTGGCAGGACTGCCGTATGAGGAGAGATTGAGTCGGTTAGGACTATATTCACTGGAATTCTGAAGAGTGAGGAGGGATCTCATCGAAACCTATAAAATTCTAACATGACTTGACAGGGTAGATGCAGGAAGGATGTTCCCGATGGTGGGGGACTCCTGAACCAGAGGATATGGGGTAAAACTTTCAGGACTGAGATGAGGAGACGTTTCTTCACCCAGAGAGTGGTGAGCCTGTGGAAACCTGTCATCACGCCCATATCCAAGGGAGATTGGAAGGTTCTGGCCAGCGCCTCTGCTATTTCCCCCATTCCTTCCCTCAGCAACGCTCATACATCCCATCCAGACTGGATAAATGTTCAACTTTGTTGTGGTACAAAAGTGTTGGATTGAAAAGGGTTAACTGAATCTGTTTGTTCCGTGACTGTAATTAATGTCAGTCTCCATGGACCCTAATTTTGTCACTGGACGTTTTCCATCTCCTATTAATAAGGGGCTTCTTTCAATGTGTTATTCCATAGCGTCAGTGGGAACATCAGCCCCGGCACTTACAGAGATCAGCTGCTCGAGAGAGATAGAGAGAGGATAGGTTAGAATCTGAGAACAAAAGACTGGAATGTTACAGCAATGGCTCAGAATCTGAGAACAATAGATTGGAATGTTACAACAATGGGTCAGAATCTGAGAACAATAGATTGGAATGTTACAACAATGGACAGGAGTTTATCCTCGGATCTTTACTCTCTTTCAACATATTATGATCGGATGTCATTAAACTCTCGTATCTATCTCGCACTGAAGATTATTCAATACATTTACTATCCCATCCTGGCTATTATTGGTGTCCCTGGTAAGTCTCTCTATCTAGCTATTAATTCTTTAAACCATGTTTAACTGCATTACTGCTCCTGTAATTTACTCTGCCCTTCTTGCTGCCGTTGTATTCCTGGTGAATATGCCCATCTATTAGCTCTATAAACCATTGTCATCTGTATTACAGTTCTTGTCATATACTCTCTCATCGTTGCTGCTGTTGCTGTCTCTATTTCAGGCCAGGAGATCTGTAAACCCTGTTTCACTGAAATACTGTTCTGTAATGTAAATTTTGGGAAGACTGAAGCCAGTGTCATTGGTCTCCATCACAAACACCATCCCCTATCTGGGAAGCACATACTCCACCCTGCCCAATATCCGAGGCTCGACCAGACATTTTACAACTTCGGTGTTATATTTCAACCTGAGCTAAGTTCATCTTCATATTCTTTTTATCACCAACCCTGCCTAATACCACCTCAGTGATATCACCCCTCTCCACCTCTGCCTCAGCCCACCTACTGCGTAAACCCTTATTTGCATCACTGTTATATACACAGCTGACTATTCTAATTCCATCTTGGTCACCCTTCTCGTTATAAACCTCCATAAACCACAGCCCATCCAGAACTCTGCTGCCTGTATTTTAACTCATTCCAAATCCCGATCACCCATCACCCCTGTGCTCACTGATCTACATTGGCTCCCGGTCTGGCAGCACCTTATTTTTAATATTCTCTTTCTTGTGTTTGAATCTCTCCATGGCCTCACCCCTCCATTTATTCACTTTCCCCTGTCCATTTCACATATTACTGCAAATCTTTCGACTTCAATCTTTTTTCATTTCTCCTTGTAAAGTGAATTTATTTCCCTCTGCATCTGTCCCGAGCCACGATTTTAGACTCTGCAGCAAGACTGCTGCTGACGGTGCAGAATTGGGATCCATAAAGAGATGTGAATCGCACAGCCGGCCACTTCCGGTGCGGTCTGCACAATATCCCATGCTGAGCGGGTCTCCAGCCCAGTCGTATCATCTATGTGCTGTCAGCGTGGTCTTCACAGCCGGCCACTTCTACTGTGGCCTGCACAATATCACATGCTGGGCAGGGCTCTAGCTCAATTGTACCTTGTATGTGTTGTTCTTTTGAGGGTGGATTTGAAAGTGATGTCAATGTACCATACCAGCAGCTTTGATGTCCTTCTTTGAAAGTTGGTCTGTGCATGTCCACTGACCACCTGTGTTAGTCAATGTCAGCTGAACATACATTTAGCATCACAATGAATCCCCTCTAATGTTATTTAAAAGGACCAGGCATCCAGCTTGCAGGTGACGGACTTTTGACTTACTTCTGCTGTTGTAAACTTAGTGGAGATGCTGTCGATCGTTTTCTGGAGGTTGTGTTGTGAGCTGCTGCAGACATTCAGGGAGGACAGAAGATTTGGTGACCCAAATCTGGACAAGGAATGGGGACTATATTTACAGTGTATTTTGGTCTATGACATGACCAACAAATGGAGCAGAGGCTGCAGAGAGGGGAGGCTCTGTATAGAGGGAGGAGGAGGGGGCTTTGTCCTACCCGCCCCGGATTTTCCAAGAGCACTTTTTCTACCTACACCTAACCCAGGAGCAGTGCGTGAGGTGGCTCTGATTCAATAAGGATGTGGTCACATAGCAGTGTCACCTCCTGTAACACGACCTGGAGCCTCACAGCAGGGTGAGGAAGGAGCTATCAGTGGCCGTTAAAGTCAGTTTCATTGAACTTCTGTGCATCAAGACCTTTCCAGACAGGAGCAGGAGACATATCCAACATAGAGTCACAGAGAGTGATGGAGTCATTTGCGGCACTGAAGGTGGTCATTCGGCCCCTCCATGCCAGCTATCCCTGGAACAATCCAGTCAGTCCCAATCCCCCGCTCAGTCCCCGTATCCCTGCAAGTTCATTTCCTTCTGGTGTCCATCCAGTTTCCTTTTGAAATCATTAATTGCCTCACCGTCAACCACCCTCGTGGGCAGTGAGTTCCAGCTTATTACCATCCAATGTCTTAAAATGTTCCTCCTCATATTCCCCCTGCATCTCTTACCCAAAACCTTCCATCTGTGTCCCCAAGTCCGTGTTTCATCAGTTAATGGGAACAGTTTTTCCTTGTCTGTCTTATCTAAACTTATCATAATCTTGTACACCTCTACCAAAGCTCTCTAAATCTCCTTTACTCCAGGGAGAAAACTCCGTCTTCTCCAAACTAACCTTATCGCTAAACCCCCATCCCTGAAACCATTTTGGTAAATCTCCTCTGCACCCTCTCAAGGACCTTCACATCCTTCCTAAAGTGTGGTGACCAGAACTGGACACAGTTCTCTAGTTGAGGCCTAACCAAAGCTTTATAACGTTTCAGCATAACTTCCCTGCCTTTGTATCTTTGTCTGTAATTATGAAGCCCAAGATCTGATATGATTTGCTAAACACTCTCCTAATATGTCCTGCCACCTTCAAAGATCAATGCATATGGAGGCCCATGTCCCTCTGTTCCTGCACAATCTTTAGTGATGTGTCATTAAGTCTACATTGCCTTCCTAATCCTTCTGACGAAAGACATCACCGCACACTGCTCTGTAATAAATTCTACCTGCCACTTCTCTGTCCATTCTGCCAGCCTATCTATGTTCTGTTGCGGATGGTTTGTATCATCCTCCCTGTTTATCACACCGACAAGATTGGTATCATCGGAAAATTTTGATTTTCTACTTTGCATTCTAAGGTGCATGTCATTTATATATAGCAAGGAAAAATAGTCAGCGTTCCTAGCACTGACCCTTGGGGAACATCACTGTCTACCATTCTCCCGTCTGAAAAACAGCCATTTAACACAAGACTCTTTTTGCTGTCCTTTGGACAATTTTTGATCCAATTCGATGCTATTCCATGAGCTTCAATTTTGTTAACCAAGCTTTTGTGTGGTTCTTCATCGCATACTTTAATAAAATCCAGGTAGACAACATCCACCACATTCCCTTCATCAACCTTCTCTGATCATCGAAATAAATTAAATTAGTTCATCAAGCATAATCTGCCTTTTAGAAATCCGTGCTGACAATCCGTAATTAACTCAGATCTCTCCAAGTGTGTGTTGTCCTTTTTCACTGATTATTGTTTCTAAAACCTTACTCGCCACTGATGTTAAACTAACTGACCAGTAGTTACTCGTCTGTGTGTTGTCCATTGATAATTCTGGGAGGTGACGGTGACCATCGATGTCATCATTTTCTCCCTTAGCAGGGGGAAGTAGGATGAGAGATCCCCTGGCTTTGTCAGGATAGAGGGATTCCTGATGGTGTGGGTGTCTCTGCGGGGCCCCCGTTGTCAAGGGGGAGAGGTACAGGAACTGGAAAAACACTCACTCCATGAATGTACAGTTGGTGTGTGAGCATGCCCAGTACATCATGTTGTCGAATGTCCACTATCCTGGCAGCAGCTACCATACCTTCATTCTGATGCAGTCAGCCGGTTCCAACACTTTGGCTGCCATGCAGAACCAGAATGTGGCTCCTCGGAGATGAAAGATTCCATTCTCTAGACACAGCTCATGTTTCTACATCCCAAAACCACCTCCCACCGCCAACCAACCTCACACAATTAACATGTGTATCACGTGAGCAATGGAGTCACCAGGACCATGGTGGAACAGATCATCGGTGTGATGAAGCAATGCTTCTGATGTCTGAACCGCTCGGGGGAGTCCTCCAGTACACACTGGAGCAGGTGTCCAAGTTCATGGTGTTCTGCTGCACCCTTCATATCATCACTATCAGGAGGACACAGGCATTGGCAACAGGAATCCGTAGGACACCTCAGGAGGAGGAGGAGGAGGAGACCGGGAGGATATTTCCTGGATGCCATCGACCCGGACAGGCTGTCGGAGAGTCCCTGCTAAGATTCCGGTTCCATATTACAACTTCCCTTTCCCACCATGGATCCCCCATTCTCCCCCATTACACCCATCTGAGACGCCCCATCACAGTGTCGCCTTGTTCACCATCCTGCAATGAAAAACACCAACAAAAACCTTTTCATTAACATCTTTATCCAACAACACATCCAATTATACAAACAAAACTGAACTATTCACCCTTGTGTATTCCCTTAGTGCCTGTCTTGTGGCTTCCCTTGACTTGTCTAGTGCTCCTACACAGTGTTTCTCCAGTGACTGCAGCATGGCTGGTGGAAGGCTGCTGACTTTCACTGGGGAGACTGCAGATGGCCTTGCAGGACGTCCTCGAGCAGCACAGGGCTTTGCGGGTTCGTAGTCGGATTGCACCACCTCGACATGGGCAGCAGCAGCCTGGGCTGGCTGATGGGGAACAGCAAGGACACTAGTGGAGTGGCAGTGAATGGAGGACAAATACTGTCATCCTGAGAGAGGACAGCAAGTTCATGCTCCACAGAGACACTGTCACTGCCACGGGGCGACACCTCAGCAATCCTGGTAATCTACTGGATCACAGTTTGCTGGACTGCTGTGAGAGCCTGCAAACCCCTTTGAACACTGAGATCCACAGCCATGATAACAGCTGTCTGATCCTGCATGGCAGCAAACATGGATCTCATGTCCTCAATCTGAGCTTCCACTGCAGTACTGAGACTTTGGTTGTCTGCCGTCTGTGCTGCAGTGGAAGCTGAAACAATGGTATCAGACACTGTATCACGGCTGGGTCCGCTAGTGCAGTCATGGAGTTAGTGACCACTTCCACAGGGGAAAGAATGGGCGTCAAGCTCTGTGAAATGCCCTGTGCCATGTTGGATCTGGACTCCTCCGTGTTCCTTGACAGTGACAACAGACTGTCTGACAGGCCTGTCAATGGACCAAGTATCTCAGTGTACATGTCCATCAGCATTCTCCTGTATGCTGTTCCAGCAATGTTCACATCTGAGCCCTGTGTATTATAACTCGTTTGTGACCTCGCCCTCTGGTGAGCTGACACATGAACTATCCTTTCCCCCTGGCCTGGCTGCAGCTCACTCGTGCTCGGTGACTCACCCCGTGCAGATTGTGTCTCTATACCAGCCTCTAAGGTTGACACAATGCAAGTATTTGATCTGGTGACTGTGAGTATCAGACCAAGTGATGGGGCTTCACCATCAGTGCTGTGCTGCTGCTCTCTCTCTGTCTCCTGGATCTGATGTGACTGGGAAACTGGCAGGTTTTGACTTATTATCGGAAAGTATAAAATCAGAAAGGGAGGGTTCGGTCACGGATTGGGGGTGGGATGGAAAGCAGGAGGTCCATGGTCCCGCCATCTGCAGCTTGTACATCATCCCAGACAGCAGGATGAGGGGGAGGTGGGAGTTAAGAAGGGACATAAGGCAGGAACATAGCATCCTCCTGAATGCTCTCGGTGATGCCGGATGCTACGGGCCCTGTCACAGCCGGTGCCATGATGTGGAGAACCATCTCCTCCCTCAGGCTCAGGGGATTAAGGTATGCCTGGTCCCCGCCGGTTCACTGCTGCTCCCTGTGATTATGGGCCACCTTGTTCTGTAAGAGAGAGGGCAGAATGTCAGTGACTGTGTTGCACTGTGTTTGGGTGCTGTGCCTACCATAGCTGAATAGCTGGAGATATGTGGAGGCAGTGAGTGATGGGTGTGAGGCTGGTATCAGTGGAAGGTGTGTGAGGGTAAGGTGGAGTATGTGCATGTTAAGTGTGAGTCCTGAGTGTTAGGGACTGCTGATGGGTGAGTGATAGGGGTGTGTTATATTGAGCAGTGTGAGAGGTTGGTGATGTTGAGGGTAGGAGATGCCATGTGGTGATGAAGTCACTGACATTTACCACCCTTGTGAGCTCATTAAACTTCTTCTGGCTCTGCTGCCAGGCCGTCGGTGCCATACTTCTTGCATTCACCTCCGTGGCCACTTGCTCCCATTCCCTTCGGAGGGTGCTTCTTGAAGGTCTCCACACCACCCTACAGAAACATGGTCTCTCTTCTCCTGTTACTCTCAATGACTAAGGCCTCCAGCACCGCATTCGTGAGCCGCAGAGCCCTCTCTCTGCCCTAGTATTCCATTTACCTTGTCTCCAATTGCAGCATTCAAAGTCAGCAGCAGCAGCCTTCTGTGATTCAGTGCAGCTTCCCTTCAAGAGGGACAGACTGTCTTTAAGAGCTTAATGCTGGCTGAAAGACGAGCCAGTCTCACACACAGTTTGGCTCCTGTTAAATGTGCAGTGAAACAGCAGCGCGGGTCACCATGGGCGACACGATTTTTTCATGGAAATGAGGACATAGCAGGTGCTTTATGTGTCACCTGCCTCAACAGGAGCGGACACTTGCGGATCATGATCCCTCTGCCGACAAAGCGTTGCAAACCCGATTTTCTCGTTCTTGCTATTTCCCTTTCCGTCATTCACACTTTCCCACTCTCTCTCTCTCTCTCTCTTCACTCTCTGTTTATTGCTCATACAATCAGAGATTGATGCAGCACAGAAGGAGGTCTGTCGGCCCATTGTGTCAGTACTGTCTCTTTGAAAGATCTATCTAATTAGTATTAATAGAGGCCTAGATTGAATTGTCTCTTTCCTGCTGTGTAAGTGGGACTCAGTACCACTCCAGCTGGTATTAATAGTGGCCTGGAATGAACGGTCTCTTTCCTGGTGCTTGAGTGGGACTCTGTTCCACTCCAGCTGCTATTAATAGAGGTCTGGTTTGAATTGGCTCTTCCCTGGTGTGTGAGTGAGACTCAGTACGACTCCAGCTGGTATTAATCGGCACAGTGGCGCAGCGGCAGGACAATGCTACAGTGGTTAGCACCGCAGCCACACAGCTCCAGCCACCCGGGTTACTGCCTGCGTGGAGTTTGCAAATTCTCCCTGTGTCTGCGTGGGTTTCCTCCGGGTGCTCCGATTTCCACCCACATGCCAAAGACTAGCAGGTTGATAGGTTAATTGACCATTATAAATTGCCACCAGTACAGGTAGGTGGTAGGGAAATATAGGGATAGGTGGGGATGTGGTGGGGATATGGAATTAGTGTAGGATTAGTATAAATGGGTGGTTGATGGTCGGCACAGACACTGTGGGCCAAAGGGCCTGTTTCAGTGCTGTATCTCTAAACTAAACTAAAACTATCTAATTAGTTCCTCTCCCCTCCTCTTTCCCCAGACTCCTGCGTTTTTTCTCCTTTTCAAGTATTTGTTAAATTTCCTTTTGAAATATATTATTGAATCTGCTTCCACCATCTTTTCAGGCAGTGAATTCCAGATCCCAACAACTCGCTGTGTAAGAAAATTCTTTTCATTTCACCTCTGGTTCTTTTTCAATCTGTGTCTTCTTAATACTGAACTTTCTGACACTGGAAACCGTTTCACATTAATTATCCCATCAAAACCCTTCATGATTTTGAATTCTATATTAAATCTCCTCTTACCCTTCATTGCAACCCCAGGTTTTCCAATCTCTCCACGTAACTGGTACTCAGATCCCTGATACCATTCCAGAAAATCACCTCAGTATCTTCACTAAGTCCTTGACATCCTTACCAAAGTGTGGTGATTAGAATTGGACACAATTCTCCAGCTGGGATCTAACCAATGATGTATAAAGATCAGCATTTCCTCCTGAGTTTTTTTTAATCTGTGCCTCTCTCTCACACACCAAGGACAGTACATGTTACCTTCAAAGATCTGTGTGTGTACAGCCCAGGTCTCTCCAATCCTGCACCTACTTTATAATGGTACCATTTAGTTTATATTGTTCCTCCACATACTTCCTACCCAAATGTCTCACTTCACACTTCACTGAGTTAAATTACATCTGCCATGTTCCTGCCCATTTTACCAGTCAGTCCCTGTCTTCCTGAAGTCTGTTACTATCCTTCTCTCTGTTTGTTAACAGTTCTGAGTTTCCTGCCATCTGAAAACTTTGACATTATCCCCTCTGTACACAAGCCCATTGCATTAACATACAGCAACTGTGATCCCAACAGTGACCCTGGGGAACCCCACTGTGTACTTCCCTCCAGACTGAACAACAACCATTCTCCACTACTCTCTGCTTTCTGTCACATAGCTAATTTCCTGCATGCTGTCATTGTAAATTTTAAAAAAAACTTCCATTTATGTAGCGCCTTCATGATCACTGCATGTCCCAAAGCGATTTACAATCAATGAGTACTTATTAAACCCTAGTCACTATTGTAATGTCGGAAAGATGGCAGAAGATTTCCACACAGCAAGCTCCCACAAGCAGCAATGTGATAATGATCATATCTTTAACATCCACCTGAGAGGGCAGATGTTGGTTTAATGTTTTATTCGATAGACAGCACATCTGACAGTGCAACACTCCCTCAGTCATGTCACTGCAGTGTCAGCCTTGAATCTTGTGATCAAGTCCTGTTACTTGTTTCTTGCAATCAAATGACACTTGATCCTAGAAGCTTGTGACTGAAAGGGGAAGAGCTACAAACTGAGCCACTGCGGTCATTGGTCCTTTAATCCCATGTGTTTCTAACTTGGTAACATGGCTGTTATGTGGTACTTTGTCAAACGCCTGTTTAAAGGATAGGAATATGAGGAAAGTAGAGGCAAGAACAATCATGGAAACATAGAATAGCAATGCACTGAAGAAGGCCATTTGGTCCAACATGTCAGTGCTGGCCCTTTTGAAGATCTACCAGTTAGTCCCACACCCTGGCTCTTTTTTATATTCATTTGGGCGTCACTGGCTTGGCCAGCATTTATTGCCCTTGTTGACCTTGAGAAGGTGATGGTGAGCTGGCTTCTTTAACCGCTGCAGTCCATTTGGAGTAGGTAGACCCACAGTGCTGCTCGGAAGGGATTTTGACCCAGCAAACGTGAAGGAACGGCGATATAGTTCCAAGTCAGGATTGTGTGTGACTTGAACGGGAACTTGAAGGTGGTGATTTTCTTATGTATTTTCTTCCCTTGTCCTTCTAGTTGGTAGAGGTCGTGGGTTTGGAAGGTGCTGTCAAAGGGGCCTTGGTGCATTGCTGCAGTGCATCTAGTAGATGGTACATGCTGCTGCCACTGTGCGTCGGTGGTGGAGGGTGTGAATGTTTGTAGATGGGGTGGCAATCAAGCGGGCTGCTATTTCCTGAATGGTGTCGAGCTTCTTGAGCGTTGTTGGAGCTGCACCCATCCAGGCAAGTGGAGAGTACTCCTGACATCACACTCCTGACTTGTGCCTTGTAGATGGTGGACAGGCTTTGGGGAGTCAAGAGGTGAGTTTCTCGCCTCAGGATTCCTCGCCTCTGACCTGCTCTTGTAGCCACGGTATTTATATGGCTACTCCAGTTCAGTTTCTGGTCAATGGTAGCCCCCAGAATGTTGATAGTGGGGGATTCAGCGATGGTATGCCATTGAATATCAAGGGGAGATGGTTAGATTCTCTCTTGTTGGAGATGGTCATTGCCTGGCACTTGTGTGGCACGAATGTTACTTGCCACTTATCAGCCCAAGCCTGGATATTGTCCAGGTCTTGCTGCATTTCTGCACGGACTGCTTCAGTATCTGAGGAGTCACGAATGGTGCTGAACATTGTGCAATCATCAGTGAACATCCCCACTTCTGACCTTATTATTGAAGGAAGGTCATTGATGAAGCAGCGGGAAATGGTTGGGCCGCGGACACTACCCTGAGGAACTCCTGCAGTGATGTCCTGGACCTCAGATGATCGACCTCCAACAACCACAACCATCTTCCTTTTGCACTAGGTATGACTCCAGCCAGCGGAGGGTTTGAGATAATGAGGTAATGAGATCAGGAGCTGAGTGGCTGTAGCAGAACCTAAACTGAGCGTCACTGAGCAGGTTATTGCTAAGCAAGTGCTGTTTG
This sequence comes from Heterodontus francisci, assembly GCF_036365525.1. Taxonomy (NCBI): domain Eukaryota; kingdom Metazoa; phylum Chordata; class Chondrichthyes; order Heterodontiformes; family Heterodontidae; genus Heterodontus; species Heterodontus francisci. Next base: position 342,884 of record NW_027140130.1, on the reverse strand, counting down.
GTAGCTCTGCTGATGACAGCTTACATCACTTTACTGATGATTGAGAGTAGGCTGATGGGGCAGTAATTGGCCGGGGTGGACTTGTCCTTCTTTTTGTCTACAGGACATACCTGGGAAACTGGGTTGATGCCAGTGTTGTAGCTGTACTGGAACTGCTTGGCTAGGTGTGCGGCAAGTTCTGGAGCACAGGGCTTCAGTACTATTTCCGGAATATTGTCAGGGCTCATAGCGATTGCAGTATCCAGTGCCTTCTGTCATATCTTGATATCATGCGGAGTGAATCAAACCCTGAGAAACAGTACTGTATACTCCCCTCCACCTCCAGTCTGAACAATGACTTTTCACCACTTCTCTCTGCTTTCTGTCCCTGAGTCACTGTCATATCCACACCATCACTGTCACATTAATCCATGTCTTCCATTTTTCATAACAAGTCTATGAAATGTTATTTGTTTACAGGCCTTTTGAAAGTCTATATACATAAATGGATGTACACGAGTAGTGGCGGAACATGTTGGTATGGTTCTTCATGAATACTTTGGATCTGTCTTAACAAAAGGGGGGGACGATGCAGATATTGTGGTTAAGGAGGAGGAGTGTGAATTATTGGATGTGATATACATAGGGAGAGAGGAAGTATTAATGGCATTAGCATCGTTGAAAGTTGATCCATCACCAGGGCCAGTTGAAATGTATCCTAGGCTGCTAAAAGAGGTGAGAAAGGAAATAGCAGAGGGTCTGACCATCATTTTCCAGTCCGCACTGGATACGGGTGTAGTGCCAGAGGATTGGTGAACTGTTAAAATTGTACCTCTTTAAAAAGGGAGCAAGGGATAGACCGAATAATTGCAGGCCAGTCAGTCTAACCTCAGTAGTGGGCACATTATTGGAATCTATTCTGAAAGACAGGAGAAAGTGTCACTTGGAAAGGCACAGGTTAATCACGGATATTGAGCATGGATTTGATAAGGGAAGATATTGTTTGACCAAGTTGACTGAATTTTTCGAAGAAGTAGCAAGGATGATAGATGAGGGTAGTGCAGTTGATATGGTCTACATGGATTTTGACAAGGCTTTTGTCAAGGTCCCATGTGGCGTACTAGTTAAAAAGATAAAATCCCATGGAAACCAGGGAAATTGAACAAGCTGGATGCAAAATTGTCTCAGTGACAGGAAACAAAGGGTAATTGTTGACGGGTGTTTCACTGACTTGAGGCCTGTTTCCAGTGACGTTCCACAGGGCTCAGCACTGGACTTCCTGCTTTTTTGCAGTATATTTTAACGATTTGAACGTAAATGTAGGGGGCATGATCAAGATTTGTGCAGATGGTGCACAGATTGGTCGTGCGGTCGATAGCGAGGAGGATAGCTGTAGGCTGCAGGAAGATATTGATGGCAGAAAAGTGACAAATGGAATTCAACCTGGATAAGTCTAAGGTGATGCAATTGAGGAGGTCAAACAAGGCAAAGGGATAGACGATTGATAGGAAAATACTGAGAGGTGTAGAGGAAGTGAGGGACCTTGGAGTCAATGTCCACTGATCCCTGAAGGTAGCAGGTCAGGTCGATAAGGTGGTTAAGAAGGCATATGGACTCCTTTCCTTTATTAGCTGAGGTATAGAATACAAGAGCAGGAAGGTTATGCTGGAAGTATATAAATCATTGGTTAGGTCACAACCTGAGTACTGTGTGCAGTTCTGGTCACCTCATTACACAAAGGACGTACTTTCACTAAAGAGGGTACAGAGGAGATTTACGAGGATGTTGCCTGGACTGTAAAAATGCAGCTATGAAGAAAGATTAGATAGGCTGGGGTTGTTCTACTTGGAACAGAGAAGGCTGAAGGGAGACCTGATTGAAATGGACATAATTTTGTGGGGCCTGAATAGAGTGGAGGTGAAGCGTCTATTCACCTTAGCAGAGGGATCAGTGAATAGCGGGCAGTGACGTAAAGTGCTTGGTAGAAGGACTAGCGGGGAATTGAGGAGAAACTTGTTCATCCAAAAATGCAGAATTGGCTCAGTGACAGGAAACAAAGGGTAATTGTTATAATAAAAGCAAAATACTGCAGATGCTGGAAATCTGAAGTAAAAACAAGAAATGCTGGAAATACTCAGCAGGTCTGGCAGCATATGTGGAGGGAGAAGCAGAGATAATGTTTCAGGTCAGTGAAGAAGTGTCACTGACCTGTAACGCTAACTCTGCTTCTCTCTTATAGATGCTGTCAGAGCTGCTGTGTATTTCCAGCATTTCTTGTTTTTATGAAACTGTAATTGTTGACGGGTATTTTAGTGACTGGAGGACTGCTTCCTTTGGCATTCCACAGGGTTCAGTCCTGGGTCCCCTGTTTTTAGTGAGGGTCTAGAACTTACTGCCTGTAAGGATAGTTGAGGCAGAATCCCTCCACTCATTCAAAAGGAGTCTGGATTTTCACCTCAAGTGCCATAATCTTCAGGGCTATGGATCAAATGCTGGAAGGTGGGATTAGAATAGGTGGATCATTTTTCGGCCGGTGCAGGTACAATGGGCCAAGTGGCCTCTTTCTCTGTCTTAAACTTTCTATGAGTATATTACATGAAATACACTATCCTCATTAACACTCACAGTTACGTCCTGAACGAACTCGATCAAGATTATCAGAAATGAGTTTCCATTAACCTATCCATGCTACTTGTCATTGATTAACCCATGTTTTTACAAGCAAGATATATTTTTGTGATGGGTTATGACATCTAGAAGTTTCCAACCACCAACGTTAGACTGATAGTTACAGGGTTTATCCAACCTCTACTTTTTTAAACAGTGCAACATTTACAACCCTGCAGTCCTCTGGCATCAATCCCATATCCAAGGAGGATTGAAAGATTCTGTCCAATGCCTCTGTTATTTGCACCATTCCTTCCCTCAGTAACTATCATACATCCCATCCAGACTGGATAAATGTTCTACTTTACTGCGGCACAAAATGGGTTGGATTGAAAGGTGTTAACTGAACCTGTTTGTTCAGTGACTGTAATTAATGTCAGTCTCCATGGACCTTAATGGTGTCACTGGGGGGTTTCCCTCTTCTATTAAGAAGGACTCCTTTCAATGTGTTATCCTATCGTGTCAGCGGGAGCATCAACCCGGGCACTAACAGGGATCAGCGGCTGCAGAGAGAGGGAGAGGATAGATCAGAATCTGAACAATAGATTGGAATGTTACAACAATGGGTCAGAATCTGAGAACAATAGATTGGAATGTTACAACAATGGACAGGAGTTTATCCGATTGGTTTGGCCTGGTTACTGCAGATTATTATTGGATAACATTAGAATGGCGGATCTTTTATGCTCTGAGGATGATTCAATCTTTTTACTATCCCATCCTCGCAATTATTGGTGTCCCTCGTAAGTCTCTGTATCCAACTATTTGATTCATAAACCATATTTCACTGATTTAGTGTTCTTGTCATTTAAATCGTGAGAAGACTGAAACCATTATCTTCAGTTTCTGTCACAAACTCCATTCCCGGTCCATGATCTGCATCCCCTCACTGGCCGTTGTCTGAGGCTGAACCAGGAAGTTTACAACCTCTGCTATCTATTTAATGCTGAGCTGAGTTCATCCCCATATTCCCTCCATCCCCAACAGTGCCTATTGTTATGGCCAGGTGAGGAAGGCTCAAAGTCGCTCGTCTTTATTTGACCACAACAGTGTTTGTCCTTTATAAACAGTGAATATGCTGAACATCTGAGTGAGTGTTTTACATTTTACCTTTGGTGTGATGGTGGAGGGACCGATTAGACTGGTTCTCTTGAGTTTAAACATGAAAGAGGTGAGTTTATTATACTTAACAAAACAAACCCGATCTAAATACAATCATTAAAATAAATAGAACACATTTATGCACTCACTCAGACGAGAATCACACAGAAGTAGATTACAGAGTGAGAAGTAAATTTGTGGTTGGATTGGAGTCCAGAAGAAATATTTAAAAAAGAAAACTCATTCTGTGAGGTTTGACTATTCCGTGGTCTTCCTGCTGAAGTTGTCACCTTGAAGTCTTTTTCTGGTCAAAGTGCAGTTTGTCACATGGTCCACATGGCTCAGGGATTTCTTTGAGGCAGACTTGTAGCAGGCTTTCTTCCCCTGGTTACTCTGTCTGTAGCAATCTGTAGGCTTGGAGGGCCCACAGTCACATGTAGTTTTCAAATTTGTGATGTTATCTGGAGAGAGAGACGGAGAGAGAGGGAGGGGTGTGGGGGAAACACAGCCCTTCTGCTTCAGCACATTTTGAATCACTGACTTGTCTGTTTTTGTCCAGGGGAAACTCTCTGCTTTCACAGAGATAGACAGTCTCCTGACTGCCTCAGTGTATTCGCTGAACCCTGACAATGAGATACAAGGTTTGGAACTTCTATCTGTCCAGGGCTCAGGATACCAGTATTTACTCTTGGAGGAGTTTGCTCTTTCAAATTCAATGTGTCAGGATGGCCTTGTATGCCGTGTTAATGAATGTAATCTTAGGTAATTGAATCACTGGAGCAAGCCAATGATTTGGGTCCAGGCTCATCAGACATGTGTCTCCTGTTGTAGGATTTAGAATGTGAAAAGGTGTTTCAGATGCCAATTGCGGTGGCCATCTTGGCTGCCAGTTTTTTTGAAGGATAGCTGCAAGATTTTTTTCTATTAAACGTTTACTGTAAGTTTCCAAACGATGAATTAAATTTCATAATTTGGCTTATTGTGTTATCTTGACACCGCCACAGCACACGGGGAAAAAATGTGATAACAAGAACATTTCATTGCAGAATTGTGGGAATAAAAAGAAGAAAGCACACATTCATTCTCAATAATCACTTCCCAAACTGACATATTAATCTTAGAATTACTGCAGCAGACATTGTCTGTTGCAGTTGGACTGATTTAATGTTTTGATGTTTTGTCTGGGATGGTTATGTGTGGGAATCGACCCTGGACATTGCATCAGCGATTACATTGTTTTTTTTCTCTCCTGCAATGAATCTTTAACCATTCAGGTTCCTTCTCCTTGATAATCTTTCTCCCTAAACCGACAGTGTGTAATAAATTGTCTTTTTAGACCCTGTGAGGTGTCTGGGATTTCCTCTGGGCCTTTGTTCTTGCTGAGTTTGGTTTTGCAATTGTTGGGTTCGATTAGCTTTGTGCTTGGGACCTGATCATTGTGTTCTTCAGTGGGCAGATCAACACTGACCTTACTTTTAGCTTTCTGGTGAGGTACACAAGTGTTGTTTACTTTAGGGTATTTTCCCTTCCCTTTTCCCTCGACTATGGGGAGCAACATTTTTCGAACCAGCCCCATGTCCTCTGGGATTTTATGGCTCGCAGGTGGCTGTCCATCTTTCACTACACTCTCCTCCGGCACCTCGACTCGGTGAAACATCTCCCTCACTATTGGCTTGCCTTTTTGGGAACTTTCCTTTGTCATTGCATATTTCTGTAAATGCTGTTAGCTGACTTTTTAGGTTGTCTCATTGACCTGCATTTAAGAAGGAGAGTGTGGGGTCTAATTTATCTAACAATTCAGGGTTGGCAAATCGGAGAGTAGGGGATTCCAGTTGGGAATCCTCCTGGCCCTTCTCTAACCTGTCCTCACTGTCCTTTTCAATCCTTCTCTCCTGACAGTCTGCCAGATCGGTACTTGTCTGTTCCCTCCACAGCCTTTGCTTTTTTCCTTTGGTCTGGGTGTCAATTAAATAATTTACCTGACTATTCATTTTGCCACTCGATATGGACCACTGAACCGGGATTTCAGGGATTCACATGCATTGGGAATAGTAACAATACATGGTCTCTGTCTTGAAATGTTTTGGCCTTGGCATTTTTGTCTGCTTACCTTTTCATAACTGCCTGGGAGATCTTTAGGTATTCTTGAGCAATTGCACAGGCTGTCGTGAGCCACTTCCGGAGCATGGAAATGTAGTCTAACATGGAAGGCTCAACCCTGTGTCCCAAAACTACTCCTTGATTAGTTTAAGAGGACCTCTCACCTCGTGTCCATTAGCTAATTCAAAGAGACTAAAGTCAGTGGACTCAGTGGATATGTTCCTGGTAACCAACAGGTGAAATGCCATCCCTTTGTCCCAGTCATGGGGTTACTCATAGCAGTATGGCCTGATCATTGTCTTTGGATCTGGTGGTACTGCTCCAAAGCTCCTTGTGACTGTGGGTGGTAGACATTAGTTGGGTTATGTCTAGAATACCCATGACCTTTTCAAAAATACTGGACATAAAATGTGTGCCCTGATCCATCTGAATCTCAGCAGGTAGCCCATAACGGGTTCGCCCCTCCACCACTACCTTGGCTGAAATAGTTCTTCGGGGGAATGGCTTCTGGGAATCGGGTCACCACATTCATAATGGTGAGAAGATACTGGTTGTCCCGTTTTGTTTTCAGCAGGCGTCCCACATAATCTACCAGCATTCTGCTGAAGGGTTCTACAAAATCTGGTATGGGAATTAGGGTGAAGGTTTTATTGCAGGTTGGAGCTTCCCCACAAGGTGGCAGGTGTGACCAGTTGGACAGAACTCCACCACATCTTTGTGCAGTTGTGGTCAGTCAAAATGCTGTCTTATGTGGGCTTTAAATTTTCATCCATCAACATGTCCAGTCATTGGAAGTTCGTGGGCCATTAATATTTCTTTAAGGCACCTCAGCGGCACCACTATCTGGTGAAGCACTGTCCACTCTTCATCCGCAGGTCTGTGAGGAGGTCTCCACTTCCTCACCAGCACCTCATTCTTTAAATAGTAGCACTCTGCAACTCCCTCTTCTTCAGTTATGGTTTGGACAGTCTGTGATATATTTTAACACTGGGTCGAGTTGTTGAGCCTCAACGAAGGAAGATCTATTTAACACATCCTTTGTGTTCTCTACCTTCCCAAAGAAGGTTTCAGCCAACATGACAGTAGGGTCATCCGTCTCCAGTGTCAGTTCAGCCACCTCTGATGGGGATTGTTTAGCCATGGACCGAGTCACCACAGAATCAGGGAGAATGCCGGGGACCTTCCCCTGTAACTGCTCTGTGTCCCTGATCTCTTGTGGTCTCTCCAGAACCTTTGCGGAAGCTGCCACCTTTTCCCTGCCAGATCAATACCCAGGAGCAGGTCCGCATGGCCACTGGTCCTGAAAATAGGTCGCACCCCTAGTGCACCCAATATAAAGGTATGGATATATACTGCCTTCCAATACCATTCTCCAACACTCTAGCATTCACTGCACTCTCGGAGAAAGGTCATGCCTATTCCCATCAGAAGGGATTGGGTGGCCCCTTTATCATTGAGTATGACCAGGGCTTGCTCACCTCACCAAAGGAGTATAGGGTCAGTTTTCCCTGGGATTCAAAATCCTAGTAACGCTCAAGGATTTTGTTAAGTTTTCCCCCACTCTCTGTGGTCCGGTTACTGTGTCTGACTATTGCAGTTAAAGGCACAGCCTGACCTGCTGTGAATTCCATCAGCGCCCGTTTTCCTGCACTGATCTGGTGGACCCTGAGTAATCCTACAGGTTTTCCCCATCATTTACAACATTCAACTCGATGGTGCCCTGCCTTGCTGCAGTGGAATCATACAGATCATTGGCCATTACTCCTGCTCTCAGTACCGCCCTATTTGGCCTGAGCGTGGACCCCTGGGTGTCCAGATTTTCCTCCTTGCCTGTGGCTGCTCAGGCTCTTATCACCCTCCCACCTTTTATTCCCGGGTCTTTGGAGTGACTAGGGAATGCATTCCCTTTGGGGTTAAGGCCTTGTGTACATGGAAAAAAATCATCATCCAGAATTGCAACCTTCCTGGCTCTTTGAACCTTTTTTTCCTCTGTGTGGGTTTTAATGGGAGCGGGAGCGGGAGCGAGCTTTTGAACTCCTCGAGAAGGATCACCGCTCTGAGGTTTACATATGTGGGCTGTATCCTGATTTTCCGTATCTACTAGTCAGAGGCAAACATAAAAGCGGACTGTAAAATCTTCTATAGGTACGTAAAATGGAAACGTTTGGGTAAGACGTGTATGTGTCCATTGCAGGCAGAGTCAGGGCAATTTATAATGGGGAATCGAGAAATCGCAGAGAAGCAAAATGATCACTTTGTGTCTGTCTTCACTGAGAAAGATACAAGAAATATCCCAGAATTAGAGATCCAAGGGATTAGGGGGAATGAGGAAGCGAAGCAAATTAATATTAGTAAGAAGTTTGTGTTGGAGAAATTAATGAGGTTGAAGGTTGATAAGTCCCCAGGACCTGATATTCTAAATTCCAGAGTGTTGACAGAGGTAGCTATGGAGACAGTGGGTGCATGGGCGATCACCTTCTGGAACGGTTCCAGCATATTGGAAGGTCGCAAATGTCACCCCACGATTTAAGAAAGGAGGGAGAGAGAAAACGGGGAATTACAGATCTGTTAGCCTGACGTCAATAGGAGGGAAAATGGTAGAATCTATCACAAAGGATGAGATAAATGGATAATTGGATAATAATGATCTGATTGTGCATAGACAACATAGATTTATGAATGGGAAATCATGTTTGATGAACCTGTTGGAGTTTTTTGAGCATATTAGGAACAGAATTGATAAAGTGGAGTCGGTGGATGTAGTATATTTGGATTTTCAGATGGATTTTTGATAAAGTCCCCCACAGGAGGTTGGTTAGTAAAATTAAAGCACATGGCATCGGACGTAATATACTGGCATGGATTAAGGATTGGTTAACAAGCATAAAACAGAGAGTAGGAATAAATGGGTTATTCTCACTTTGGCAGGCTGTGACTAGTGGGGTAAGTAAAAAGGAAACATTTGGGTAAGTACTTGAGGCCCATCTGTTCACAATATGTATCATTGATTTAGATGTGGGGACCAGAGTAATAGTCCCAAGTTTGCAGATGATACAAAAAGATGTGGGAATGTATGTGTTGTGAGGAAGGTGCAAAGCGGCTTCAAGGGAATTTGGACAGACTTCGTGAGAGGGCAAGAACGTGGCAGATGGAATATAATGTGGAAAATATGAGGTTATCCACTTTGGAAGGAGGAATAGATGTGCAGGGTATTTCTTGAATGGTAAGACGTTAGAAGGTGTAGATGTAAAAAGGGATCTGGGTGCCCTTGTCAATAAGTCACTGAAGGCTGACATGCAGGGACAGCAAGCACTTAAGAAGGCTAATGGTATATTAGCCTTTATCACAAGAGAATTTGAGTACAGGAGTAGTGAAGTCTTGCTTCAATTGTATGGAACCTTGTGAGACCACACCTGGAGTACAGTGTGCAGCTTTGCACCCCTTACTTTCGGAAGTATATTATTGCCATAGGGGGAGTGCAACGAAGATTCACTAGACTTGTTCCTGGGATGGCAGGACAGTCCTATGAAGAGATTAGGAAAACTGGGCCTGGATTCACCAGAATTTCGAAGAATGTGATGTGATCTCATTGAAACCTACAACTGAATGAAATGGATAGACGGGTTGATGCAGCTAAGATGTCTCCCCTGGTTGGGGAGTCTTGAACCAGCAGAGACAATTTTAAAATAAGGAAGAAGTCACTTAGGGCAGAGATGAGGCGAAGTTTCTTTACTTAAGGGGTTGTGAATCTTTGGAATTCTCTACCCCAGAGGGCTGTGGAAGCTCAGTCATTGATTATGTTTGAAGCAGAGATTGACAGATTTCTAAATACAGATGACATAAAGGGATATGGGGATTATAACATTAGAACATTACAGCGCAGTACAGGCTGTTCGGCCCTCGATGTTGCGCCGACCATCTGACCTACACTATTCCATTTTCATCCATATGTCTATCCAATGACCACTTAAATGCCCTTAAAGTTGGCGAGTCTACTACTGTTGCAGGCAGGGCGTTCCACGCCCCTACTACTCTCTGCGTAAAGAAACTACATCTGACATCAGTCCTATCTCTTTCACCCCTCAACTTAAAGCTATGTCCCCTCGTGTTTGCCATCATCATCCGAGGAAAAAGACTCTCACTATCCACCCTATCTAACAATCTGATTATCTTGTATGTCTCTATTAAGTCACCTCTCCTCCTCCTTCTCTCTAACGAAAACAACCCCAAGTCCCTCAGACTTTCCTCGTAAGACCTTCCTTCCATAGAAGGCAACATCCTAGTAAATCTCCTCTGCACCCTTACCAAAGCTTCCACATCCTTCCTATAATGCGGTGACCAGAACTGCACGCAATACTCAAGGTGCGGCCTCACCAGAGTTTTGTACAGCTGCATCATGACCTCGTGGCTCCGAAACTCGATCCCCCTACTAATAAAAACTAACACACCATATGCCTTCTGAACAGCCCTATTAACCTGGGTAGCAACTTTCAGGGATTTATGTACCTGGACATCAAGATCTCTCTGCTCATCCACAATACCAAGAATCTTCCCATTAGCCCAGTACTCTGCATTGCTGTTCCTCCTTCCAAAGTGAATCACGTCGCACTTCTCCGCATTAAACTCCATTTGCCATCTTTCAGCCCAGCTCTGCAGCCTATCTATGTCCCTCTGTACCCTACAACACCCTTCGACACTATCCACAACTCCACCGACCTTCGTGTCATCCGCAAATTTACTAACCCACCCTTCTACACACTCATCCAGGTCATTTATAAAAATGACAAACAGCAGTGGCCCCAAAACAGAACCTTGCGGTACACCACTAGTAACTAAACTCCTGGATGAACATTTGCCATCAACCACCACCCTCTGTCTTCTTTCAGCTAGCCAATTTCTGATCCAAAGCTCTATATCACCTTCAACCCCATACTTCCGTATTTTCAGCAATAGCCTACCGTGGGGAACCTGATCAAACGCCTTACTGAAATCCATATACACCACATCCACGGCTTTACCCTCATCCACCTGTTTGGTCACCTTCTCGAAAAACTCAATAAGGTTTGTGAGGCACGACCTACCTTTCACAAAACCGTGCTGACTATCGCAAATGAACTTATTCTTTTCAAGATGGTTATAAATCCTATTTGTTATAACCTTTTCCAACATTTTACCCACAACCGAAGTAAGGCTCACAGGTCTATAATTACCAGGGCTGTCTCTACTCCCCTTCTTGAACAAGGGGACAACATTTGCTATCCTCCAGTCCTCCGGCACTATTCCTGTCGACAATGACAACATAAAGATCAACAACAACGGCTCTTCAATCTCCTCCCTGGCTTCCCAGAGAATCCTAGGATAAATCCCATCTGGTCCAGGGGATTATCTATTTTCACTCTTTCCAAAAGTGCTAACACCTCCTCCTTGTGAACCTCAATCCCATCTAGCCTAGTAGGCTGTATCTCAGTAATCTTCTCGGCAACATTTTCTTTCTCTACTGTAAATACTGACGAAAAATAGTCATTTAACGCTTCCCCTATCTCCTCTGATTCCGCACACAACTTCCCACTACTAGCCTTGATTGGCCCTGTTCTAACTCTTATCATTCTTTTATTCCTGATATACCTATAGAAAGCCTTAGGGTTTTCTTTGATCCTATCCGCCAATGACTTCTCGTGTCCTCTCCTTGCTCTTCTTAGCCCTCCCTTTAGATCCTTCCTGGCTAGCTTGTAACTCTCAAGCGCCCTAACTGAGCCTTCACGTCTCATCCTAACATAAGCCGCCCTCTTCCTCTTGACAAGCGCTTCAACTTCTTGAGTAAACCACGGCTCCCTCGCTCGACAACTTCCTCCCTGCCTGACAGGTACATACTTATCAAGGACACGCATTAGCTGCTCCTTGAATAAGCTCCACATTTCGTTTGTGCCCATCCCCTGCAGTTTCCTTCCCCATCCTACACATCCTAAATCTTGCCTAATCGCGTCATAATTTCCTTTCCCCCAGCTATAATTCTTGCCCTGCGGTATATACCTGTCCCTGCCCATCGCTAAGGTAAACCTAACCGAATTGTGATCACTATCGCCAAAGTGCTCACCTACATCTAAATTTAACACCTGGCCGGGTTCATTACCCAGTACCAAATCCAATGTGGCATCGCCCCTGGTTGACCTGTCCACATACTGTGTCAGAAAACCCTCCTGCACACACTGGACAAAAACTGACCCATCTAAAGTACTCGAACTATAGTATTTCCAGTCAATATTTGGAAAGTTAAAGTCCCCCTTAACCACTACACTGTTACTCTCGCTCTTGTCGAGAATCATCTTCGCTATCCTTTCCTCTACATCTCTGGAACTATTTGGAGGTCTGTAGAAAACTCCCAACAGGGTGACCTCTCCTCTCCTGTTTCTAACCTCGGCCCAGACTACCTCAGTAGACTTGTCCTCAAACGTCCTTTCTGTCGCTGTAATACTCTCCTTGATTAACAATGCCACCCCCCCCCCTCTTTTACCCTCTTCTCTGTTCTTACTGAAACATCTAAATCCCGGAACCTGCAAAATCCATTCCTGCCCCTGCTCTACCCATGTCTCTGAAATGGCCACAACATCAGGATCCCAGGTACCAACCCATGCTGCAAGCTCACCCACCTTATTCCGGATGCTCCTGGCGTTGAAGTAGACACACTTTAAACCAAGTTCTTGCTTGCCAGTGCCCTCTTGCGTCCCTGTAACCTTATCCCCTACCTCACTACTCTCAACAGCCTGTACACTGGAACTACAATTTAGGTTCCCATTCCCCTGCTGATTTAGTTTCAACCCCCCCGAAGAGCACTAACAAATCTCTCCCTCAGGTTATTGGTACCCCTCTGGTTCAGGTGAAGACCATCCTGTTTGTAGAGGTCCCACCTACCCCAGAAAGAGCCCCAATTATCCAGGAAACCAAAACCCTCCCTCCTGCACCATCCCTGCAGCCACGTGTTCAACTCCTCTCTATCCCTATTCCTCTCTTCGCTAGCACGTGGCACGGGCAACAACCCAGAGATAACAAATCTGTTTGTTCTCGCTCTAAGCTTCCACCCTAGCTCCCTGAATTTCTGCGTTAAATCCCCATCTCTCTTCCGACCTATGTCGTTGGTGCCTATGTGGACCACGACTTGGGGGTGCTCCCCCTCCCCCTTAAGGATCCCAAAAACACGATCAGAGACATCATGTACCCTGGCACCTGGGAGGCAACACACCAACCGTGAGTCTCTCTCGTTCCCACAGAACCTCCTATCTGTTCCCCTAACTATGGAGTCCCCAATGACTAATGCTCTGCTCCTCTTCCCCTTTCCCTTCTGAGCAACAGGGACAGACTCTGTGCCAGAGACCTGCACCCCATTGCTTACCCCTGGTAAGTCGTCCCCCTCAACAGTATCCAAAACGGTATACCTGTTGTTGAGGGAAACGGCCACAGGGGATCCCTGCACTGCCTGCTGGTTCCCTTTCCTTCCCCTGATGGTAACCCATCTACCTACTTCTTTTACCTGAGGTGTGACTGCCTCCCTATAACTCCTGTCAATAATCCCTTCTGCCTCCCGAATGATCCGAAGTTCATCCAGCTCCAGTTCCCTAATGCGGTCTGCGAGGAGCTGGAGTTGGGTGCACTTCCCGCAGATGCAGTCAGCAGGGACACTCTTGGCGACCCCTACCTCCCACATTCTGCAGGAGGAACATACAACTGCCTTTACCTCCATTCCCACTATTCTAGATTCCCAACAAATCTACTGAAAAACCAAACGAAAAAAAAAAGTCAAAACTTGTTCGCTTAGCAATCCGACGGACTGAACTTTTTAAATAAAAAGCTTACCTCATCAACACACCAGAGTCCTTTTTTTTTGGTTAGAGGAGGAGGGTGGGTCGGAGACACTACACGTGTAGTGTCTCGGGTACTGCCACTGCCCAAATAAATAGATTTCCCTTACCCAGCAGTCCCCTGGTCCTCCGAAACAAAAGGGGATTAACTTGTAACTTACTGAAATTGACCGCTCAGCTGTAAGTTCGCTCCGCACCTCGTTCTGTCAAAGCTGGTCCTCGCAAAAAGAAAAAGATTTTAAAACTGCCCAAATAAATAGTTTTCCCTTACACAGCAGTCCCCTGGTCCTCCGAAACAAAAGGGGATTAACTTGTAACTTACTGAAATTGACCGCTCAGCTGTAAGTTCGCTCCGCACCTCGTTCTGTCAAAGCTGGTCCTCGCAAAAAGAAAAAGATTTTAAAACTGCCCAAATAAATAGTTTTCCCTTACACAGCAGTCCCCTGGTCCTCCGAAACAAAAGGGGATTAACTTGTAACTTACTGAAATTGACCGCTCAGCTGTAAGTTCGCTCCGCACCTCGTTCTGTCAAAGCTGCTCCTCGCAAAAAGAAAAAGATTTTAAAACTGCCCAAATAAATAGTTTTCCCTTACCCAGCAGTCACCTGGTCCTCCGAAACAAAAGGGGTTTAACTTGTAACTTACTGAAATTGACCGCTCAGCTGTAAGTTCGCTCCGCACCTCGTTCTGTCAAAGCTGCTCCTCGCAAAAAGAAAAAGATTTTAAAACTGCCCAAATAAATAGTTTTCCCTTACCCAGCAGTCCCCTGGTCCTCCGAAACAAAAGGGGATTAACTTGTAACTTACTGATAGTGTGGTAAAAAGGAATTGAAATAGAAGATAACCCATAATCGTATTGAATGGCGGGGCAGACTAGATGGGCTGAATGGCCTACTCCCGCTCCTATGTTCCGAAGCTGCTTAACTCTTTCAAACTGGAGGTAAGTTCGCTCAGGCTACTTTCGTAGTGTTCCGAAGTTTTGGTGGTACGCTTCTGATACTATCTCATATGCACCCTGGATAGCGTTTTTAGTCATCTCAGAATCTGATGAACTTTCATCTGGCAACAGTGAATACACCTCATGAGCTTTTCCTGTTACTTTGCTTTATAAAAACAGTGTCCAGTTCTCTGCCGGCCATTTCAGCTGCTTTGCAAGTTTTTCAAAAGTGACAATAAACTCTGCCACATCCTCCTCATTGAACTTTAGAATGAACTGGGGTAACTTTAAGAACTCAGCACATGGTCCTGAGCTATGGGCAGCTCCCTCACTAGCTGTGCCTTCACTGGGTGTACTGGGTCTTCCTCTAGTTGTTTGAGCCGCCTCAACTCCCTTTCCTCCTTCTCCTTCTGGAACACTCTTACTTTGTCCCTTTCTTGACGCTCACTCTGTTCTTTCTCGATCTCTCTGGAATTCCAATTCTTGTCTCTTCTGTTCTAGTTTTACCTTAGCTAACATTACTCTATCTGTTTGTGATTCTAACTCTGCTTGAGTCTTCAGCTTCAAGTGAAAAATGATTGGCCACAGGTCTTAGAATTTTGGGTTTCCTAGCTTTTGGGCGGAGAGTAATCCCTAACTGTCCAGCTACATTACTCAACTTTTCAACAGAGAGGGATTCTAAGCTTCACCGAGTTACTTCTCTCTGCATGTAACTCCTTTTATGCCAATGTAACTCCTTTATTCAAAAAGGGCGGGAGACAGAAAGCAGGAAAAATTATGAGGCCCATAGATAGGGTAGAGAAGAAGAAACTTTTCCGTTAGCAGAGGTGTCAATAACAGGGGGGCATTGATTTAAGGTAAGGGGCAAGTGGTTTCGAGGAGATTTGAGGGAAAAAATATTTCACTCGGATGGTGGCTGGAATCTGGAGCACACTACCTGTAAAGATGGTAGAGGCAAGAACCCTCACAACATTTAAGAAGTATTTAGATGAGCACTTGAAATGCCATAGCATACAAGGTTATGGGCCAAGTGCTGTAAAAGGGGATTAGAATGGACAGGCTTGATCGCTGGCACAGACGGAGTGGGGCGAAGGGACTGTTTCTGTGCTGTAAAACTCTGTGCATCTATGACACTTCCAATTTCTCATTTGTTGTTGCGTTATGATCACTAGAACCGCCAGATTTCTGTTACAGCCAGGTGAGGAGGGGTCCCAGGCTCTCCTCTTGTCCTATCTTTTATTTCACTGCAGCCGGGCTTATTCCTTATTAGCAGTGGACATGCTGACCACCTCAGTGAGCATTTTACCTTTTACCGTTGTTGTGATCGTGAAAGAACAAATCAGACAGGTTTTCTTGAGTTCAAACAAGAGGTGAGTTTATTATACTTAACAATCTAAACTGAATCTAAATAAAATAATAAACATACACACATTCATGCACACACACACAGACCTGCAAATCACACGGAAATAAATTAGAGAGTGAGAACTAAATTTCTATTCGGATTAGAGTCCAGAATAAATTAAAAATAAACCAAAATCTGTGAGATTGGGTAATTCTGTGGTCTGCGCCTTTGCCTCCCTTATTTATAAGTGTCATGTCATCAGCAAGAATTTAAATTATGTTGTTTTGCATATAAGTTTATGTCACTTGTATATTTATCTATATGTCAGGAAGAGCACTGGTTTTAATACTGACCCCTGAGAAACAGCACTGTATTCTCCCCCTCCCCCAGTCTGAATAATGTCTGTTCACCACTTCTCTCTGCTTTCTGTCCCCGAGTCAGTGTTATATCCACTCTATCACTGTCACATTAATCCATATGTTCCATTTTTCATAACAAGTCTATGAAATGTCATTTGATCACAGGCCTTTTGATAGTCCAGATACATAACAGGAAACATACTATCCCCATCAACACTCACAGTTATGTCATCAACTAACTTGATCAAGATTATCAGACATGATTTTCCATGATCCTATCTGTATTGTTTATCATTTAATATCACATGTTTTTCCAAGAATGATATATTTTTGCACTGGGTCACGGCCTCCAGAAATTTCCAACCACCGACATTAGACTGACTGGTCAGTAGTTATCGGGTTTATCTAATGTCTCCTTATTTAAACAGCTTGTAACAGCTTTGCCATCACTCCCAGATCCAAAGAGGATTGAATGCTTCTGGCCAGTGCCTCTGCTATTTCCACATTCCTTCCCTCAACAAACCTCATATATCCCATCTTGACTGGGTAAATCTTCAACACTATTGTGGTGTAAAAAGTGTTGGATTGAAAGGTGTTAACTGAACCTGTTTGTTCATTGACTGTAATTAACGTCAGTCTCCAAGGACCCGAATTGTGTCACTGGAGGGTTTCCCTCTTCTATTAATAATGGACTCCTTCCAATGTGCTGGCTCATAGTGTCAGTGGGAGCATCACCCCCGGCACTAACAGAGATCAGCGGCTCCAGAGAATGAGAGTGGAGAGATCAGAATCTGAGAACAATAGATTGGAATATTACAATAACGGGTCAGAATCTGAGAACAATAGATTGGAATGTTAAAACAATGGTTCAGAATCTGAGAACAATAGATTGGAATGTTAAAACAATGGTTCAGAATCTGAGAACAATAGATTGGAATGTTATAACAATGGACAGCAGGAGTTTCTCCTATTGGTTTAGCCTTGGTACTGCAGATTATTTTTGGATAACATTAGATTTGCGGATCTGTTATGCTCCGAAGATGATTCAAACGATTTACTATCCCTAACTCGCTATTATTGGTGTCCCTGGCAAGTCTCTGTATCCAACTATTAGATCTATAAATCATATTTCACTGATTTAGTGTTCTTGTCATGTAAATCTTGGGAAGACTTAAGCCACAGTCTTCAGTCTCTGTCTCACATTCCGCTCTGCATCCACTATCTGCATTCCCCTCACTACCCAATGTCTGAGGCTGAGACAGACTGTTTGGAACCTCTTTGTTATATTTATATTCTGAGCTGAGTTCATTGCCATATTCCGCCTATCACCAACCCTACCTGCTACTACCTCTGTAATATCACCCATCATCACCTCTGCCCATCTGCTAATAAACCCTCATCTGTGCCGTTGTTAAATCCACACTTAACTATTCCAATTCTATCCTGGTCACGCTCCCAGATATCAACCTGCATAAACAACAGCCCATCCAGAACTCTGCTGCCTGTATCCTAACTCAGACCAAATCCCGATCGCCCATGACTTCTGTGCTCACTGATCAACATTGGCTCCGGGTCTGGCAGCAGCTAAATTTTAATATTCTCATTCTTGTGTTTGAATCCCTCCATGGCCTCACCCCTCCAATTATTCCCATTTCCCTTCCATTGCACATATTCTTGTAAATCTTATGCCTTCAAGTCTTTTTCCAATTCCCTTTCAGCAGTGAGCTGTTTTCACTCTATTTCTTCTCCTGCTGTGATTTTCACTCTATGACGTTTCACTCTATGATGGCACTGGTGCCAACGCTATGGAAACCTGGAACTATAAAATGATATGAACTGCACAGCCGGCCACTTCTAGTGTGGCCAGCACCGTGCCCAGAGCTGGGCAGGGAACTCGCCTGGGTATACTGTGCATGTGCTGTTTGTGTGAGGAAGGGTTTGAATTGACGTCAATCTGCCATTACGACAGCTTTGATGTACGTCTTTAAATCTTGATCTGTGCATGTCGACTGACCGCCTGTGTTAGTCACTCTCAGCTTAACATACATTCAGCAGCACGAAGGAGCCCCACTGGTGTTATTTAAAAGGACCAGGAATCCAACGTACAGGTGAGGGGCTTGTGACTTACCTTTGCTATTGTAAAGTTAGTGGAGGTGCTGTGGATGGTTTTCTGGAGGTTGTGTTGTAAGCTGCTGCAGACATTCATGGAGGACAGAGGATTTGGTGAACCAACTCTGGACGAGGTATGGGGACTGTAGTGACACTGTTTCTGGGTCTGTCACATGACCAACAAATGGAGCAGAGGCTGCAGAGAGGGGAAGCTCTGTAATGAGGGAGAAGGAGGGGGCTCTGCCTTACCCACCCCGGTTTTGCAAGAGCACTTTTCCTACCTACACCTAACCCAGGAGCAGTGTGTGAGGTGACTCTGATTCAATAAAGAGGTGGTCGCAGAGCTGTGTAACCTCCTGCAACACGACCTGGAGCCTCACACCAGGGTGAGGACGGAGCTGTCAGTGGCTGTTAAGGTCACAGTTTCATTGAACGTCTATGTATCTGGATTTTTAGAGGCAGGAGCATGAGACAAATCTAACGTAGGGATGTAGAAATCGATGTAGTCATAAAATAATTGCCGACATAAAAGGAGGCCATTTTACCCCTCCGTGCCAGCTCAATCTGGAACAATCCAGTCATTCCCACTCCCCCTCTCAATCCCCCTATCCCTGCAAGTTCATTTCCTTCAGGTGCCCATCCAGTTTCCTTTTGAAATCATTGATTGTCTTATCTTCCACCACCCTCACGGGCAGTGAGTTCCATCTCATTACCATTCACTGTGTAAAAAAGTTCTTTCTCATATTCCCCCTGTATCTCTTACCCAAAACCTTCCATCTGAGTCCCCTTGTCCGTGTTTCATCAGTAAATGGGAATAGTTTTTCCTTGTCTATCTTATCTACTTCTGTCATAATCTATCTTGTAACCCTCTATCAAATCTCTCTCAATCTCCTTTGCTCCAGGGAGAACAACTCCAGCTTATCCAAACTAACCTTGTAACATCGATAGCACAGATAGATGGATATTTGCTCTGTTTGTAAACCCGTGCCATTCCTGCACTGTATGTGTTTGATGGGGACAGTGTAGAGGGAGATTTACTCTATATCTAACCCTGTTTATTTTTCTTCCCCTTTTATTTATCCCATATTGAAGGGGCCTTTATTATCAGGCCCGCTTTATATACATATTTAAATTTTAAAAATAACTTTATTTAAAACAGATAAATAAACCTAAATCTCAAATTAAAATGCCATTCGCGGCGTCGATGATGCACTCCAGTCCCTGTGGTGCCCACCGGTCACAGAAGGCCTCAAGCGTACCGGCGCAAACTACATGCTCCTTCTCCAGGGACACCCGGGCGCGAGCGGAACTGCAGAAGAGGGGCTGGCAATCGGGGAAACGGACCCCCCGACGGCCCGCAACCTGGACCTGCGAATTGCCACCTTTTCCAGACCCAGGAGCAGACTGACGAGGAGATCCTCCTCCCGGCTTAAACCCCTCCGCACCGGGTGCCCAAAGATCAGGAGCATGCGACTGAAGTGCAGCCAGAACATGTGGTGCAGCCCCTTCAAATACTCAAAGAGGGGCTGCAACCTCGCACACTCCGTATATATGTGAAACACGGACTCGTCCAGGACGCAGAAAGTATAGGTGGCCTGGGAGTCCGTGAACCAACGTAAATGTCTGCTGTACGGGACCGCCCTGTGCAACACCCTCCACCCCAGGTCCCCGAGGTAAAGGGGGAAGACTCCCGCGTAAAGAGGCCTCCATCGGGGTTTCCCCTCGCTGCCAGATTGCAAGGCAGACCGCCAGGGCGTATCCGGCCGGCTGACGAAGGTGAGGAAGTGGAGAGCGTGCAGGAGCAGCCCGTACAGGAAACCCCTCTACGCTGACTGGAATGGCACGGAGGGCATTTTCCGAGAGGCGGCTCGGGCTGTGTGGGACTGGCTCCTGAGGAGGGTTTGGGGGCCTGGGTCCGCTCTCCCGAGCCCAATCACCACCCACAGTGAGGGGCATCCCAGGTGCTTCGGCTACTCCTCTGCCCACTGGTCCGACCATGGAGTAGGCCGCCCGGACAGCCGAGGCACTCTCCTCAGCTGGCGAGGGAGCACCCTGACTGCATGCGACCATGTTCCAGACTCGGAATAGATCCCGATAAACGACAGGCAACTCCCTCAGAGAGGCGCGGCTGACGGACTCCACTGGGAGCTGCGTGTCGTCTTGAACGCAGTGACACTGGTGGAAATAATACGTCGCCAGCGCACACCATCTGGGAGGACGATCTCTGCAGGTATCTCTGCAGGGTCCGAACGTGGAGAGTCGCAGCCTGGGTGCGGACGCACACCAGCGACTGGCCGCCCTCCTCCATCAGGAGACTCAGGACCACGGCAGAGACCCTGTGTTTCCTCTTGCCCCAGATGAAATCGACGAAATTCTTCTGGTTCTTGGTGTGTAATGCAGGGGGCGGGGCCAAAGTGACCAACGGGTACCACAGCATGGAGGCCACAAGTTGGTTTATGTCCAGCGCCCGGCCCCTGTAGGAAAGCACTCGGAGCGGTCCTGCCCAGCGCCCCAGCAGAGTGGTGACTTTCGCTCCCAACTCCTGCCAGGTTGCCGGCCAGGCTTCCTCAGGAGGGCTAAGGTGGACTGCCAGATAGGGGAGGGATGTGGTGCTCTACACAAAAGGTGTTAAGTCTTTCGGCAGGGAGTCCACCCGTCACTGACCCACCAGGGGTCTGGAACATTCCTCCCAATTGATCCTCGCGGAGGACGCAGCAGAAAAGGTCTGCTGGCAGTCGCGCATCCTCCACAGGTCAATGGGATCTGTGACTGTGAGGAGCACGTCGTCGGCGTAAGCCGAGAGGACAACACGCGTGGCCCGCTCGCGCAGAGCCAATCCCGCCAACCTCCTGCGAAGCAGGCACAGGAAGGGATCCACACAGATGGTTTGCAATTCGTCGGACATGGGGCATCCCTGATGCATTCCTCTCCCAAAGCGAAGGGGCGCAATCACGGACCCGTTAACTTTGACTAGACACTCTGCGGTGGCGTATAAAAGTCGGACCCGGGCCACAAAATGCGGCCCGATTCTGAAAGCACGCAGAGTCCCGAAAAGGTATTCGTGATCCACCCTGTCGAACACCTTCTTCTGATTGAGGGAGAGAAAGGTGGCCGACTGACCAGTCCTCCAGGCAAGATGGATCAAATCCTGGACCAGGTGGATTTTGGACTGGATTGACCAGCCTGGGACCGTGTAGGATGGGTCGTGGTAGATCATGATTGCCAGCACGGAGCCCAGGCAGGTTGACATAACCCGGGCAAAAATCTTATAATCCATGCTGAGGAGGGAGACTGGACGCCAGCTTTTAAGCAGGCAGAGATCGCCCCACTTCGGCAGCCGGACGATGACTCAGTCGCCAGGCTTTCCCCCAGGACCTGCGTGTAATCGTCCCCCAGGACGTCCCAGAACGCCCTGAGGAACTCAATGGTCAGCCCGTTCAGCCTCCGGGATTTGCCTGTCGAGAGCACCTGGAGGGCGCTGGTCAACATGAGTGGAGCCTCCAATCCTTCGACGCCCTCCGGGCTGCTCTGTAGCAAGTCTTCCCACAAAACTCTCCGCGCCTCCTCGCTGGACGGATCCGGAGAGAACAACGCACTGAAATAAGTGCGGACCAGGAGGCCCATTTCCTCCAAATGTGTGACGGAGGATCCGCCGTCGGCCAGCAGCTCGACGAGCTGCTTACGGACCCCCTGCCATTTTTGCAGAGAGTAGAAGAAGGATGAGGCGCAGTCTAAATCTTCCAGGAACTGGATACGTGACCTCACATCCACGCCTCGGGACCCTTTGTGCTGCAGGTCACTCAGCGCACCCTTCTTGCCCTTATATGCCTGCCACAGTTGCCAGGTCCACTACGGCATGACCGAGGTATGACTCCAAGTCGAGCACCTCCCTCTCTAGGCGCCCGATCTCGGCTTCCCGCCTCATGGTCGACCCCTTCGCGTGCTCCTGACAGAAGACGCGGATGTTGTCTTCCCACATCCTACCATAGCCTCAAGGAGGGGAGGCCCCCCGTGCTTCCTTCTCCAGACGGCCCAGAATCTACGGAACGAGTCCCAGAATCGTTCGTCCTCCAGCAGCCAGTTGTGAAAGTACCAGGACCCGGACCCTGCCCGCTTTCAAACGGAGTGAACTCCACCCACACCAGGTGGTGGTCCAAGCACGGCACCAGCCGCATGGTGGCCGCCGAGAAGCGGGAGACGTATGCCTGAAAAAATTAGAGGTGGTCGATTCGTGACCCTCCTCCTCCAGACCTCCACGTGAAGGTGCTGGAGTCGGGATGGAGATTCGGCCAGACGTCTACCAAGTTGAGGGAGCTGATCAGTTCCCTCAACTTCTCCACCGACGCTTGGCCGCACGGGGGACCGGAGCAATCCCCCAACTCGAGGGTGCAGTTAAAATCCTCCCCCCCCGAGGATGATGCACTCGCCGCTATCGATGGAGTTCAAGAGAGTGGACACTTCTTCAAAGAAGCGAGCTTGCAACGTGCCGGGCCTGGGCGCATACACGTTCACAAAGTGGAGCGGCACGCTACCCAGGCGAACGGTGACGTGGAGTAAGCGGCCCGGCAATAGGTCGTTGACACCAAAGATCTCGGGCTGAAAGGTCGGGGCCAACAAGATACCCCACTAGAAGTAGGGGTGTGGTGACTCATGTAGGCCCCACCCTGCCACTCCAGGAGCCAGGTGGCTTCGTCTCCCGGAACGCTGTGGGCTTTCTGCAGAAAGCTCACCCGTATCTCCCTTCCATAAGGACTGAGTGATTGTGAAATCTGCGGTGAGACCCCCTGCTGCACTTGATGTTGATGTTCTCTATGGTTATCTTCATGTCAAAGGTACTCAAAAGCCGTCTCCAACACCTCACTGTGAGGAGGGAGTGGAAGTGCACCTGGCTTTCCATTCACCAACAACCCATTGAGGAATGCATTAAAAAGCCGCCTCATAACCAGTTTCACGCTTGCACGCTTTCCCGCTTTCTTGAGGGCGGCACGGATGGACTGGATGATCAGTGCCAGACTTGACCAACGGCCGAGGGCCAGCTGAGCCTTATTGCAGCAACCACTGCTAGCCTTGATGAATTCCCTGAGTTCCACCGTGGGGATGACAGGAGACTCGGTGGGAGGCACGAGGGACTCCACCATTTCACTGGTGATGGAATCAAGGTCATCCTCCGTGCCCCACACCGAGTTTCCATCCTCCTCCTGGTCATCACCCACCACAGACTGTGGGGCGGACTCCCCGGCCGCGCCAGCTGCTCCCATCTCTGTCACGATCCCACCTCCAGGATCGATGGTGGAGAAGTCTTCTCTGGGTTCTACTGTGAAACTGGAGCGTGTGGGCACCAGAGGTTCAGGAACCCTCTTCACCTCCGTCCCCAGGCCAATGTGTGGTCCAGGGGATATTGGTGTTCCCGACTCTGGAAATCCAGCCAGAGCCGAGAACAGAGGCGGAGAGAGGAGGCCATCTCCTGCTCTGCCAGCACCCACAGGTCCAGCAGATGAGGCAGCATTTGCGGTTATAATCGGGTCTGGTGTCTTCTGGTAGTGAGTGGATTCTGGCTGGGAAGGCCGACCCATTGGAGCCTTGCCCACCTCTTCACTCAGGGCACCCGACCCAATGGCAAAATGGGAGGCGTCCCCAGGCTCCCCCACCAAAAGTAGAGCTCCACTTGTTCCCACAGGAGGGGCTGCATGTAGAGGGGCCTCCCCCTCCCCTCCATCCTGAGGAATAGGGAGCTCCTGCCCAGACTTTGCAGCCTTCATGTTGGTGGTGGTGGCAGGAGGACCCTGCACCTCAGAGCCCTGTATTACCTTGTGGAGGGGTGCCTTCTCCTCTTTTTCCCGCTAAGGCGCATCGGCTCAGAGACCTCCATGTCATCAGAGGCCTCAGCCACCGCACCCTCCTTTTTTTAGTTACTCTAGGCCTGAGCCCAGCCCTGGGTCAGTTGAATTGCCTGGGAGCGGACCGTGGGCTGAGCTCAGGCTCGGGTTGTGTCATGGTGTCCAGGGGACGAGCCTCTCGGTGTTTACTTTTCCTCCACGCCTTTCTTCCACCCGGACGGGCATTTCCCTCCCCGCTGGAGGCTGTGAAAACCATAGCCTCCGGAACCGACTGAGCAGTGTCTGTAGGATGTGTGTTGGAATTGGAGGTGGTGCAGTGGCGCCACACTGGGCCGCCGAGGTGGAAATGGTGGACGAACATGCCCCACCCCCTTGCAGATGAGGCACCGCGCCCCGTCCGAGGTCCAGAAGACGCGGTAGGCCGTCCCCTGGAACTCTACATCGAAATCGCCCTCCAAGACCTCCTCCCACGCCAGCTGAATAAGTATCTGGCGGCGGAAGGAGTAGACATGCCGGAGGCTGTGCTCCCAAAGATCGAGCGGGACTGGGGGGAGCCCCGACCTTACCTCCCCCAGATGGTGCAGGTGGGGGAGGAGGAGCTCGCTGGGAAGGAAGGGCGGGACATTTGATAGTATTATCCGCTGCGCAGTGGCCCCAAGAGGGAGCACCGGCATGAAATTCCCACCCACAGTGAGCCCTTTATTCAGGGTCAGGGACATGGCCTGCTCAGTCTTCAGGAAGAACACAGCCTTCCCCTACATTTTTGAGGCTGCCACAATGGTCGAGGGGCCGACAACCTTGGCCATTGCCTTCACACAGGCCTCTATAGACATATTGGGATGGGTGTAACCCTTCACCCCATGCTTCGATGTCAATATTTTAAATGGTGACAGGGCCACAGGAGCAGCTGCTGCAGCATAGGAAGGCCACGCCACTGGAAAGGACTGTAAAGCCATGGGGTAGACCCAACGTTGAGAGAAAAAATAAAAATAGAAATCGAGAGAAAGGAATAACAAATAATGAGTTATCCCAAAAAGCATCGACTGGAGGGTATGGCTAGGGAGAGAGGCTGAATGAGAGGAGGGTCTGGAGGAACCAATCTATTTGCCGATGTTAGTTCAGGATGTCCTTGTGCTGGTCTTCCAGTTGGTGGTGGGAGGGTGCGATGTCTTCAACTGGGACAGCTGTAGTTGCCCCGGCACACTCGGCTTCTGATGTGGTTTACACAGTTAAGAGAAAGTCTCTTCACCTGGGCAGCTCCAGCTATCCCAGGCTAGCTCTTTGGAGTGGGGAAAGAGTTCCTATTCAATGCTTTTAAACACAGGAGCTCCCTGTTCAAACAAGCAACCCCACCCAAGGTTTTATGGTCTCTTCCTTTCCCCCTCCGTACAACAATCAATGAAAGGATTAAAAAACCCTAACTCACATGAGTTGTCAGTTCGTCTGACCTCCTGCTTTCTTCTTTCAAAAAGACAAATGCAAACCCTTTGTTTCAACCTCCGTCTCTCCCTCTTGCAGCAGTCTTCCAGCCTCCAGCCTTTAGCATCTGCACACAGCTGCATCTCGTTGATGCACTCAGCACCTCCAATTAGCCAGGAGTCACCCCGTTTTTTTTTTCTCTCGAGGGGGCCTTTATTCCTCAGGCCCCCTTTATATATTTTTTATGTCGAGGGGGCCTTTATTCCTCAGGCCCCCGTTATCTACACGCTTATATATTTTTTTAAAATAACTTTATTAAAACCAGATAAATAAACAAAAAACTCAAATTAAAATGCCATTTTCGGCGTCAACAATGCACTCCAGTCCCTGCGGTGCCCACCGGTCGTGGAAGGCCTCAAGCATACCGGCGGACACCGCATGCTCCCTTTCCAGGGACACCCGGGCGCGAACGTAACCGCGGAAGAGGGGTAGGCAATCGGGGAGGACGGACCCCCCGACGGCCCGCAACCTGGACCTGCGAATTGCCACCTTGGCCAGGCCCAGGAGCAGACCGACGAGGAGATCCTCCTCCCGGCCCAAGCCCCTCTGCACAGGGTGTCCAAAGATCAGGAGCGTGGGACTGAAGTGCAGCCAGAATTTGAGGAGCAGCCCCTTCAGATACTTAAATAGGGGCTGCAACCTCGCACACTCCGTATAAATGTGGAACACGGACTCGTCCAGGCCGCAGAAAGTACAGGTGGCCTGGGAGTCCGTGAACCTACTTAAAAGCCTATTGCAGGGGACTGCTCTGTGCAGCACCCTCCACCCCAGGTCCCCGATGTAAAGGGGGAAGACTCCCGCGTCGAGAGACCTCCATCGGGGTTTCCCCTCGCCGCCAGATGGCAACGCGGACCGCCAGGGCGTGTCCGGCCGGCTGACGAGGGCGAGGAAGTGGAGAGTGTGCAGGAGCAGTCCGTACAGGAAACCCCTCCGCGCCGATTGGAATGGCACGGAGGGCATTTCCGAGAGGCGGCTCGGGTTGTGCGGGACCGGCTCCCGAGGAGGGTTTCGGGGCCTGGGTCCGATGAGCAGTTCCGGCCGAGCGGGGGTCAGCTCGGCCGGGATCGCTCCGCACTCCTGAGCCCCCTCGCCACCCAGAGTGAGGGACGTCCCGGGGGTTTCGGCTACTCCTCCGCCCGCCGGACCGTCCCTGGAGACGGCCGCCCGGACAGCCAAGGCGCTCTCCTCCGCCGGCGGGGGAGCGCCCTGACTGGAGGCGACCATGTTCCAGACTCGGAAAAGATCCCGGTAAAAGACAGGCAACTCCCTCAGAGAGGCGCGGCTAACGGACTCCACCGGGAGCTGCGTGTTGTCTTGAAGGCAGTGACACTGGCGGAAAAAATACATCGCCAGCACACACCATCTGGGAGGACGCTCGACGTACAGGTATCTCTGCAGGGTCCGAAGGCGGAGAGTCGCAGCCTGGGTGCGGACGCACACCAGCGACTGACCGCCCTCCTCGATCGGGAGACTCAGGACCGCGGCAGAGACCCAGTGTTTCCTCTTGCCCCAGAAGAAATCGACGAGTTTCTTCGGGATCTTGGTGGCAAATACAGGGGGCGGGGCCAAAGTGACCAACCGGTACCACAGCATGGAGGCCACCAGTTGGTTTATGACCAACGCTCGGCTGCTGTAGGAAAGCACTCGGAGCAGTCCTGTCCAGCGCCCCAGCCGAGCGGTGACTTTCACCTCCAACTCCTGCCAGTTTGCCGGCCAGGCTTCCTCAGCGGGGCTAAGGTGGACTCCCAGATAGAGGAGGTGTGTGGTGCTCCACGCAAAAGGTGTCATCTCCTCCGGCAGGGAGTCCACCCGCCACTGACCAACCAGGAGTCTGGAACATTTCTCCCAATTGATCCTCGCGGAGGACGCGGCAGAAAAGGTCTGCTGGCAGTCGCGCATCCTCCGCAAGTCAACGGGATCTGTGATTGCGAGGAGCACGTCGTCGGCGTAAGCCGAGAGGACGACCCGCATGGCCGGCTCGCGCAGAGCCAATCCCGTCAACCTCCTGCGAAGCAGGCACAGGAAGGGCTCCACGCAGATGGTATACAATTGGCCGGACATGGGGCACCCCTGACGCACTCCTCTCCCAAATCGAAGGGGCGCCGTCAAGGACCCGTTAACTTTGACTAGACACTCTGCGGCGGCGTATAAAAGTCGGACCCGGGCCACAAAATGCGGCCCGAGTCCGAAAGCGCGCAGAGTCCCGAAAAGGTAATCGTGATCCACCCTGTCGAACGCCTTCTCCTGATCGAGGGAGAGAAAGGCGACCGACTGACCAGTCCTCTGGGAAAGATGGATCTGGTCCCAGACCAGGTGGATGTTGTCCTGGATGGAACGGCCTGGGACCGTGTCGGACTGGTCGGGGTGGATCATGTGGGCCAGCACGGAGCACAGGCAGGTAGACATAGCCCGCGCAAAGATCTTATAATCCGTGCTGAGGAGGGAGACCGGACACCAGTTTTTAAGCAGGCGGAGATCGCCCCTCTTCGGCAGCAGGACGATGACCGCCCTGTGCCACAAGAGGGGCATCTTCCCGGTCGCCAGGCTTTCCCCCAGGACCCGCGCGTAATCGTCCCCCAGGACGTCCCAGAACGCCCTGAGGAACTCCACGGTCAACCCATCCAGCCCTGGGGATTTGCCCCTCGAGAGCTGGTGGAGGGCACCAATCAGCTCCGCTAACGTGAGCGGAGCCTCCAATTCTTCGGCGCCCTCCGGGCTGACCTGCGGCAGGTCCTCCCACAAAACTCTGCGCGCATCCTCGCTGGATGGATCCGGAGAAAACAACGCACTGTAATACGTCCGGACCAGGAGGCCCATTCCCTCCGGATCCGTGATGGAGGATCCGTCGTCGGCCAGCAGCTCGACGAGCTGCTTACGGACCCCCCGCCATTTTTCCAGTGAGTAGAAGAAGGGTGAGGCGCGGTCCAAATCTTCCAGGATCTGGATCCGCGACCTCACGTACACGCCTCGGGACCCTATGAGCTGCAGGTCCCTCAGCGCGCCCTTCTTCTCTTTGTACGCCTGCCACAGGGCCGGGTCCGCGACGGCATGACCGAGGCGGGATTCCAAGTCGAGCACCTCCCTCTCAAGGTGCCCGATCTCGGCTTCCCGCCTCTTGGTCGACCCCTTCGCGTACTCCTGACAGAAGACGCGGATGTGAGTCTTGCCCACATCCCACCATAGCCTCAAGGAGGGGAAGCCCCCCTGCTTCCTTCTCCAGTCGGCCCAGAATCGACAGAACGAGTCCCGAAATCGCACGTCCTCCAGCAGCCGGTTGTTAAAGTGCCAGGTCGCGGACCCAGCCCGCGTGCGGAGCGGAGTAAACTCCGCCCACAACAGGTGGTGGACCGAGCACGGCACCAGCCGCATGGAGGCCGCCGAAATGCGGGAGACGTACGCCTGCGAAATGTAGAGGCGGTGGATTCGCGACCCCCCTCCTCCAGACCTCCACGTGAAGGCGCTGGAGTCGGGATGGAGATTCCGCCAGACGTCCACCAAGTTAAGGGAGCTGATCAGTCCCCTCAACTTCTCCACCGACGCTTGGCCGCGCTGGGGACCGGAGCGATCCCCCACCTCGAGGGTGCAGTTAAAATCCCCCCCGAGGATGTTGCACTCGCCGCTATCGATGGAGCTCAAGAGAGCGGACACCTCTTCAAAGAAGCGCGCTTGCAACGCGCCAGGCCTGGGTGCATACACGTTCACAAAGTGGTGCGGAACGCTACCCAGGCGAACGGCGAGGTGGAGCAAGCGGCCCGGCACTAGCTCCTTGACCCCCAAGATCTCCGGCTGAAAGGTCGGGGCCAACAAGATAGCCACCCCACCAGAAGTAGGGGTGAGGTGACTCATGTAGACCCCACCCTGCCACTCCAGGAGCCAGGTGGCTTCGTCTCCCGGAACGGTGTGGGTTTCCTGCAGAAAGCTCACAGCGTATCTCCCTTCCCTGAGGACTGAGAGATTGGCAAATCTTTGGTGAGACCCCCTGCTGCCGTTGATGTTGAGGCTGGCTATGGTTATCCTCATGTCAAAGGTAATTAAAACCCGTCACCAACACCTCACTGTGAGGAGAGAGTGGAAGTGCACCTCGCCCTCCACTCCCCCAGCAATCCATTGGGGAACACATTAAAACGGCGCCTCTCAACCAGTTTCACTTCCGCGCGCTTGCCCGCTATCTTAAGGGCGGCACGGACGGACTGGATGATCAGCGCCAGATTCCACCAACGGTCGAGGGCCAGCTGAACTTTATTGCGGCAACCTCTGCAAGCCGCGAGGAAATCCCGGAGTTCCGCCGTGGGGATGAGAGGAGATTCGGTGGGAGGCACGAGGGACTCCACCACCTCACTGGCGATGGAATCAAGATCATCCTCCGTGCCCCGCACCGAATCCCCATCCTCCTCCGGGTCGTCACCGCCAGCGGCCGACACATCTACCACACACTGTGGGGCGGACGTCCCGGCCGCGCCAGCTGGTCCCGCCTCCGTCACGATCCCACCCCCAGGATCGATGGCGGAGGAGTCCTCTCTGGGTTCTATTGTGAAACTGGAGCCTGTAGGCACCAGCGGTTCAGGAACCCCCTCCACCTCCGTCCCCAGGGCAATGAGTGGTCCAGGGGAGACAGAAGTTCCGGACTCCGGGAAACCAGCCAGAGCCGAGACTGGAGGCGGCGAGAGGAGGACATCACCCGTTCCGCCAGCACCCACAGGCCCAGCAGATGGGGCAGCATTCTCAGTTATAACTGGGTCGGGGGTCTCCTGGTTGGTGGTGTACTCCGGCTGGGAGGCCCGACCCTCTGGGGCCTCGCCCTCCCCTTCATTCAGGGCACCCGACCCAGTAGCAGTGGCGGAATGGGTGAATTCCCAGGCTCCCCCACCACAAGCAGGGCCCCACATACTCCTTCAGGAGGGGCCTCATGTACCGGGGCCATCCCCTCCCCTCCATCCTGAGGAATAGGGAGCACCTGCCCGGACTTTGTAGCCTTGGTGGTGGCGGTTGGGGGTACCTGAGGACCAGAAACAGGAGGCAGCTCCCCTCCAACAGATGGGCCCTGCACCTCAGGGTCCTGTGTTATTTCTGTGGAGGGGTGCCTTCTCCTCTTTTTTCGCACTTGGGCGCGGAGACTCAGAGACCTCCATGTCATCAGAGGCCTCCGCCTCCGCACCCTTTTTTCCTTTTCTTGTCACCCTCTGCCTGAGCCCAGCCCTGGGACAGGTGGATTCCATGGGAATGGGCTTTGGGCTGGGCTCAGGCTCGGGTTGAGTCAAAGTGTCCAGGGGACGCGCCTCATGAAGTTTCTTTTTTCCCCGCGTCTTCCTTCTGCTCGGACGGATGCTCCCCTCCCCACCAGAGGCTGTGAAAACCACAGCTTCCGGAACCGACTGAGCGGTGTCTATCGGATGCGTTCGGGGAGCGGGAGGAGGTGCTGTGGAACCGCTCTGGGCCGCCGAGGTGGAGCTGGCGGCCGGGAGGTTGGGGCAGTTCTTACGAACATGCCTCACCCCCTTGCAGACGTGGCACAGCGCCCCATCCGAGGTCCAAAAGACGCGGTAGGCCGTCCCCTGGAACTCCACATAAAATTGGTCCTCCGTGTCCTCCTCCCGCGCCTGCTGCATAAATAACTGGCGGCGGAAGGAGTAGACATGTTGGAGGCTGTGCTCCCGAAGACCAAGCCGGACTGGGGTGATCCCCGACCTCACCTCCCCCAGATGGTGCAGGTGGGGGAGGAGGAGCTCACTGGGAATGAAGGGTGGGACGTTGGACAACATTATCCGATGCGCAGTGGCCCCTAGAGGGTCCACTGGCAGAAAGGTCCCCCCACAGCGAGCCTCTTACTCAGGGCCAGGGACACCGCCCGCTCGGTCCTCAAAAAGAACACAGCCTTCCCATACATCTTTGAGGCCGCAACAATGGCCGAGGGGCCGACAACCTCGGCCATTGCCTTTACGCAGGCCTCAATAGACATGTTGGGGTGGGGATAGCTCTTCACCCCATGGCTGGATGTTAGCAATTTAAAGGGTGATGCGGCCACGTGGGCAACCACAGAAGCTGCAGCTGCATAGGTAGTAGAGGGCCCCGCCATCGGTGATGAAGGGCGTGCCATGGGTCTAAGAGCTAAACCCACCCCAAATTGTGGGCTTGCACACTAAATATCAGAGATTCACAGAAAAAATTGAAATGACAAACAAACAAACAACAGGTTAGTGGAGAGGCTGAGGTAAGAGAGGAGAGGCAAAGGCAGGCTGGAAGGGATGACTTGCTTTCTGGAGGTGGTGCTCACAGTACACTTAAAACAAACAGTCTTTGAAGTTGGTCTTCCGGTCTTCTGGTTGGGGGAGTCGTCTTCACCTGGGTCAGCTGAAGCTGCCCAGGCACTATCAATCCCCTTCCGTCTGTTTAGCTGGGCAGCTTCAGCCGACCCAGGCTTGGCAATTGGGGTGGGGAGGGAGCTTTCCTGTGTGCTTTTGCAGCAGCACAGATTCCTGTTGAATTGGCAGCCCCACCCCTTGTTGTTCCAGCCACTTGTTCCTCCCCCAACAGTCCAAAGTAAATTACTGGTGTTCAGCACCCACCTCCAGACAAAGCCTTGTTTCCAACAAAAAAAGAATGTCGCTTTCTTCTCTTTTAAAGGTGATTGTTGGTGGAGTTTTCCTCTGCTTGGTTGTTCGCTGCTCTCCCTTACTCAGTGTAGCTCCTCTCTCCACCTCTGCAACCTCCAACTGCCACCAGCACTCTCAGCTGCACCTCGTTGAGGCACTCAACACTCCGGCTTCCCAATCAGAGAACAGCCAACCCCTGTGCTGTACCTGTCCTGGGAGTGTTTGATGGGGACAGTGGAGAGGGAGCTTTACTCTGCATCTAACTCCATGCTGTACCTGTCCTGGGAGTGTTTGATGGGGACAGTGGAGAGGGAGCTTTACTCTGCATCTAACTCCATGCTGTACCTGTCCTGGGAGTGTTTGATGGGGACACTGGAGAGGGAGCTTTACTCTGCATCTAACCCCATGCTGTGCATGTGCTGGGAGTGTTTAACTTAACAGTTTAGAGGCAGCTTTATTCTGTATCTAAGCCGTGCTGCCCCTGCCATAAAATTCAGCATAAATAAAATTCCCATCTAAACTCGCACCAAGATAAATGCCTGTTCAAGTCACAAACAAAAACTCGGCCCGAACCCGACAGAACGACATGGGAGCAGATCCAAGCCCAAAGGTCGAGTTCAGAAGAGTGGCCCGACACATGTCATCGGGTCCCATCGGGTTCGGGTCGGGTAACAGGCTTTTACACCAAGTCCCGTTCATCCACCACTCCTGTGCTCACTGGCTTACTTTGGTTCCTGGTTCAATAATGCCTCGATTTTAAAATTCTCATCCTAGCTTTCTGACCCAACTCATTCCGAACTACTCAGAAATGAAACTGCCTCCTCAAAATCTAGATGTTAGTTTGTTTGAGGGAACACCTTCACAACACGGACTGCTGTTGTTCAGGATGAAGGCCCACCATTTTCTCATGGGAACCAGGGATGGGGAAGTAATGCTGGCCTTCCTTGTCAGTATCACCCATATCCTGAGAACAAATAGACAGGAAATAAAATAGCAATAAAATCAATGAGTTTGTCATTGACTGATTGAAACCAGGCGAGGACTGTGATCAGAGTGAGATGTCATAACCCAATAAACCAATTGTCAACACAATTTACCTCACCAGCTCCTTGTGTTTGCCTTCTGTTGTTGTCTTCATCAGAAAACAAGTAACGATTAATCTCGGGATTAAAAACTGCTGAATGTTAATAATACACGTGAGATACGTACTCAATGGTTTCTGTTATCAGACAGTCAGAGAATCACACAGCACAGGAGGAGACCATTTAACAAATCGTACCAGTTCCAGCTCTTTAAAGGAGATTTCCAATGATTCCTCTCCCCTGTTCTTTTCTCCAAGTCCAGTAAATCACCCTGTTAGTATTGATCCAATTCCTGACTGAAAGTTTCTGTTAAATCTGCTTCCACAACCCTTTCAGGAAGTGAATTCCAAATCATAAACACTCGCTTTATGAAGAAAAGAAAATCTCCTCATCTCTCCTCTGTTTGTTTGTTAATCAACATTAAACTGGTTACTGACCCTTCATCCAGTGAAACCAGATTCTCCTTATTTATTCGAGAAGCACACATCATCATTTTTGAGCCCCTCGATTAAATTTCCCTTTTATCTTCTCTGCTCTAAGGAGAACAATCCCAGCTTCTCTCCACATAACTGAAGTCCCTCATCCCTGTGACCATTCTAGTATATCACCGAGGCACCATCTCCAAGGCCTTGGAATCCTTCATAAAGTGTGGTGTCCAGAATGGGACACAATATTCCAGCTGAGGCTGAAACAGTCATTTATCTAGTCTTCGCAGAATGTTCTTGTGTTGTTATTTTTTAATTCTTTGCTTCTAGTTCTAAAGCTAACGATCCCTTATGCCTTTTTAAATCCTTCACCACTTTTCCAGCCACCATCGAAGATGTCTGTACATACACACCCAGTCTCTGTGCTCCTGTACCATCTATTAAATGGTGCAGTTCAGTTTCTATTCACTCCCCTTATTATCCCTGCCAAAATAACCACTTGCCCAATTCTATGTGTTAGATTTCAGTCACCTTGTGTATGCTCATGTCACCACCAGACTGTCCACGTCCTCCTTAATACTGCTACTGTCTCCCACACTAATGACAGCATTTATGATTTGCATGTCATCTGCAAGAGTTGAAATTATGTTTTTGTTTTACTCTAAGTCTATGTCATTTATATATTTATCTATATGTCAGGACGAGCACTCGTTTATCTAATCTCTCCTTTTCAAAAGAGGATGTAACATTTACAACACTTCTGGCCAGTGCCTTTGCTATTTCCACCATTCCTTCCTTCAGCAACCCTCACACATCCCATCCAGACCAGCTAAATGTTCCACCTTATTGTGGTACAAAAGTACTGGATTGTAAGGGGTTAACCCAACCTGTTTGTTCAGTGACTGTAATTAATGTCAGTCTCTTTGGACACTAATTGTGTCACTGGAGGGTTCCCCTCTTCTATTAATAAGGGTCTTCATTTAATGTCTTACCCATAGTGTCAGCTGGAGCATCAAACCCGGCACTTACAGGGATCAGTGGCTCCAGAGAGAGGGAGAGGATAGATCAGAATCTGTGAGCAGTAGATTGGAATGTTACAACAATGGGTCAGAATCTGAGAACATTAGATTGGAATGTTACAACAATGGGTCAGAATCTGTGAGCAGTAGATTGGAATGTTACAACAATGGGTCAAAATCTGAGAACAATAGATTGGAATGTTACAGCAATGGACAGCAGGAGTTTCTCCTTTTGGTTTGGTTTAGTTACTGCAGAAAATACTTGGCTAACATTAGAACGGCGGATCTATTATGCACTGAAGATGATTCAAACAATTTACTATCCCAGCCTCGCTATTATTGGTGTCCCCGGTAAGTCTCTGTATCCAACTAATAGATTCATAAACCATATTTCAGTGAATTAGGGTTCTTGTCATTTAAATCGTGAGAAGACTGAATCCATTGTCTTCACTTTCTGTCACAAACTCTATTCCCTCTCCACGATCTGCAATCCCCTCGCTGAGGCTGAACCAGGAAGTTTACAGCCTCTGGTATCTTTAATGCTGAGCTCAGTTCACCCCCATATTAACTCCATCTCCAACCCTTCATATTGTTACAGCCAGGTGAGGAGGGGTCACAGTCGGTCCTCTTGTCCTTCCTCTTAATTGACCGCAATAGTGTTTGGTCTTTTTTAACCGTGAATGTATTTACCATTTTTGTGATGTTTTACTTTTTACCTTTGGTGTGATAGTGAAGGAACCAATCAGAAAGGTTTTCTTGCGTTTAAACATGAAAGAGGTGAGTTTAATACACTTAACATCGAAACCCGATCAAAATAAAATAATAAAAATGTAAGTTATACAGTTATGCTGCCACTGACACAAGAATCTCACGTACACAAATATATTACAGAATGAGAAGTAAAATCGTGGCTGGATTAGAGTCCAGAATAAATCAAAACATAATATGCAGTCTGTGAGGTTTGATAATTCCCTGATCTTCCGGCTGAAGTTGTACTCTTGAAGTCTTTGGCTGGTCGAGGTGCCCATTGTGGCTGATCCACATGGCTCAGGATTTTCATGAAGGCAGACTGGTAGGTGGCCTTTTTTCCCTAGTGCCTCAGTCTGTAGCAATCTGTAGGTTTGGAGGGTCCACAGTCGCAAATAGTTTTCAAACTTGTGATGTCATCTGGAGAGAGACAGTAAGAGAATGGGGCTTGGGGTTAGTTGGGAGGGGGCGCGGGTGTGGTGGTGCTAGGGGTGGGGAAGGAAACCAACCTTCTGCTTCTTCCATTTTGAATTACTGGCTTGTCTGTCTTTGTCCAGGGGAAACTCCCAGCTTTCACAGAAATGGTCAGACGATCTCATGGCTGCCTCAATATATTTTCTGGAGCCTTCCAATGAGATTCAAGGTGAGGAATTTCCATCTCCCCAGAGCTCAGGATGCCATTATTTACACTTGGAGTAGTTTACGCTTTCAAAAGTCAGTGTGTCAGGATGTCCTTGAATTCCATGCTAATGAATGCAATCTTCGCAAATTCAGTCTCAAGAGCAAGCCATTATTTTGGGTCCAGGCTCATCCGACATGTGTCTCCTGTTGGAGACGTTGGAAAGTGAAAAGGTGCTTCAGATGCAAATTGCAGTGGCCATCTTGGCTGCCAGTTTTTTGCAGGATTTTTTCCATTAAAACTTTAATGTAAGTTTCCAACTGATGAATTAAAATTCCTCATTGGCATATTGTGTTTCCTTGACACGAATAACACCTCTGTAATATCTGCCTCAGCCTACCAGCTTCGTAAACCCTCATTGTATCTTTGTTAAATCCACACTTGACTCTTCAAATTATATCCTGGCCGCCCTCCAATTATAAATCTCCATAAACCACAGCCCATCCAGAACTCTTCTGCCTATATCTATCTCACACCTAATACCGATCACACATCACCCCTGTGCTCAATGATCAACCGTGCCTCTCGGTCTGGCAGCACCTTAATTTTAATATTCTCAGCCTTGTGTATGAATCCCTCCGTGTCCTCACCTGTCCAATTAATCCCATTCCCCTGTCCATTCCCCATAGTCTTGTAAATCTTATGCCTTTGAGTCTGCTACCAATTCCATTTTTAAAGTGAGTTGCTTTCCCTCTCTACCTGCGCCAGCTGTGGTTTTCACTCTGCGGTCCCACCGGTGCCATTGTTACTGAAACCTAAATCCATAAATTGATGTGAACTGCACAGCTGGTCACTTTTAGTGTGGTCAGCACAGTGTCCCATGTTGGGCAGGGATCTAGCCTGGGTGCCATATATGTGTTGTTAGTGTGAGGAGGGGCTTGTACTGATGTCAATCAGCCATTTTTGCAGCACTGACGTACGATTTTGAAACTTGGTCTGTGCATGTCCACTGACCACCTGTGTAAGTCACTCTCAGCAGAGCATAGATTCAGCAGCATGAGGAACCCCACCCCACCCTCCCCCACTGACACCACCCAAAGTTATTTCAAAGGATCAGGCATCCAACTTACAGGTGAGGGCCTTTTGACTTAGTTCTGCCATTGTAAAGTTAGTGGAGGTGCTGTGGATAGTTTTCTGGAGGTTGTGTTGTGAGCTGCTGCAGACATTCAGGGAGGGCAGAGGATTTGGTGAACCAACTCTGGACGAGGTATGGGACTGTAGTTACAGTGTCTCTGGGTCTGAAACATGACCAACAAATGGAGCAGAGGCTGCAGGGAGGTGAGTCTCTGTAAAGAGGGAGGAGGAAGGGCTCTGTCCTTCCATCCCGGTTTTCCCAACAGCATTTTTCCTACCTACACCTAATCCAGGAGCAGTGTGTGAGGTGACTCTGATTCAATAAGGAAGTGGTCACAGAGCTGTGTCACCTCCTGTAACACGACCTGGAGCCTCACAACAGGGTGAGGACGGAGTTATCGGTGGCTGTTAAAATCACAGTTTCATTGATCTTCACTGCATCCGGATCTTTCCCCAGGCAGGAGTGGGCGGCATATCCAACATAGTCACAGAGAGTCATAGAGTCATTTACGCCACAGGAGGAGACCAGTCGGACTCTCCATGTGTCTCTCTGTGTAACAATCCAGTCGGTCCCATTCCCCCACTCAATCCTCATATCCCTGCAAGTTCATTTCCTTCAGGTGCCCATCCAATTTCCTTTTGAAATCATTGATTGTCTTGGCCATCACCCTCATGGGCAGTGAGTTCCAGCTCATTACCATCCACTGTGTAAAAAAGTTCTTCCTCATATTCCCCCTGCATCTCTTACCCAAAACCTTCCATCTGTGTCCCCTATTCCGTGTTTCATCAGTTAATGGGAACAGTTTTTCCTTGTCTATCTTACCTAGGCCTATCATAATCTTGTACACTTCTTTCAAATCTCTCTCAATCTCCTTTACTCCAGGGAGAGCAACTCCATCTTATCCAAACTAACCTTGTAACTAAACCACCCCAATCCCTGGAAGCATTCTTGTATTCTAGTAGAATCATATAAAGTTAAGGCACCGAAATCGGCCACTTGGCCCATCTTGTCTGCGCCAGCCAGAAAATTATCCACCTATTCTAATCCCACCTTCCAGCATTTGGTGCGGAGAGCTGCAGATTACAGCACTTAAGGTGCATATCAGGACTATTTTTGAATGAGTTGAGGATTTCTGCCTCAACTATCCTTTCAGGCAGTGAATTCCAGACCGCCACCACTCTCATCTCCCCTCTGATCTTTCTACCAATCACTTTAACTCTATTCCCCCTCTTCGATGTTATGGTGAATAGAGTCTTCACCTCCTCTCTATCCAGGCCCGTTATAATTTTGTACATTTCAATCAGATCACCCCTCAGCCTTCTCTGTTCCAAGGAGAACAACCCCTGTCTATCCAATCTTTCTTCATAGCTGCATGTTTCTATTCCTGGCAACATCCTCGTAAATCTCCTCTGTTCCCTCTCTAGTACAATTACATCCTTTCTGTACTGAGGAGACCAGAGCTGTACACAGCACTCAAGTTGTGGCCTAATCAATGAGTTATACAGTTCCGGCATAACCTCCCTGTTCTTGCATTCTGTACCTGGGCTAATAAAGGAAAGGATTCCATATGCCTTCCTAACCACCGTATCGATCTCTGCTGCTACTTTCAGGGATGTGTGGACATTCAATCCAAGGTCTCTCACTTTCCCTACACTTCTCAGTATTTTGACATTATTCCTGTATTCCTTGTTTGACCTCCACAAATGCATCACCTCATATTTCTCCAAGTTGAATTCCATTTGCCACGTTTCTGCCCATATGACCAGGCCATCAATATGTTTCTGCAGTCTACAGCTATCCTCCTCGCTATCTACCACACGGCCAATCTTTGTGTCGTCTGCAAACATCTTGATCATGCCCCCTACCTTTACGTCCAAATCGTTAACTTGCACCACAAAAAGCAGGGGACCCAGTACTGAACCCTGTGGAACGCCACTGGAAACAGCCTTCCAGTCTCTAAAACAGCCGTCAACAATTACCCTTTCTTTCCTGCCACTGAGCCAATCTTGTATCCACCTTGCTGCATTTCCCTGGATCCCGTGGGATTTTATTTTTGAACCAGTCTGCCATGTAGGACCTTGTCAAAAGCCTTGCTAACATCCAAGTAGACCATATCAACTGCACTACCCTCATTTATCTTCCTTGTTGCTTCTTCAAAACATTCGATCAAGTTGGTGAAACAATATCTTCCCTTAACAAATCCATACTGACTATCCTAAATTAAGTAGAGGTGGTGAGTACAGAAGAAGGCAAGTTATGCCGAACCTTTATAAAGCTCTGGTTAGGCCCCAACTGGAGTACTGCATCCAGTTCCATTCACCATAGTTTAGGAAGGATGTGAGGGTCCTTGACAGGGTGTAGAGGAGATTTACCAGAATGGTTCCAGAGATGGAGGATTTTAGCGACAAAGTTAGTTTGGAAAAGCTGGGATTGTTTTTCTTGGAGTAATGGAGATTGAGGGGAGATTTGATGGAGGTATACAAGATGATGTCATGTTTGGATAAGGTAGACAGGAAAAGATGTTCCCATTAGTTAATGGTACAAGGACTAGAGTTAAGGTTGTGGCAAGAGATACAGGGGGATGTGAGGAACAACTTTTTTACACAGCGAGTGGGAATGGCCTGGAAATCACTGCCTATGAGGGTGGTGGAAGCGGAGATGGTGAATGATTTCAAAAGGATATTGGATGAACACTTGAGGGAAATCGACTTGCAGGTATATGGAGACAGAGCTGGGGAATGAGACTGGCTGGATTTATCTACAAAGCTGGCATGGACTCGAAATGACTATGACTCTCTGACAGGGGATTACTATTACTACTGCTTTCCTATACTGGGAAAGTTTATAATGGACTGGACAGTATCACCCTGTTGAACCCCGTGATGTAAGTGAAATGATTGATGTCCCAGAACGTGGTTAACAAATGTCCTTCACAAACAGAGTATATCAGTTCAGTCCCACTGACAATTCTGGATCATTCACAATGGGGAGTAATTTCTCCTGGTTTTCTCTCCATAAGACAGCAGCCAGGTTTTTCACAGTGTCCCCAACCTCCATGTGGAAAGTCTTGTCAGGGTTAGGTGAGATCAGACACGTTACCGAGGCGACAGCTTTCTTCAGTTGTGTTGCTGCTTCTGTGCTCTCTTCAGTCCAACCGGGATAAAACTGGTCATCATCACCATTAGGTAGTTCATAAAGAGGAGTCACAGTCTCTGCAAATCGAGGGATGAGGGTCCGCTGATGCCCCACCAGCCTGAGGATAGGACACAGGGTAGTCTTTGAGGTCGACAGTGGTAGACACTGGATGAGGGTCCACTGATACCCCACCAGCCTGAGGATAGGACACAGGGTAGTCTTTGAGGTGGACAGCGGTAGACACTGGATGAGGGTCCGCTGATACTCCACCAGCTTGAGGATAGGGGACAGTTCAGTCCTTGAGGAGGAAAGGCGTAGAAAATAGATGAGGGTCCGCTGAAACACCACCAGCCTGAGGATAGGACACAGGGCAGTCTTTGAATAGGACAGGGTAGACACTGTATGAGGGTCCACTGATACCCCACCAGCTTGAGGATAGGACACAGTGCAGTCTTTGAGGTGGACAGGGGTAGACACTGGATGAGGGTCCACTGATACCCCACCAGCTTGAGGATAGGACACAGGGCAGGCTTTGAGGTGGACAGCGGTAGACACTGTATGAGGGTCCACTGATACCCCACCAGCCTGAGGATAGGACACAGGGCAGGCTTTGAGGTGGACAGCGGTAGACACTGTATGAGGGTCCACTGATACCCCACCAGCTTGAGGATAGGACACAGGGCAGTCTTTGAGGTGGACAGGGGTAGACGCTGGATGGCCTCGACCTGATGTTGGTCTGGGCTGATGCTGAATGATCCAATCTGGACACCTAGAAACGTGACACGATCTTGCACCAGCTGGGTCTTACGTGGATGGTCTTTTAGACTAGCTCCCAAAGTAGCTGCAGAAGTTCCAGTAAAAGGGTTAAATGTGTGGACACGGTCTGTGGGAATGAGGAGGCGATCATCAATTTATTTCAGCAAGCAGGAAGACTGTGAAAAGCTCATAAGGTCCCCGGCCATATGTTTGTGTAAAATAGTGCGGTTATTGTGGAATCCCTTGCAACAGACATATCCAGGGGTATCTTTGGACCTCAGAAGTGAATGTGAATTTAAATTGTTTCTCTAGTTTTACTGGGATACTCCAATAACCATTAGAGATATCCATGGTGCTGAAGACAGTCCTGCCGCTGGGAA
Source organism: Heterodontus francisci (assembly GCF_036365525.1). Taxonomy (NCBI): domain Eukaryota; kingdom Metazoa; phylum Chordata; class Chondrichthyes; order Heterodontiformes; family Heterodontidae; genus Heterodontus; species Heterodontus francisci. The sequence continues at coordinate 301,232 of NW_027140130.1, read as the reverse complement.
TCCGGGTGAGTAGGGTGGGTGTCTATCAGACAACAGGGTTCACACAGGGGTGACTGTGTTGAGTTTGTGATGGTCAACAGTCAGTCTCCAGCTACCATCCCGTTTTCTAACTGGCCAAATGGGGCAGTTAGTTAGTAATGAATGTGTCTTTGTGAACAACACCCTGGTATAACAATGACATGATGTTATCTGGAATATATGATGTAATCTCAGCTCGGTAAGAATACTGTTTCATGGAGCATGCAATGGTCAGTTAATTTCTTCAGGTCTGCTCATGGTTCCACAGTCATCTTTATGGGTTGTGAATACACTCAGCACCGACTCGAGAATCGCCTGCAGCTCAGGGTCATCAGAGGTGTCTGGTAACCACTCCTCTGATATTTTAATCATGAATATTGAGGGTGCACTGGACACCAGAGTAGGGTATGTTTTAATGTTCCATAATATACAAATATAGGGATAATCAATTACTGCTGATAACCTTTGAGCACATTACTGCCCAGTAGTCCCTGTCCATTGTGCAGGATCATATAAAAGGGAGTCAGGACTTTGAAATGAACTCTGTTCCCTCTCCTACACCACTGTAAGATCTGATCAAGGGTCACAGATTAACCAAAAGGAGGTCGAAGTGTCACAAGCAGTTTATTGCAGGGAAACTATTTGAACATATTCAGAGGGACCAGATTAATCTCCACGTGGAGAGGCAGGGATCAATCAGGGATTGTCAGAATGGCTTTGTCAGGGGGAGATCGTGTCTCACTAACTTGATTGAATTTTTTCGAGGCATTGACTAGATGTGTAGATGAGGGTAAAGTAGTTGATGTATTCTACATTGACTTCGGTAAGACATTTGATAGGGTTCTACATGTGAGATTGGTTAAGAAGATAAGCGCCCATGGGATCCAGGGAAATTTGGTAAATTGGATCCAAAATTGGCTCAGCGGCAGGAGGCAGAGGGTGATTGTCAAGGGTTGTTTTTGCGAGTGGAAGCCTGTGACCAGTGGTGTACTGCAGGGATCGGTGCTGGGACCCTTGCTGTTTGTAGTGTACATTAATGATTTGGACGTGAATATAGGAGGTATGACCAGTAAGTTCGCAGCTGACACGAAAATCTTTGGTGTTGTAAATAGTGAGGAGGAGAGCCATCGATTACATGTCGGTTTAGATGGGCGAGTAAGATGGGCAGAGAAGTGGCAAATGGAATTTAATCCTGAGAAGTGTGAGGTGATGCATTTTGGGAGGACTAACAAGGCAAGGAAACATACAGTGGATGGTCGGACGCTAGTATGTACAGAAGGTCAGAGGGACCTTGGTGTACTTGTCCATAGATAACTGAAGGCAGCAGCACAGGTAGGCAATGTGGTTAGGAAGGCATTTGGGACACTTGCCTTTATTAGCTGAGGCATAGAATATAAGAGCAGGGAGGTTATGATGGAGCAGTATAAAAATCCAGTTAGGCCACAACTGGAGTACTGTGTATAGTTCTGGTTGCTGCACTATAGGAAGGATGTGATAGCACTGGAGGCGGAGCAGAATAGATTCACCAGGATGTTGCCTGGGCTGGACAATTTCAGCTGTGAAGAGCGACAGAAAAGTCCAGTGTTATTTCCCTTCGAGCAGAGAAGGATGAGAGGGGTCATGATTGAGGAATGCAAAATTATGAGGGGCATTGATGGGTTAGATAGGAATAATCTTTTTCCCTTAGCGGAGGGGTCAATAACCAGGGGCATAGATTTAAGGTAAGGGGCAGAAGGTTTAGAGGGGATTTGAGGAAAAGAATTTTCACCCAGAGGGTGGTTGGTATCTGGAACACACTGCCTGAAGGGGTGGTAGAGGCACGAACACTCACATTTCAGAAATATTGAGATGAGCACTTGAAACGCCATACCAAACAAGGCTACAGGCCAAGTGCTGGAAACTGGGATAGGAATAGTTAGGTGCTTGATGGCTGGCACAGACACAGTGGGCCGAAGGTCATGCTTCTGTGCTGTATATCTCTATGACTCGATTGAGGACTAACAGTTCAAATATCGCACAACATCAGAATAAATATAGTGGACATATGACCTGTGGCAGGTGAGAATGGCTTTCTGGCTTTGGATCAGATGTTCGAAGCTATTATTAAAGACGTTATAGTAGGGCAGGTAGAAACATTCAAGGTGATCAGGTAGAGTCAACATGTTTTTGTGAAAGAGAAATCATGTTTAACCAATTTATTGGAGTTCTTTGAATAAGTAACGTGTTGTTGGTAAAGGGGGACTGGGAGATGTTCTGTACTTAGATTTCCAGAAGGCATCTGATAACGTTCCACATCAAACGTCATTGTGGAAAATAAAAGCTCATGATGTATTGGGTAACATATTGGCATGGATGGAAGATTGGCGAACTAACAGGAAACAGCGTAGGCATAAATGGGTCATTATTATGGCCGGCAAGATGTAACATGTGGTGTGCCAGAGGGGTCAGTGCTGGGGACTCAACTTTTTACAATTTATATAAATGATTTTGATGAGTGGACCAAAGGTATGCTTGCTAAATTTGCTAATGATTCCAAGATAGTTAAGAAGATAAATTCTGAAGAGGACATAAGGACGCTACAAAGGGATATAGATAGGTTAAGTGAGTGGTCAAAGATCCAGCAAATGGAGTATAATGTGGGAAAAGGTGAAATTGTCCATTGTGGCAGGAAGGTTTGACTGTCACCTCGAGACTTGACTATTCTAACACACTCCTGGCTGCTCTCCCACATTCTACTCTCTGTAACATTGTGATCATGCAAAGCTCTGCTGCCAACTTCTAATTTACACCAGATTCTGTTCACCCAACATCCCTGTGCTCACTTACCTACATTGGCTCTTGGTCCAGTAACACCTCAATTTTACTATTCTCACTCGTATGATCAAATCCCTCCACGGCCTCAGCCCTCTGATTATCCCAATCCCCTGCCCATTTCCAATATTCCTGAAACGTGTTAATCTTAAAATCTTTATCTAATTCCATTTTAAAGTGAGTTCCTTCCCTCTGTCTCTCTCTCTGATCACACATTTCATCTCTCCAGCTCCACTGGTGCTGTGGAAGTTTGGATCCAGAAAATGGTGTGAGCTGCACTGCCGGTCACATCCAGCACATTGTACAGGAAACCCAGGCTGGCCGGGGAGCTAGCGTGGGTGTAACGTGTGTGTGTCTGTAGTGTGAGGAAGGTCTGAATATGGGGTCAATCAGCCATTCCATCAGCTTTGATGGACGTCTTTGAACCTTGGTCTTTGCATGTCCACTGACCGACTGTGTTAGTCACTCTCAGCTGAACAGACATTCAGCAGCACGAGGAACCCCCTCTAGTGTTATTTAAAAATACCAGGCATCCAACTTACAGGTGAGGGGCTTTTGACTTACCTCTGCTATTGTAAAGTTATTGGAGGTGCTGTTAATCGTTTTCTGGAGGTTGTGTTGTGAGCTGCTGCAGACATTCAGGGAGGACAGAGGATTTGGTGACCCAACTCTGGACAAGGTATGGGGACTGTAGTTACAGCGTCGCTGGGTCTGTAACATGACCAACGCATGGAGCAGAGGCTGCAGAGAGGGGAATCTCTGTAAAGAGGGAGAAGGAGGGGGCTCTGCCCTACCCACCCCTTGATTTCCAAGAGCACAAAGAGCAGTGGTCCGAATACCGAGCCCTGGGGAACACCACTGTATACTCCCATCGTGTCTGAACAACAACCTTTCACCACTTCTCTCTGTTTACTGTTCCTTAGTCAATGTTATATCCACACTGTCACTGTCCCTTTAATTCATAGGGTTCAGTTTTCCTAAGCTGTCTATTGAATGTCACTTGATCAAACACCTTTTGAAAGTCCATATATATAACTTCAATCACACCACCCTCATCAACTCTCTCCATTGTTTTATCAAAGAACTCCATCAAGTTTACCTCAGCACCACCTCTCTCCACTCCTCCACTGTTGTTAAATTATCAGACTGATTATCCGACACCCAGTACTGGATGAGCAGAAATTTCCTCCAATTAAATATTGGGAAGACTGAAGCCATTGTTTTCACTCCCCAATCCAACTCTGTTCCCTTGCTATTGATTCCATCCCTCTCCCTGGTAACAGTCTGAGGTTCAGAAAGTCTGTTTGCAACCTTGGTGTCACAGTTGACCACAAAATGAGCTTATCACATAATATCCATTCGATCACTACGACCGCCTGTTTCCACCTCAGTAACAGCACGCAACATCATCCCTGTCTCAGCCCATCCGCTGCTGAAACTCATTCATGCCTTCATTTCCCCTAGAAATGACTATTCCAACACGGTCCTGTCTGGTCTCCCGCATGCTACTCTCTGTTCACTTGAAGTCCTCCAGAACTCTGCTGCCCATGTCCTAATTCGCAGCAAGTGCCATTCACATATCACTGACCGACATTGACTCCTGATCAAATAATGTCTTTATTTAAATTCTGCACCTTGTTTTCCCTCCAGGACCTCAACTGCAGTCCTGTATCTGTAATATCCAGCCCCACAACCCTTCAATATATCTGTGCTCCTCTAATTCAGGCCTCCTCTGCGTCCCTCCTTATTGCTGTTGTTATTCCTGACGAATCTCTGTCTCCAGCAATTAGCTCTACAACCATTGCTAACGGTATTATAGTTCTTGTAATTTACCCTCATCTCTCCTGCTGTTACTGCCCCTGGTAAGTCTTTATTTCCACATATAAGATCTGTAAACCCTGGTCCACTGAAATACTGTTCAAGTAATTTAGTTAGTTTTTTTCGAAGAATGAAGCCTGTGTTATTGGTCTCCATCAGAAATTCAGTCCCCTATCTGTGAACCACATACCCCTCCCTGCACAATGTCTGAGGCGGAACCAGACAGTTTGCAACCATTGTGTTCTATTTAAACCTGAGCTGAGTTCATCTCTATATTCTCTCCATCACAAACCCTGCCTACTCCACCTCTGCCTCGGCCCATCTGCTGCATAAACCCTCATCTGTACCTTTGTTAAATCTACACTTGACTATTCCAATTCTATCCTGGTCATCCTCCCAGTTATAAACCTCCATAAACTACCGCCCATCTAGAACTCTGCTACCTGTTTCCTCACTCACACTAAATCCCGATTATCCATCACCCCGGTGTTCACTGATATATATTGGCTCCCAGTCTGGCAGCACCTTAATTTAAATATTCTCATTCTTGTGTTAGAATCCCTCCATGTCCTCACCCCTCCAATTAGTCCAATTCCCCTGCACATTCCCATATTCGAGAAAATCTTTCGCCTTCAAATCTGTTTCCATGTCCCCCTTTAAAGTGAGTTTCCTTCCCTCTCTATCTCTCCCTGGTGGTGATTTATGGCTCTACAGCACCACTGTTGCCCACACTTTGGAAGCAAGGATCCACAAAAGGATGTGATATGAGTTACCAGCCACTTCCGGTGTGGTCTGCACACTGCCCCGTGCTGTGCCCGGGTGTACATTGTGTGTGCTAGTAGCATGAGGAGTTGTGGAATGTCACGTCCAACTTCTGTTCCAGCAGCTTTGATGTACGTCTTTGAAACTTGGACTGTGCATGTCCACTATAAATGTTTGTTGCTTGGAAAAGCATAGCATAATAAATTTCAAGCAGCACGGATATGCTAATGACAAATCCTGTCTGGAAAACTTCAACAAGAACTTATCCCAAGGCACTTCACAGCAGCATTATGAAACAAAGTATGACACTGAACCACAAAGGAAGATATTAGGTTAGGTTTCCAAACGCTTGGTCAAAGAGGCAGGTTTTAAAGAAGTGTCTTAAAGGATAAAAGCGAGGTGGAGAGGTGGAGCTGTGAAGGGAGGATATTCCAGAGTTTGGGACCGAGGCAACTGAAGGTGTGGCCACAAATGGTAGAGTAATTAAAATCAGGGATGCACAAGAGGCCAGAATTAGAGGAGCAGAGATATCTCAGAGGTTTGTGGGGCAGGAGGAGATTACAGTTATCGTGAGGGGTGAGGCCATGGACGGATTTGAAACAAGGCTGAGAATTTTAATATCAAGACATTGTTTGACTGTGAGCTGATGTAGGTCAGTGATCGGGGAATGGGACTTGTTGTAGGTGAAGACACAGACTGCAGAGTTTTCGATGACCTCAAGTTGAAAGATAGCAGAATGTGGGAGAGTGAGTTGGAATAGTCTAGTCTACAGGTAATGAAAGCATGAATGAGAGCTTCAGCAGCAGAGGAGTTGAGACAGGGGTGAAGTTGGGCAATGTTATTGAGCTGGAAATAGGTCGTCATAGTGATGGCACGAATATAAGGTTGGAAGCTCATTTTGTGGTCGATTGCCATGGAATCACAGAATTGTTACAGCACAGAAGGTGGCAATTCAGTCCATCGTATCTGTACTGGCTCTCCAAAAGAGCAATTCATCTAGTGCCACTCCCCTGCATTCTCCCTGTAACTCTGTACAATCTTCCTTTTCAGATAACTATCAAATTTCTTCCTGAATGCCTCGATTGAATCTGCCTCCACCACACTCTCAGGTAGTGCATTCCAGACCTTAACCACTCACTGTGTGAAAACGTTTTCCTATTGTCACTGCTGCTTCTTTTACCAATTACTTTAATTCTTTGCCCTCTCGTTGTCGATCCTTTCAGGAATGGGAACAGTTTTCCCGATCGACTCTGCCCAGACGCATCATAATTTTGAATACCTTTTTTCAAATCTCCTCTCAGCCTTCTCTTCTCGAAGGAAAATGTTCCAACTTCTCCAGTCTATCTTCAGAACTGATATTCTTCATCCCTGGAACCATTCTTGTGAATGTTTTTTCACACTCTCCAATGTCTTCACGTTACCTAAAGTGTGGTGCCCAGAACTAGACGTAATACTGCAACTGAGGCCGAACTAGTGTCTCGTGCAAGTTCAAAATAACCTCTTTGCTCTTGTATTCCATGCTGCTGTTAACAAAGCCCAGGATACTGTATGTTTCATTAACTACTCTCTCAACTTGTCCCGCGCCCTTTAATGACCTATGCACATATACATCCAGGTCCCTCTGCTCCTCACCCCCTTTAGAATTGTACCCTTTATTATACATTGTCTTTCCATGTTCTTCCTACCAAAATGAATCACTTCACATTTCTCCACATTGAACTTCATCTGCCACCTGTCTGTCCATTCCACTAACTTGTCCATGTCCGTTTGATTTTCTGCAATTTACTCCTCACAGTTCACAATGCTTCCAAATGTTGTATCATCTGCAAACTTTGAAATTGTGCCCTGTACACCGAGGTCTAGGTCATTGATATTTGTCAGGAAGAGAAAGGGTCCCAACACTGATCCCTGGGAAATTCCATTACAAACCTTAAATAAAAACAAAAAGTGCTGGAAAGACGCAGCAGGTCTGGCAGCATCTGTGGAGAGAAAAGCAGAGTTAACGTTTCAGTTCTGTGACCTTTCATCAGAATTGGCAAAGGTTAGAAATGTAATAGGTTTTTAGCAAATAAAGCAGGGGTGGGGCAAAAGAGAACAGAAGAGCTGTTGATAGAACAGAGGGTCAGAGAGATTAACTGACCAGGAGGTCATGGGGCAAAGGCAAAGAAAGTGTGCTAGTTGTGCGGCGAAAGACAAAGCATTAGTGTAGTGAAGGTGTTAAATGACAGAATAATGAACAGCCCTAGCTAAAAGCACCAACCTAAAAAAATCAGTTTAATGCTGGCACATGGCAAAAAATGATAAAACAAAATAATCGTTGAACTCAGTGTTCAGACCGGCAGGCTGTAGAGTGCCTAATCGGACAATGAGGTGATGTTCCTCGAGCTGGCGTTGATGTTCACTGGAACACCGCAGCAGGCTAAACGCAGATTGTGTGACCGCTTTGTGGAACACCTCCACTCAGTCCAAAAGTGTGACACCGAGCATCCGCTCGCTTATCATATCAACACCCTCCATCCCCCACCCCCGCTCTAATTGTCACATTTCTGTACTTGTGTTTCCCCCAAAACCCCCACTTTGCCAGTTCTGATGAAAGGTCACCGACTTGAAACATTAACTCTGCTTCTCTCTCCACAGATGCTGAGTATTTCCAGCACTTTCTGTTTATATTTCAGATTTCCAGCATCCACAGTATTTTGCTTCGATTCCACTACAAACCTTACTCCAGCCCTAAAAGCATCCATTAATCACTTCTCTCTGTTTTCCCGTCACTCAACCAGCTTAGTTTCATGTTGCTACTGTTGGTTTTATTTGATGAGCTATAACTTTGCTCATAGGTCTGTTGTGTGGCACTTTATCAAATGCCTTTTGAAATTCAATTTATCCCACATCAACAGCATTTCCCTCATCAAACTTTCTTTTTACCTTTTCAAAAAACTCCAGCCATTTAGTGAAACACAATTTTCCCTTAAATAACACCCATTTGTCCAAGTGCCCATTAATTTTATCCCAAATGTGACACCAAGGTTGCAATTAAACTGTCTGACTCTCAGACTGTTACCAGGGAGAGGGATGGAATAAATAGCAAGGTAACAGAGTTGGAGTGGGGAGTGAAAATAATGGCTTCAGTCTTCCCAATATTTAATTGGAGGAAATTTCTGCTCATCCAGTACTGGATGTCGGATAATCAGTCTGATAATTTAACAACAGTGGAGGTTTGGAGAGAGGTGGTGGTGACAGTACATAACTGACAGTACATGGGTTCCCGCAACTCCTTTTTGTAAACAAGGTGTAAAATTTACAGCCCTCCAGTCCTCTGTCATCACTCTCATATACAAAGAGAATTGACAGATTCTGTCCGGTGCCTCTGCTATTTTCACCATTCATTCTCTCACGAACCCTCATAATTCCCATCCTAACTGGATAAATGTTTAGTTTATTGTGGTACACAAAGTGTTTGATTGAAAGGGATTAACTAAATGTGTTTGTTCAGTGACTGTAATTAATGTCAGTCACCATGGGCCCTAATTGTGTCACTGGAGGTTTTTCCTCTTCTATTAATAAGGGACTCCTTTCAGTGTGGTATCCCATAGTGTCAGCAGGAGCATCATCCCCGACACTAACAGGGATCAGCAGCTCCAGAGAGAGGGAGAGGATAGATCAGAATCTGAGAACAATAGATTGGAATGTTACAACAATGGGTCAGAATATGAGAACAATAGATTGGAATTTTACAACAATGGGTCAGAATCTGAGAACAATAGATTGGAATGTTACAACAATGGTTCAGAATCTGAGAACAATAGATTGGAATGTTACAACAATGGATCAGAATCTGAGAACAATAGATTGGAATGTTACAACAATGGGCAGGAGTTCCATCTGGGTGTTTGACTTTCTCTCTGCAAATTATGATTGGCTGCCATTAAACAGTCGGATCTATTACGCACTGAAGATTATTCAACACATTTTCTATCCCATCCTGGCTATTATTGGTGTCCCTGGTAAGTTTCTCTATCCAGCTATTAATTCCATAAACCATGTTTAACTGCATTACCGTTCTTGTCATTTACTCTGCCCTCCTTTCTACTTTTGTTATTCTTGGCAAATCTCCATCTCCAGATATTAACTTTATAAAACTACGTGCATTAGAGTTCTTGTAATTTACTCTCTCATCTGTGCTGCTGTTGCTGTCCCTGGTAAGTCTCTACTTCCTGCAATGAGATCTGGAAACCTTGTTTCACGGAAATAATGTTCTTGCAGTTTTAATTTTGGGAAGAGTGGAGCTCGTGTGATTGGTCTCCATAAGCAATTCTGTCCCCTATCCATGAACCACTTCCTCCTCCCTGGCCAATGTCTGAGGCTGAACCAGACTGTTTACAACCTCTGTGTTCTATATAAACCAGAGCTGAGTTCATCTCCATCACCAACCATGCCTAATACCACCTATGTAACATCACCCGTCTCCTCCACTGCCTCAGCCCATTTGCTGCATAAAGCCTCATCTGTGCCTTTCTTAAATGCACACTCGACTATTCCAATTTTCCAATTCTATTCTGGTCACCCTCCCAGTTAAAAATCTTCATAAACCACAGCCCATCCAGAACTCTGCTGCCTGCATTCTAACTCACACCAAATCCTGATCAGCCATCACCCCTGTGCTCACTGATCTACATTGTCCCCTGGTCCGACAGCATCTTAATTTTAATATTCTCTTTCTTGTGTTTGAACATCCTCCATGGCCTCACCCCTCCAATTCCCCGACATAATTCCTATATTCCTGCCAATCTTTTGCCATGAAGTCCTTTCTTCAATTTCTCTTTTAAAGTAACTGTTTGAAAAGGCACTGTTTGAAAGTTAGGGATCGCACTTTTAGGGCAGAGATGAGGAGATTTTTTTCCTCTCAGAGGGTTGTGTGACTTTGGAACACTCTGCCTCTGAAGGTGGTGGTGGCGAGGGCATTGAATATTTTTAAGGCAGAGGTAGATAGATACTTGTTGGGCAAGGGAATCAAAGGTTATCGGGAGTAAATGGGAGTGTGGAATTCGAGACAGAAACAGATCAACCATGATCATATTAAATGGTGGAGCAGGCTCGATGGGCTGAATGGCCTACTTCTGCTCCGAATTCATGCGGTCATATGGTCTTCCTCTCTATATCTACTCCTGGCAATGATTTTCAGCTCTTCAGCATCACTGGGCCCAACGCCATGGAAGCTTGGATTCTTAAAATGTTACGAGCTGAGCTGCTGGTCACTTCCAGTGCTCAATGCTGCACAGGGCTCCAGCCCCAGTTCACCAAGCATGTGCTCGTAGTGTAAGGAGGGATTTGAATGTGACATCTATCAGCCATTCCAGCAAGTTTGATGTATGTAGTTGAAACTTGGTCTGTGCATGTCCACTGACCGCATGTGTTACTCACTCTCAGTAGTTACAGTGTCTCTGGCCAAAAAATGGAGCAGAGGCTGCAGAGAGGAGAAGCTCTGTAAAGAGGGAGGAGGAGGGGGCTCTGCCCTACCCACTCAGAGTTTTCCAAGACCACTTTTTATAACTACACCTAACCCAGGAGCAGTGTGTGAGGTAACTCTGATTCAATAAGGTGGTCACAGAGCTGTGTCACCTCCTGTAACACGACCTGGAGCCTCACACCAGGGTGAGGACGGAGCTGCCAGTGGCTGTTAAAGTCACAGTTTCATTGAACTTCTATGTATCTGGATCTTTCCAGACAAGAGCAGGAGACGTATCCAACATCAAGTCATGTACGACATAGAAGGAGGCCATTCATCCCATCATGTCCATGCTGGCTCTCCATGGAACAATCCAGTCAGTCCCACTGCCCCGCTCAATCCCTGTAGCAAATTTATTTCCTTCAGGTGCCCACCAGCTTTCATTTGAAATCACTGATTGTCTCTGCTTCCACCACACTTGTGGGCAGTGAGTTCCAGATCATTAACACCCGCTGCATAAGAAAAAATTTGTTCCTCACATTCCCCCTGCATCTCTTGTCCAAAACCTTCAATCCGTGCCCCTAGAGCTTCTTCCATCAATTAATGGGAACACCTTTTCATTGTCTAAATTATCTAAACCTGTCTAAATCTTGTAACCTAACCTTGTAACTAAAATCCTCCATCCCTGGAACCATCCTGTTAAATCTCCTCAGCACCATTTCAAGGAGCTTCACAATCTTTCTGAAGTGTGGTGGCCAGAAGTGGACACAATAGTCCAGCTGAGACCTAACCAGAGATTTTAAACGCTGTTCATAACTTCCCTGCTTTTGAACTCAATACCTCTATTTTTGAAATGTACGATTATATGTGTTTTACTAACAAATCTCTCAATATGTCCTGTCACCTTTAAAGATGGATATTCATACACCCACAGGTCTCTCTGTTCCTGCACACTGTTTACAACTGTCACCCATATTGCCTTCCTATCCTTTCTGTCAAAATGTCTCACCTCACACTTGTCTCACATTTCCATCTGCCACTTGTCTGCCCATTCTGATCAGTATCTATGTCCTGTCACAGGTGGTTCTGAATATCCTCACTGTTTGTCACAGCTCCAAGTTTGGTATCAGAGACAGATTTTGAAATTCTACTCTGTATTCCAAGATCCAAGTTATTTATGCACAGCAAAATAAAACAATGGCCCTCACACTGACCCTGGGGGAACACTCACTGTCTAACATCTTCCAGTCTGAAAAACTGTCATTTACTATGATACACTGTTTTCTATACATTATCCATCTTTTATCCAATTGCACACTGACCAGCCCATTCCATGAGACTCAATGTTGGTAATTAACCTTTTTTGTGGTATTTTATCAAACACATTCTTCAAACCTATATAGACAATATCCATCACATTCCCTTCAGCAACCTTCTCTGTTACATCATTAAAAAAGTCAATTATATTTCAAAAACATGACTTTCCTTTTGTAAATCTATGCTGGCTATCCTAAATTAACTCAAACCTCTCCAGATGTCTGTTGTTTTATCGCCTGATTATTATTCTAAAACTTTCCCACCACTGATTTTGGACGAACTGGCCTGTAGTTGTGAGGCCTGTGTATTGTCCATTGATATATCTGCAGTGTGACGGAGGCCATCTATGTCGGGTGAGGTGAATAATACTGTCTGTTCCCTTAGCAGGGAGAAGTAGGATGAGAGATCCCGTGGCTTTGTCAGAATAGCGGGATTCCTGATGGTGTAGGTGGTTCTGCGGGGCCCCAAGTCAACGGGGAGAGGGACAAGAACTGAAAGATCTCTCACTCCATTAATGGTGTGTGAGCATGCCCAGTACATCATGTTGGTGAGTGTCCACTATCCTGGCAGCAGCCACCATACCTTCATTCTGAAGCAGTCAGACATTCCCATGACCATCAGGAATCTGTAGAGAAAAATATGCGGCTCCTCGGAGCCAATGATTACCCCAATCTTTACATTACAATCGCTCCAGGAATCCGGAGGCCACATCAGGAGGAGGAGGAAGGGAGGATATTTCCTGGATGCCTTCGACCCGGACAGGCTGTGGGAGAGTGTCCACTAAGATACCGGTTCCCATAAGACAACTTCCCTTTCCCACCATGGATTCCCCATTCTCCAACATTACACCCATCTGAGACGACCCATCGCAGTGTCCCCTTGGACAGCATCCTGCAATAAAAACACCAACAAAAACCTTTTCATAAAATATTTATCCAACAACACATCCAATTGTACAAACTAAACTGAACTATTCAACCTTGAATATTCCCTTAGTGCCTGTCTTGTGGGTTCCCTCGACTTGCCTATTGCTCCTACACAGTGTTTCCCCAATGACTGCAGCATGGCTGGTGGAAGGCTGCTGACTTTGATTGGAGGAGACTGCAGATGGACTTGCTGGACGTCCTCGAACAGCTCTGGGCCTTGCGGGCTCGGATTCAGACTGCACCACCTCGACATGTGCAGCCTTGGTTGGCTGATGGGTAACAGCAAGGACACTGGTGTAGTGACAGTGAAGGGAGAGCAAATACTGTCATCCTGAGAGAGGACAGCAGGTTCATACTCCACGGAGACACTCTCACTCCCATAGGGCGACACCTCAGTAATCTTAGTAATCTACTGGATCACAGATTGCTGGACTGCTGTGAGAGCCTGCAACCCCTTTGAACACTGAGATCCACAGCCATGATGGCAGCAGTCTGATCCTGCATGGCAGCAAACATGGATCTCATGTCCTCAATCTGAGCTTCCACTGCAGCACTGAGTCGTTGGGTGTCTGCCGTCTGTGCTGCAGTGGAAGCTGAGACAATGATCACCAGACACTGTATCATGACTGGATCCGCTAGTGCTGTCATGGAGTTAGTGACCACTTCCACAGGGGAAAGAATGGGCTTCAAGCTCCTGTGCCATGTTGGAGCTGGGCTCCTCCATGTTCCGAGACAGTGATAACAGACTGTCTGACAGGCCTGTCAATGGACAAAGTATCTCACTGTACATGTCCATCAGCATTCTCCTGTATGCAGTTCCAGAAATGTTCACATCTGAGTCCTGTGTATTATAACTCGTTTGTGACCTCGCCCTCCGGTGAGCTGACACATGAGCTATCCTTTTCCCCTGGCGTAGCTGCAGCTCACTCGTGCTCGGTGACTCACCCCGTGCAGATTCCGACTCTTTGCCAGCCTCTAAGATGCACGCAGTGTAAGTATTTGATCTGGAGACTGTGAGAATCAGAGCAAGTGATGGGGTTTCACCATCAGAGCGGTGCTGCTGCCCTCTCTCTCTGTCTCCTGGATCTGCTGTGACCGGGAAACCGGCAGTTTTATGTTATCATTGTTTTATTTATTTATTTATTTAGAGATACAGCACTTAAACAGGCCCTTCGGCCCACCGAGTCTGTGCCGCCCAACAAACACCCATTTATACTAACCCGACAGTAATCCCATATTCCCTTCCACCTCCCGACACTAGGGGCAATTTGTAATGGCCAATTTACCTATCACTTGCAAAGCTTTGGCTGTGGGAGGAAACCGGAGCACCCGGCGAAAACCCACGCGGTCACAGGGATAACTTGCAAACTCCGCACGGACAGTACCCAGAATCGAATCCGGGTCCCTTGAGCTGTGAGGATGCGGTGCTAACCACTGCGCCGCTGTGCCGCCCAGAAAAGTATTGGAAAGTATAAAATCAGAAGGGAGGTGTTGGGTGAGAGATTGGGGGTGGGATGGAAAGCAGGAGTTTCATGGTCCCCCCATCTGCAGCCTGTACATCATCCCAGACATCAGGATGAGGGTGATATGGGAGTTAAGAAGGGACATAAGGCAGGAACGTAGCATCATCCTGAATACTCTCGGTGATGCCGGATGCTACGGGCTCTGTCACAGCCAGTCCAATGATATGGAGAACCATCTCCTCCCTCAGGCTCAGGGAATGAAGGTAAGCCTGGCCCCCGCCATTTCAATGCGGCCCCGGTGATTATGGGAAACCTTGTCCTGTCAGAGAGAGGGCAAAATGTCAGTCATTGTGTTGCACTGTGTTTGGGAGATGTCCCTGCCATAGCTGAATAGCTGGGGAATGTGGAGGTAGTGAGAGGTGGGTGTGAAGCTGGTATAAGTGGAATGTGTGTGAGGGTGAGGTGGAGTATGTGAAAGTTAGGTGTGAGTCCTGAGTGTTAGGGACTGCTGATGGGTGAGTGATGGGGGTGTGGTACATTGAGCAGTGTGAGAGGTTGGTGATGTTGGGGGTAGGAGATGTCATGTGGAGATGAATTCTCTGACATTGACCACCCGTGTGAGCTCATTAAACTTCTTCTGGCTCTGCTGCCAGTTCCTCGGGGCCAGACTTCTTGCATTGACCTCCCTCACCGCCTGTTCCCATTCCCTTCGGAGGGAGTTCCTCGTGGTCTCCACCCCACCCCACAGAAACAGGGTCTCTCTTTTCCTGTCACCCTCCATGACTAAGGCCTCCAGCACCACATGCGTGAACCAAAGAGCCCTCTCTCTGACCCAGTATTCCATTTACCTTGTCTCCAATTGCAGCATTCACAGTCAGCAGCAGCAGCCTCCTGTGATTCAGTGCAGCTTCCCTTTAAGAGGGACAGAGTGCCTTCAAATGCTGAATGCTGGCTGAAAGACCATCTAGTCTCACACACAGTTAGGTCTCTGTTAAGCGTGCAGACAGACAGCAGCGCGGGTCACCATGGGCGACACGTAGATTTCATGGAAATGATGAGACAGGAGCTTTGTGTGTCACCTGCCTCAACAGAAACGGACACAGGCAGATCATGATCCCTCTGCCCAAAAAGGGACGAAAACCGATTTTCTCGTTCTTGCTATTTCCCTTTCCATCTTTCACATTTGCTCCCTCTCACTCCCTCTGTTCACTTTCTGTCTCTTGCTCATCGAATCAGAGATTGATGCACCACAGAAGGAGGTCTGTCGGCCCATTGTGTCAGTGCTGTCCCTTTGAAAGAGCTATCTAATGAGTTCCACGCCCCCTCCCCTTTCCCCAGACATCTACGTGTTTTCTCCTTTTCAAGTATTTGTTAAATTCCCTTTTGAAAGATATTATTGAATCTGCTTCCACCATGTTTTCAGGCAGTGAATTCCAGATCCCAACAACTCGTTGTATAAGAAAATTCTCCTCATTTCACCTCTGGTTCTTTGTCAATTACCTTCAATCTGTGTCTTCTTAATACTGAAATTTCTGACACTGGAAACAGTTTCCCATGAATTACCCTATCAAAACCCTTAATGATTTAGAATTTTATATCAAATCTCCCCTTGCCCTTCACTGCTCTGAAGGGAACAATCCCATCTTTTCCAATCTCTCCACAGAACTGAATTCCCAGATCCCTGGTACCATTCCAGTAAATCACCTCAGTATCTTCACTGAGTCCTTGACATCCTTACCAAAGTGTGGCGATCAGAATTGGACACAATTCTCTAGCTGGGACCTAACCAATGATGTATAAAAATCAGCATTTCCTCCTGAGTTTTATTACTCTGTGTGTCTCTCTCTAACACCAAAGACACTACATGTTACCTTCAAAGATCTGTGTGTGCACACCCCTACACCCCTGTGTGTGTCTACTCCTGCACCCACTTTACAATGGTATCATTTAGATTAGATTAGAGATACAGCACTGAAACAGGCCCTTCGGCCCACCAAGTCTGTGCCGAACATCAGCCACCCATTTATACTAATCCTACATTCCTACCAAACATCCCCACCTGTCCCTATATTTCCCTACCACCTACCTATACGAGTGACAATTTATAATGGCCAATTTACCTATCAACCTGCAAGTCTTTTGGCTTGTGGGAGGAAACCGGAGCACCCGGAGAAAACCCAGACACAGGGAGGACTTGCAAACTCCACACAGGCAGTACCAGGAATCGAACCCAGGTCCCTGGAGCTGTGAGGCTGCGGTGCTAACCACTGTGCCGCCCTATATTTAGTTTACATTGTTTCGCCACATACTTCCTACCCAAATGTCTCACTTCACACTTCACTGTGTTAAATTACATCTGCCACGTTGCAGCCCATTTCACCAGTCAGTCTCTGTCCTCCTGAAGTCTGTTACTATCCTTCTCACTGCTTATTAACATTTCTGAGCTTCCGTCCATCTGAAATGTTTGACATTGTCCCGTCTGTACACAACCCAACGGCAATAACAAACAGCAACAGTGTTCCCGACTGTGACACTGGGGAATCCCACTGTGTACTTCCCTCCAGACTGAACAATAACCATTCTCCAATACTCTCTGCTTTCTGTCACTGAGCTAATTTCCTGCATGCTGGCATTGTAAATAAAAGAACAGTCTCCCATTTATGTAACGTGTTTCATGACCACTGCATGTCCCAAAGTCACTTCCAATTAATTAATACTTCTTAACACTTAGTCAGTTTCATAATGTAGGAAACAGGGCAGTCAATTTCTACACAGCAAGATCCCACAACTAACAATGTGATGATGATAAGATCTGTTTTCGTGATGTTGATTGAAGGGTAAATAGTGACCAGGACACTGGGGAGAATTCCCCTGTTCTTCAAAATAATCCCATGGGTTCTTTAACATCCAAATGGGAGGGCAGCCGGGGCCTTGGTTTAACGTTTCATTCGATATATGGCACCTCTGACAGTGCAACACTCCCTTAGTACTGCACTACAGTGTCAGCCTTTATTCTTGTGATCAAGTCCTGCAGTGACACTTGATCCTAGAAGCTTGTGACTGAAAGGGGAGAGAGCCACAAACTGAGCCACGGCTGACATTGGCCCTTTAATCCCATGTGTTTCTAATTTGGTAACACGGCTGCTATGTGTTACTTTATCAAACGCCTGGTGAAAGGATAGGAATATTGTGAAAGTACAGGCAGGAACAATCATAGAAACATAGAATACCACAGACATAATGAGGTCATTCGACCCATCAAATCTGTGCTGGCCCTTTCAAAGAGCAATCCAGTTAGTCCCACTCCCTGGCTCTTTCACTATATCCTTGCATTTTCCCTGCTTCAGATATTATCCAATTCCCTTTTGGGATCTACTATTGAATCTGAATCCATAAGCCTATCAGAAAGTGTATTCCAAATCCAAACCACTCAGAAACACAAATCCCCATATCTGCTTCTTTTACCAATCACCTTAAATCTGTGTCACTGGTTAACGGCCCCTTGGACATTGGAAACAGTTTCTCTTTATTTAATTTATCTAAACCCTTCCTAATGTTAAAGACCTCAATCAAATCTCCTCTGAAAGATCTCTGCTCTAAGGTGAACAACATCAGCTACATAACTGTAATCCCTCATGCCTGCACAAATTCTAGTAAAACAGTTCTGTCCCCTCTCCGAAAGCTCCATGTCCTTCCTAAAGTGTGGTTCCTGGTATTTGATACAAGTCTCCAGGTGGAACCGAACTAGTATTTTCTATATGCTTCACATAATGTCCTTGCTTTTGCTCATTTTTCCTCTATTTATCAAACCTAGGATCCCATATATTTATTAACGGTTTTGTTAGTCTTTCCGACCACCTTCAAAGATTTGTGTACAAACACCCCAGGTGTCTCTGTTATTTCACCACCTTTATAGTTGTATCATTTTACTTGTATTGTCTGTCCTCTTTCGTCCTTCGAAATTGTATCACAACACACATCAGCAAAGCCAAATAAATATTGAGAAGATTGAAGCCATTTTTTTCTGTCTCCGTTCCAAACATTTCCTATCTCGATCCTTCTCCTTTGTAAATGTTTGAGAGCAAGCCAAACTGTTCACAAACTTGGTTACATAGTTCACCTTGAGATGTCTTGAGATGAAATTCCGACCAAATTGCAAGTTCTCCCTGTGTCTGGGTTTTCTCCGGGTGCTCCGGTTTCCTCCCACAAGCCAAAAGACTTGCAGGTTGATAGGTAAATTGCCCATTATAAATTGTCACTAGTATGGGTAGGTGGTAGGGAAATATAGGGACAGGTGGGGATGTTTGGTAGGAATATGGGATTAGTGGAGGATTAGTATAAATGGGTGGTTGATGTTCGGCACAGACTCGGTGGACCGAAGGGCCTGTTTCAGTGCTGTATCTCTAATCTAATATAATCTAAATATTCACACCATCAGTAAAACGGTGTATTTTCAGCCCCATTGGAGTTGCATAGCTGGTTAAAGAGGAAATTAACGTAATCGTGATGAAGGATATTAGCTCTGACGATGTCGAATATGTATTGGTAGAGCTGAGAAACACTAACGGACAGAAAACGTTAGTGGGGGTTGTATATAGACCCCACAAACTGTAGTGGTGATGTTGGGAATGGCATTAAACAGGAAATTAGAGATGCACGCGATGAAGGAACATCTGTAATTATGAGTGACTTTAATCTGCTTATAGATTGGACAAATCAAATTGGTCACAATACTGTAGAGTAGAAATTCCTTGAGTGTATACGAAATGGTTTTCTGTACCAATACGTTGAGGAACCAACTAGAGAACAGGCCATCCTAGATTGGGTATCGTTTAATGAGAGAGGAATAATTGACAGTCTAGTTGTGCGAAATCTCTTGGGGATGAGCGACTATAATATGATAGAATTCTTCGTCACCGTGGAGAGTGACCTAGTTGATTCTGAGACTAGGGTCCTGAACGTTAAGAAAGGAAATTACGAAGTTATGAGGCTCGAGTTGGCTATGATGGATTGGGAAACGTTACCAAAAGGAATGACGGTCGATCGGCAATGGTAAAAATTCAAAGAGTGCATGGATGAACTGCAACAATTGTTTACTCCTGTCTGGTGCAAAAGTAAAACGGGAAAGGTAGCCAAACCATGGCTGACAAGGAAAATTAGAGATAGCATTAGATCCCAGGAAGACGCATACAAATTAGCCAGAAAAAAACAGCAGACCAGGTGATTGGGAGCAGTTTCGAATTCAGCAAAGGAGGACCAAGGGATTGATTAAGAAAGGGAAAATCGTGTCCGAGAGTAAGCTTGTGGGGAACATAAAAACTGATTGTAAAAGTTATTATAGCTATGTGAAGAGGAAAAGATTGGTGAAGACAAAAGTAGGTCCCTTACAGTCAAACAGGAGAATTTATTATGGGGAACAAAGAAATGGCTGACCAACTAAATGGATACTTTGGTTCTGCCTTCACAACGGAGAACAGAAATATCATACCAGAAATGTTGGAGAACACAGGGTTTAGTGAGAGAGAGGAACTTAAGGAAATCAGTATTTGTAGAGAAATGGTGTTGGGGAAATTGATGGGATTGAAGGCCGATAAATCCCCAGGGTCTGATAGTATGCTTCCCACAGTACTTACGGAAGTGGCTTTAGAAAAAGTGGATGCATTGGTGGTCATCTTCCAAGATTCTATAGACTCTGGAACAGTTCCTATAGATTGGAGGGTAGCTAATGTAACCCCACTGTTGAAAAAGGGAGGGAGAGAGAAAGCAGGGAATTATAGACCAGTCAGCCTGACGTCGGTAGTGGGAAAAATTCTAGAGACCATTATCAAAGATTTTATAGCAGAGCACTTGGAGAATAGTGGTAGAATCGGACAGATCATGGATTTACGAAAGGGAAACCATGCTTGATAAACCTAATAGAATTGTTCGGGGGTGTAACTAGTAGAGTTGATGAGGGGGAGCCAGTGGACTTTCAGAAGGCTCTAGACAAAGTCCCACCTAAGAGCTTAGCATGTACAATTAACATGCATGTGATTGGGGGTAATGTATTGTGATGAATAGAAAATTGGTTGGCAGACAGGAAACAAAGTGTAGGAGTAAAACTTTTTTTTTCTGAATGGCAGGCAATGACTAGTGGGGTACCGCAGGGATCAGTGTTAGGACCCCAGCTATTCACAATAGACATTAATAATTTCGATGAGGGAACTAATTGTAATATCTCCAAATTTGCAGATTACACAAAACGGGGTGGGAGGGTGAGTTGTGAGGAGGATGCAGGGAGGCTTCAGGGTGATATGGACAAGTTGAGTGAGTGGGAAAATGCATGGCAGATGCTGTATAATGTGGATAAATGTGAGGTTATCAGGAAGTCACATTATTATCTGAATGGCTATAAACTCAGAGAGTGAAATATGCAACGAGACCGGGGTGTTCTCGTATACAAGTCGCTGAAGGGTAGCATGCAGGTGCAACAGGCGGTAAAAAAGGCGAATGTTATGTTGGCCTTCATAGCGAGAGGATTCGAGTACAGGAGCAGGGATGTCTTGCTGCAATTATACAGGGCCTTGGTGAGGCCACAGCGGCAATGTTGTGTGCAGTTTTGGTCTCCTCATCTGAGGAAGGATGCTCTTGCTATCGAGGGAGTGCAGCGAAGGTTTACCAGACTGGGATGGCGGGACTGACGTATGAGGAGAGATTGAGTCGGTTAGGATTAAATTCGCTGGAGTTCAGAAGAACGAGGAGGGATCTCATAGAAACCTATAAAATTCTAACAGGGCTTGACAGGGTAAATGCAGGAAGGATGTTCCTGATGGTGGGGGAGTCCAGAACCAGGGGTCATAGTCTGAGGATACGGGGTAAACTTTTCAGGACTGAATGAGGAGATATTTCTTCACACAGAGAGTGGCAAGCCTGTGTAAATCTGTCATCACGCCCATATCCAAGGGGAATTGGAAGATTCTGGCGAGGGCCTCTGCTATTCCCACCATTCCTTCCCTCAGCAACCCTCATACATCCCATCCAGACTCGGTAAATGGTCTACTTTATTGTGGTACAAAAAGTGTTGGATTGAAAAGGGTTAACGGAATCTGTTTGTTCCGTGACTGTAATTAATGTCAGTCTCCATGGATCCTAATTGTGTCACTGGAAGTTTTCCATTTTCTATTAATAAGGGGTACCTTTCAATGTGTTATAACATAGTGTCAGCGGGAAAATCAGCACGAACAGAGATCAGCAGCTCCAGAGAGGGAGAGGATAGATCAGAATCTGAGGGCAATATATTGGAATGTTACAACAATGGGTCAGAATCTGAGAACAATGAATTGGAATGTTACAACAATGGGTCAGAATCTGAGAACAATAGATTGGAATGTTACAACAATGGACAGGAGTTTATCGTGGGATCTTTACTATCTTTCTACATATTATGATTGGTACTCATTAAACACTCGTATCGACCGCGCACTGAAGATTATTCAATACATTTACTATCCCATCCTGGCTATTATTGGTGTCCCTGGTAAGTCTATCTATCTAGCTATTATTTCTATAAACCATGCTTAACTGCATTACTGCTCCTGTAATTTACTCTGCCCTTCTTGCTGCCGTTGTTCTTCCTGGTCAATATCTCCAGCTATTAGCTCTGTAAACTGCTGTGAACTCTATTACAAATTCCTGTCATTTACTCTCATCTTTGCTGCTGTTGTTGTCTCTATTTCAGGCTAGGAGATCTGTAAACCCTGTTTCACTGAAATGTTTGTCTGCAATGTAAATTTTGGGAAGACTGAAGCCAACGTCATTGATCTCCATCATGAAGTCCATCCCCTATCTGTCAAATACATACATCACCCTGCCCAATATCTCAGCCCATCTGCTGCATAAACCCTCGTTCCTGTCACTGTTAAATCCACACTTGACTATTCCAATTCTATCCTGGTCACCCTCCCTGTTAAAAACCTCCATAAACCACAGCCCATCTAGAACTCTGCTGCCTTTATCCTAACTCACACCAAATCCCGATCACCCATCAGCCCTGTTCTCACTGATCTACATTGGCTCCCGGTCTGGCAGCACCTTAATTTTAATATTCTCATTCTTGTGTTTAAACTCGCTCCATGCCCTCACCCCTCTAATTAGTCCCATTCCCATATTCCTGAAAATCTTTTTATTTCAATCTTTTCCAAATCTCCTTTTAAAGTGAATTTCTTTCCCTTTGTATCTGACCTGATCCACGATTTTAGACTTCACAGCACTACTGGTGTTGACAGTGCCGAAGCTGTGATCCATAAAGAGATGTGAACTTTGAGTGCGGCCTGCTCAATACCCCATGCTGGGCAGAGCTCCAGCCCAGCCGTAGCATATATGTGTTGTTCCTTTGAGGGTGGGTCTGAATATGGTGTCGATTATCCATTCTGGCAGCTTTGATGTACGTCTTTGAAACTTGGTCTGTGCATGTCCACTGACCGCCTGTGTTATTCACTCTCAGCTGAACATACATTCAGCAGCACGAGGAACCCCCTCTAGTGTTATTTAAAAGGACCAGGCATCCAACTTACAGGTGAGGGGTTTTTGACATACTTCTGCCATTGTTAAGTTAGTGGAGGTCCTGTGGATGGTTTTCTGGAGGTTGTGTTGTGAGCTGCTGCAGACATTCAGGGAAGACAGAGGATTTGGTGACCCAAGTCTGGACAAGGAATGGGGACTGTAGTTACAGTGTCTCTGGGTCTATGACATGACCAACAAATGGAGCAGAGGTTGCAGAGAGGGGATGCTCTGTAAAGAGGGAGGAGGAGGGGGCTCTGCCCTACCCACCCCGGGTTTTCCAAGAGCACTTTTCCTACCTACACCTAACCCCGGAGCAGTGTGTGGGTGACTCTGATTCAATAAAGAGATGGTCAAAGAGCTGTGTCACCTCCTGTAACACGACCTGGAGCCTCACACCTGGGTGAGGACGGAGCTGTCAGTGGCTGTTAAGGTCACAGTTTCATTGAAATTCTATTTATCTGGATCTTTCCAGAGAGGAGCAGAAGACATATCCAACATAGATTCACAGAGATTGATAGAGACATTTACGGCACAGAAGGGTGCCATTCGGCCCCTCTGTGCCAGCTCTCTGTGGAACAATCCAGTCAGTCCCACTCTCCCACTCAATACCTGTATTCCTGCAATTTCATTTCCTTCAAGTGCCCATCCAGTTTCCTTTTGAAATCATTGATTGTCTCAGCTTCCACCACCCTCATGGACAGTGAATTCAACTCATTACCATCCACTGTGTAAAAAAGTTCTTCCTTATATTACCCCTGCATCTCTTACCCAAAACCTTCCATCTGTGTCCCCTAGTCCATATTTTATCAGTTGATGGGAACAGTTTTTCCTTGTCTATCTTTTCTAAGCCTATCATAATCTTGTACACCTCTATCAAATCTCTCTCAATCTCCTTTACTCCAGGGAGAACAACTCCATCTTTTCCAAACTAACCTTGTAACTAAACTCCCATCCCTGGAACCATTCTGGTAAATCTCCTCTGCAGCCTCTCAAGGACCTTCACATCCTTCCTAAAGTGTGGTGACCAGAACTGAACTTAGTTCTCTAGTTGGGGCCTAACCAAAGCTTTATAAAGTTTCTGCATAACTTCCCTCCTTTTGTATCTTTGCCTCTAATGATGAAGCCCATGATCTGATATGCTTTGCTAAACACTGTCCTAATATGTCCTGGCACATTCAAAGATCAATGCCTATGGAGCCCCAGGTCTCTCTGTTCCTGCACAATCTTTAGAACTGTGCCATTAAGTCTATATTGCCTTCCTATTCTTTCAGACAAAATAGATCACCTCACACACCTCTGTATTAAATTCCGCCTGCCATTTCTCTGTCCATTCTGCCAGCCTATCTACATCCTGTTGCAGTCGGTTTGCAATATCCTCCTGTTCACCTGCTCCAAGATCGGAACATTTTGATATTCTACTCTGTATTCCAAGCTCTTAGCACTGACCATTGGGGAACATCACTGTCTACAATCCTCCAGTCTGAAAAACAACCATTTCCCACAACTCACACTTTTCTGTCCTTGACAATATTTGATCCAATTGGATGCTAATGCATTAACTTCAATTTTGTTCGCCAAACCTTTGTGTGGTACTTTATCAAATAATTTCATAAAATCCATGTATACAACATCCACCACATTCCCTTCATCAAACCTCTCTGTTACTTCATCAAATAAATTCAATTAGTTCAGTCAAGCGTGATCTGTCTTTTAGAAATCCGTGCTGACAATGCTGACATAACACAAACCTCTCCAAGTGTGTGTTGTCCTTTTTCCCTGATTATAGTTTCTAAAACCTTAATCACCACTGATGTTACACTAACTGACCAGTAGTTGCGAAGCCTGTGCCTTGTCCATTGATAATTCTGGGAGGTGAGGGTGACCATCTATGTCATCATTTTCTCCCTCAGCAGGGAGAAGCAGGATGAGAGATCCCGTGGCTTTGTCAGGATAGCGGGATTCCTGGTGGTGTAGGTGGCTCTGCGGGGCCCCCATGTCAATGGGGAGAGGTATAGGAACTGAAAGATCTCTCACTCCATTAATGTGCATTTGGTGTGTGAGCATGCCCAGTACATCTTCCCTTTCCCACCATGGATCCCCGATTCTCCACCATTACACCCATCTGAGACGCTCCATCACAGTGTTCCCTTAGTCGCCATCCTGCAGGAAAAAACACCAACAAAAACCTTTTCATTAACATCTTTATCCAACGTATTCAATTTTACAAACAAAACTGAACTATTCACCATTGTAGTGCCTGTCGTATGGGTTCCCACGACTTGCCCAGTGCTCCTACACAATGTTTCCCCAATGACTGCAGCATGGCTGGTGGAAGGTAGCTGACTTTCACTGGGGGAGACTGCAGATGGCCTTGCAGGACGTCCTCGAGCAGCTCTGGGTCTTGAGGCCTCGGATTCAGACTGCACCACCACGACATGGACAGCAGGAGCCAGGGCTGGCTGATGGGTAACAACAAGGACACTCGTGTAGTGACAGTGAAGTGAGAACAAATACTGTCATCCTGAGAGAAGACAGCAGGTTCCCGCTCCACGGAGACACTGTCACTCCCACGGGGCGACATATCAGTAATCCTAGTAGTCTACTGGATCACAGATTGCTGGACTGCTGTGAGAGCCTGCAAACCCCTTTGAACGCTGAGATCCACAGCCATGATGACAACAGTCTGATCCTGCATGGCAGCAAACATGGATCTCATGACCTCAGTCTGAGCTTCCACTGCAGCACTGAGACGTTGGGTGTCTGCTGTCTGTGCTGCAGTGGAAGCTGAGACAATGTTCACCAGACACTGTATCAGGGCTAAGTCCGCTACTGCTGTCATGGAGTTAGTGACCACTTCCACAGGGGAAAGCATGGGCTTCAAACTCAGTGCAAGCTCCTGTGCCATGTTGGAGCCGGACTCCTCCATGTTCCTTGACAGTGATAAGAGACTGTCTAACAGGCCTGTCAATGGACAAAGTATCTCAGTGTACATGTCGATCAGCATTCTCCTGTATGCTGTTCCAGCAATGTTTACATCTGTGTCCTGTGTATTATAACTCGTTTGTGACCTCGCCCTCCGGTGAGCTGACACATGGACTATCCTTTCCCCCTGGCCTGGCTGCACCTCACTCGTGCTCGGTGACTCACCATGTGCAGATTCCGACTCTATACCAGCCTCTCAGGCCCACACAGTGTAAGTATTTGATCTGATGACTATGAGTATCAGACCAAGTGATGGGGTTTCACCATAAGTGCTGTGCTGCTCTCTCTCTCTCTCTCTGTGTCTCCTGGATCTGCTGTGACTGGGAAGCTGGCAGTTTTGGGTTCTGATTGGAAAGTATAAAATCAGAGGGGGAGGGCTGGGGTGAGGGATTGGGGGTGGGATGGAAAGCAGGAAGTTCATGGTCCCACCATCTGCAGCATGTACATCATCCCAGACAGCAGGACGAGGGGCAGTTGGGAGTTAAGAAGAGACATAAGGCCGGAACATAGCATCATCCTGAATACTCTCGATGATGCCGGATGCTATGGGCTCTGTCACAGCCGGTCCCATGATGTGCCGAACCATCTCCTCCCTCAGGCTCAGTGGATGAAGGTCTGCCTGGTCCCCGCCAGTTCACTGCTGCTTCCTCTGATTGTCGGCCACCATGTTCTGTAAGAGAGAGGGAAGAATGTCAGTGATTGTGTTGCACTGTGTTTGGGTGATGTCCTTGGCACAGTTGAGTAGCTGCAGGAACGTGGAGGCAGTGAGGGGTGGGTGTGAAGCTGGTATAAGTGGAATGTGTGTGAAGGTGAGATGGAGTATGTGAATGTTAGGTGTGAGTCCTGAGTGTTAGGGACTACTGATGGGTGAGTGATGGGGGTGTGGTACATTGAGCAGTGTGAGAGGTTGGTGATGTTGGTGGTAGGAGAAGCCATGTGAAGATGAATTCACTGAGATTGTGTGACCCGTGTGAGCTCATTAAACTTCTTCTGGCTCTGCTGCCAGGTCCTCGGGGCCAGACTTCTTGCATTGATCTCCCTGGCCACCTGCTCCCATTCCATTCGGAGGACGTTCCTTGAGGGTCTCCAGCCCACTCCACGAAAACATGGCCTCTCTCCTTCTGTCACCCACCATGGCTAAGGCCTCCAACACCACATCCGTGAACAACAGAGCCCTCTCTCTGTCGTAGCATTCCATTTGCCTTGTCTCCAATTGCAGCATTCCCAATCAGCAACAGCAGCCTCCTGTGATTCAGCACAACTTCCCGTTAAGAGGGACAGACTGCCTTGAAGAGCTGAAGCCTGGCTGAAACAGGAGCCAGCCTCACAAACAGTTAGGCCCCTGTTAAGCTTGCAGACAGACAGCAGCGCTGGTCGCTTTGTGGTGTACGTAGAATGCATGGAAATGAGGAGGCAGCAGGATGTTTGTGTGTCACCTGTCTCAACAGGAACGGGGACGGGCAAATCATGACTCCTCTGTTGAAAAAGTGATGCAAACACGATTTGTTCGTACTTCCGATTGACCTTTCCCTCGTTCACGTTTTTTTCTCTCTCTCCCTCACTCACTTCACTCTCTGTCTCTTGCTCATAGAATTAGAGATTGGTGCAGCACAGAAAGAGGCTATTCGGCCCATTGCGTCAGTACTGTCTATTTGATAGAGCTATCTAATTAGCTCATCTCCCAGCCTCTTTCCCCAGACTCATGTTGACAATGTGGAAAAACCTTTCCTTCAATCTCAGTTTCTCCCTCTTGCAGCAGTCACACAGCTTCCAGCCTCTTCACACAGCCACAGTCAGCTGAACCTCGTTAACTACTCAGCACCTCCAATTAGGCAGCAGCCAACCCCAGTGCTGTCCCTGTCCTGGGAGTATTTAATGGGGGACAGTGTAGAGTGAGCTTTATTCTGGATCTAAGCCGTGCTGTACCTGTCATGGCAGTGTTTGATGGGGACAGTGTAGAGTGAGCTTTACTCTGCATCTAACCTGTACTGACTCTGCCACAGATATTTGTTCATCTAAAACGCTGCTGCCTGTATCTAAACTCAAAGCAAGTCCCGTTCATCCATCACTCCAGTGCTCGTTGACCTGCATTGGCCCCTGCTCTGGCAACATCTTGATTTTAAAACTCTCATCCTCATGTTCAAACCTAACTCATTCTGAACTGTCCAGTGATGAAACTGCCTCATCAAAATACTAAATGTTATTTTGTTTGTTAGAACCACAGGGACTGCAGTGGTTCAAGATTCACCATTTTCTCATGGTAACCAGGGATGGGGAAGCAATGCTGGCCTTGTCAGTATCACCCATATCCTGAGAACAAATAGACAGGAAATAAAATAGGAATAAAATCAATGAGTTTGTAAATGACCGATTGAAACCAGGCGAGGTCTGTGATCAGAGTGAGACGTCATAACCCAATAAACAAATTGTCGAAACAATATACCTCACCAGCCCCTTGTGTTTGTCTTTCTGCTGTTGTCTTCATCAGAAAACAAGTAACAATTAATCTCGGGATTAAAAACTGCTGAATGTCAATTGTACACATGAGATACGTACTCAATGGTTTTTGTTATCAGACAGTCAGAGAATTACACAGCACAGGAGAAGACCATTTAACAAATCGTCCCAGTTCCAGCTGTTTGAAGGAAATTTTCAATTATTCCTCTCCCCTGTTCTTTTCTCCCAGTCCAGTAAATCACCATGTTAATACTGATCCAATTCCCTTTTGAATGTTTCTGTTAAATCTGCTTCCACAACCCTTTCAGGAAGTGAATTCCAAATCATAAACACTAGCTGTGTAAAGAAATGAAAATCTCCTCATCTCTCCTGTTTGTTTGTTAATCAACATTAAACTGTTTTCTCTGGTTACTTACCCTTCATCCAGTCAAACCAGATTCTCTTTATTTATTCTAGCAAAACACATCATCATTTTCAGCCCCTCTATTAAATCTCCCTTTTAGCTTCTCTGCTCTAAGGAGAACAATCCCAGCTTCTCTCCCCATAACTGAACTCCCTCATCCCTGTTACCATTCTAGTATATCACCGAGGTACCATCTCCAAGGCTTTGGAATCTTCATAAAGTGTGGTGTCCAGAATGGGGCACAATATTCCAGATGAGGCTTAAACAGTCATTTATCTAGTCTTAGCAGGATGTTCTTGTGGTTTTTAAAAATTCTTTGCTTCTAGTTAGAAAGCTAAGGATCCCGGATGCCTTTTTAAAATCATCAGAACTTATCCAGCCACCATTGAAGATTTGTGTACATACGCACCCAGTCTCTGTGCTCCGGTACCATCTTTTAAATGGTGCAGTTTAGTTTCTATTCACTCCCCTTATTC
Source organism: Heterodontus francisci (assembly GCF_036365525.1). Classification (NCBI taxonomy): domain Eukaryota; kingdom Metazoa; phylum Chordata; class Chondrichthyes; order Heterodontiformes; family Heterodontidae; genus Heterodontus; species Heterodontus francisci. The sequence goes on along the minus strand of NW_027140130.1, from coordinate 271,812 downwards.
TCCCTCACAAAATAATCACTTCCCCAATTCTATGTGTTAAATTTCATTCACCATGTGTATTCTCATTTCACCATCTGACTGTCCATGTCCTCCTGAAGTGGCTACGATCCTTCACGCTGGTTACGACATTTATAAGTTTCCTGCCTTATGCAAATGTTGAGACTCTGCTCTTCACACGTAAGTCTTTGTCATGTATCTATTTATCTATATGTCAGGAAGAGTACTGGTTCTAATACTGACCCCTGAGAAATTGCACTGTATACTCCCCCTCCTCCACCAGTCTGAACAATGTCTGTTCACTACTTCTCTCTGCCTTCTGTCCCTGAGTCAGTGTCATATCCACACTATCACTGTCACATTAATCCATGTGTTCCATCTTTCATAACAGGTCTATGAAATGCCATTTGATCACAGGCCTTTAGAAAGTCTGTAAACAAAAGTGTATATACATAATTGCATATGCATGTGCAGGGGTTGAAGATGTTGGTATGGTTCTTAATGAATACTTCGTGTTTCACGTTGCAAAAGAGGGGTATGATGCAGATATTGTAGCTACGGAGGAGGAATATGAAGTATTTGATGTGATATACTTAGGGAGAGAGGAAGTATTAATGGGATTAGCATCCTTGAAAGTTGATAAGTCACCAGATCCAGATAAAATGCATCCTATGCTGTTAAAAGAAGCAAGAGAAGAAATAGCAGAGGGTCTGACCATAATTTTCCAGTCCTCACTGGGTACAGGTGTGGTGCCAGAGGATTGGAGTCCTGTTAACATTGGACCTCTGTTTATAAAGGACCCCAGTGTTAGAATGAAAAATTACAGTCCTGTCAGTCTAACCTCAGTAGTGGGCAAATTATTGGAATCTATTCTGCGAGACAAGATAAACTGTCTCTTAGAAAGGCACAGGCTCATCAAGGATAGTCAGCATGGATTTGTTAAGGGACGCTCTAGTTTGACCAACTTGATTGAATTTTTTGAAGAAGTAACAAGGAAGATAGATGAGGGTAGTGCAGTTCATGTGGTCTACATGGATTTAAGCAAGGCTTTTGACAAGGTCCCACATGGCAGACTGGTTAAAAAAAATAAAATCCCATGGAATCCAGGGAAATACAGCAAGGATGATACAAAATTGGCTCATTGGCAGGAAACAAAGGGCAATTGTTGATGGGTGTTTTATTGACTGGAGGGCTGCTTCCAATATAATAAAAGCAAAATACTGCGGATGCTGGAAATCTGAAACAAAAACAAGAAATGCTGGAATCACTCAGCAGGTCTGGCAGCATCTGTGGAAAGAAAAGCAGAGTTAACGTTTCGGGTCAGTGACCCTTCTTCGGAACCCGGGACTGTTTCAGACAGACCTTTGGACTGTTTCCAATGGTGTTCCATTAGGGCTCAGGACTGAGTCCCCTGCTTTTTGTGGTATATATTAATGACTTGGACGTAAATGTAGAAGCATGATCAAGAGGTTTGTAGATGACACACAGATTTGCCGTGTGGTAGATAGCGAGGAGGATTGCTGTAGGTTGCAGGAAGATATCGATGGCAGAAAAGTGGCAAATGGGATTCATGAGGCGATGCAAATTGAGGAGTTCAAACAAAGCAAAGGGATGCACGATTAATGGGAAAATACTGGGACGTGCAGAGGAAGTGAGGGAACTTTGGAGTCAATGTCCACAGATCCCCGAAGTAGCAGGACAGGTTGATTAGGTGGTTAAGAAGGCATACGGAATCCTTTCCTTTATTAGCCGAGGTATAGAATACAAATCAGGGAGGTTATGCTGGAACTGTATAACTCTTTGGGTAGACCATAACTTGAATATTTTGTGCAGTTCTGGACACCTCATTACAGAAAGGATGTAATTGCACTAGAGAGGGCACAGAGGAGATTTACGAGGATGTTGCCAGGACTGGAAAAATGCAGCTATGTGGAATGATTGGATAGGCTGGGGTTGTTCTTCTTGGAACAGAGAAGGCTGAGGGGAGATCTGATTGAAATGTATATATTTTTAGGGGCCTGGATAGAGTGGAGGTGAAGGGTCTAATCACATTAGCAGAGAGATCAGTGATGAGGGGGCATAGATTTAAAATGATTGATGGAAAGATTAGAGGGAAGTTGAGGAAACACCTGTTCACCCAGAAATAGGAAATTGGCTCAGTGGCAGGAAACAAAGGGTAATTGTTGACGGGTATTTTAGAGTCAGGAGGGATGTTTCCAGCGGCGTTCTGCAAGGCTCAGGACTGGGACCCCTGCTTTGGTGTGAGTCTAAAACTCACTGCCTGAAAGGGTAGTTGAGGCAGGGACACTCAACCCATTCAGAAGGAGTCTGGAATATGCAGCTCAGGTGCCACAATCTGCAGGATTATTGGCCAAATGCTGGATGGTGGGATTAGAATAGTGGATCGTTTATCGGCTGGCACAGCAATAACGTTCCAACTGGCCTCTTACTGTGCCTTAACCTTACTATGATTCTGTGATCCCATTACACGAAACACGCTATTCTCATTAACACTCACAGTTACGTCCTCAACGAACTCGATCAAGATTAGAAAATGATTTTCCATTAACCTATCTATGCTGCTTGTCATTTATTAACCATGATTTTACAGGCAAGAAATACTTTGTGCTGGGTTACGGACTCCAGAAGTTTCCAACTATCAACATTAGACTGACTGGTCAGTAGTTACAGGGTTTGTCCAACCTCTCCTCTTTTTAAATAGGGTGTAACATTTACAGCCTTCCAGTCCTCTGTCACCAATCCCATATCAAAGGAGGATTCGAAGATTCTGGCCAGTGCTGCTGTGTTTCCACAATTCCTTTCCTCATTAAACCTCAGATATGCTATCCAGACCAAATAAATGTTCAACTTTATTGTGGTACAAAAACGTTTAGATTGTAATGAGTTAACTGAACCTGTTTGTTCAGTGACTGTAGTTAATGTCCGTCTCCATGGACCATAATTGTGTCACTGGGAGGTTTTCCATCGTCTAATAATAAGGAGCTCCTTTCAATGTATTATCCCATAATGTCAGCGGGAACATAACAGAGATCAGCAGCTCCAGAGAGAGGGAGACGATAGATCAGAATCTGAGAACAATAGATTGGAATGTTACAACAATGGGTCAGAATCTGATAACAATAGATTGGGATGTTACAACAATGGGTCAGAATCTGATAACAATAGATTGGGATGTTACAACAATGGGTCAGAGTCTGAGAACAATAGATTGGAATGTTACAACAATGGGTCAGAATCTGAGAACAATAGATTGGAATGTTACAACAATGGGTCAGAATCTGAGAAGAATAGATTGGAATGTTACAACAATGGGTCAGAATCTGAGAACAATAGATTGGAATGTTACAACAATGGGTCAGAATCTGAGAACAATAGATTGGAATGTTACAACAATGGGTCAGAATCTGAGAACAATAGATTGGGATGTTACAACAATGGGTCCGAATCTGAGAACAATTAGATTGGAATGTTACAACAATGGGTCAGAGTCTGAGAACAATAGATTGGGATGTTGCAACAATGGGTCAGAGTCTGAGAACAATAGATTGGAATGTTACAACAATGGGCAGCAGGTGTTTCTCCTTTTGCTTTTACTGGCTCACTGCAGATTATTACTGGATAACATTACAAGAGCGGATATTTTGTGCTCTGAAGATGATTCAATCGATTTAAGTACCCATCCTCGCTATTATTGGTGTCCCAGGTAAGTCTCTGAATCCAACTATTAGATTCATAAGCCATATTTCAATGATTTAGTGTTCTCGTAATTTATATCATGAGCAGACTGAAACCATTGTCTTCAGTTTCTGTCGCAAATTATATTCCCCATCCACGATCTGCATCCCCCTCGCTGGCCATTGTCTGAGGCTGAACCAGGGAGTTAACAACCTCTGCAATTTAATGCTGAGCTGACTTCATTCCCGTGTTCTCTCCATCTCCAACCCTGCCTATTGTTACAGCCAGGTGAAGAGGGGTCACAGTCTCTCCTCGTGCCCTTCCTCTTATTTGACCGCAATAGGGTGTGCCCTTTCTAGAGAGTGGATGTGGTAATCATCTCAGTGAGTATTTTCCCTTTTCCCTTTCGTGTGATGGTGAAGGAACCAATCGGACTGGTTGTCTAGAGTTTAAACAAGAAAGAGGTGAGTTTATTATACTTAGCAATCTAAACCGTATCTAAATAAAACCATAAAAAATACACCACACATTTATGCACACACTCACACGAGAATCACATGCAAATAGATTACAGAGTGAGAAGTAGATTTGTGATTGGATTGGAGTCCTAAATAAATTTTAAAAAAAATACACATTCTGTGAGGTTGGATGATTCGGTGGTCTTCTGGCTGAAGTCTTTTGCTAACGCTGTTGGGGAGGGTTTAAACTAATGTGGCAGGGGGATGGGAACCAAACTCTGGTGAGACCGCACCTGGAGTATTGCGTGCAGTTCTGGTCACCGCATTATAGGAAGGATGGGGAAGCTATGGAAAGGGTGCAGAGGAGATTTGCTGGGATGTTGCCTGGTATGGAGGGAAGGTCTTACGAGGAAAGGCTGAGGGACTTGAGGTTGTTTTCGTTGGAGGGAAGGAGGAGGAGAGGTGACTTAATAGAGACATATAAGATAATCAGAGGGTTAGATAGGGTGGATAGTGAGCGTCTTTTTCCTCGGATGGTGATGGCAAACACGAGTGGACATAGCTTCAAGTTGAGGGGTGATAGATATAGGACAGATGTGAGAGGTAGTTTCTTTACTCAGAGAGTAGTAAGGGCGTGGAACGCCCTGCCTGCAGCAGTAGTAGATTAGCCAACTTTAAGGGCATTTAAGTGGTCATTGGATAGACATATGGATGAAAATGGAATAGTGTAGGTCAGATGGTTTCACAGGTCGGCGCAACATCGAGGGCCGAAGGGCCTGTACTGCGCTGTAATGTTCTACAAAGGTCAGTGGAGAGTAAGGATGCTGTAACTAAAGCCTGTAAGGAACTAGATAATGAAGTCAGCGTGACTAAGGGAAAGAGTAGGCAGGGAGCAGATGATGAAAGCAAAGGGACTGGTGGTCTGAGGTGTATTTGTTTTAATGCAAGAAGTGTAGTAGGGAAGGCAGATGAACTTAGGGCTTGGATTAGTACCTGGGAGTATGTTGTTGTTGCTATTACTGAGACTTGCTTAAGGGAAGAGCATGACTGGCAACGAAATATCCCAGGATACCGATGCTTCAGGCGGGATAGAGAGGGAGGTAAAAGGGGTGGAGGAGTTGCATTACTGGTCAAAGAGGATATCACAGCTGTGCTGAAGGAAGGCACTATGGAGGACTCGAGCAGTGAGGCAATATGGGCAGAGCACAGAAATAGGAAGGGTGCGGTAACAATGTTGGGGCTGTACTACAGGCCACCCAACAGCGAGCGTGAGATAGAGGTACAAATATGTAAACAGATTATGGAAAGCTGTAGGAGCAACAGGGTGGTGGTGATAGGAGATTTTAATTTTCCCAACATTGATTGGGATTCACTTAATGTTAGAGGTCTAGATGGAGCAGAATTTGTAAGGAGCATCCAGGAGGGTTTTCCAGAGCAGTATGTAAATAGTCCAACTCGGGAAGGGGCCTTACTGGACCTGGTGTTGGGAAATGAGCCAGGCCAGGTGGTTGACGTTTCAGTAAGGGACTAGTTTGGGAATAGTGATCACAATTCCGTAAGCTTTAAAATACTCATGGACAAAGACAAGAGTGGTCCTAAAGGAAGATTGCTAAATTGGGGGAAGGCCAACTAAACCAAAATTCGGCAGGAGCTGGGGAATGTAGATTGGGAGCAGCTGTTTGAAGGTAAATCCACATGTGATATGTGGGAGGCTTTTAAAGAGAGATTGATTAGCGTGCAGGAGAGACATGTTCTTGTGAAAATGAGGGATAGAAATGGCAAGATTAGGGAACCATGGATGACAGGTGAAATTGTGAGACTAGCTAAGAGGAAAAAGGAAGCATACATAAGGTCTAGGCGGCTGAAGAAAGACGAAGATTTGGAAGAATACCGGGATTGTAGGCGCAATCTGAAACGAGGAATTAAGAGGGCTAAAAGGGGTCATGAAATATCTTTAGCAAACAGGGTTAAGGAAAATCCCAAAGCCTTTTATTCATATATAAGGAGCAAGAGGGTAACTAGAGAAGGATTGGCCCACTCAAGGACAAAGCAGGAAAGTTATGCGTGGAGTCAGAGAAAATGGGTGAGATTCTAAACGAGTAATTTGCATCGGTATTCACCGAGGAGAGGGACATGACGGATGTTGAGGTTAGGGACAGATGTTTGATTACTCCAGGTTAGGTCGGCATAAGGAGGGTGGAAGTGTTGGGTATTCAAAAAGGCATTCAGGTGGACAAGTCCCCAGGTCCGGATGGGATCTATCCCAGGTTACCAAGGGAAGCGGGAGAGGAAATAGTTGGGGCCTTAACAGATACCTTTGCAACATCCTTAAACACGGGTGAGGTCCAGGAGGACTAGAGAATTACTAATGTTGTCCCCTTGCTTAAGAAGGGTAGCAGGGAAAATCCAGGTAATTATAGACCGGTGAGCCTGTCGTCAGTGGTAGGGAAGCTGCTGGAGAAGATACCTAGGGATTGGATCTATTCTCATCTGGAAGAAAATTGGCTTATCAGTGATAGGAAACATGGTTTTGTGCAGGGAATATCCTGTCTTACCAACTTAATAGAATTCTTTGAGGAAGTGACAAAGTTGATTGATGAGGGAAGGGCTGTCGATGTCATACACATGGACTTCAGTAAGGCGTTTGATAAGGTTCCCCATGGTAGGCTGATGGAGCAAGTGACGGCGCATGGGGTCCAAGGTGTACTAGCTAGATGGATAAAGAACTGGCTGGGCAACAGGAGACAGAGAGTAGCAGTGGAAGGGAGTTTCTCAAAATGGAGACGTATGACCAGTGGTGTTCCACAGGGATCCGTGCTGGGACCACTGTTGTTTGTGATATACATAAATGATTTGGAGGAAAGTATAGGTGGTCTGATTAGCAAGTTTGCAGACGACACTTAGATTGGTGGAGTAGCAGATACTGAAGAGGACTGTCAGAGAATACAGCAGAATATAGATAGATGGAGAGTTGGGCAGAGAAATGGCAGATGGAGTTCAATCAGGGCAAATGCGAGGTGATGCATTTTGGAAGATCCAATTCAAGAGTGAACTATACAGTAAATGGAAAAGTCCTGGGGAAAATTGATGTACAGAGAGATTTGGGTGTTCAGGTCCATTGTTCCCTGAAGGTGGCAACGCAGGTCAACAGAGTGGTCAAGAAGGCATATGGCATGCTTTCCTTCATCGGACGGGGCATTGAGTACAAGAGTTGGCAGGTCATGTTACAGTTGTATAGGACTTTGGTTCTGCCACATTTGGAATACTGCGTGCAGTTCTGGTCGCCACATTACCAAAAGGATGTGGATGCTTTGGAGAGGGTGCAGAGGAGGTTCACCAGGATGTTGCCTGGTATGGAGGGCGCTAGCTATGATGAGAGGTTGAGTAGATTAGGATTATTTTCATTAGAAAGACGGAGGTTGAGGTGGGACCTGATTGAGGTGTACAAAATCATGAGAGGTATAGACAGGGTGGATAGCAAGAAGCTTTTTCCCAGAGTGTGGGATTCAATTACAAGGGGACACGAGTTCAAAGTGAGAGGGGAAAGGTTTCGGGGGGATATGCGTGGAAAGTTCTTTACGCAGAAGGTGGTGGGTGCATGGAACGCATTAACAGCGGAGGTGGTAGACTCGGGCACGATAGCGTCTTTTAAGATGTATCTGGACAGATACATGAACGGGCAGGAAGTAAAGAGATACAGACCCTTAGAAAATAGGCGACAGATTTAGATAGAGGATTTGGATCGACGTAGGCTTGGAGGGCCGAAGGGCCTGTTCCAGTGCTGTAATTTTCTTTGTTCTTTGTTCTTTCTTTGAAGTTATATTCTTGAATTCTTTGGATGGTCAAAGTGCCCTCTGTGGCTGACCCACGTGGCTCAGGGTTTTCTTGGAGGCAGACTTGCGGGTGGCTTTCTTCCCCCGGTGTCTCTGTCTGTAGTAATCTGTAGAAATGGAGGGCCCGCAGCCGCACGTGGTTTTCAAACTTGTGAAGTTATCTGGACAGAGAGATGGAGAGAGGGAGAGGTGGACGCAGCCCTTCTGCTTCTGCACAGTTTGAATTACTGGCTTGTCTGTCTTTGTCCAGGGGCAACTCCCAGCTTTCACAGAGATGACAGAAGGTCCCTTGACTGCCTCACTGTATTTGCTGGACACTTATTAAGAGATTCAAAGTTAGGAACTTCTATCTCCCCATGTTTCAGGATACCAGTGTTTACACTTGGAGGAGTTTGCACTTTTAATGTCAATTTGTCAGTATGTCCTTGTATACCGTGTTAATGAATGTAATCTTAGGTAATTCAGTCACTAGAGAAAGCCAATGTTTTGGGTCCAGGCTCATCAGACATGTCTCTCCTGTTGCCTCTGGAATGTGAAAATGTGTTTCAAGATGGCGGTGGCCATCTTGGCTGCCATTTTTTTCAAGGTTAGCTGCAGGATTGTTTCCATTAAAAGATTACTGTAAGTGTCTAATCGATGAATTAAAATTCCTCATTGGGCATATTGTGTTATCTTGACACCGCTGCAGCACATGGAAAGAAATGTGATAATAGGAACATTTTATTACAGAATTGTGAGAAGAAATAGAAGGAAACACACATTAATTCTCAATAATCACTTCTCACATTCAAACATTAATCTTAGAATTACTGCAGCTGACATTGTCTATTACAGTTTTGCTGATTTAATTTTTTGGTGTTTTGTCTGGGATGATGATGTGTCGGGTTCGACCTTTTTTTTCTCTCCTGCAATGAAGCTTTCACCATTCAGGTTCCTGTCTAAACTTCCTCCCTGAACTGACAATGTGTAATAAATTGGTTCTTTTATTGGGCTTGTTTCGCTTTCGGTTTGGGACCTGATCATTGGGTTCTTCAGTGGGTAGAACCACACTGACCTCACTTTTAGCTTCTGGTGAGGTACACAAATGCTATTTATTTTAGGGTGTTTTGCCCTCACTTTTCCCTTTACTATAGGGAGCATCATTTTTTTCTTATCTGCCCTATGTCCTCTGGGACATTAGTGCTCGCAAGTGTCTGTCCAGCTTTCACTTCACTCTACTGCGGCACTTCGACTAGGTGAGGCATCTCCCTCACCATCGGCTTGCCTATTTTGGAACTTACCTTGCCCTTGCAGCTTTCTTTAAATGCTGTTTGCAGCCTTTTTAGGTTGCCTTTTTGGGTTGTATTTAAAGAGGAGAGCGTGTGGTCTAATTTATCTAACATTTCAGGGTTGGCTAATCGGAGACTAGGGGATTCCAGTTGTGAATCCTCATGGACCTCTTCTAACCTGTCCTCACTGTGCTTCTCAATCCTCCCCTTTTGACTGTCTGACAGATCTGTGCATGTCTGTCCCCTCCAAATCCTTTGCTTTTTTCCTTTGGTCTGGGGTGTCAATTAAATAATTTACCTGACTATTCCTTTTGCCACTCGATATGGACCACTGAACCGGGATTTCAGGGATTCACCCTGCAGTGGGAGTAGTAACAATACATGGTCTCTGTCCTGAAATGTTCCAGCCTCGGCATTTCAGTCTGATTACCTTTTCATAGCTGCCTGGGAGGTCTTACGGTGTTACTGAGCCAAGGCACAGGCTCTCGTGAGCCACTCCCGGAGCAAGGAAATGTAGTCTAACATGGAAGTTTGATCCCTCTGCCCCAAAAAACCTCTCCTTGATTAGTTTAAGAGGACCTCTCATCTCGTGTCCATAAACTAATTCAAAGAGACTAAAGCCAGTGGACAGAGTGGATAAGTCCCTGGTAACCAACAGAAGAAATCCCAGCCCTTTGTCCCAGTCATGGGGTTACTCATAGCAGTATGGCCTGATCATTGTCTTTAGGGTCTGGTGGTGCGGCTCCAAAGCCCCTTGTGACTGTGGGTGGTAGGCTGAGGACTTGCACTGGGTTATGTCCAGATTTCCTTTTCAAAAATACTTGATATAAAATGTGTGCCCTGTTCCATCTGGATCTCAGCAGGCAGCCCATATCGGGTAAAGAATTGGGTTAGCCCCTCCACCACTACCTTGGCAGAGATAGTTCTTCGGGAGAATGGCCTCTGGGAATCGGGTCACCACATCCATAATGGTGAGAAGATACTGGTAATCCCGTTTGTTTTCAGCAGGTGTCCCACACAATCCACCAGCATTCTGCTGAAGGGTTCCCCAAAAGCTGGTATGGCAAATAGGAGTGAAGGTTTTATTGCAGTTTGGGGCTTCTCCACGACCTGACACATGTGACTAGTTTTGCAGAATTCCACCACATCTTTGTGGAGTTGTGGCCAGTGAAGATGCTGTCTTATGCAGGCTTCGATTTTTCATATACTGACATGTCCAGTCATTGGAAGTTCGTGGGCCATTCTTAATATTTCTTAAAGGGCACTGGCAAGCAAGAACTTGGTTGACGCCTGGAGCATCCGGAATAAGGTGGGTGAGATTGCAGCATGGGCTGGTACCTGGGATCTCGATGTTGTGGCCATTTCGGAGACTTGGGTAAAGCAGAGACAGGAATGGATGTTGCAGGTTCTGGGATTTAGATGTTTCAGTAAGAACAGAGAAGATGGTAAAAGAGGGGCGGGTGGGGGGGGGGGGGGCGCGGGTGTGGCATTGTTAATCAAGGAGAGTATTACAGCGGCAGAAAGGACATTTGATGACTCGTCTACTGAGGTAGTATGGGCCGAGGTTAGAAACAGGAGAGGAGAGGTCACCCGTTGGGAGTTTTCTGTAGACCTCCGAATAGTTCCAGAGATGTAGAGGAAAGGATAGCGAAGATGATTCTCGACAGGAGCGAGAGTAACAGGGTAGTTGTTATGGGGGACTTTAACTTTCCAAATATTGACTGGAAATACTATAGTTCGAGTACTTTAGATGGGTCAGTTTTTGCCCAGTGTGTGCAGGAGGGTTTTCTGAAACAGTATGTAGACAGGCCAACCAGGGGCGATGCCACATTGGATTTGGTACTGGGTAATGAACCCGGCCAGGTGTTAGATTTAGATGTAGGTGAGCACTTTGGTGATAGTGATCACAATTCGGTTAGGTTTACCTTAGCGATGGGCAGGGACAGGTATATACAGCAGGGCAAGAATTATAGCTGGGGGAAAGGAAATTATGATGCGATTAGGCAAGATTTAGGATGCGTAGGATGGGGAAGGAAACTGCAGGGGATGGGCACAATCGAAATGTGGAGCTTATTCAGGGAGCAGCTACTGCGTGTCCTTGATATGTATGTACCTGTCAGGCAGGGAGGAAGTTGTCGAGCGAGGGAGCCATGGTTTACTAAAGAAGTTGAAGCGCTTGTCAAGAGGAAGAAGAAGGCTTATGTTAGGATGAGACGTGAAGGCTCAGTTAGGGCGCTTGAGAGTTACAAGCTAGCCAGGAAGGATCTAAAGGGAGAGCTAAGAAGAGCAAGGAGAGGACACGAGAAGTCATTGGCGGACAGGATCAAGGAAAACCCTAAGGCTTTCTATAGGTATATCAGGAATAAAAGAATGACTAGAGTTAGATTAGTGCCAATCAAGGAAAGTAGTGGGAAGTTGTGTGTGGAATCAGAGGAGATAGGGGAAGCGTTAAATGATTATTTTACGTCAGTATTTACAGTAGAGAAAGAAGATGTTGTCGAGGAGAATACTGAGATACAGACTATTAGGCTAGATGGGATTGAGGTTCACAAGGAGGAGGTTTTAGCAATTTTGGAAAGTGTGAAAATAGATAAGTCCCCTGGGCCAGATGGGATTTATCCTAGGATTCTCTCGGAAGCTAGGGAGGAGATTGCAGAGCCTTTGACCTTGATCTTTATGTCGTCATTGTCGACAGCAATCGTGCCGGAAGACTGGAGGATAGCAAATGTTGTCCCCTTGTTCAAGAAAGGGAGTAGAGACAGCCCTGGTAATTATAGACCTGTGAGCCTTACTTCGGTTGTGGGTAAAATGTTGGAAAAGGTTATAAGAGATAGGATTTATAATCATCTTGAAAAGAATAAGTTCATTAGAGATAGTCAGCACGGTTTTGTGAAGGGTAGGTCGTGCCTCACAAACCTTATTGAGTTTTTTGACAAGGTGACCAAACAGGTGGATGAGTGTAAAGCCGTGGATGTGGTGTATATGGATTTCAGTAAGGCGTTTGATAAGATTCCCCACGGTAGGCTATTGCAGAAAATACGGAAGTATGGGATTGAAGGTGATTTAGTGCTTTCGATCAGAAATTGGCTAGCTGAAAGAAGACAGAGGGTGGTGGTTGATGGCAAATGTTCATCCTTGAGTTTAGTTACTAGTGCTGTACCGCAATGATCTGTTTTGGGGCCACTGCTGTTTGTCATTTTTATAAATGACCTGGATGAGGGTGTCGAAGGGTGGGTTAGTAAATTTGCGGATAACACGAATGTCGGTGGAGTTGTGGATAGTGCTGAAGGCTGTTGTCGGTTACAGAGGGACGTAGATAGGCTGCAGAGCTGGGCTGAGAGATGGCAAATGGAGTTGAATGCGGAAACGTGTGAGGTGATTCACTTCGGAAGGAGTAACATGAATGCAGAGTACTGGGCTAATGGGAAGATTCTTGGTAGTGTAGATGAGCAGAGAGATCTTGGTGTCCAGGTACATAAATCTCTGAAAGCTGCCACCCAGGGTAATAGGGCTGTGAAGAAGGCATATGGTGTGTTAGCTTTTATTAGTAGGGGGATCGAGTTTCGGAGCCACGAGGTCATGCTGCAGCTGTACAAAACTCTGGTGAGGCCGCACTTGGAGTATTGCGTGCAGTTGTGGTCACCACATTATAGGAAGGATGTGGAAGCTTTGGAAAGGGTGCAGAGGAGATTTACTAGGATGTTGCCTGGTATGGAGGGAAGGTCTTACGAGGAAAGGCTGAGGGACTTGAGGTTGTTTTCGTTGGAGAGTAGGAGGAGGAGAGGTGACTTAATAGAGACATATAAGATAATCAGAGGGTTAGATAGGGTGGATAGTGAGAGTCTTTTTCTTCGGATGGTGATGGCAAACACGAGGGGACATAGCTTTAAGTTGAGGGGTGATAGATATAGGACAGATGTTAGAGGTTGTTTCTTTACTCAGAGAGTAGTAGGGGGGTGGAACGCCCTGCCTGCAACAGTAGTGGACTCGCCAACTTTAAGGGCATTTAAGTGGTCATTGGATAGACATATGGATGAAAATGGAATAGTGTAGGTCAGATGGTTTCACAGGTCGGCGCAACATCGAGGGCCGAAGGGGCTGTACTGCGCTGTAATGTTCTATGTTCTAAAGTACCTCAGCGGCATCCGTATCTGGTGAAGCACTGTGCACTCTTCATCCGCAGGTCTGTGAGGTGGTCTCCACTTCCTCATTCGCACCTCATTATTTAAATAGTAACACTCTGCAACTCCCTCTGCTTCAGTTTTGGTTTGGACACTCTGTGCCTTTTTTAACACTGGGTCAGGTGGTTGAGCCTCAACTAAGGACGATCTGTTTAACACATCCTTTGGGTCCTCTAACTTCCCAAAGAAGGTTTCAGATAACCAGACAGTAGGGTCATCCATCTGCAGTGTCAGTTCAGGGGATTGTTTGTCCATGGACCGATTCACCACACAATCAGTGAGAGTGCCAGGGACCTTCCCCTGTAACTGCTCTGTCTCCCTGACCTCTTTCGGTCGCCCCAGAGCTACTGGGGAAGCTGCCACCTTTTCCCCTGTCAGATAATTACCCAGGAGCTGATCGACCCCTCCACCGGTAAACTAGGTACAATCCTCATGGTTACCGGTCTTGAAACTGGGTCACATTCCAAGAGCAGTGGATATGCAGGTATGGTCATATATCATCTTCCGATACCATTCACTAACACTCTAGCATTCACTGCACTCTCTCGGGTAAAGGTCCTTTCCCAGCAGAAGGGTTTGTTTGGCGCCTGTATCCCTCAGTATGACTATGGGTTTGCTTGCCCCACTCGAGGGGTATGGGGTCACTTTTCCTTGGAATACAAATTCCTGGTAACTCTCAGGGATTTTGTTAAGTTTTCCCGCACTCTCTGTGGTGGGGTTACTGTGTCTGACCGTTACAGTTAAAGGCACAGCCTGACCTGCTGTGCTTTCCATCAGGGCCCGTTTTCCAGCACTGATCTGGTGGACTCTGAATAATCCTACAGGTTTTCCCCGTCACTTCCATTAGTCAACTCGATGGTGATCTGCCTTATTACAGTGGAAACACGCAGATCTTCAGCCATTACTCCTGCTCTCAGCACCTATTTGGCCTGAGGATGAACCCTTGTGTGTCCCGCTTCTTGCCCATGGCTGCTCGGGCTCCGATCTCCCTTCCACCTTTTATTCTCGGATCTTTGGGGTGACGAGGAATGGGTTTTCCTCTGGGGTTAAAGCTTTGTGTACATGGGAAAATTCATCAGCCAGAATACCTTTGAACCTTCTGTCCCTCTATGTGGGTTTTACTGGGAGGGGGGCGAGTTTGTGAACTCCTCGAGGGGGATCACTGCTCTGAGGGTTTCATATGTGGGCTCTATCTTGAGCGCTCATATCACTGGCCAAAAACAAACACAAAAATGGACTGTAAAATCTTCTATAGATACGTGAAAAAGAAACGTTTCGCTAAGACAAATGTGGGTCCATTACAGGCAGTGTCAGGAGAATTTATAATGGGGAATAGAGAAATGGCAGAGAAGCTAAATGATTACTTTGTGTCTGTCTTCACTGAGGAAGATACAAGAAATCTCTCAGAATTAGAGATCCAAGGGATTCGGGTGAATGAGGAAATGGATGAAATTAGTATAAGTAAGAAGGTTGACTTGGAGGAATTAATGCAGCTGAAGGTTGACAAGTCCCCAGGTCCTGATATTCTACATCCCAGAGTGTTGAAAGAGGTAGCTTTGGAAATAGTGGATGCATTGGTGAATAGCTTTCAATATTCTGTAGATTTTGGAACTGTACCTGTTGATTAGAAGATAGAAAATGTCTCCCCAGTATTTAAGAATGGATGGAGAGAGAAATCAGGGCACTACAGACATGTTAGCCTTACATCAGTCGCTTGGAACAAGCTATACTCTATTCTAAAGAATGTGATAAATGGATCTGATTAGGCAGAGTCAACATGGATATATAAACGGGAAACAATGTTTGACGAATCTGTTGGAGTTTTTTGAGGATGTTGCTCACAGAATTGATAAAGGGAATTCGGTGGACGTGGAAAACTTGGATTTTCAGAAAGCTTTTGATAAAGTCCCCGACAGGAGGTTGGTTAGTAAAATTGAAGCACATGGGATCGGAGATAATGTACTGGCATGGATTAAGGATTAGATAACAGGCAGAAAGCAGAGAGTAGGAATAAATGGGCAATTCTTGCCTTGGAAGGCTGTGACTAGCGGGGTACGACAGGGATCAGTGCTTGGGCCCCGGCAGTTCACAATACGTATCAATGACTTGGATGTGGGGACCAGTGTAATATTTCCAGGTTTTCGATGCCAGTAAACTAGATGGGAATGAGTGTTGATGGGGAAGATGCAAAGCGGCTTCAAGGGGATTTGGACAGCCGTAGTGAGTGGGCAAGAACATGGCAGTTGAAATATAATGTGGAAAAATGTGAGGTTATCCACTTCGGTAGCAGGAACAGATGTGCAGAGTATTTCTTAAACGGTAAGAGATTAGAAAGTGTAGTTGTCCAAAGGGACCTGGATGTCCTCGTCAATAAGTCACTGAAAACAAACATGCAGGTGCAGAAAGCAGTGAGGAAGACTAATGGTATGTTAGCCTTTATTGAAGTGGATTTGAGTGCAGTAGTAGTGACGTTTTGCTGCAATTGTATGGAAACTTGGTTAGACTGCCCCTGGAGTAATGTGTGCAGTTTTGGTCCCCTTACCTGCGGAAGGATGTTATGATCATAGAGGGAGTGCAATGACGGTTCATCAAACTTGTTCCCGAGATGGCGGGACCAGCCCATGAAGAGAGATTGGGGAAACTGGGCCTGCATTTTCTAGAGTTTCGAAGAATGAGAGGTGATTTTATTGAAACCTACAAAATACTGAAAGTGATAGACAGGGTAGATGCAGCTAACATGTTTCCGCTGGTTGGGGAGTCTAGAACCAGGGGAAACAATTTCAAAATAAGTGGAAATCCACTTAGGACAGAGATGAGGAGAAATGACTTTTCTCAGAGGGTTGTGAATCTTTGGAATTCTCTACCCCAGAGGGCTGTGGAAGCTCAGTCATTGAGAATGTTTAAAGCAGATATTAACAGATTTATAAATGGAGTCATAGAGTAGTACAGCATAGAAACAGGCCATTCGGCCGTCCGCGTCCGGGCTGACTATGATGCCGATCCATACTAATCCCAACTGCTTGCATTAATTCCATATCCCTCTATGCCTTGCTCATTCAAGTACCTGTCCAGATGCCTCTTAAATGTCACTACTGTTCCTGTCTCCACCACATCCTCAGACAGTTCATTCCCACTATTCTTTGTGTGATACATTTACCCCTTTGATCCCTTTAAACCTCCTCCCTCTCACGTTAAATCTATGCCCTCTAGTTTTAGTCACCCCTACCATGGGAAACAGACTCTGGCTATCTCCCCTATCTATGCCTCTCATAATTTTATATACCTCTATCATGTCTCCTCTCAGCCTCCTTCGTTCCAGGGAAATCAGACCCAGCCTATCCAGTCTCTCTTTATAACTCAATCCCTTCAAACCAGGCAACATCCTTGTGAATCTTTTCTGCACCCTCTCTAGCTTAATCACATCTTTTGTGTAGTGTGACGACCAGAACTGCCCACAATACTCCAAATGCATCCTAACCAAGTTATGCACAACTGTAACATGACGTCCCGACTCTGTTCCTCAATGCCTCGGCCTAAATACCAGTGACATAAAGGGAAATGGGGATTGTGTCGGAAAAAGGCATAGAAGTGGATGATCAGCTATTATCATCTTGAATGGTGGAACAGGCTCGATGTCCTACTGCTGCTCCTATGTTCCAATGTTCCGAAATTGCTTAACTCTTTCAAACGCCAGGTAGGTTTAGTCAAGCTGCTTTACAAAGATTCTGAATTTCTGCTGGTCCAGCTCCAGTACTATCTCATATGGGCCAGGATAGCATTTTCAGTCCGCTCATAATCTGATGAACTTTCATCTTTCCTGTCATTTTATTTTGTAAAAACAGCATCCAGTACTCTGACGGTCATTGCAGTTGCTTTGAAAACTTTTTAAAAGTAATGAAAAGTGCTGCCATATCCTCCTCATTGAACTTTAGAATGGACTGGGAGAACTTTAAGAGCTCAGCACATGGTCCTGAGCTAGGGATAGCTCCGTCAGCAGCTGTGCCTTCACTGGGTGTACTGGGAATTCCTCTAGTTGTTTGAGCCACCTTAACTCCCTTTTCTCCTTCTCCTTCTGGAACACTCTTATATTTTCCCTTTCTTGACTCTCATTCTGCTCTTTCTCGCTCTCTCTGGAATTCTAATTCAAGTCTCTTCTGTTCTAGTTTTACCTTAGCTAACATTACTCTATCTGTTAGTGATTCTAACCCTGTTTGAGCCTTCAGCTTCAAGTGAAATATGGTTGGTCACAGTCTTACTATTTCGGGTTTCCTAGCTTTTGACGGAGTGTAATCCCTAACCTTCCAGCTACATTACTCAACTTTCCAGCAGACAGGGTTTTAACCTGTACCAAGTTACTTCACTCTGTATGTAACTCCTTTATTCAAAAAGGGAGGCACACAGAAAGCAGGAAACTACAGGCCAGTTAGCTTCACATTTGTCTTGGGGAAAAAGTTGGAAGCTATTATTAGAGGTGGTATAATCGGCACTTAGACCAAATCGAGGTAATCAGGCAGAATCAACATGGATTTATGAAAGTTAAATCATGTTTAATCAGTTTGTTGGAGTTCTTTGATGGAGTTTCATGTGCTGTGGATCAAGGGGAACCGGTGGATGTACTGTACTGAGATTTCTATAAGGCATTTGATAAGATGCCACATCAAAGTTTATCGCAGAAAATAAAAGCTCATGGTGAAGGGAGTAACTTATTGGTATGGATAGAAGATTGAGTAGCGAACAGGAAACCGAGTGGCGGCATAAATGGGTCATTTTCTGGTTGGCAAGATTAATCAAGTGGTGTGCAATGGGGATCAGTGCTGGGGATTCACCTTTTTACAATTTATACAAATGAATTGGATGAAGGGACCGAAGGTATAGTTGCTAAATTTTCCGATGACACAAAGATATGTAGGAAACTAAGTTGTGAACAGGACATAGGGGACTGCAAAGGAATATAGATAGGTTAAGTGAGTAGGAAAAGACCTGGAAAATGGAGTATACTGCAGGAAAGTGTGAAATTGCCCACTTTGGCAGGAACAATAAAAAGGAACCCTGTTATCTAAATGGTGAGAGATTGCAGTGCTCTGAGATGCAGAGGGATCTGGGTGTCCAAGTGTATGAATCACAAATGGCTAGTATGTAGGTACAGCACGTAACTGGAAAGCTAATAGAATGTTATTGTTTACTGCAAGAGAAATTGAATACCAAAGTATGGAGGTCATGCTTCAGTTTCACAGGGCATTGGTGAGACCACATCTGGAGTATTGTGTAAAGTATTGGTCTCCTTGTTAATAGAAGAATGTAAATGTATTGGGGGCAGTAAAGAGAAGGCTTATTAGACTGATACCTGGAATCGGCGGGCCGTCTTATGAGGGAATATTGGACAGGTTAGGCTTGTATCCGCTGCAGTTTAGAAGGGTAAGAGGCGGCTTGATTGAAACATATAGGACTCCGAGGGGTCTTGACGGGGTGCATGTGGAAAGGATGTTTCCCATTGTGGGAGAATCTAGAATTAGGGGTCACTATTTAAAAATAAAGGGGGGGGGTCACCCATTTAACACACAGATGAGGAGATTTTTTTTCTGTGAGGATCGTGGATTTTTGGAATTCTCTTCCTCAAAAGGCGCTGGAAGCAGAGTCTTTGAATATTTGTAAGGCAGAGGTAGATAGATTATTGATAAGCAAGGGGTTGAAGGTTATCGGGGGCTGGTGGAAATGAGAAGTCGAGTTTACAATCAGATTAGTCATGATCTTATTGAATGGCAGAGCAGGCCTGAGGAGCCGAGTGGCCTACTCCTGCTCCTAATTCATCTGTTCATATTTTCATAAACTGTGGCTTAGGATGGTACTGGCTTCGAATGTGAACTATTTAGTGCTGTAGCAGCGAAAGCCACAATAAAACCTACATTGAAATCTTCATTTTTTTTCTGGGAATCAATTGCTTTTCCGACTTCTAATTTCTCGTTTGTCATTGGGTTACAATCAATTTCTGTTACAGCCATGTGAGGAGTGGTCCCAGGTCCCCTCTTGTCCTATCTCAGATTTGACAACAATAGGCTTTATTCCTTTTTAGCAGTGGACGTGCTGACCACCTCAGTGAGTATTTTACCTTGTACTTTTATTGTGCTCGTGAAAGAGCCAATCAGACAGGTTTTCTTGAGATTAAACAAGAGGTGAGTTTATTATACTTAACAAACTAAACTGGATCTATATAAAATAATAAACATGTACGCTACACATTCACACAGACACGAGAATCATACACAAATAAATTAGAGTGAGAAATACACTGGTGTTGGATGAGAGTCCATGATAAATAAAAAAAAAATACACAGTCTGTGAGGTTGGATAATTCTGTGGTCTGCGCCTTTGCCACTCTTGCATATGAGTTTCATGTCATCTGCAGGAGTTGAAATTGTTTATTTTTACATTTAATTCTATATCATGTCAGGAACAGCACTGGTTCTAACACTGACCCCTGAGAAATAGCACTGTACGCTCCCCCTCCCCCAGAATAAACAATGTCTGTTCACAACTTCTCTCTGCTTTCTGTCCCTGAGTCAATGTCATATGCACACTATCACTGTCACATTAATCCATGTCTTCCATTTTTCATAACAAGTCTATGAAATGTCATTTGATCACAGGCCTTTTGAAAGTTCATATACATAACACGAAACACACTGTCCTCATCAACACCCACAGTTATGTCATCAACTAACTTGATCAAGATTATCAGACATGATTGGTTATCAAGCTATCCATCCTGTTTGTCATTTATTATCAGATGTTTTTCCAAGAAAGATATATTTTTGAGCTGGGTTATGGCCTCCAGAAATTTCCAATCGCCGACATAAGACTGTTTGGTCAGAAGTTACAGGGTTTATCCCATCTCTTTTTTTAAACAGGGTGCATAATTTACAGTCCTCCACTCCCCTGTCACTACTCCCATAGCCAAGGAGGAGTGAAAGCTTCTGGCCAGTGCCTCTTCTACTCCTTCCCTCAACAAACCTCATACATCCCATCCAGTCTGGGTCACTGTTATACTTTATTTTGGAACACTAAATGCTGGTTTGACAGGGATTAACTGTATCTGTTTGTTCAGTGTGTGTAATTAATGTCAGTCTCCATGGACCCTAATTGTGTCATTGGAGAGTTTTCCACTTCTATTAATAAGGGAGTTCCTCCAATGTGTTGTTCCAAGCCGGGAGCGTCACCCCCACACTAACAGCAGCTAAAGAGAGCGGAAAAGGATTGATCATAACCTGAGAACAATAGATTGGAATGTTACAAAAATGGATCATAATCTGAGAACAATAGATTGGAATGTAACAAAAATGGATCAGAATCTGAGAATAATAGATTGGAATGTTACAAAAATGGGCAGCAAGAGTTTTTCCTATTGGTTTGGCGAAGTTACTGCAGATTATTATTGGAGAACATTAGAAATGCGCATCTATTATGCACTAAAGATGATTGAAACGATTTACTATCCCATCCTCGCTATTATTGGTGTCCCTGGTAAGTCTCTGTATCCAACTATTATATCTATCAACCATATGTCACTGATTTGTGTTCTTGCCATGTAAATCCTGGGAATACTGAAGCCTCTGTCTTCAGTCTCTCTCACAAAATCTGTTCCCGATCCACTGTCTGTATCCACCTCATTAGCCAATGTCTGAGGCTGAACCAGACAATTTACTACCACTATGTTCTATTTATACCTGAGCTGAGTTCATCGCCATGTTTTCTCCGTCACTTAACCTGCCTACTGCCACTTCTGTAATATCACCCGTCTCCACTTCTGTCTCAAAACATCTCCTGCATAAACCCTCGTCCGTGCCTTTGTTAAATCCACACTAGACTATTCCAATTCTGTCCTGGTCACCCTTCCAGTTATAATCCTCCATAAACCACAGCCCATCCGGAACTCAGCTGCCTGTATCCTAACTCACATCAAATCCTGATCACCCATCACCCCTGTGCACACTGACCTACATTGGCTCCCAGTCTGGCAGCACCTTAATTTAAATATTCTCATTCTTGCGTTTGAATCCCTCCATGGCCTCACACCTCCAATTAGTCCCATTCCCCTGTCCATATCCCATATTCTTGAAAATCATATCAGAATTGGACACAATTCTCCAGCTGGGACCAAACCAATGATGTGTAAAAATCAGCATTTCCTCCTGAGTTTTATTACTCTGTGCCTCTCTCTAACACCAAGGACACTACATGTTACCTTCAATGATCTGTGTGTGTACACCGCAGGTCTCTCTAATCCTTCACCCACTTTATAATGGTACCATTTAGTTTACATTGTTTCTCCTCATACGTCCTCACCAAATGTCTCACTTCACACTTCACTGTGTTAAATTACATCTGCCATGTTCCTGCCCATTTTACCAGTCAGTCTCTGTCCTCCTGAAGTCTGTTACTATCCTTCACACTGTTTATTAACATTTCTGAGTTTCCTGCCATCTGAAAAATTTGACATTATCCCCTCTGTACACAAGCCCATTGTATTAACTTACAGCAACTGTGATCCCAACAGTGACCCTGGGGAATCCCACTGTGTACTTCCCTCCAGACTGAACAACAACCATTCTCCACTACTCTCTGCTTTCTGTCACTTAGCTAATTTCCTGCATGCTGGCATTGAATATAAAAAAGAGCTGCATTTCTATAGCGCCTTTCATGACCACTGGACGTCACAAAGCATCTTACTCCCAACTGGTACTTTTTAAAGTGTGGTCACTCTTGTAATCAATGAAGGAGAGCAAACTCCCACAAGCAGCAATGTGATAATAATCAGTCCTGTTTTTGTGATGTTGATTGAATGATAAATATTGACCAGGACACAGGGAATAATTCCCTTACTCTGCTTCTAAATAATACGATGGGATATTTAACATCCACCTGAGAGGAGAGACGGGGCCTTGGTTTAACGTTTCATTCTAAAGATGGTGCATCTGGCAGTGCAATACTCACTCGGTATTGCACTGCAGTGTCAGCCTTGATTCTTGTGATCAAGTCCTGCAGTGACACTTGATCCTAGAAGCTTGTGACTGAAAGGGGAGAGAGCTGCAAACTGAGCCACGGCTGGCATTGGTCCTTTAATCCCATATGTTTCTAATTTGGTAACACAGCTGTTATGTGGTACATTATCAAACACCTGGTGAAAGGATAGGAGTATTGGGAAAGTACAGGCAGGAACAATCATAGAATTATAGAATAGCATTGCACTGAAGGAGGCCATTTGGTCCATCAAGTCTGTGCTGTCACCCTTGAAGAGCTTCCAGTTAGTCCCACACCCGGGCTCTTTCCCAGATTCTTCCATTTCGTTCGCCTTAAGATATCTATCCAATTGCCATTTGGAATCTACTATTGAATCTGTATCCTTCAGCCTATCAGACAATACATTGCAAATCCTAAACACCCATAGCATAAAAACATCCCTGTGTCACCTCTGCTTCTTGTTTCCAATCACCGTAAATCTGTGTCCTCTGGTTAATGGCCCCTCGCACATTGGAAACAATTTCATTTTATTTAATTTATCTAAACTCCACATAATCTTAAACATTTCGATCAGATCTCCTTTTAAATTTCCCTACTCTAAGGTGAACCATCCCAGCTACATAACTGTAATCCCTCATCCCTGGAACAGTTCCAGCAACACTTTTTTATCCCCTCTCCAAAGGTTTCATGTGCTACCTAAAGTGGGTTTCCCAGTATTGGTCACAATATTCCAGGTGGAGATGAACTTGTCTTTTCTATAGGTTTAATATAACATCCTATTCTACTCTGTGTCTCTATTAATAAAGCCTAAGTATCTATTTGCTTTGTTAACTGTTTGTTAACCTGTTCAGCTAACTTCAAAGATTGCACACAAACACCCCAGGTCTCTCTTTTATTCTCACCACTTGTAAAGTGGAACCATTTAGCTTATATTATCTCTCCTCATGCATCCGCATGCAGCTCACCATCACCTTCGCAAGGGCAATTATGGATGGACAATAAATGCTGGTCTAGTCAGCGACGCCCACATCCCATGATCAAATAATATAGTAAAATATTCCCACAACGTACCACCTCACACATCTGCCATGTCAATTAAATATTAGGAAGACTGAAGCTAATGTTTTCAAACCCCACATCAAACGTTCCCTAGCTACATACTCCATCCATCTCCTTGACAACTGTCTGAGACTAAACCAAACTGTTCACAAACTGCTGTCATTGCTGACCCTGCGATGATATTCCTGTCAAATATTCACGCTGTCACTAAAATTGACTATTTCCACCTCTGTATCATCACACAACGTTGCCCCTCTCTCAGCTGTTCTGCTGATGAAACACTTCCCCTTGCCTGTGTTACCTGTAGACTTGACTATTCCAGCACACTCCTGGCTGGTCTCCCACATTCTACCCTCTATCAACTTGAGGTGATCCAAAAAGTGCTGTCCATGTCCTAACTCACACCAAGTCCTGTTTACCCATCACACCCTGTACTCACTGACCTACATTGGATCCTGGTCAGTAACACCTCAATTTTAAAACTCTTAGCCTTCTTTTCTAATCCCTCATTGCCTCACCACTCCCTATATCAGCACACATCTAATTCTGGCCTCTTGAGCATCCCCCATTTTAATTACTCTACCATTGGTCGCCGTGCCTTTAGCTGCCGAGGCCCTAAGCTCTGGAAGCGAAGAGCAGAACTTCTTCAAGGTAGGCATTCCTGGAGGAGAAGTGGCAGTGAATTAAACACTAAAATAAAAACAAAATACTGCCGATGCTGGAACTCTGAAATGAGAACAGAAAGTGTTGGAAATACTTAGCAAGTCTGGAAGCAACTGTGTAGAGAGAAACAGAGTTAATGTTTCAGATCTATGACCCTTCATCGGAACTGGTAAACGTTACAAATGTGACAGTCTGTCATTTAATCTCTCCCCTCTCCGTCCCATGACTGTCCTTCCTTCTTCTTCTTCCCCCTTCTCCTCTTTCAGTTGCTCAAAGACTGTTACATTTCTAACGTTTACCAGTTCTGATGAATGGTCACAGATCTGAAACATTAACTCTATTTCTCTCTACACAGATGCTGCCAGACTTGCTGAGTATTTCCGGCACTTTCTGTTCTCATCCCTAAGCCCTGGAATTCTCTCCCTAAACTCTAAATGCAGTAAGTTGCACAGAGTCCAGATTTAGGGAGTATGGCTTGTACAGAGTGCTAGATGCAGTAAAGTTAATGAGTGACTGAAACTTGAGTTGATATCTTTCCAAAATTTAGTTATTTTTTATATTTAGCATTTCACTTAATTTTAATCTGAACTTGTAGTTTCTTTCACAGTCTGTTACTGACAGCTGGACAGTTAATTGATGATCATGGAATAGGAGGGTCGGACAGCTTGGATAATGCAGAAACTGGCTTGATGAAAGATAACAGTGAGTTGTGGTAAATAGTTGTTTTTCAGACTGGAGGAAGGTAGACAGTGGTGTTCCCCAAGGGTCAGTGCTAGGACCACTGCTTTTTTATGATATGTATAAATAATTTGGAGATTGGCACAGAGCAATATTTCAAAATTTGCTGATAATGAAAAACTTGGAGGCGCAGCAGACAGTGAGGTTGATACCGATCAATGTAACAGGACATAGATAAACTAGCAGAATGAGCAGCCAAGAGGCAGATAGAATTTAATATAGACAAGTGTGAGGTGATACATTATATCAGAAGTAACAGGTTGAGGCAGTATACACTTAATGGCACAGTTCTCAAGAGTGTGGTACAGTTCTCAAGAGTGTGCAGAGACAGAAGGACATAGGTTTCATGTACATAGATACTTAAAGGTGGCAGGACATATTGAGAGAGTCGTTCGTAAAGCATATGGGATCTTTGGATTCGTAAATAGAGGTAGTGAGTACAGAAGAAGTAAAGTTATGCTGAAAATTTATAAAGCTCTCGTTATGCCCCAACTGGAGTACAGCATCCAGTTCTGTTCACCACACTTTAGGAAGGATCTGAGGGTCCTTGACAGGGTGTAGAGGAGATTTACCAGAATGGTTCCAGGGATGGAGGATTTTAGCTACAAGGTTAGTTTGGAAAAGCTCGGATTGTTTTCCATGGAGTAAAGGAGATTGAGGGGAGATTTGATAGAGGTATATAAGATGGTAACATGTTTGGATAATGTAGACAGGAAAATATGTTCCCATTAGTTAATGGTGCAAGGACTAGAGTTCAGGTTGTGGACAAGTGATACGGAGGATGTGAGGAACAACTTTTTTACACAGCAAGTGGGAAAGGCCTGGAAATCACTGCCTACGAGGGTGGTGGAAACAGAGATGGTGAATGATTTCAGAAGGATATTGGATGAACAATTGAGGGAAATAAACTTGCAGGAACATGGAGACAGAGCTGGGGAATGAGACTGACTGGATTTATCTACAAAGAGCTGGCATGGACTCGATGGGCCGAATGGCCTCATTCACTGCTGAAATGACTACGACTCTCTGACAGCGGAATACTATTATTACTGCTTTCTTGTAATGGGAAAGTTTATAATGGACTGGGCAATATCACCCTGTTGAACCCCGTGATGTAAGTGAAATGTTTGATGCCCCAGAACGTGGTTAACTAATGTCCTTCACAAACTGAGTAAATCAGTTCAGACCCACACACAATTCTGGATCATTCACAATAGGGAGTAGTTTCTCCTGGTTTTCTCTACATAGGTCAGCAGTCAGGCTTTTCACTGTGTCCCCCAACTCCATTTGGAAAGTATTGTCAGGGTTAGGTGAGATAAGACACGTTGTGTGACAGATTTCTTCAATTGTATTACTGCTTCCGTGATCTCTTCAGTCCAACCGGGTTAAATCTGGTCATCGCCATCATTAGGTAGTTCATAAAGAGGAGTCACAGTCTCTGCAAATCGAGGGATGAGGGTCCACTGATACCCTATCAGCCTGAGGATAGGACACAGGGCAGTCTTTGAGATGGACAGGGGTAGACACTGGATGAGGGTCCATTGATACCCCACCAGCCTGAGGATAGGACACAGGGCAGTCTTTGAGGTGGACAGGTGTAGACACTGGATGGTCTCAGCTTTTGCTGAAACCCTCATCCATGCCTTTGTTACCTCGAGACTTGACTATTCTAACACACTCCTGGCTGCTCTCCCACATTCTACTCTCTGTAACCTTGTGGTCATCCAAAACTCTGCTGCATTCTTCTAATTTACACCAAATTCTGTTCACCCAACATCCCTGTGCTCACTGGCCTACATTGTCTCTTAGTCCAGTAACACCTCAATTTTAATATTCCCACTCGTATGATCAAATCCCTCCATAGCATCACCCCTCTGATTATCCCAATCCCCTGTCCATTTCCAATATTCCTGAAACTGACCACACATTTCATCTCTCCAGCTCCACTGGTGCTGTGGAAGTTTGGATCCATAACATGGTGTGAGCTGCACTGCCGGTCACATCCAGTACATTGTACAGGACAGCCAGGCTGGCCGGGGTGCGAGCGTGGGTGTAACGTGTGTGTGTGTCTGTAGCATGAGGAGGGGTCTGAATATGGTGTCAATCAGCCATTCCAGCAGCTTTGATATACGTCTTTCAAACTTGGTCTGTGCTTATCCACTGACTGCCTGTGTCAGTCTCTCTCAGCTGAATATGCATTCAGCAGCACAAGGAACCCCCTCTAGTGCTATTTAAAATGACCAGGCATCCAGCTTAAAGGTGAGGGGCTTTTGACTTACTTCTGCTATTATAAAGTTGGTGGAGGTGCTGTGGATGGTTTTCTGGAGGCTGTGTTGTGAGCTGCTGCAAACAGTCAGGGAGGACAGAGGATTTGGTGACCCAACTCTGGACGAGTTTTGGGGACTGTAGTTACAGTGTCTCTCGAGATGCTTCTCTCTTTGTGTTGGGAATTCCTGGACGGGGTAGATCTTATAATCCGTGTTAAGGAGGGAGACCAGACGCCAGTTCGTAAGCAAGCAGAGATCACCCCTCTTCAGTAATAGGATGACAACCGCCCTGTGCCACGAGAGGGGCACCTCACGGGTCGCCAGGCTTTCCCCCAGGACCCGCATGTATTTGTCCCCCAGGACGTCCAGGAACACGCTGCCAAACTCCACGGTCAGCTCATCCTGCCACAGCGATTTGCTCCTTGAGAACTGGTGGAGGGCACCGTACAGCTCCGCCAATGTGAGCGGAGACTTCAATCCTTTGGCAGCCTCCGGGCTGACCTTCGGCAGGTCCTCCTATAAAACTCTGCACGTGTCCTCGCTGGAGGGGTTCAGAGAAAACAACACACTGTAATAGGTACGGTCCAGGAAGCCCATTCCCTCCGGATCTGTGATGGAGGATCCGTCATCTGCCAGCAGCTCAACGAGCTGCTTATGGACCCCCGGCCATTTTTCCAGTGAGTAGAAGAAACAGGAAATCTTCCAGTCCAAATCTTCCAGGATCTGGATCTGCGACCTTAAATATGCGCCTCGGGACAATATGAATTGCTGGTCCCTCAGCGCGCCCTTCTTCTCTTTGCACACCTGTCACAGCGTGGGGTCTGTGATGGCCTGATTGAGATGGGACTCCAAGTCGAGCACCTCCCTCTCTAGGCGCCATTCTCGGTTTCCCGCCTCTTGGTCGACCCCTTTGCTTACTTCTGACAGAAGACATGGATCTGAGGCTTTCCACATCCCGCCATAGACTCAGGGAGAGGACGCCCCCCTGCTTCCTTCTCCAGCCGGCTCAGATCGACGGAATGAGTCATGGAATCGCTCGTCCTCCAGCAGCCAGTTGTAAAAAGTGCCAGTACACGGTACCCTCCCGTGTGCAGAGTGGAGTTAACTCCACCCACACCAGGTGGTAGTCTGAGCACGGCGCCAGCCACATGAAGGCCACCAAGATGCAGGAGGCGTATGTCTGTGAAATGTAGAGTCGGTCAATTCGGAACTCTCCTCCTGAGGCCTCCTGATGAGGGCACTGGAGTTGGGATGGAGATTCCACCAGGCGACCACCAAGTCGAGGGAGTTGATCCATCAAGTCACCCTGCCACTCCAGGAGCCAGGTAGCATCGTCTCCCAATGTGGGTTTCCTGCAGAAAGCTCATCGCATATCTCCCTTCCCTGAGGACTGTGAGATTGTGAAAACGGCTGAGAGACGCCCCCTGCTCCTGTTGATGTTGAGTCTGGCTATGGATATCTTCATGTCAACAATACCACCATCCTGTCACCAATACCTTACTGTGAGGAGAGAGTGGAACTGCTCATCGCCTTCCACTCCCCCAGCAATCCAGAGAGGACACATTGAACAGACATCGCACGATCTTTTTCACATTTACCACCCACCTTGAGGGCAAGACCGACAGACCTGATGATCAGCACCAGCTCCACACACTGGTCAAGGGCCAGCTGAACTTTATTGTGACAATCCCTGCAAGCAGCAATGAAGTTCCGGAGTTCTGCAATGGGCATGAGAGGAGACTCGGTAGGAGGCATGAGGGAGTCCACCGCCTCAATGGCAATGGATTCAAGGTCGTCCTCCGTGCCCCACACCGAGTCCCCATCCTCCTCCGTGCCATCACCGCCCGTGGCCTACACATCCACCACACTCTGTGGAGTGGAAATCCAGGCCACGACAGCTAGTCTCACCTCCCTCATGATCGAACCCGCAGGATCGATGGTGGAGGAGCCATTCCTAAATTCCTCTGGGGAAACTAGGAATATGAGTGCCTGTGGTTCAGGACACCCTCTCCCCCTCCGTCCCCGGGCTTGTGATCAGCCTAAGGGGAGGCAGTTGTGTCTCGACACTGGAAATCCTGCCGGAGCGGTACCCGAGGAAAAGAGAGGAGGCCATCTCCCACCCTGCCAGCGCCACAATGCCAGCAGACAGGGCACTGTTAACATTATTCAAATCAACCTCCAGGGCGGATCCATCCTGGATGGCAGGAACAGGTGGCCGAGAGCGTTGACCCTCACAGGTCTCAGCCCCACCCAGGACACCGGACCCAGTGGGAGATGGAATGTTTTCTCCTGGTGGATCCACAGTCTCCCCCATCAGGGGAGGGGAGCTTCACCACTCCCCCCCCCCCACAACCTCGCGTGTTGTGAAAGGTACAGAGGCTTCTGTACCCACTCCATTTTGTGGGATAAAAAGCTGTAACTTAGGCCTCGAGCTCCAATGGTACTGGTAGCGCGGGGAGTCCGAGGACCAACCAGGAGACAGACCCTGTTCCTCTCGGCAATCTGCAGTGAAGGGACGCCTCCTTCTCTTATTCATGGAGAGGTGAGGAGGTTCAGAGACCTCGGTCTCATTAGACATCTCTGTTTCTACCTCCAAACCCTCCACTGTGTAGAGGGAGATTTACTCTGGATCTAACCCCGTTTGTTTTAAAGCTGGCCTTTATACCTCCGGCCCCTTTTGTATTTTTGTCGATGGGGACTTTATTCCCCAGGTCCCCTTTATATAAATTTTAAAATAATTTTATTAAAATAGATAAATAAACCAAATGCTCAAATTAAAATGCCATTTTCGGCATTACTGATGCATCTTTTTTCTTTGTATCCCAGCCCCTGCGGTATCCACCGATGGTGGAAGGCCTCAAGTGTGCCAGATTCTGAATAGATCCCGGTTAAACACAGGAACTTCAGTCCGTGTCATCCACACCCATAGCGGCAGGAGGTGGAAAGAGGGTTTTCAAGGTTTTTACCTGCAGGAACAATCAAAGAGCCAGAGCTCACATTTCCTCTGTCCCTGAGTGTCATTACTCATTATGCCCCCTGGAGGAACACCTCTCTCTCTCTCACTCACTCACTCACTCCCTCTCTCACTCTCTCTCTCTCTCTCTCTGTCTCTCTCTGTCTCTCTTTCTCTCTGTCTCCTTCCCAGCTGAAAGCAATTGCTATTTAACACTCCAACATCCATGTTATCAAAACTTTTGTACCCCCCACTCACACCAGTTTAAAATATAACGATACACACATGTTAAACAACCAACTACTTTCAGACAGCATGCAGGACCAGACGTAACTGACCGTAATAGACACTGGCTGAGACAGACAAAGAAATCAAACAGGAAACTTCAAATACAAAAACAGACCCACATACTCAAACACAAGCTTTGCCTCCTGTTCTCCTCAGACAGTGTTTCAGCCTTACTGTGGCTCCGAAAGATTTCCTTTCCTTTTATATCTCAATCTCACACGTGATTTGGTGGGATTGAGAGTAACAGACTGTTCCATTCGGTGTTGTCACCACATTAACGGCACAGCCTGTCAAGGAGGTTACCTTAACGGGACAGATTGGTAAACGTTCTCCCTCTCCAACATTGTCCACCTCTGAGGCCTCCTGCTCAGTTTTAGTACCACCTGTGTGATACTCTGCTTTTTGTGACGGCTGCTACACCCGCCTGGGAGCTGCTTTCCCTCTGGGTTTGCAATCACTGAAAGTTGGACCTGCACTGTGCATGCTCTGTCTTCCGGTGGGGTCACTCCTGTAACTCCCTAAGGACACCTCTAGAATCCTCTAACTGCTGGGTCAACTGGACATTATCCTGTGTGACAGTGACAGTATGTTTCTCTGCTAACTCTAACTGCTGCTGAACTGCACAAGCCTGTCCTGCATTAAGTATCTGTTGTTGTATGGTGACAGTAAAGTACACTAGCTTATTGTGTAACTCATGTAGCTGTGTCTGCTGTTGCTGCTGGGTCTGTTCACTTTGAGCTACCATTTCTCTCACCTGTGACTCTATCACTTCCTCATCACACTGTGTGATGCTGGATATGGAGTCAGATTTAAAGCCTTTTCACCCTTCTGATGTTTAGCCAAGACGTGTGCCTGGATAAACCTCACTATATTTTAAAAGGAACGTGTGCATGCTTCCATCGACAGTCTCCAAACAGGGACTGGATATTGTCCATATTACACTTAGTGCTTAACTCTTCCTCATATGTTTCCCAGCAACCCTTCTTCCCATTATCTTTTTGTGACATAATGTCTATTTAAAGAGACATCACTGGGTCAGTATAATCGTCTGCCCCTCAAAAGAGTTTATCCCTGCAAGAATTTTCACTGGTCAAACGAATATTCCTATGTTTGCAAAACTTTGCTACAACAGCCTCGGTTTGCATTGTAGTCAAAGTCCCGGGTTTCAGCTCCACTTGTAAGATCTGGGGTTTGATTTAATGTAATTGTCAGACTTAGGTCAAGTACAATGACAGTCTATGTTGGGAGATCAGATCTAAAAGGGACTTGCAGCTCAGACTAGTTATCAAACTACATGGATACAAGGCTGTTTTCACAAGCTTCACAGAATGAATGACGTTCTGCACAATAAGCAGAACATGGTGATACTGAGCAAAGGGAAGTGGTCAGCAGTTGTGTTCACAATGGAACACCCGGTGCTCAACCTCCGGTTATCTGTGGAACCTTGTCTCTTCATTGGAGTCTATCTTCTATCTTCTTCTTGATGATGATGTGCGCTTTTGGGGTCTTACAAGCTCTTAATTTATACACATTTCCCAGCTTGGTTCTGTTCCATATTAGGTAAAAGGCCATTTCTGTTCATTTGATTGGTCAGTCATTAACTAACTACCCTTCCATGATGGTACTTTGAGCCTGGTTTATGTCATTGTCATTATCGTTCAGTGGGGGGTGGGGGGGGAGGGGCGTCTAGATTCCAACTGCCTTGACTCTATGAATTCCTTTACAATGTCTTGTTTTGAAAAGTATCAGTTTATAAGACGTCAGGAATGTAAGGGATTTGCATTGTTTAATTGTCCTGTGGTTTAAAATGTGTCTGGGACCAGGAAGGAAATCTGCTATTTTTTTGTTCTGATAACAATCCTGATGCATCTGTAACATCCACAAGGGGTCATGAAATTACTGAAGGAAATGTAAACACATGCTCACCATCAAGGCAGTATCTCATATCATAGTCTGAACAAAGAATTAGATATCTCATTGGACAACTGTAGCCTACGGTGGATTTTGATAGGACAGTGTGATCTTGTCAGTGAAACATTCAGCCCACCTTGATATGAAAGGTGCAAAATCATTGGAAATAGTGATTCTGTGATAAGGTCGAGGAGATTGGTCAGCGACAGAACGATTAGCAGGGAGGGAAATGCTCACTGGGCTATCATGTATGCATGACTCTTTGCAACATGTTTGTGACTAATGGGTGTATTGTTCACCGGTACATTGTGAATGGGTATTTTGTATAATTGTAAACTAGTAGTATTCCTACTGAATCTAGTACAGTCATTGGTGTTTAATTTGAACTTTGAGTGCTGTCTCATTCTTTCTTGTAAATCTCATGTTTGAACCATAGAGTAACCAATCAAAAAGATGACAGTTTATAAACAACATTTGTTTATATATGTGGACATGAGGCTTCACATTATCATTGCCAGGAATGTAGACACAAAGACCTGTGTCCAGAGTTATGTCCTGGACAGTTTATAAACAACATTTGTTTATATATGTGGACATGAGGCTTCACATTATCATTGCCAGGAATGTAGACACAAAGACCTGTGTCCAGAGTTATGTCCTAGACAGTTTATAAACAACATTTGTTTATATATGTGGACATGAGGCTTCACATTATCATTGCCAGGAATGTAGACACAAAGACCTGTGTCCAGAGTTATGTCCTAGACAGTTTATAAACAACATTTGTTTATATATGTGGACATGAGGCTTCACACTATCATTGCCAGGAATGTAGACACAAAGACCTGTGTCCAGAGTTATGTCCTAGACAGTTTATAAACAACATTTGTTTATATATGTGGACATGAGGCTTCACATTATCATTGCCAGGAATGTAGACACAAAGACCTGTGTCCAGAGTTATGTCCTAGACTAGTTAACGACCCTTATGAAAATCTCTGGAATACCATTCCTACATCTTTATTGTCCATCCATAATTATTCTTGACACTGAGTGGCTTGCTAGACTATTTCAGAGGGCAGTTAAAAGTGAACCACATTGAGTTACATGGAGACCAGAACAGATAAGGATGGTAGATCTCCTTCCCTAAAGGACATTAATGGACCAGATAGATTGTTATAAAAATCGATGATGGCTTCATGGCAACATTATTAAGTCCAGATTTCTATTCCAGTTTTTATTCATCAATTGAATGCATTACATAATTGAATTCTAAATTCCACCATCTGCTATGGTGGGATTTGAACCCATGTCCCCAGGGAATGAGCCTGCGCCTCTGGATTACTAGTTCGGTGAGATTGCCAGTATCCCACTTTCACTGACACGCTGCATCACATTCCTCCCTTAAGATACTACATAAAAACTTCCTCTTTGACCAAGCTGTTGGTCATCTGACCTCATATCTCCTGTTGTGTCTCTGTGTCATACGTTGCTTCATAATGCTCCTGTGAAGCATCTTGAGATGTTTTATTACATTAAAGGCACTATATAAATATAGGTTGTTGTTGTTGACATTTACTAGACATGACTTGTCTTACCATATACTTCCTGCTGGCCATTTGTTGTCCATGCTTTTTTTTCTTTTCTCCAGCATCAAATACGTTTGTCCTGGGATGTGAACTCTAGAAATTTCCCCATCAGTGACAGTAAATATAGAGTTTACTCCACCTCTCCTTTTTTAATCAGGGTGCAACATTGACAACCCTCCAGTCCTCTGTCACGAATCACATATCCAAGGAGTATTGGAAGATTCTGGCCTGTGCATCTGCTATTCCCACCTTTCCCTCCCTCAGCAACCCTCATACAACCCATTCAGACTGGGCAAATGTTATCGTTGATTGTGGTACAAAAGGTGTTGAAATGAAAAGGGTTAACTAAACCTATTTGTTCAGTAACTGTAATTAATGTCAGTCTCCATGGGCCCTAATTGTGTCACTGGAGGGTTTTCCTTTTCAATTAATAAGGGATTCTTTCAATGTGTTATCACATAGCGTCAAAGGGAACATCACGCTCGGCACTGACAGGGATCAGTGGCTCCAGAGAGAGGGAAGGGATAGATCAGAATCTGAGAACAGTAGATTGGAATGTTCCAATAATGGGTCAGAATCTGAGAACAATAGATTGGAATGTTCCAATAATGGACAGGAGTCTATCCTCGGATCTTTACTATCTTTTTACATATTGGGTTTGGTACTCATTAGACGATCGGATCCTGTATGCACTTGAGATAATTCAATATATTTACTATCCCATCCTGGCTATTGTTGGCGTCCCTGGTAAGTCTCTCGATACAGCTATTAATTCTATAAACCATGTTAAATTGCATTACTGCTCCTGTAGTTTACTCTGCCCTTCTTTCTGCTGCTACTGTTGCTGGTGAATCTCTACCTCCAGCTATTAGCTGTCAACCCATTGCTAATTGTATTACAGTTCTTGTAAATTAATCTTTCATCTTCGGTCCTGTCTTTGCTCCTGATAAGTCTCTATTTCCCGCTAGGTGATCACTAAACCCTGTTTCACTGAAATACTCTTCTGTAATGTAAATATTGGGAAGACTGAAACCAGTGCCATTGGTCTTCATCACAAACTCCATCTCCTATCTGTGAATCACCTACCCCACCCTGCCCAATATCCGAGGCTGTTTACAACATCTGTGTTCTATTTATACCTGAGCTGAATTCATCTCCATATTCCCTACATCACCAACCCTGCCTATTACCACCTCTGTACTATCACCGATCACAACTTCTGCCTCAGCCCATCTGCTGCACAAACCCTCATCTGTGCCTTTCTTCACTTGATTTTTCCAAATTGTATCCAGGTCACCCTCCCAGTTATAAACTTCTATAAAGCACAGCCCATCCAAAACTCTGCTGCCTGTGTTCTAACTCACACCAAATCCCGATCACCCATCACAACTGTGCTCACTGATCTACATTGGCTCCCGGTCTGGCAACACCCTTAATTTTAATATTCTCATTCTTGTGTTTGAATCCCTCCATGGCCTCACCCATCTAATTAGTCCCATTCCCCTGTCCATTCCCATATTCTTGAAAATCTTCCATCAAGTCTATTTCCATGTCCCCTTTTAAAGTGAATTTGCTTCCCTCTCTACCTCTTCTTGGTGGTGATTTTCAGCTCTTACAGCAGCACTGTTGCCCACATTGTGGAAACCTGGATCTATAAAAGGGTATGAGCTGAGCTCCCAGCCATTTCCGGTGTGGCCTGCACACTGTCCCATGCTGTGCAGTACTCTCGCCCGGGTGTACATTGTGTGCACCAGTAGCACGAGGAGTTGTGGAATGTCATGTCAAACTGCTATTCCAGCAGCTTTGATGCAGGGCTCTAGGTCAATAGCACCATGTATGTGCTGTTAGTGTGATTTGCACAGATGGGCACTTCTACTGTGGCCTGCACAATGCCCCACGCTGGGCAGGGCTCTAGGTCAATCGTTCCATGTACGTGTTGCTCATTTGAGGATGGTTTTGAATTTGATGTCAATGTACCATTCCAACAGCTTTGATGTACGTCTTTGAAACTTGGTCTGTACATGTTCACTGACCCCTGTGTTAGTCACTCTCGGCTGAACATACATTCAGCAGCAGCAGCAGGAACCCCCTCTAGTGTTATTTAAACGGACCAGGCATGCAACTTATAGGCTTTTGACTTACTTCTGCTCTTGTAAAGTTAGTGGAAGGTGCTGTGGATGGTTTCCTGGAGGTTGTGTTGTGAGCTGCTGCAAAAATTCAGGGAGGACAGAGGATTTTGTGCCCCAACGCTGGACGAGGTATGGGGACTGTAGTTACAGTGTCTCTGGCTCTGTAACATCACCAACAAATGGAGCAGAAGCTGCAGAGAGAGGAAGTTCTGTAACGGGGGAGGAGGAGGGGGCTCTGCCCTACCCACTCCGGGTTTTCCAAGAGCACATTTCCTACCAACATCTAAGCCTGGAGCAGTATGTGAGATGACTCTGTTTCAATAAAGAGGTAGTCACAGAGCTATGTCACCTCCTGAAACGAGAACTAGAGCCTCAGACCAGGGTGAGGACGGAGCTGTCAGTGGTTGTTAACGTCACAGTTTCATTGACATTTTATGTATCCGGACCTTTCCGGCAGGAATGGGAGACATATCCAACATTCAGTCATAGACAGTGATAGAGTCAGAGTCACTTACCACACAGAAGGATTTCATTAGGCCCATCGAGACCGTGCTGGTTCTCTGTGGAGCAATTCAGTCAGTCTTACTCAACAACTCAATCCCGTAGCCCTGCAAGGTCACTTCCTTCAAGCACCCATCCAGTTTTCTTTTGAAATTGGGAGGAAGGATCAAATTGGAAGGAAGTAAAGCTGGTAACAGGAGGTAGAAAAGTAGAAGGTGACATTCGAAGGTAGGTGAAACAAAGGTGAGCATCAACTAGAATGCAGAATGTCAATAAGACACGGTTATGAGCACTGTACCTGAATGCACTCAGTATTCAGAACAGGGTAGATGATTTAAAGGCCCAAATAGAGGTAAATGAGTATGATCCAATTGTCATAACGGAAATGTGCTACAGGGTGACCAAGACTGAGAACTGAATACGCAAGCAGATTCGACCTTTAGGAAGGACAGGCAAAAAGGGAAAGGACATAATGTTGCTCTGATAATAAGGGATGGTATCAGTACATTAGTAAGGGAGGATCTCAGTTCTGAAGAACAAAATATGGAATCTATTTGGGAGGAGCTAAGAAACAACAAGGGGAAGAAAACACTGGTAGGAGGTGTTTGTAGGCCATCAAACAGTAGTGTTTTTGTGGGGAATGGCATTAATGGAGATGAGAGAATCATATAACATGGGCAATACAGTCATCATGGGTGATTTCAATCCTCATATAGACTGGGTAACCTAATGAGAACAAATGCTATGAATGACGAGTTTCTGGAGTGTGTTAGGGATGGTTTTCTAGAGCAGTATGTTGAGGAACCGACTAGAAAACAGGCTATTGTAGATCTAGTATTATGTAATGAGACAAGGATAATTAATAATTTTATTGTAAAGTTACCTTTAGGGATGAATTACCATAATGTGATAGAATTTTACATTATGCTTGGAAGTAAGGTGGTTCACTCTTAAGCCAGGGTGTTAAATTTTAACAAAAGAAGTTATGAAGGTATGAGGGGCAAATTGCCCGAGGTGGATTGGGAAACTACATTGAAAGGTATGATAGTACATAGGCAATCGATAGTCTTTAAATAAATATAATATAGTTTACATCACCTATACATTGCTTGCAGGCACATAAACCCCAAAAGTAAAGGCAGTCAACTGTGGACAACAAAGGAAGTTAAGGATTGTATACGATTAAAACTGTGGTTAGCACTGCAGCTTCACAGCTCCAGCAACCGGGTTCAGTTCTTGGTACTGCCCAAGTGGAGTTTGCAAGTTCTACTGTAACCACGTAGGTTTCAGCCGAGTGCTTCAGTTTCCTCCTACAACCAAAGACTTGCAGGTTGCTTGGTAAATTGGCCATTGCAAATTGCCCCTAGTATAGGTAGGTGGCAGGAGAATGGTGGGAATGTGGTAAGGTATATGGGATTAATGTAAGATTAGTATAAATGGGTGTTTGTTGGCAGGCACAGACTCGGTGGGCCGAAGGGCCGTATCTGTATCTCTCTCTGACGCTATGACTCTATTAAAGGACAATAAAGTTGCCATAAATTGTAGTAAACCTGAGAATTGGGAGGATTTTAGAATACACCAAAGGAGAATGAAGAAACTGATAAAGAAAGGGAGAATAAAATATGAATGTTAGCTGGAAAAATATAAAAACGGACTGTAAAAAGCTTCTACAGGTACGTAAAAAGGAAACATTTGGCTAAGACAAATGTGAGTCCATCACAGGCAGTGTCAGTAGAATTTATAATGGGAACAGCGAAATTGCAGAGAAGCTAAATGATTATTTTGTGTCTGTCTTCACCGAGACACATATAAGAAATCTCCCAGAATTAGAGATCCAAGGGATTGGGGGAATGATGAATTGAAGGAAATTAAAAGTAAAATAATGTGGATACTGGAAATCGTGAATAAAAACAAGAAATGCTGGAAACACTCAGCAGTTCTGGCAGCATCTGTGTAGAGAGAAGCAGAGTTAACGTTTCAGGTCAGTGACCCTTCTTCAGAACTGCAATGAATTAAAGGAAGTTAGTATTACTAAGAAGGTTGTATTGGAGAAATTAATGGGGCTGAAGGTTGCTATGTCCCCAGCACCTGATATTCTACGTCCCAGAGTGTTGACGAGATAGCTATGGAGATAGTGGATGCATTGCTGATCATCTTCAAAAATGTTGTAGATTCCGGAGCGGATCCTGCAGATTGGAAGGATGCAAATGTCAGCCCACTATATAAGAAGGGAGGGAGAGCGAAAACAGGGAATTACAGACATGTTAGCCTTACATTAATCGTTGGGAACCTGCTATAATCAATTCTAAATGATGTTATAAATGGACATTTGGATAATAATGATCTGATTGGGCATAGTTAACATGGATTTATGAATGGGAAATCATGTTTGACGAACCTGTTGGAGTTTTTGAGAATGATAACAACAGAATTGATTAAGAGGAGTTGGCAGACATAGTATACTTGTATTTTCAGAAGGTTTTCAGAACCCCCAAAGGAGCTTGCTTCGCAAAATTAAAATACATGGTGTCGGAGGTAATATACTGGCATGGATTAAGGATTGGTTAACAGATTGGAAACAGTGAGGAGGAATAAACGGATCATTTTCGCGTTGGCATGCTATGACTAGTGGGGTACTGCAGGGATCAGAGATTGGGCCTCAGCTGTTCACAATATATTTCAATGATTTGGATGTGGGGACCAAATGTAATATTTCCAAGTTTGCGTCTGACACAAAACTAGGTGGGAATGTGTACAGTGAGGAAGATGCAAAGCCGCTTCAAGGGGAATTGTTCAGACTTAGTGAGTGGGCAAGAACATGTTAGGTGGAATATAATATTGAAAAATAGAAGGTAATCCACTTTGGTAGGAGGAATAGATGTGCAGAGTATTTCCTAAATGATAAATTAGGAAGTGTAGATGTACAAAGCGTCCTGGGTGTCCTTGCCAATAAGTCACTGAAAGCTAACATGCAGGTGCAGCAAACAATTACAAAGGTTAATGGCATGTTAGCCTTTATCGTAAGAGTATTTGAGTACAGGAGTAGTGAAGGCTTGCTACAATTGTACAGAACTTTAGTTAGACCGCACTTGGAGTATTGAGCGCAGTTTTAGTCCCCTTACTTTAGAGATACAGCACTGAAACTGGCCCTTCGGCCCACCGAGTCTGTGCCAACCAACAACCACCCATTTATACTAATCCTACAGCAATCCCATATTCCCTATCACCTCCGTGCACTAGGGGCAATTTACAATGGCCAATGGCTATGGGGACCAAAGTAATATGTTCAAGTTTGCAGATGACACAAAACTAGGTGGGAATGTGAATTATGAGGAAGATGCAAAACGGCTTCAAGGGGATTTGGACAGACTTAGTGAGTGGGCAAGAACATGGCAGATGGAATATAATGTGGAAAACTGTGAGGTGGGCCACTTGGGTAGAATGAATAGATGTGCAGAGTATTTCTTAAATGGTCAGAGATGAGAAAGTGTAGATGTACAAAGGGACCTGGGTGTCCTTGTCAATAGGTCACTTAAAGCTAACATGCAGGTGCAGCAAGCATTTAGGAAGGCTAATGTATGTTACTTTTATCGTTAGAGGATTTGAATACAGGAGTAGTGAAGTCTTGATTCAATTGTATAGAACCTTGGTTAGATCGCACCTGGAGTACTGTGTGCAGTTTTGGTCGCCTTATCTGAGGAAGGATATTATGACCATAGAGGGACTGTAACAAAGGTTCACCAGACCTGTTCCTGGGATGGCGGAACTGTTCTACGAAAAGAGATTGAAGAAACTGAACGTGTATTCTCTCGAGTTTCGAAGAATGAACGGTGATCTCATTGAAACCTACAAAATACTTAAAGGGATAGACAAGGCAGCTAAGAAGTTTCCCCTGGTTGGGGAGTCTAGAACCAAGGGACACAATTTGAAAGCCACTTAGGACAGAGATGAGGAGTAATTTCTTTACTCAGAGGGTTGTGAACCTTTGGAATTCTTTACCCCAGAGGGCTATGGAAGCGCAGTCATTGAGTATGTTTAAAACAGAGATTGACAGATTTCTATATACCACTGACAGAAGGGGATATGAGGATAGTGTGGGGAAAAGGCATTGAAGAGGATGATCAGCCAGGATCATATTGAACAGTCGAGCAGGATCGATGGGCTGAATGGTTGAATTCAGCTCCTATGTTCCTATATTCCTTAGCTGCGTAACTCCTTCAAACTCGAGGTCAGTTTAGTCAGGCTGCTTTCCGAGGGTTCAGAATCATTGGCGGTTCACTTCCGATACTATCTCATGTACACCCAGGATAGCATTTTTAGTCACCTCATAATCTAATGAACTTTTATCTGGCAGCAGTGAATAAACCCCATGGGCTTTCCCTGTTATTATGTTTTGTAAAAACAGCATCCAGCTGTCTTCCGGCCATTTCAGCTGCTTTGCAAGCTTATCAAAAGTGATGAAACATTCTCCCACATCCTCCTCATTGAACTTTGGAATGAACTGGAAGAAGTTTAAGAGTTCAGCACATGGTCCTGAGCTGGGGGCAGCTCCCTCACTAGCTGTGCCTTCACCAGTTTCACTGGGTCTTCATCGAGTTGTTTGAGCCACCTTAACTCCCTTTCCTCCTTCTCCTTCTGGAACACTCTTACCTTTTCCCTTTCTTGACAATCACTCTGCTCTTTCTCACGCTCTCTGGAATTCTAATTCTAGTCTCTTCTGTTCTAGTTTTACCTTAGCTAACATTACTCTATCTGTTAGTGATTCTAACCCTGTTTGAGTCTTCAGCTTCAAGTGAAAAATGGTTGGCCACAAGTCTTAGGATTTCGGGTTTCCTAGCTTTGGACGGAGAGTAATCCCTAACTGTACTGCTACATTCCTCAACTTTTCAACAGAGAGGGGTTTTCGCCTGCACCAAGTTACTTCACTCTATATGTAACTCCCTTATTGCGAATCTACTTCCTTTATTCCAAAAGAGTGAGAGACGGAAAGCACGACAAATTATGAGGGCACAGATAGGGTAGATAGGAAGAAATCTTTTCCCTTCGTGGAGGTGTCAGTAACCATGGGGCATTGATTTAAGTTAAGGGGTAGGCGGCTGAGAGGTGATTTGAGGGAGAAAAATTCACCGAGAGGGTGGTTGGAATCCGGAACACACTACCTGAAGGGGTGGAAGAGGCAGGACCCTTACAAGATTTAAGAAGTATTTAGATTAGCACTTGAAGTGCCATAGCATACAAGGTCACGGGACTGGTGCTGGAAAATGGGATTAAAATGGACAGGCTTGATGGCCGGCAAGGACACACTGGTCCGAATGGACTGTTTCTGTCCTGTATAACTCTGTGACTCTATGACACTTCCAATTTCTCGTTTGTCGTTGTGTTACGATCTCGAGAACCTCCACATTTCAGTTACAGCAGGTGAGGAGAGGTCTCAGTCTCCCCTCTTGTCCTATCTTTCATTTGTTCGCAACTGGATTTATTCCTTTTTAGCAGTGGACGTGCTGACTACCTCAGTGAGTATTTTACCTTTTACCTTCATTGTGATCATGAAAGAACCAATCAGACAGGTTTTCTTGAGTTTAAACAAGAGGTGAGTTTATTATACTTAACAATCTAAACTGGATCAGAATAAAATAATAAAAATATACGGTGCACATTCAAGCACACACTCATAGGCAAATCACACAAATAAGTAAGAGAGAGAGATAAATAATTTTTAATTTCTATTAGAGTCTATAATAAATTTAAGTCAGTGAGATTGGATAATTCTGTGGTCTGCGCCTTTGCCATCCTTATTTATGAGTTTCATGTCATCTGCAAGCATTGAAATTATGTTTTTTTACATACAAGTCTCAATCACTTGTACATCTATCTACAAGTCAGGAAGAGCACTGTTTCTAATACTAATCCCTGAGAAACAACACTGAATACTCCCCCTCCACCAGTCAGAACAATGACCGTTCATCACTTCTCTCTACTTTCTGTCCCTGAGTCACTGTCATATCCACGCTATGACTGTCACATTAATCCATGTGCTCCATTTTTCATAGAACATAGAACATAGAACATTACAACGCAGTACAGGCCCTTCGGCCCTCGATGTTGAGCCGACCTGTGAAACCATCTGACCTACACTATTCCATTTTCATCCATATGTCTATCCAATGACCACTTAAATCCCCTGAAAGTTGGCGAGTCCACTACAATTGCAGGCAGGGCGTTCCACGCCCCTACTACTCTCTGAGTAAAGAAACTACCTCTGACATCTGTCCTATATCTATCACCCCTCAACTTAAAGCTATGTCCCCTCGTGTTTGTCATCACCATCCGGGGAAAAAGACTCTCACTATCCACCCTATCTAACCCTCTGATTATCTTATATGTCTCTATTAAGTCACCTCTCCTCCTCCTTCTCTCCAACGAAAACAACCTCAAGTCCCTCAGCCTTTCCTCGTAACACCTTCACTCCATACCAGGCAACATCCTAGTAAATCTCCTCTGCACCCTTTCCAAAGCTTCCACATCCTTCCGATAATGCGGTGACCTAAACTGTACGAACCAGAGTTTTGTACAGCTGCAGCATGACCTCGTGGCTCCGAAACTCGATCCCCCTACTAATAAAAGCTAACGCACCATATGCCTTCTTAACAGCCCTATTAACCTGGGTGGCAACTTTCAGGGATTTATGTACCTGGACACCAAGATCTCTCTGTTCATCTACACTACCAAGAATCTTCCCATTAGCCCAGTACTCTGCATTCCTGTTACTCCTTCCAAAGTGAATCACCTCACACTTTTCCGCATTAAACTCCATTTGCCATCTCTCAGCCCAGCTCCGCAGCCTATCTATGTCCCTCTGTAACCTACAACATCCTTCGGCACTATCCACAACTCCACCGACCTTCGTGTCATCCGCAAATTTACTAACCCACCCGTCTACACCCTCATCCAGGTCATTTATAAAAATGACAAACAGCAGTGGCCCCAAAACAGATCCTTGCGGTACACCACTATTAACTAAACTCCAGGATGAACATTTGCCATCAACCACCACCCTCTGTCTTCTTTCAGCTAGCCAATTTCTGATCCAAAGCTCTAAATCACCTTCAATCCCATACTTCCGTATTTTCTGCAATAGCCTACCGTGGGGAACCTTATCAAACGCCTTACTGAAATCCATATACACCACATCCACTGCTTTACCCTCATCCACCTGTCTGGTCACCTTCTCAAAAAACTCAATAAGGTTTGTGAG
Organism: Heterodontus francisci; assembly: GCF_036365525.1. Lineage (NCBI taxonomy): Eukaryota > Metazoa > Chordata > Chondrichthyes > Heterodontiformes > Heterodontidae > Heterodontus > Heterodontus francisci. The sequence continues at coordinate 228,011 of NW_027140130.1, read as the reverse complement.
GCACGACCTACCCTTCACAAAACCGTCCTGACTATCGCTAATGAACTTATTCTTTTCAAGATGATTATAAATCCTGTCTCTTATAACCTTTTCCAACATTTTACCCACAACCGAAGTAAGGCTCACAGGTCTATAATTACCAGGGCTGTCTCTACTCCCCTTCTTGAACAAGGGGACAACATTTGCTATCCTCCAGTCTTCCGGCACTATTCCTGTCGACAATGACGACGGAGAGATCAAGGACAAAAGCTCTGCAATCTCCTCCTTGGCTTCCCAGAGAATCCTAGGATAAATCCCATCTGGCCCAGGGGACTTATCTATTTTCACACTTTAAAAAATTGCTATTCCAAAATTTTCATAACAATTCTATGACATGTCATTTGATCACAGGCCTTTTGAAAGTCCGTATACATAACACAAAACACACTATCCTCTTCAACACTCAGTTCTGTTATCAACGAACTTGATCATGATTATCAGACGTGATTGGTCATTAACCTATCTGTGCTGTTTGTTATTTATTATACCATGTTTTTCCAAGAAAGATATATGTTTGTACAGGGTTATGGCCTCTAGAAATTTCCAACCACTGACATCAGACTGACTGGTCAGTAGTTGCAGGGTTCAGTTCATGTCTCCTTTTTTAAGCAGGTTGTAGCATTTACAACCCTCCAGTCCTCTGTCAGCACTCCCAGATCCAAGGAGGATTGAAAGCTTCTGGCCAGTGCCTCTGCTATTTCCACCATTCCTTTTTTCAACAAACCTCATATATCCCAACTAGACATAGGAACACTTCCACACTATTGTGGTTCAAAAATTGTTGGAGAAAAAGGGGTTAACTGAACCTGTTTGTTCATTGACTGTAATTAATGTCAGTCACTATGGACCCCAATTGTGTCACTGGAGGTTTTCCCTGTTCTATTAATAAGGGAGTCCTTTCAATATGTTAACTCATAGTGTCAGTGGGAACATTACCCCCGGCACTAACAGAGATCCATGGCTGCAGAGAGAGAGAGAGAAGATCGATCAGAATCTCCGAACAATAGATAGGAATATTGCAATAATGAGTCAGAATCTGAGGAAAATAAATTGGAATATTAAAGCAATGGACAGCAGGACTTTCACCTTTTAGTTTGGCTTGGTTACTGCTGATTATGTTTGGATGATATTAGAATTTCGGATCTATTATGCTCTGAAAATGATTAAAATGATTTACTATCCCATCCTTGCTATTATTGGTGTCCCTGGTAAGTCTCTGTATCCAACCATTAGATCTATAAACCACATTTCACTGATTTAGTTTTCTTGTCATGTCAATCTTTGGAAGACGTAAGCCACTGTGTTCAGTCTCTGTCACAAAGTCCACAATATTTCCACTATCTGTATTCCCCTACCTACCCAATGTCTGAGGCTGAAAGAGACTGTTTGGAACCTCTGTTTTATATTTATATCTGAGAAGGGTTCATCGCCATATTCCCCCCAACACCAACCCGACCTACTACCATCTCTGTAACATCACCCATCATCACCTCTGCCTCAGCCCATCTGCTGAATAAGCCCTCATCTTTGCCTTTGTTAAATCCACACTTAACTATTCCAATTCTATTCTGGTCACCCTCCCAGTTATAAACCTCTGCTGACTGTATCCTAACTCACACCAAATCCTGATCACCCATCACCCCTGTACTCACTGATCTACATTGGCTCCCGGTCTGGCAGCACCTTAATTTTAATATTCTCATGGTCTCACCCTTCCAATTAGTCCCATTTCCCTTCCATTTCACATATTATAGAAAACATTATGCCGTCAAGTCTTTTCCCATTTTCCTTTTTGAAGTGAGTTGCTTTCACTCTATATCTTCCTCTGCTGTGATTTTCACTCTGTGGCAGCACTGGTGCCAATGCGATGAAACCTGGATAGAGAAAATGATGTGCACTGCACAGCCAGCCACTTCTCGTGTGTCCAGCATAGTGCCCCATGCTGGGAAGGGATCTAGCCTGGGTATACCATGCATGTGCTGTTAGTGTGAGGAAGGGTTTGAATTGACGTCAATCAGCTAATCCGACAGCTTTGATGTATATATTTGACACTTTGTCTGTGCATGTCCACTGACCGCCTGTGTTAGTACTCTCAGCTGAAAGTACATTCAGCAGCATGAAGAACCCCCTCTAGTGTTATTTAAAAGGACCAGACATCCAACTTACAGGTGAGGGGCTTTTGACTTACTTCTGCTTTGGTAAAGTTAGTGGCGGTGCTGTGGATGGTTTTCTGGAGGTCGTGTTGGGAGCTGCTGCAAAGATTCAGTGAAAAAAGAGGATTTGTGACCCAACTCTGGACGAGGTATGGGGACTGTAGTTACAGTGCCTCTGGGTCTGTAACATGACCAACAAATGGAGCAGAGGCTGCAGAGAGGGGAAGCTCTGTAAAGTGGGAGGACAAAGGTGTTCTTCCCTACCCAGCCTGGGTTTTCCAAGAGCACTTTTCCCACCTGCACCTAACCCAGGAGCAGTGTGTGAGGTGAATCAGATTCAATGAGGAGGTGGTCACAGAGCCGTGTCAACTCCTGGAACATGAACTGGAGCCTCACACAAGGATGAGGACGGAGCTGTCAATGGTTGATATGGTCTGACTTTCATTGAACTTCTATGTATCTTTGAAAATTGATAATCAAACAAACTTAAAAGCTTTGTATCTGAATGCAGGAATCATTCGGAATAAAATAAATGAGTTAACATCACAAATGAAGACGAATGGGTATGATTTATTGGCGATGACTGATACGTGGTTGCAGGGAATTCAGGTTTGGGAATTGAATATCCAAGGGTACTTAGTATTTTGGAAGGATAGACAGGAAGGAAAAGGAAGAGGTGTAGCATTGTTAGTAAAGAAAAATATCAGTGCAATGGTGAGAAATGATATAGGCACTGGAGATCAAGACGTAGATTCAGTGTGTGTAGAAATAAGTAATAGAAAGGGGAAGAAGTCCCTGGTGGGAGTAATCTATAGTTCCCCAAACAGTAGTCCCGCAGTGGGGAACAGTATAAACCAAGAAATACTGTGAGAACTTGTGAGAAAGGTGATTTTAATATGTATATAGACTGGATTAGTCAAATTGGCAAAGGTAGCCCCGAGGGAGAGTTCATTGAATGCATTAGAGATTGTTTTTTGGAGCAGTATGTTGTGGAACCAACTAGGGAGCAGGCTATTCTAGATTTGGCATTGTGAAATGAGGTGGGATTAACTAATGATCTCATAGTTAAGGATCCTCTACGGAACAGTGATCATATCTTGCTGGAATTTCAAATCCATTTTGAGGGCGAGAAACTGGAGTCCCGCTCCAGCGATCTGGAGTCAAACAATTGTAATTACATAGACATGAGGACTGATTTGGCCCTCGTGGACTGGGCAGGAAGACTAAAAGGGAGGAAAGTTGATGGGCAGTGGCAGATGTTTCAGGAGAAATTCAATTCCTCCCAACTAAAATGTATTCCAAAGAGGAAGAAAGATTCGAAGAGGGGGAAAGACATCCATGGCGAAGCAAGGAAGTTAAGGATAACATAAAGACAAAGACTAAGGCTTACCAATTTGCAAAGGCCTCTGGCAGGCTGGAGGATTGGGAAATATTTAAAGATCAACAAAGGGTTACTAAAAAATAAATTACATTATGAAAGAAAATTAGCACAAAATATAAACGCGGATAGCAAAAGCTTCTTTAAGTATATGAAAGGTAAGAGAGTAGTTAAAGTGAATATTGGTTCCTTGGAGGATGAGACTGGGATGTTGATAGAGGGGGACACAGAAATGGCGGAGACACTAAATCAGTATTTTGCCTCAGTTTTCACGGTGGAGGACACTAGTAGCATCCCAATAGTAACAGGTAATGCAGAAGTTACAGAAAGAGAGGAATTTAGAACAATCATAATATGGGGAGGCGGTGGTGTAGTGGTATTGTCACTGAACTAATAAACCAGGGACCCAGGGTATTGTTCTGGGGACATGGGTTCGAATCCCACCACAGCAGAAGGTGGACTTTGAATTCAATTAATAAATCTGGAATTAAAAGCTAGTCTGGTGATGGCCATGAAACCATTGTCGATTCTTTTAAAAACCCATCTGGTTCACTAATGTCCTTAACGGAAGGAAATCTGCTGTCCTTACCCTGACTCCATACACACAGCAATATGATTGACTCTTACATGCCCTCTGACATGGCCTAGCAAGCCACTCAGTTGTAACTAACTACTACGAAGTCAATAAAAAGGAATGAAACTGGACGGACCACCCAGCATTGACCGGGAACGACCACGGCAAACCCAGCCCTGTGCACCCTGCGAAGTCCTCCTGACTAACATCTGGGGGCTTGTTGGGAGCCCAGCCGAAGTTGGGAGAGCTCTCCCACAGACTATTCAAGCAACAGCCTGACAAAGCCATACTCACGGGCAATGTCTCAGACAGTGCCATCATCATCCCTGGGTATGTCCTGTCCCACCGGCAGGACAGACCCAGCAGAGGTACAGTGGCATACAGAAGGGACGGATTTGCCCTCAACAACGACCCTGGACCCCACGAAGTCTCATGGCATCAGATCAAACATGGACAAGGAAACCTCCTGCTGATTACCACCTACCGCCCTCGCTCAGCTGATGAGTCAGTATTCCTCAATGTTGAACAGCACTTGGAGGAAGCACTGAGGGTGGCGAGGGCACAAAATGTATTCTGGGTGGGGGACTTCAATGTCCATCACCAAGAGTGGCTCGGTAGCACCACTAGTGACCTCGTCCTCACCAATCTGCCTGCCGCAGAAGCATCTGTCCATGACAGTGTTGGTAGGAGTGACCACTGCACAGACCTTGTGGAGATAAAGTCCCAACTTCCCATTTGGGATTCCCTCCATCGTGTTGTGTGGCACGACCACCGTGCTAAATGGGACAGATTTCGAACAGATCTAGCAATGCAAAACTGGACATCCATGAGGCGTCGTGGGCCATCAGCAGCAGCATAATTATACTCAACCACAATCTGTAACCTCATGGCCCGGCATATTCCCCATTCTACCATTACCATCAAGCTAGGAGACCAACCCTGGTTCAATGAAGCGTGCAGGAGGGCATGCTAGGAGCAGCACCAGGCATACCTCAAAATGAGGTGTCAACCTGATGAAGCTACAACCCAGGACTATCTGCGTGTAAAACTGCGTAAGCTAAGCGAACAGAGCTAAGCGAACCCAAAAGCAATGGATCAGGCCGAAGCTCTGCAGTCCTGCCACATCCAGCCCTGAATGGTGGTGGGCAATTATCCAACTACCTGGAGGAAGTGGCTCCACAAATATCGCCATCCTCAATGATGAGGGAGCCCAGCACATCACTGTGAAAGCTAAGGCTGAAGCATTTGCAACAATCTTCAGCCAGAAGGGCCGAGTTGAGGCTGATTTCGGCCTCTTCCTGAAGGCCCCAGCATCACAGATGACAGACTTCAGCTAATTCGATTGATTCCACGTGAGATCAAGAAAAGACTGAAGGCATTGGATACTGAAAAAGCTATGGGGCCCTGACAATATTCCGGCAATAGAACTGAAGACCTGTGCTCCAGAACTTGCCGCACCCCTAGCCAAACTGTTCCAGCACAGCTAAAACACTGGCATCTACCCTGCAATGTGGAAAATTGCCCAGGTATGTCCTGGACACAAAAAGCAGGACAAATCCAACTCGGCCAATTACCGCGTCATCAGCCTCCTCTCAATCATCAGTACAGTGATGGAAGGTGACTTCAACAGTGCCATCAAACGACACTTGCTTAGCAACAACCTGTTCAGTGATGCTCAGTTTAGGTTCCACCAGAGCCATTCAGCTCCTGACCTCATTAACGCCTTTGTTCAAACATGAACAAAAGAGCTGAACTCAAGAGGTGAGGTGAGAGTGACTGCCCTTGACATCAAGGCAGCATTTGACCGAGTATAGCATCAAGGAGCCCCAGCAAAACTGAGGTCAATGGGAATCAGGGGAAAGCCCTCCGCTGGCTGGATTCAAAACTAGAGCAATGGAAGATGGTTGTGATTGATGGAGGTCAATCATCTGATCTCCAGGACATCACTGTAGGAGTTCCTCAGGGTAGTGTCCTCGGCCCAACCATCTTCAGCTGATCCATCAATGACCTTCCATCAATCATAAGGTCAGAAGTGGGGATGTTCGCTGATGATTGAACAATGTTCAGCACCCTTCGTGACTTCTCAGATACTGAAAAGCAGTCTGTGTAGAAATGCACCAAGACATGGACAATATCCAGGCGTGAGCTAAGTGTCAAATAACATTCGTGCCATACAAGTGCCAGATAATGAGCGATTCCAACAAGAGAGAATCGAACCATCTCCCTTTGACATTCACTGGCATTACCATCGCTGAATCCCCCACTATCAACATCCTAGGGGCTACCATTGGCCAGAAACTGAACTGGAGTAGCCATAGAATTACCGTGGCTACAAGAGCAGGTCAGACGATAGGAATCCTGAGGCGAGTAACTCACCTCCTGACTCCCCAAAGCCTGTCCACTATCTACAAGGCACAAGTCAGGAGTGTGATGGAATACTCTCCACTTGCCTGGATGGGTGCAGCTCCAACAACACTCAAGAAGCTCAACACCATCCAGAGCAAAGCAGCCTACTTGATTGCCCCACCCACCCCATCCACCAACATTCACTCCCTCCACAACCGATGCACAGTAACAGCAGTGTGTACCATCTACAAGATGCACTGCAGCAATGCACCAAGGCTCCTTAGACAGCACCTTCCAAACCCACTACCTCTACCAACTGGAAGGATAAGTGTATAAAATGATTGGGAACACCACCACCTGAAAGTTCCCCTCCAAGTCACACACCATCCTGACTTGGAACTATATCGCTGTTCCTTTACTATCGCTGGGTAAAAATCCTGGAACTCCCTTCCTAACAGCACTGTGGGTATACCTAACCCAAGTGGACTGCAGCGTTTCAAGAAGGCAGCTCACCACCACCTTCTCAAGGACAATTCGGGATGGGCAATAAATGCTGGCCTAGCCAGCGACGCCCGCATCCCATGAATGAATAAAAAAAAGTCACGAGGGAAAAGGTACTGAACAAACTATTGTGATTGAAGGCAGACAAATCCCCAGGGCCTGATGGCCTACATCTTAGGGTCTGAAAGGAAATAGCAGCGGAGACAGTGGATCCATTGGTTATAATATTCCAAGATTCCCTGCATGCGGGAAAGGTTCCAGTGGATTGGAAAAATGCCTGTATAACGCCCTTATCCAAAAAGTGAGGGAGGCTAAATGTAGGAAACAGTAGACCAATTAGTTTAACATCTATCGTTGGGAAAGTGTCACAATCCATTATTAAGTAAGTAATAACAGGAAATTAAGAAAGTCAAAAGCAACCCATCAGAGTCAGATTTTCTGAAGGGTAAATCGTGTTTGACGAATTTGCGAGAGTGCTTCGAAGCTGTGACAAGAAATGTGGAAAATGGGGATCCTGTAGATGTAGTATATCTAGACTTCCAGAAGGCATTTGTAAGGTGCCACACAAAAGGTTTATACACAAGGTAAGATCACATGGTGTCAGGGGTAATTTATCGGCTTGGGTAGCTGATTGGCTAACCAACAGAAAACAGAGAGTCGGGATTAATGAGTCTTTTTCTGGTTGGCAAGATGTAATTCGTGGGGTGCCTCAGGGTTTGGCCCTTGGGCCCCAACTATTTACAATCTATCTCAATGACGGATACAGGGATAGAAGGTACTATTGCCAAATTTGCAGATGACACTTAAATAGATTGATTAGTAAGTTGCAATAAATACATAAGAAATTTGCAAATTGATATGGATAGGCTTGGTGAATGGGACAACATTTGGCAGATAGAGTTTAACGTGGTTATCCATTTTGGTCAGAAAAATAGAAAGGTAAATTATTATCTAAATAGAGAGAAACTTCAGAGTACTTCGGTGCAGAGAGATCTGGGTGGCCTCGTGCATGAATCACAGAAAACTAGTTTGCAGATACAGCAGGTGATAAGGAAAGCAAATTGAATTTTGGCATTTATTGCTAAAGGAATAGAATATAAAAGTAGGGAAGTGTTGCTGCAACTGTACAAGGTATTAATGAGACCGCACCTGGAGTATTGCGTACAGTTTTGGTCTGCTCACTTGAGGATGGATGTAGTTGCATCGGAGACAGTTCAGAGGAGGGTCACTAGATTGAATCCGGGGATGAGGGGTTTGTCTTATGAAGAGAGATTAAGCAGTTTATGCCTTTACTCTCTAGAGTTTAGAAGAATGAGACGAGATCTAATGGGATATATAAGATCATTAAAGGATTGATAAAGTAGACGTAGAGAAGATGTTTCCTCTCGTGGGGCAATCTAGAACGAGAGGTCATAGTTTTAGGATAAAGGGGGTGCAGATATAAAACAGAGATGAAGAGACATTTCTTCCCTCAAAGAGTCGTGAGTCTGTGGAATTCACTACCCCATAGTGCGGTGGATGCCGGGACATTGAGTAAATTTAAGGAGGAGATAGACAGATTTTTATTAGAAATGGGTTGAAGCGTTATGGAGAACGGGCAGAAAAGTGGAGTAGAGGCCGAGATGAGATCAGCAATGATCATATTGAATGGCAGAACAGGTTCGCGGGGCTGAACTGCCTACTCCTGCTCCTAGTTCTTATGTTCTTATCTGGATTTATCCAGGCAAGAGCGGCTGAAGGATCCATTATCTCTCTCTATGTTGTCTATTGATGTATCTGCTGTGTGACGGAGACCACCGATGTTGGGTGAGGTGAATTATACCGTCTGCTACCTCAGCAGGGAGAAGCAGGATGAGAGGTCTCGTGGCTTTGTCAGGATAGCAGAATACCTGATGGCGTAGGTATCTCTGCGGGGCCCCCATGTCAATGGGGAGAGGCACAGGAACTGAAACAACTCTCACTCCATTGATGTACAGTTGGTGTGTGAGAATGCCCAGTACATCATGTTGGTTAATGTCCACTATCCTGGCAGCAGCCACCATACCTTCATTCTGAAGCAGTCAGCCATTCCCAACACGTCAGGCCTCCATACAGAACCAGAATGTGGCTCATGACCTCTAAACTCTAGACACCTCTTCCCCCACACAAAACCACCAGGTGAAGCAATGGTTCCGATGTCTGAACCGCTCGGGGGGAGTCCTCCAGTACACACTGGATCAGGTGTTCAAGTTCATGGTGTTCTGCTGCACCCTTCATAATCCTCACCATCATGAGGACACAGGAATTGGCACCCGGAATCCGGAGGCCAACTCAGGAGGAGGAGGAGGCAGGGAGTATACTTCCTGGATGCCTTCGACCCGGACAGGCTGTCGGAGAGTCCCTGCTAAGATTCCGGTTCGCATCGGACAACCTCCCTTTCCCATCTTGGATCCCCCATTCTCCACCATTACACCCATCTGAGACGCCCCATCACTGTGTCTCCTTTATCACCATCCTGCAACCACCAACAAAAGCCTTTTCATTAACATCTTTATCAAACAACACATCCAATTGTACCAACAAAACTGAACTATTCACCCTTGTGTATTCCCTTAGTGCCTGTCTTGTGGATTTCCTCAACTTGCCTAGTTCTCCTACATAGTGTTTCCCCAGTGGCTGCAGCATGGCTGAGTTTCACTGGGGGTGACTGCAGATGGCCTTGCAGGACGTCCTCGTGCAGCTCTGTTGCTTGAAGGCTCGGATTCGGATTTCAACACCTCGACATGGGCAGCAGCCCCAGCAATGTTCACATCTGAGTCCTGTGTATTATAACTCGTTTGTGACCTCGCCCTCCGTTGAGCTGACACATGAACTATCCTTTCCCCCTGGCCTGGCTGCAGCTCACTCGTGCTCGGTGACTCACCACATGCAGATTCCGACTCTATATCAGCCTCCAAGTTACACGCACTGTAAGTATTTGATCTGGTGACTGTGAGGGTCAGACCAAGTGATGGGTCTTCACCATCAGTGCTGTGCTGCTGCTCTCTTTCTATCTCATGGAGCTGCTGTGACTGGGAAGCTGGCATTATTGGGTTATCATTGGAAAGTATAACATCAGAAGGGGAGGGTTGGGGTGAGGGATTGGGGGTGGTGGAAAGCAGGAGGTCCATGATCCCACCATCTGCAGCTTGTACATCAACATTTCTGACGTTTACCAGTTCTGATGAAGTGTCACAGATCTGAAACATTAACTCTGTTTCTCTCTGCGCCGATGCTGCCAGACCCACTGAGTATTTCCAGCACTTTCTGTTCTCTTCCCTGAGCTCTGGAATTCTCTTCCTAAACCTTATATCCAGTAAGTTGCACAGAGTCCAATTTTAGGGAGTACTACTTGTACAGAGTACTAAATACAATAAAGTTAGTTAACTGTTGCATTTCGCATTTCACTTAATTTTATTCTGAACTTCTAGTTTCTTTGTGACAGCTGGACAGTTCATTGATTCTCATGGAATAAGAGGGTCAGTGTCAGTTTGGATAAAAAAATAAACTGGCTTCATGAGAGAAAACGGTGAGTTGTGGAAAACAGTTGCTTTTTTCAGACTGGAGGAAGGCCGACAGTGGTGTTTCCCCAAGGGGCAGTGCTTGGACCACTGATATTTTTCTGATATATATAAATAATTTGGATATTGGAACACAGAACACACAGATCGAGGGAGCTTCTGCTCATATCCACCATTCCCAGTTCCTGCTTTGGAGCCATAGACTCAACGGCTGTAAGGTACCTCTGTGTGGTTGTGGTGGTGACATCTCTCTCACTGTCAGTGACTGTGGTTAGTCTTGTTCTTAGACTGGCCTGCAGTTTAGGCCCAGGTTACCACACACCCTGGTATTTTCCAGTTATCTTGTCGTCCTTGTATGGAGGAGATTGAGCAGAGACTGTGAGGCTCACAAATATGTTGTCTGAGGAAGAACCGGGATATCTGGCTTTGTGCTTGGAGACAGCAGCCACTACTGCCCACTGTTGACGGATTGTGTCTGAAACTGTCGGATTTTATCTCAACACAGGGTATGGTCAGCTTCAGGGGAGGCAGAGCTTTAACACGGGTCTAATTCCCTCATAGCCCCTCCTCACATCTTCTAACTCCTCCCCTAGTCTGGGAGTTTCTGCCTGTTAGTCAGTGTTTTTCTGCCAGTATTTGTTCTAATTTTCTCTCTGGATAATATACTCCATCATGGGGCTCCTGATCCAACAGTAACTGATTGTACAGGATGCCAATGTTCTCCTACCAACCTTCATTTTCCTTCTGTAAACTGTCCATCTCATCCTTCAATTCTTTGTGTCTTTTATTTAACCGTCAGGTGCAGAGATGTGCCCCATTAACCAACTTATCTCAACTCTTTTTTATCTTAAATTTGTATTTCTGGACATCCTCAGATATTCTATTGAGAATTAAATCGTAATCCCCATCATACTGCTTGATAATCCTTAGGATGTCCGTCTCCCCAGGTGTGCCTGTTTTTTTTTTCTCTGCCAGGTTATCAATTGACTATTTCCTGTGATATGCTAATGACATTGTATTTCTGGTTTTACTTATTCAAACTCTCTTAAAGCTCCCCCCACCCACCCGCAACACCCCCCCCTACCCCCCGCTCTTAGTGATGAGCACACCGTGTTCTGGTGTAAACTTTCTTTCTATCTCGAGATGCCCAAACCAGTCCCAATGACGAGCACACGTGTTTCACTGTACATTCTCTCTCTCTGTGACAACTCCCTGCCCAGTCTCTGCAATAACCCCAAGTTTTTGACCTATTCTAATCTTTCTCTGTCTCCAAATCTCCTTCCCATTCGAGCGATGATCACTCAACTGAGTTTGTCATTTCAACTCTGGACGAGGTTTGTGGACTCTAGTTACAGTGTGTCTGGGTCTGTAACATGAATAACAAATGGAGCAGAGGCTGCAGTGAGGGGATGCTCTATAAAGAGGGAGGAGGAAAGGGATCTGCCCTACCCACCCAGGGTTTTCCAAGAGCACTATTCCTACCTAAACCTAACCCAGAAGCAATGTGTGAGGTGACTCTGATTCAATAAGGATCTGGTCACAGAGCTGTGTCACCTCCTGTAACACGACCTGGAGCCTCACACCAGGGTGAGGACGTAGCTGTTGGTGGCCGTTAAGGTCACAGTTTCATTGAACTTCTATGTATCTGGATCTTCCCAGGCAGGAGCAGGAGACATATCCAACATAGAGTGGTAGAAATTGATGGAGTCATGGAGTCATGTACGACACAGAAGGAGGCCATTTTGCCCCTCTGTGCCAGCTCTGTGTGGAACAATTCAGTCAGTCCCAATCCCCCGCTCAATCCCCGTATCCCTGCAAGTTCACTTCCTTCAGGTGTCCATCTAGTTTCCTTTTAAAATCATTGATTGTCTCAGCTTCCACCACCCTCATGGGCAGTGAGTTCCAGCTCATTACCATCCACTGTGTAAAATATTTCTTCCTCATATCCACCTGCATCTCTTATCCAAAACCTTCCATCTGTGTCCCCTAGTCCGTGTTTCATCAGATAATGAGAAGACTTTTTCCTTGTCTATCTTACCTAAGCCTATCATAATCTTGTACACGTTTATCATACCTCTCTCAATCTCCTTTACTCCAGGGAGAACAACTCCATCTTCTCCAATCTAACCTTGTAACTAACCAACCAGCTACCCCACCCCCCCCCCCCCCCACCGCTCCAATCCCTGGAACCATTCTGGTAAATCTCCTCTGCACCCCCTCAAGGACTTCACATTCTTCCTAAAGTGTGCTGACCAGAACTGGACACAGTTCTCTAGTTGGGGCCTAACCAAAGCTTTATACAGTTTCAGTATAACTTCCCTGCTTTTGTATCTTTGCCTCTAATCATGAAGCCCAAGATCTGATCAGCTTTGCTTAACACTCTCCAAATATGTTCTTCCACCTTCAATGATCAATGCATATAGAGCCCCAGGTCCCTCAGTTCCTGCACAATCTTTAGAACTGTCCCATTAAGTCTCTATTGCTTTCCTATTCCATCTGACAAAATACATCACCTCACACTCCTCTGTATTAAATTCCACCTGCCACTTCTCTGGCCATTCTGCTAGCCTATCTATATCCTGTTGTAGGCATTTTGCATCATCCTCACTGGTTACCACTCCTCCAAGTATGGTAATATTGGAAAATTTTGAAATTCTAATCTGAATTCCAAGATCCATCTCATTTATATATATATAGCAAAAAAAAAAATCAGTTGGTCCTAGCACTGACCCTTGGAAAACATCACTGTCTACCATCCTCCAGTGTGAAAAACAACCGTTCACCAGCACTCTGCCCGAACTATCTCTTCTTTGAAGGTGGCCCATTGTTCAGCTCCTGTTTTCCTGCCAAACGTTGACTCTAATTTATTCGTCCCAGCTCAACTTTTACACCGGTTGACTTGTTGAAGTTGACTTTCTCATAGTTAATTATTCTTACTCTGGATTGCTCTTTGTCCTTTCCCATAGTCAACAAAAACCTTATGATACAATGATCACTGTCCCCTAAATGTTCTCCTACTGATACTTAATCCACTTGGGTCCAGCTCATTCTCGAGAACCATGTCCAGCAGTGTCTCCTTTCTCGTTGGACTAGCAACATATTGTTGTAGAAATGTTTCCTGCACACACTGTAGTAACTCCTGCCTCCCTCTGCCCGTTAAATTGCTACTATCCCAGTCAATATTAGGATAATGAATGTTCCCCCATTGTAACTACTCTATAATTCTTGCATCTTTCAGTAATTTTCTTGCAGATTTGTTCCTCCACATCCTTCCCATTAGCTGATGGCCTATAGACAACACCGAGCAATGTAAATGAACCTTTTTTTGTTCTTTAGCTCTATCCAAATAGATTCTGTCCTTCACCCACCTACGCACCCACCCAGCCCCCACTCCCACCTCCCCACACACGTCCCCGGGACAATCACTCTCTCCAGCACTATAATGTTCTCCTTATTCAATACCACCACACTTACTCCTTTTCTCCCTTTCCTATTTTTCCTGAACACCTTGTATCCAGGAATATTTAACACCCAGTTCTGCCCTTCTTTGAGCCAGATCTCTGTCATAGCCACAACATCATATTTCCATATGGCAATCTGCACCTGTACCTCACCAGTCTTATTAACCAAACTCCGTACATTCACATACATGCACGTCAACCCTGATGTACACTTTATTACTTCCTCCCTTACTCAGACCCCAACTAATAACTTTCTAAACCCTACTATAGTGTTATCCATTTCTCCCAGTATTCTGTGCACTTTAGAATTCCTCTCTGATGTTTACTCCTGGTTACCACACACCTGTCAATTTAGTGTAACCCCTCTCCAATAGCACTAACATATCACCCTGCAAGGAAATTAGCTCCAGCTCTGTTCAGGTGCAACCGTCCGGCCTGTACAGTTCCCACATTCTCCAGAACTGGTCCCAGTGTCCCAGCAATGCAAACCTCACCGCTTCTGCAGCATCCTCCCAGCCACACATCCATCTGTACTATCCTCCTATTTCTATACTCACTCGCAAGGGGTACTGGCAGTAATCCGGAGTGTATCAGGCCTGTGTCCTCAGTACCTTGCTCTACGGCAGCGAGGCCTGGACAACGTATGCCAGCCAAGAGCGACGTCTCAATTCATTCCATCTTCGCTGCCTTCGGAGAATACTTGGCATCAGGTGGCAGGACTATATCTCCAACACAGAAGTCCTTGAAGCGGCCAACATCCCCAGCTTATACACACTACTGAGTCAGCGGCGCTTGAGATGGCTTGGCCATGTGAGCCGCATGGAAGATGGCAGGATCCCCAAAGACACATTGTACAGCGAGCTCGCCACTGGTATCAGACCCACCGGCCGTCCATGTCTCCGTTATAAAGACGTCTGCAAACGCGACATGAAATCGTGTGACATTGATCACAAGTCGTGGGAGTCAGTTGCCAGCATTCGCCAGAGCTGGCGGGCAGCCATAAAGACAGGGCTAAATTGTGGCGAGTCGAAGAGACTTAGTAGTTGGCAGGAAAAAAGACAGAGGCGCAAGGGGAGAGCCAACTGTGCAACAGCCCCAACAAACAAATTTCTCTGCAGCACCTGTGGAAGAGCCTGTCACTCCAGAATTGGCCTTTATAGCCACTCCAGGCGCTGCTTCACAAACCACTGACCACCTCCAGGCGCGTATCCATTGTCTCTCGAGATAAGGAGGCCCAAAAGAACTACTTTGAGATGGCTAACTTGACCCTGACACCAGGGAGGAAACACACCATCTTGGATGCATGTCTGCGGCCTCAGAAACGCTCGTCTGTTCCCGTGACTATCGAATCTCCTGTCACTGTCAACATTCTAGTCTTCACTGTATCCCCTCCCACCCCCAGTACAGCTGAGACAGCACGGGTACCATGGCCTTGTCTCTGGCTGCAGTCCCCAGATGAAACATCACTTTCCTCAGTATTGAATACTGGTTAGAGAGTGAGATGCACTCTGGGGTCACCTGTGGTACCTGCCTGATTCTTCTTCCCTTAATCTGTGGTGTGACCACATCTATAACGTGCTCTTCACAAATTACTCAACCTCACGTAAACACCACAGAGGCATCCATGGTCCCACCATCTGCAGCTTGTACATCATCCCAGACAGCAGGATGAAGAGGAGGTGGGAGTTAAGAAGGGGCATAAGGCAGGAACATAATGTCATCCTGAATGCTGTCGGAGATGCCGGATGCTATGGGCTCTGTCACAGCCGTTCCCATGAGGTGGAGAATGAACTCCTCCCTCAGGCTCAGGGGATGAAGGTAAGCCTGGATCCCGACAGTTCACTGCTGCTCCCTGTCCTGTAAGAGAGAGAGCAGAATGTCAGTGATTGTGTTGCACTGTGTTTGGGAGATATGCCTGCAACAGCTGAATAGCTGGTGGTATGTGAAGGCAGTGAAAGGTGGATGTGAGGCTGGTATCAGTGGAAGGTATGTAAAGGTGATGTGGAGTATGTAAATGTTAGGTGTGAGTCCTGAGTGTTAAGGACTGCTGATGGGTGAGTGATGGGGGTGTGGTACATTGAGCAGTGTGAGAGGTTGGTGATGTTGGGGTTAGGAAATGCCATGTGGAAATGAATTCACTGACATTGATCACCCGTGTGAGCTCATTCTACATCTTCTGGCTCTGCTGCCAGGTCCTGGGGCCAAGCTTCCTGCATTGACCTCCCTGGCCACCTGCTCCCATTCCCTTCGGAGTGCGTTTCTTGAGGGTCTACATCCCACCCCACTGACACATGGCCTCTCTTCTCCTGTCACCCTCCATGACTAAGGCCTCCAGCACTACATCCGTGAATCACAGAGCCCTCTCTCTGTGCTAGTATTCAATCTACCTTTTCTCCAATTGCAGCATTCACAGTCAGCAGCAGCAGCCTCCTGTGATTCAGTGCAGCTTCCCTTTAAGAGGGACAGACTGCCTTTAAGGGCTGAATCCTGGCTGAAACACGTGCTAGACTCAGACACAGTTATGTCTCCTGTTAAGCGTGCAGACAGACAACAGCGCGGTTCACCCTGGGCGGCCCCTAAAATTTACGGAAATGAAATGAGGACGCCCCAGAAATTGTGTGTCACCTGCCTCAACTGGCAGATCATGACCCCACTGCTCAAAAAACGATGCAAACCCGGTTTTCTCTCTCTTTCTATTTTCCTTTCCCTCTTTCCCCCTTTCTCACTCTCTCTCCCTTCACTCCATGTCTCTTGCTCATAGAATTAGAGACAGGTGCAGCACTGAATGAGGCTATTCGGCCCTTTGTGTTAGTGCTGTTTCTTTGAAAGAGCTGTCTAATTATTACCACTCTCCTCCTTTATCCCCAGACTATTTTTTTCGCCTTTTCCAGTTTTTTTATTATAATTCCCTTTTGAAAGATATTATTGAATCTGCTTCCATCATGTTTTCGGGCAGTGAATTTCTGATCCCAACAACTCGCTGAGAAGGAAAATTCTCCTCATTTCACCTTTGGTTCTTTGTCAATTACCTTCAATCTGTGTCTTCTTGATACTGAACTTTCTGACACTGGAAACAGTTTCACATTAATTACCCCATCAAAA
This sequence comes from Heterodontus francisci, assembly GCF_036365525.1. NCBI lineage: Eukaryota > Metazoa > Chordata > Chondrichthyes > Heterodontiformes > Heterodontidae > Heterodontus > Heterodontus francisci. Next base: position 210,918 of record NW_027140130.1, on the reverse strand, counting down.
CTCTTCATGATTTTGAATTCGATATTAAATCTCCCCGTACCCTTCACTGCTCCAAAGAGAACAAACCCAGCTTTTCCAATCTCTCCATGTAACTGAATTCCCAGATCCCTGGCACCATATGTTTCAAATTCTGCTATTCCATGTGTCATGTACTGGGATATGCTGTAGTGTTTTATATAGATTTGGCATAACTTCCAAGTTTTGTTTTCTATGCCTCTATTTATAAAGCCCAGGATCTCATATGCTTTACTAACTGTTGTGCTAACCTGTCCTGTGACCTTCAACGATTTACACATAAACTCCCCATGTCTCTCTGTTCTTGCACTCCCTTTACAGTTGTAACATGTAGCTTGTGTTGTCTCTCCACATACATCCTTCTAAAAGGTATTACCTTACATCTCTGCTGTGACAATTCAAATTTCAGAAGATTGAAGACATTGTTTTCAGTCCCTGCTCCAAACTTAATTCCCTAGCTACCGACTCCATACCTCTCCCTGGCAATTGTGTGAGACTAAACCAGACTGTTCACACCTTGGTGTCATATTTGACCCCGAGATGAACTTCTGACCACATCTACACACCTTCACTAAAACCGCCTATCTGCACCTAGAAAATCATAGAAAAATCATAGAATGTTTACAACACAGAAAGAGGCCATTTGGCCCATTGTGTCTCTGCTATCCAAAAAACGACCTCCCCAGCCGAATCCCACCTTCCAGCATTTGGTCCCGAGCTCTGCAGATTAAATCACTTGAGGTGTAGAAAGGTACATTTAAAATCAGATGAGGTTTTCAGCCTCTTCTACCCTTTCAGAAACTGAGTTCCAGACCCCCACCCCACCACACTCTGGGTGATTTTTTTTCCTCATCTCCCCTCTAATTTTTCTACCAATCATTTAAATCCATGCCCTCTTGTCACTGATCTCTCTGCTAAGGTGAATAGACCCTTCACCACCACTCTATCCAGGGCCCTCAACGTTTTGTACGTTTCAATCAGATTTCCCCTCAGCCTTCTCTGCTCCAAGGCGAACAACCCCAGCCTATCCAATCATTCCTCAAAGTTGCATTTTCCCTGTCCCGGCAACATGTTTGATAAATCTCCTCTGTCCCCTCTCCAGTGCAATTACATCCTTTCTGTAATGAGGTGACCAGAACTGCACACATTACTCAAGTTGTGGCCTAACCAATGATTTATGCAGTTCCAGCATAACCTCCCTGCTCTTATATTCAATACCTCGGCTAATAAGGGAAAGGATTCCATATGACCTCTTAACCACCTTATCGAGCTGTCCTGCTACATTCAGCTATCTGTGGGCATTCACTCTAAGGTCTGTCACTTCCTCTACACTTCTCAGTATTCTCCCATTAATCGTGCATTCCTTTGCCTTATTTGACCTCCCCAAATGCATCATATCGCACTCATCCAGCCTGAATTCAATTTGCCACTTCTCTGCCCATCTGACCAGTCCATCAATATCTTCCTGCAGTGTACAGCGATCCTCCTTGCGATCTACCACACGGTCAATCTTTGTATCGTCTGCAAACTTCTTGATTATGCCCCTACCTTTACTTCCAAATCGTTAATGTATGCGACATAAAGCAGGGGTCCCAGTACTGAGCTGTGTGGAATTTGCTTTTTTTTATTCATTCGTGGGATTTGGGCGTCACTGCCTGGGCCTGTATTTATTGCACTTCCCTTATTGCCCTTGAACTGAGTGGCTTGTGAGGCCATTTAATAGTCCATCACATTGTTGTGGGTCTGGAGTCACATGTGGCCAGACCAGGTAAGGACAGCAGATCTCCTTCCCTAAAGGACATTAGTGAATCAGATGGGCTTTTCAAACAATCGACAATGGTTTCATGGTCACCATTAGAGTCGCTGTTTAATTCCAGAACTATTAATTGATTTCAAATTTCATTATGTGTCATGGTGGGATTCGAATCCACGTCCCCAGAGTGTTTACCTGGGTTTGCTGGATTTACAAGTGCAGTGACATTGCCACTACACCACTGCATCCACTAAATGTTGCTGGAAACATCCGTCCAGTCGCTAAAACGCCTGTCAACAATTTCTCTTTCTTTCCTGTCACTGAGCTAATTTTGCATCCGCCTTGCTGCATTTCCCTGCATCTCCTGGGATTTTATTTTTAACAAGTCTGCTATGTGTGCCCTTGCCAAAAGCTTTGCTAAAATCCAAGTAGACGCATCAACTACATTAACCTCATCTATCGTCCTTGTTACGTCATCAAATAATCATGCAAGTTAGTCAGACAGAATCTTGCCTTAACACATCTATGGTGATTATCCTTGATTAACCTGTGCCTTTCTAAGTGACAGTTTACCCTGTCTCTAAGAATAGATTACAATAATTTTCCCACTCTGAGGTTAGACTGGCTGTCCTGTATTTATTCGGTCTATCCTTCGCTCACTTTTTAAACAGTGGTACAATGTTAGCAGTTCTCCAATCCTCCATCACCACACCTGTATCCAGTGAGAACTGGAAAATCATGGACATACCTTTGGTTATTCCTTCTGTTGCTTCTTTTAACAACCTGGGGTACATTTCATCACGCCATGGTGATGTATCAACTTTCAATGAGGCTAATTCCATTAGTAATTCCTCTCTGCCTATGTTTATCACATCCAATAATTCACACTCCTCCTCCTTAACTACAATATCTGCACCGTTCCCCTCTTTTGTGAAGACAGTCACAAAGTATTCATTAAGAACCATGTCAGTAACTACTGTCCCTACACATAGGTTACCTTATCGGTCATTAATGGGCTCTACTCTCTCCTTAGTTGTCCTCTTAGCCTTAATGTATTGAAAGAAAAAACATACATGGGTTCATCTTGATTTTGCTTGCCAATATTTTTTTATGATTTCTCCTTGCTTTCGTAAATTCCTTTTTGAAATCAGCCTCCACTTTCTGTACTCCTCTTGGTTTTCTGTTGTATTGAGTTATCGGTGTGGGACATAAACTTGCCCTTCCTGCTGTATCTTACCCTGTAGGCTCCTTGTCATCCATGGAGCTGGGGAATGAGACTGACTTGATTTATCTACAAAGCGCTGGAACGGACTCGATGAGTTGAAATGTCCCATTCTGCGCCAGAATTGACTAAGGCTCTATGACTCTATGACATGGGTATTCTATTACAACAACTTTCCTATACTGGGAAGGTTTATAATGGACTGGACAGTATCACCCTGTTGAACCCCGTGATGTAAGTGAAATGTTTGATGCCCCAGAACATGGTTAACAAATGTCCTTCACAAACAGAGTAAATCAGTTCAGCCCCATTCACAATTCTGGAATAATTCACAATGGGGAAACATTTCTCCTGGTTTTCTCGGCATTGGACAGCAGCCAGGCTGTCACTGTGTCCCCACATCCATGTGGAAAGTCTTGTCGGGGTTCGGTGAGGGACTCGTTGCCTGGGCGACAGATTTCTTTAGTTGTGTTACTGTTTCTGTGCTCTCTTCAGTCCAAATGGGATAAACCTGGTCATCATCACCATTCGGTAGTTCATAAAGAGGAGTCACAGTCTCAGCAAATCCAGGGATGAGGGTCCGCTGATACCCCACCAGCCTGAGGATAGGACACAGGGCAGTCTTTGAGGTGGACAGGGGTAGACACTGGATGAAGGTCCACTGATACCCACCAGTCTGAGGATAGGACACAGAGCAGTCTTTGTGGTGGACAGGGGTGGTCACTGGATGAAGGTCCACTGATACCCACCAGTCTGAGGATAGGACAAAGGGCAGTCTTTGAGGTGGACAGGGGTGGACACTGGATGAGGGGCAATTGATACTCCACCAGCCTGAGGATAGGTCAGAGGGCAGTCTTTGAGGTGGACAGGGGTAGACACTGGATGAGGCTCCACTGATACCCCACCAGCCTGAGCAGAGGATACAGAGCAGACTTTGAGGTGGACAGTGGTAGACACTGGATGAGGGGCAATTGATAATCCACCAGCCTGAGGATAGGACACAGGGCAGTCTTTGAGGTGGACAGGGGTAGACACTGGATGAGGGTCCACTGATACCCACCAGTATGAGGATAGGACACAGTGCAGTCCTTGACGTGGACAGGGGTAGACACTTGAATTGTGTCCACAGATACCCCACTAGCCTGAAGATAGGACACAGGGCAGTCTTTGAGGTGGACAGGGGTGGACAATGGATGAGGGTCCACTGATACCCACCAGCATGAGGATAGGACACAGTGCAGTCCTTGAGGTGGACAGGGGTAGACACTGGATGAGGGTCCACTGATACCCACCAGCCTGAGGATAGGACACTGGGCAGCCCTTGAGGTGGACAGGGGTAGACACTGGAATTGTGTCCACTGGTACTCCACCAGCCTGAGGGTAGGACACTGGGCAGTCTTTGAGGTGGACAAGGGTAGACACTGGATGAGGGTCCACTGATACCCCACCAGCCTGAGGATAGGACACCGGGCAGTCTTTGTGGTGGACAGGGGTAGACACTGGATGGTCTCGACCTGATGTTGGTCTGGGCTGATGGTGGATGATCCAATCTGGACAACTGCAACGGTGACACGATCTTACATCAGCTGGGTCTTACGTGGATGGTCTTTTAGTCCAGCTCCCAAAGTAATTGCAGTAGTTCCTGTAAAAGGGTTAAATGTGTAGACACGGTCTGTGGTGATGAGGAGGAGATCATCGACATGTTAAGGCGAACAGGAAGACTGTGAAAATCTCAGATGGGCCCGGCCATACATTTGTGGAGAATAGTGGGGTTATTTTGGAACCCCTTGTGACAGACATGTCCAGGGGTATCTCTGGTCCTCAGAAGTGAATGTGAATTTAATTTGTTTCTCTAGTTTTACTGGGATACTCCAATAACCATGAGAGACATCCAGGGTGGAGAAGACAGCCCTGCCGCTGGGAATCTGGGAGAGTAGGGTTGGTGTCTCTCAGACAACCAGGTTCACACAGAGATGACTGAGTTGAGTTTGTGGTGGTCAATAGACAGTCACCAGCTGCCATCCGGTTTTCTAACCGGCCAAATCGGGCAGTTAATAATGATTGTGTCTTTGTGAACTACACCCTGGTATAACAATGAACTGATAGTGTCTGGAATATATGATATAATCTCAGCTCGGTAAGAATACTGCTTCATGGATCATGCAATGGTCAGTTAATTTCTTCAGGTCTGCTCATGTTTCCACAGTTATCTTTATGGGTTGTGAATACACTCAGTACCGACTCGAGAATCACCTGTACCTCAGGGTGATCAGAGGTGACTGGTTCCCACTCCTCTGATATTTTAATCAGGAATATTGAGGTTACACTGGACACCAGAGTAGGGGTATGTATTAATGTTCTACAATATACAAATATAGGGATAATCAATTACTGCTGATAACCTTTGAGCACATTACTGCCCAGTAGTCCCTGTCCATTATACAGGATCATAGAAAAGGGAGGCAGGACTTTGACATGAACTCTGTTCGCTCTCCTACACCACTGTAAGATCTGATCTCGGTTCACTGTTTACCCAAAAGTAGGTCGAAGGGTCACAAGCAGTTTATTGCAAGGAAACTATTGGAAAAACAAATTGGAGGGGCAGGAATAATGTCCACTTGGAGTGGCAGGGATTAATTAGAGATAGTCAGCAGTGCTCTGCCAGGGGGTAATCCTGTCTAACTAACTTGATTAATTTTTTTTGAGGCAATGACTTGATGTGCAGATGAGGGTAAAGCAGTTGATGTAGTCTACATGGACTTTTGTAAGGCTTTTGATAGGATCCTGCATGTGAGATTGGTTAAGAAGGAAAGAGCCCATGGGATCCAGGGCAGTTTGGCAAATTGCATCCAAAATTGGCTTAGTGGCAAAAGGCAGACGATGCTGGTCGAGGGTTGTTTTTGTGAGTGGAAGCCTGTGACCACTGGTGTACCACCGGGATCGGTGCTGGGACCATTACTGTTTGTAGTGTGCATTAATTATTTGGACGTGGATATAGGAGGTATGATCAGTAAGTTCGCAGATGACGCTACAATTGGTTGTGTTGTAATTCCTGAGGAGGAAAGCCTTAGATTACAGAATGATATAGCTGGGCTCGTAAGATGGGTGGCGCATTGGCAAATGGAATTTAATCCTGAGAAGTGTGAGGTGATCTCTTGTGGGAGGACTAACAAGGCAAGGAAATATACAATGGCTGGTAGGACCCTAGGAAGTACAGAGGGTCAGAGGGACCTTAGTTTACTTGTCCCGAGATAACGGAAGGCAGCAGCACAGGTAGATAAGGTGGTTAGGAAGGCATATGGAATACTTGCCTGTACTAGCTGAGGCATGGAATATAAGAGCAGGGAGGTTATGATGAAGCTGTATAAAACGCTATTTAGGCCACAACTGGAGTACTGTGTACAGTTCTGGTTGCCACACTATAGCAAGGATGTGATTGCATTGAGAGGGTGCAGAATAGATTCACCAGGATGTTGCCTGGGCTGGAGCATTTCAGCTATGAAGAGAGACTGAAAAGGCGAGGGTTATTTTCCTTAGAGCAGAGAAGGCTGAGGGTGTCGTGATTGAGGTATACAAAATTCTGAGGGGCATCGATAGGTTAGATATGAAGAAACCTTCGTTTTCCTCTTAGCTGAGGGGTCATTAACCAGGGGATATTGATTTAAGGTAAGGGACAGGAGGTTTAGAGGGGATTTGAGGAAAATAATTGTCACCCGGAGGGTGGTTCGCTTCTGGAACCCACTGCCTGAAGAGGTAGTGGAGGCAGGAAACATTGCTACATTTAAGAAGTATCTAGTTGAGCACATGAAACGCCATAGCATACAAGGCTACAGGCCAAGTGCTGGAACTGGGATTAGAATAGTTAGGTGTTTGATGGCCAGAACAGGCATAGTAGGCCGAAGGGCCTGTTTCGCTGCTGTATTTCTCTACATCTGTATGACTCTATTGAGGAGTAACAGTTCAAATACAGCACAGCATCAGAATAAACATAGTAGACATACGACCTGTGGCAGGTGAGAAAGGCTTTCTGGCAATGGATTAGATGTTATAAGCTATTATTAAAGCAGGGCACGTAGAAAAATTCAAGGTGATCAGGCAGAGTCAACATGGCTTTGTGAAAGGGAAATGATGTTTAACCAATGTATTGGAGTTCTTTGAAGAAGTAACATGCAGTGTGGATAAAGGGGAACTGATGGATGCACTGGACATAGATTACCAGAAGGCATTTGATAAGGTACCACATCAAACGTCATTGTGGAAAATAAAAACTCATGGTATAGAGGGGTAACATATTGGCATGGATAGAAGATTGGCTAGCTAGCAGGAAACAGAGAGTAGGCATATCTGATTGGCAAGATGCTACGAGTGGTGTGCCACAGGGATTATTGCTGGGGCCTGAACTTTTTACAATTTATATAAATGACTTGGATGAATGGACCGAAGGTATGGTTGTAAAATTTGCCAATGACTCAAAGATAGGTAAGATGGTAAGTTCTGAAGAGGACATAAGGCCGCTACAAAGGGATATAGATAGGTTAAGTGTGTGAGCAAAGATATAACAAATGGAGTATAATGTGAGAAGAGGTGAAATTGTCCATTTTGGCTGGAAGACTTGTCTGTTAACTCGAGACTTGACTATTCTAATACACTCCTGGCTGCTCTCCCACATTCTACTCTCTGTAACCTTGTGGTCATCCAAAACTCTGCTGCCATCTTCTAATTTACACCAAATTCAATTCACCCAACATCCCTGTGCTCAGTGACCTACATTGGCTCTTGGTCCAGTCACACCTCAATTTTAATATTCTCACTCATGTGATCAAATCCCTCCATGTCCTCACCCCTCTGATTATCCCAATCCCTGACCATTTCCAGGATTCGTGAATCTTGTTCATCTTAAAGTCTTTTTCGAATTCCCTTTTTAAAGTGAGTTTCTTTCTATCTGTCTCTCTCCCTGACCACACATTTCATCTCTCCAGCTCCACTGGTGCTGTGGAGGTTTGGATCCATAAAAAGGTGTGAGCTGCACGGCCGGTCACATCCAACACATTGTACAGGACACCCAGGCTGACCGGGGTGCTGGAGTGGGCGAAACATGTATGTGTCTGTCGCGTGAGGAGGGAATTGAATGTGAGGTCAATCAGCCATTCAAGCAGCTTTGATTTACGCCTTTGAAACTTGGTCCACTGACCACCTGTGTTAGTCATTCTCAGTTGAACACACATTCAGCAGCAGGAGGAACCCCTCTAGTGTTATTGAAAAGGACCAGGAATCCGACTTACAGGTGAGGGGCTTTTGACTTACTTCTGCTATTGTAAAGTTAGTGGAGGTGCTGTGGATGGTTTTCTGGAGGTTGTGTTGTGAGCTGCTGCAGGCATTCAGGGAGGACAGAGGATTTGGTGACCCAACACTGGACGAGGAATGTGGACTGTAGTTACAGTGTCTCTGGGTCTGTAACATGAATAACAAATGGAGCAGAGGCTGCAGAGAGGGGAAGCTCTGTAAAGAGGGAGGAGGAGGGGGCTCTGCCCTACCCTCCCCGGGTTTTCCAAGAGGCACTTTTCCGACCTACACCTAACCCAGGAGCAGTGTGTCGGTGACTCTGATTCAATAAGGAGATGGTCACAGTGCTGTTTCACCTCCTGCAACACGACCTGGAGCCTCACACCAGGTGTGAGGACGAAGTTGTCAGTGGCTGTTCAGGTCACAGTTTTATTGAACTTCTATGTATCTGGATCTTTCCAGGCAGGATCAGGAGACATATCAAACATAGATTCATAGAGAGGAATGGAGTCATTCACAACACAGAAGGAGGCCATTCGCCCCCTCCATGCCAGATCTCTGTGGAACAATCCAGTCATTCCCACTCTTCCGCTCAATCCCCATATCTCTGCACGTTCATTTCCTTCAGGTGTCCATCCAGTTTCCTTTTGAAATCATTGATTGTCTCGGCTTCCACCGCCCTCATGGGCAGTGAGTTCCAGCTCATTACCATCCACTGTGTAAAAAAGTTCTTCCTCATATTCCCCCTGTATCTCTTACCCGAAACCTTCCATCTGTGTCCCCTAGTCTGTGCTTCATCAGTTAATGGGAACAGTTTTTCCTTGTCTATCTTATCTAAACCTGTCAAAATCATGAGGGGTCTGGACAGAATAGGTGGGGAGAAACTGTTCCCACTTGTCAAAGGATCAAAAATGGATGGGCACAGATTTAATGTACTTGTTTAAAGAAAACAATGCGAACATGAGGAAAACATTTTTGTACAGTGAGTGGTTCGGTTCTGGATTGCACTGTCTGAGAGTGTGATGGAGGCAGGTTCACTTCAGGCATTGGAAAGGGAATTATATAGTGACCTGAAAAGGAATAATGTACAGGGTTATGGGAAATAGGCACTAAGTGAATTGCTCACTCAGTGAGCCGGTGCAGATATGATGGGCCGAATGGCCTCCTTTTGTGCTGCAATAAATCTGTGATTTTCTGTGATTCTGTCACAATCTTGCACACTTCTAGTAAATATTCCCGCAATCTCCTTTACTCCAGGGAGAACAAACCCAGTTTTTTCCAGACTAACCTTGTTGCTAAAATCCCCCATCCCTCTGGTAAATCTCCACTGCCCCCTCTCAATGACCCTCACATCCTTCCGAAAGTGTGGTGAACAGAACTGGTCACAATACCCCACTTGGGGCCTAACCAGAGCTGTATACATTTTAAGCATAACTTCCCTGCTTTTGAGCTCTATGCCTCTATTTATGAATCCCGAGGTCTCATATGCTTTGTCATCACTCTCTCAATATGTCCTGCCACCTTCAAAGATTTATACACAGCCACACACAGGTCCTTCTCTTCCTGCACACTCTGTGGAACTGTACCATTCTGTCTGCATCGCCTGACACTATCCCTTCTGCCAAAATTCATCACCTCACACTCCTGTGTATTAAATTCGATCTGCCACTTCTCTGCCCATTCTGCCAGCCTATCTGTGTTCTGTTTCAGACAGTTTGCATCATCCTCACTGTTTGCCTGTCCTCCAAATTTGGTATCATCGGCAAATTGTGAGACTCCACTCTGAATTCCAAGATCTAAGTCATTTATGTATAGCAAAAAAAAAAGCAGAGGTCCTAGCACTGATCCTCGGGGAACACCCATTATCTACCATTCTCCAGTCTGAAAGACAAACATTTCACACATTTCTCTGTTTTCTGTCCTGAAGCCAATTTTTGATCCAAATTGGACACCGACCCTTCAATTTCATGAAGCTCAGTTTTGTTCACCAGCCTTTTATGTAGCACCTTATCAAACGCTTTTTAAAAAATCTTTATAAACAGCATCCACCACATTCCCTTCATCATTGTTATCTGATACATCATCAAACAATTCTATTAGATTAGTAAAGCATGATCTTCCTATTTAAAAAAATCCATGCTGACAATCCTTAATTAACTCAAACCTCTCTAAATGTGTGTTGATAGTCTATGTTGCTTTCCTATTCCTTCTGACAAAATGCATCACCTCACACTCCTCTTTATTAAATTCTACCTGCCACCTTTCTGTCCATTCTACTCGCCTATCTATATCATGTTGCAGGTGGTTTGTGATATCCTCCCTGTTTACCACACCTAAAAGATTGCAATCATCAGAAAAAATGTAAAGTCTACCCATTATTCCAAGATTCATGTCATTTATATGTAGCAAAAGAAAAGCACAGTGTTCCTCGCACTGACCATTGGGAAACATCACTGTCTACCATCCTCCAGTCTGAAAAACAACCATTTAACACATTTCTCTTTTCTCTGTCATTTGGACAATTTTTGATCCAATTGGATGCTATTCCTGAGCTTCAATTTTGTTAACTATGCTTTTGTGTGGTTGTTCATCAAATACTTTCATAAAATCCATATATACAACATCCACCGCATTCACTTCATCAACCTTCTCAGATCATCGAAATAAATTCAATTAGTTCATCAAGCATGATCAGCCTTTTAGAAATCCGTGCTGACAATCCTTAAATAACTCAAACCTCTCCAAGTGTGTGTTGATTTTTCCCATGATTATTGTTTCTAAAACCTTACTTACCACTGATGTTAAACTAACTGACCAGTAGTGACTAAACCTGTGTGTTGTCCATTGATAATTCTGGGAGGTAAGGGTGACCATCTATGTCATCATTTTCTCCCTCAGCAGGGAGAATCAGGATGAGATGTCCCGTGGCTTTTTCTGGATAGCGGGATTCCTGATGGTGCAGGTGTCTCTGCGGGGCCCCCATGACAACGGGGAGAAGTACAGGAACTGAAAGAATTCTCACTCCATTAATGTACAGTTGGTGTGTGTGCATGCCCAGTACATCATGCTGGTGAATGTCCACTATTCTGGCAGCAGCCACCATACCTTCATTCTGAAGCAGTCAGCCAGTCCCAACACTGCAGGACTCCATGCAGAACCAGAATGTGGCTCATCGGAGACAAATAAACCTTCTCTAGACACAGCTCATGTTTCTACATCCACAAACCAACACCATCACCAAACAACCGCACACAATTAACATGTGTATAATGTGAGCAATGGAGTCACCAGGAACATGGTGGAACAGACCATCGGTGTGATGAAGCAATGCTTCTGATGTCTGAACCGCTCGGGGGGAGCCCTCCAGTACACACTGGAGCAGGTGTCCAAGTTCATGGTGTTCTGCTGCACCCTTCATATCAACACCATCATGAGGACTCAGGCTTTGGCACCAGGGATCCGCAGGCTACCTCAGTAGGAGGAGGAGGAGGCAGGGAGGATATTTCCTGGATGATTTCAAACCGGAAAGGCTGTCGTAGAGACGCTGCTAAGATTCCAGTTCCCAGACGACAACTTCCCTTTCCAACCATGGATCCCCACTCTCCACCATTACACCCATCTGAGACGCCCCATCACAGCGTCCCCTTGGTCACCATCCTGCTATAAAACAATCAGAATTAATACATTACAGAAGGACCAATTCAGCCTTTCGAGTCTGCACTGGCTCTCTGAATGAACAATTCACCGAATGTCGTTCCCTGCATTCTCCCTGTAACCTGCACATTCGTCCTTCTCATATAACAGTCTATTCAGCTTCTATTGAACCTGCCTCCACCAGACACTCAGGCAGTGCATTCCAGACTCTAACCAATCACTGTGTGAAAAAATATTTTCCTCATGTCGTCTTTGCACCTTTAGGCCATTACTTTAAATCTGTGCCCTGACGTTCTTGATCTTTTCACGAGTAGGAAGATTCTCTCTATCTCCTCTGTCCAGACACCTCATGATCTTTGAAATCTCTAATAAATCACCTCTCAGCCTTCTCCAATGAAAACAGTCCTAACTTCTCCAATCTATCTTCATAACTGAAATTCCTCATCCTGGGAATCATTCTCGTGAATCTTTTCTGTACTCTCTTCAATGCCCTCATGTCTTTCCTCAAGTGTGGTGCCCAGAACTGGACGCAATACTCCAGCTGAGGCTGAACTAGTGTCTTATGCAAGTTCAATATAACATCCTTGCTCTTGTACTCTATGTCCCTGTTAATAAAGCCTCGGATATTATATGATTTATTAAATGCTCACTCAACCTGTCCTGACACCTTCAATGACTTATGCACATATACACCCAGGTCGATCTGCTCCTTCACCCCCTTTAGAATTGTACCCTTTATTTTACATTGTCTCTCCATTTTCTTCCTACCAAAATGAATCACTTCACGTTTCTCTGCCTTGAACTTCACCTGCCACCTGTCTGCCCATTCCAGCAAATTTTCAATCTCCTTTTGAAGTTCTTCACTATCCTCCTCACAGTTCACAATGCTTCCAGTTTCATATCATCTGTAAACTTTGAAATTGTTGCCTGTACACCAAGGTCTCGGTCATTAATATATATCAGGAAAAGAAAGGATCCGAACACTGATCCCTGGGGAACTCCACTACAAACCTTCCTCCAGCCTGAAACACATCTATTAACCATTAATCTTTGTTTCCTGTCACTCAGCCAATTTCGTGTCCATGTTGCAACCCCCGTCCCTTTTATTCCATGAGCTGCAAGTTTGCTCACAGGTCTGTTGTGTGGCACTGTGTTAAAATGTTTTTGCTCGCAGTGACTGGTTAAAAGTCTGGAATGCACTGCCTGAGTGTGGTGGAGGCAGGTTCCATTGAAACTGAATAGACTGTTACATGAAAATCCATGTTTACCACATCAACAGCATTACCCTCATCAACTCTCTCTGTTACCACTCAAAAAAACTCCAGCAATTTAGTTAAACATGATTTTCCCTTATGAAATCCATGCTGGCTTGCTTAATTAACTCGCATTTGTCCATGTGATTATTGATTTTGTCCAAAATTATTTTTTCTAGAAGTTTTCCCACCACGGAAGTTAAACTGACTGACCTGTTGTTGCTGGGTTGATCTTTCCACACTTTTTTGAACAAGGGTGTAACGTTTACAATTCTCCAGTCCTCTGGCATCACCCCCAAGTCTAAGGAAGACTGAAAAATTATGTCCAGTGCCTCTGTGATTTCCACCCTCACTTCCCTCAGTATCCTTGCATGCATCTAATCAGTTCCTGGCACTTTATCCACTTTAAGTATAGACATCCTATCTAATACTTACTCTTTATCAATTTTAAACCCCTCTAGTGCAGCTATGAGGAAAGATTGGATAGGCTGTGCCTTGCCTCCTCTTTCAACATTGCCTGGGTTGCGTCTGAGAACCATTCAAAGTTTATGGCACAGAGAGAGACCACTTGGCCCATCGTGTCTATGCTGTATGAAAAACGATCCATCCATTCTGATCCTACCTTCCAGCATTTGATAGAGTACAGCACTTGAGGTGCCTATCCAGAAACCTTTTGAATGAGTTGTGGGTTTCTGCCTCAATTACCCTTTCGGACAGTGAGTTCCAGACTCCCACCACCCGCTGGGTGAAAAATAAAATCCGCAGCTCACTTATAATCTTCCTACCAATCACTTTAAATCTATGCCCCCTTGTCACTGACCTCTTTGCTAAGGTGAATAGACCCTTCAGCTCCACTCTAACCAGGCCCCTCAACATTTAGCACAATTCAATCAGATCTCCCCTCAGCCTTCTCTGTTCCAACGAGAACAAGCATAGCCTATCCAATCTTTCCTCATAGCTGCATTTTTCCAGTCGTGGCAACATCCTCATAAATCTCCTCAGTACCCTCTCTAGTGCAATTACATCCTTTCTGTAATGAGGTGACCAGAACTGCTCACAGTTCTCAAGTTGTCTCCTAACCAACGAGTATTACTGTTCCAGCATAACCTCCCTGCTCTTATATTCTATACCTCGACTAATAAAGGAAAGGATTCCATATCTTCTTCCTTGTTAAAGACAGATGCAAAGTATTTATTTAGTACCTCAGCTATGCCCTCTGCCTCCATGTGTAAGTCCCATTTCTGGTGCTGAGTCAGCCCCATTCCTGCTTTTACTACCCTTTTTACTATTTATATGTTTGCATAAAACATTGGAATTTCCTTTTATGCTAGCTGCCAATCTCTTTTCATGCTCTCTCTTTGCTTCTGTTATTTGCTTTTTCACTTCCCCTCTGGACCCTCTATATTCAGCCTGGTTCTCAATAGAATTTTCTACCTGGCCTCTGTCAAAAGTTTGAACATCGGTGATTAACTTTCTCAACTTTTCGTGCGACCTTCAAAGATCTGTGTGAATACACTTCAAATTGTTCTGTTCCTGTCTCCTCATTTAAACAATAACCATTTGTTCCTTGCCTCCCCTTACACTTCCTGCAAAAACATATCACTTCACACTTCACTGTGTGAAATCACATCTGCCATGTTCCTGCCCATTTCACCAGTCAGTCTCCATCATCCTGAAGTCTGTTACTATCCTTCTCACTGTTTATTAACGTTTCCGACTTTCCTGTCATCTGAAAACTTTGACATTATCCCCTGTGTACACAAGCCCATTGCATTAACATAGAGCAACAGTAATCCCAACAGTGACCGTGGGGAACCCCACTGTGTACTTCCCTCCAGACTGAACAATAACCATTCTCCACTCCTGCCTGCTTTCTGTCACTGAGCTAATTTTCTGCATGCTGCCATTGAAAATAAAAGACTTTCATTGATGTAGCGCCTTGAATGACGACTGCATGTCCCAAAGTGATTTACAACCAATGACTACTTTCTAAAGTGTAGTCACACTTCGAATGTAGGAAAGAGGGCAGCCAATGTCCGCACAGCAAGATCCCACAAGCAGCAATGCGATAATGATCAGATCTATTTTTGTGATGTTGATTGAAGGAGAAATATTGACCAGGACCTCGGGTATAATTCAGCTGCTCTGCTTCCATATAGTGCGATGGGATCTTGAACATCTACCTGAGAGGATAGACCGAGCCTTGGTTTAAAGTTTCATTCGACAGATGATACCCAAGACAATGCAACACTCCCTCAGTACTGCACTGCAGTGTCAGCCTTGATTCTTGTGATCAAGTGCTGCAGTGACACTTGATCCTAGAAGCTTGTGACTGAAAGGGGAGAGAGCTACAAACTGAGTCACGGCTGACATTGGCCCTTTAATCCCATGTGTTTCTAATTTGGTAACACGGCTGCTATGTGTTACTTTATCAAACGCCTGGTGAAAGGATAGGAATATTGTGAAAGTACAGGCAGGAGCAAGCATAGAATCATAGAATAGAATAGACTGAATGAGGTCATTCGGCCCATCAAGTCTGTGCTGATCCTTTCAAAGAGCAATCCAGTTAGTCCCAACCCTGGCTCATTCACTATATCCTTGAATTTATTTTTGCTTCGGATATTTATCCAATTCCCTTTTGGGATCTACTTTTGAATCTGTATCCATCAGCCTATCAGACAGTGCATTCCAAATCCAAACCACTCGGAAACAAAAAGCCTCATATCTGCTTCTTTTACCAATCCCCTTAAATCTGAGTCTCTGGTTAGTGACCCCTTGGACATTGGAAACAGTTTCTTTTTATTTAATTTATCTAAACACTTCCTAATGTTAAACACCTCAATCAAATATCCTCTGAAAGTGCTCTGCTCGAAACAGAACAACCCCAGCTGCACAACTGCAATCCCTCATGCCTGGACAAGTTCTAGTAAAATAGTTATTCACCCTCTCCGAAGGCTTCATGTCCTTCCTAAAGTGTGGTTCCCAGTATTCGACACAAGACTCCAGGTGCAGCTGAACTAGTATTTTATATATGTTTTACATAATGTCCTTGCTTTTGTTCTTTTTGCCTCTATTTATAAACCCGAGGTTCCTATATATTTATTAACTGTCTAGTTAACCTTTCCTGCCACCTTCAAAGATTTGTGGACAAACACCCCAAGTGTCTCTGTTATTTCACCATCTTTATAGTAACACCATTTAACTTGTATTGTCTCTCCTCATTCATCCTTCCAAAACGTATTACCTCACACATCTGCAATGTCAATTAAATATTGAGAAGATTGAAGTCATTGTTTTCTGTCTCTGCTCCAAACATTTCCTAGTTACACACTCCATCCCTCTCCTCAGTAAATGTTTGAGACTAACCGAAACTGTTCGCATGCTTGGTTACAGAGCTCACCTTGAGATGCCTTGAGATGACCTTCCTACCAAATATTCACACCATCAGTAAAACGGCCCATCTCCACCCTTGGTGGAGTTGCATGCTGGTTAAAGAGGAAATGAATGCAATAGTGACGCAGGATATTAGCTCTGACGATGTCGAATATGTATGGGTAGAGCTGAGAAACAGCTCCAAAAAACCTTTGTGGGGGTTGCATATAGACCCCCAGACTGTAGTGCTGAATTTGGGAATGGCATTGAACAGGAAATTAGAGACGCATGCGATAAAGGAACATCTGTAATTTTGGGTTTCTTGAATCTGCATATAGATTGGGCAAATTAAATTGGTCACAATACATTGTGGAGGAATTCCTGGAGAATATACGGGATGGTTTTCAGGGCCAATTCTTTGAGGAACCAACTGAAGAACAGGACATCCTAGACTGGTTGTTGTGTAATGAGAGAGGAACAATTGACAATCTAGTTGTGCGAGGTCCCTTGGGGATGAGCGACCATAATATGATAAAATTCTTCATCATGATGGAGAGTGACCTAGTTGATTCTGAGACTAAGGTCGTGAATCTTAATAAAGTAAGCTACGAAGGTATGAGGCATAAGTTGTCGATGATACATTGGGAAACGTTACTTAAAGAGGTGACCCTGGATAGGCAATGGCAAACATTCAAAGAGCGCATGGATGAACTGCAACAATTGTTTACTCCTGTCTGGTGCAAAAGTAAAACGGAAAAGGTAGCCAAATCATGGCTTACAAGGAAAGTTCGAGATAGCATTCGATCCAAGGATGAGGCATGTAAATTCGCCAGGAAAAAACAACAGACCTGAGGATTGGGAGCATTTTAAAATTCAGCAAAGGAGCACCAAGGGATTGATTAAGAAGGGGAAAATGGAGTACAAGAGTAAGCTTGCGGGGAACATAAAAACTGACTGCAAACGAATCTATAGGTATGTGAAGCGGAAAAGATTGGCGAAGACAAATACAGGTCCGTTACAGTCAGAAACAGGGAAATTTATTATGGGAAACAAAGAAACGGCTGACCAACTAAATGCATCCTTTAGTTCTGTCTTCACAAAGGAGGACACAAATAGCATACCAGAAATGTTGGTGAATACAGGGTTCAGTGAGAGAGAGGAACTGAAAGAAATCAGTATTAGTAGAGAAATGGTGTTGGGGAATTTGATGGCATTGAAGGCCTATAAATCCCCAGGGCCTAGTAATCTCCATCCCAGAGTACTTAAGGAAGTGGCCCTAGAAATAGTGGATGGATTGGTGGTCATCTTCCAAGATTCCATGGACTCTGGAACAGTTCCTACAGATTGGAAGGTAGCTAATGTTATCCCACTATTAAAAAAGGGAGGGAGAGAGAAAGCAGGAAATTGCAGACCAGTCAGCCTGACATCGGTCATGGGGAAAATCCTGGAGTCCATTATCAAATATTTTGCAGCAGAGCACTTGGAGAATAGTGGTAGAATCGGACAGAGTCAGCATGGATTTATGAAAGGGAAATCATGCTTGATAAATCTACTAGCATTCTTCCAGGATGTAACTAGTAGAGTTGATGAGGGGGAGCCAGTGGATGTGATTTATTTGCACTTTCGGAAGGCTCTCGACAAAGTTCCACGTAAGGGTTTAGCATGTAAAATTAAAGTGCACGAGACTGGGGGTAGTGTATTGCGATAGATAGAAAATTGGTTGGCAGACAGGAAACAAAGCATTGGAACACACGGATCTTTTTCTGAATGGTAGGCAGTGATTATTGGGGTACCGCAGGGATCGGTGCTAGGACCCCTGCTGTTCACAATATATATGTTAATGATTTAGATGAGGAAACTAAATGTAATATCTCCAAATTTGCAGATGATACAAAATTGAGTGTGAGGGTAAGTTGTGAGGAGGATGCAGAGAGGTTTCAGGGTGATTTGGACAAGTTGAGTGAGTGGGCAAATGCATGGCAGATGCAGTATAATGTGGATAAATGTGAAGTTATCCACTTTACTAGCAAAAACAGGAAGGCAGATTATTATCTGAACGGCTATAAACTGAGAGAGGGGAATATGCAGCGAGACCTGGGTGTTCTCGTACATCAGTCACTGAAGGTAAGCATGCAGGTGCAACAGGCGGTAGAAAAAGGCAAATGTTATGATGACCTTTATAGAGACAGGATTCGAGTACAGGAGCAGGGATGTTTTACTGCAATATACAAGAACTTGGTGAGGCCGCACTTGGAATATTGTGTGCAGTTTTGGTCTCCTTATCTGAGGAAGGATGCTCTTGCTATAGAGGGAGTGCAGTAGCGTTTTACCAGACTGATTCCTGGGGTGGTCGGACTGTCATATGAGGAGAGATTGAGTCGGTTAGGATTATATTCACTGGAATTCTGAAGAGTAAGGAGGGATCTCATCGAAACCTATAAAATTCTAACATGACTTGACAGGTTAGATGCAGGAAGGATGTTCCCGATGGTGGGGGACTCCTGAACTACAGGATATGGGGTAAAACTTTCAGGACTGAGATGAGGAGACGTTTCTTCACCCAGAGAGTGGTGAGCCTGTGGAAACCTGTCATCACGCCCATATCCAAGGGAGATTGGAATGTTCTGGCCAGCGCCTCTGCTATTTCCCCCATTGCTTCCCTCAGCAACCCTCATACATCCCATCCAGACTGGATAAATGTTCAACTTTGTTGTGGTACAAAAGTGCTGGATTGAAAAGGGTTAACTGAATCTGTTTGTTCCGTGACTGTAATTAATGTCAGTCTCCATGGACCCTAATAGTGTCACTGGACGTTTTCCATCTTCTATTAATAAGGGGCTTCTTTCAATGTGTTATTCCATAGTGTCAGTGGGAACATCAGCCCCGGCACTTACAGAGATTAGCTGCTCCAGAGAGATAGAGAGAGGATAGGTTGGAATCTGAGAACAAAAGACTGGAATGTTACAACAATGGGTCAGAATCTGAGAACAATAGATTGGAATGTTACAACAATGGACAGGAGTTTATCCTCGGATCTTTACTCTCTTTCTACATATTATGATCGGTACTCATTAAACTCTCGTATCTATCTCGCACTGAAGATTATTCAATACATTTACTATCCCATCCTGGCTATTATTGGTGTCCCTGGTAAGTCTCTCTATCTAGCTATTAATTCTTTAAACCATGTTTAAATGCATTACTGCTCCTGTAATTTACTCTGCCCTTCTTGCTGCCGTTGTATTCCTGGTGAATATCTTCAGCCATGAGCTCTATAAACCATTGTCAGCTGTATTACAGTTATTGTCATATACTCTCTCATCGTTGCTGCTGTTGCTGTCTCTATTTCAGGCCAGGAGATCTGTAAACCTGTTTCACTGAAATACTGTTCTGTTATGTAAATTTTGGGAAGACTGAAGCCAGTGTCATTGGTCTCCATCACAAACACCATCCCCTATCTGGGAAGCACATACTCCACCCTGCCCAATATCTGAGGCTCAACCAGACAGTTTACAACTTCTGTGTTATATTTAAACCTGAGCTGAGTTCATCTCCATATTCTTTCCATCACCAACCCTGCTGAAAACCATCTCTGTGATATCACCCATCTCCATCTCTGCCTCAGCCCCTCTACTGCGTAAACCCTCATCTGCATCACAGTTAAATACACAGTTGGCTATTCCAATTCCATCTTGGTCACGTCCCAGTTATAAACCTCCATAAACCACAGCCCATCCAGATCTCTGCTGCCTGTATCCGATCTCACACCAAATGCCAATCACCAATCACCCCTGTGCTCACTGATATCCATTGGCTCTCGGTCTGGCACCACCTTAATTTTAATATTCTCATTCGTGCGTTTGAATCTCTCCATGGCCTCACCCCTCCATTTATTCACTTTCCCCTGCCCATTTCACATATTCCTGCAAGTCTTTCGACTTCACTCTTTTTACAGTTCTCCTTGTAAAGTGAATTTATTTCCCTCTGTATGTGTCCCGAGACAGGATTATAGACTCTGCAGCAAGACAGCTGCTGCCGGTACAGAAGCTGGGATTCATAAAGAGATGTGAATCGCACAGCCGGCCACTTCCAGTGCGGTCTGCACAATATCCCATGCTGGGCGGGGCTCCAGCCCAGTCGTATCATCTATGTGCTGTTAGCGTGGTCTTCACAGCCGGCCACTTCTACTGTGGCCTGCACACTGTCCCAAGCTGAACAGGGCTCTAGCTCAATTGTACCTTGTATGTGTTGTTCCTTTGAGGTTGGATTTGAAAGTGATGTCAATGTACCATAGCAGCAGCTTTGATGTACTTCTTTGAAACTTGGTCAGTGCATGTCCAATGACCGCCTATGTTAGTCACTCTCAGTTGAACATACATTCAAAGGATGAATTTAAATGGACCAGGCATCCAACTGACAGGTGAGGGGCTTTTGACTTACTTCTGCTATTGTACAGTTAGTGCAGGTGCTGTGGATGGTTTTCTGGAGGTTGTGTTGTGAGCTGCTGCAGACATGCAGGGAGGACAGAAGATTTGGTGACCCAACTCTGGACGAGGTATGGGGACTGTAGTTACAGTGTCCCTGGGTCTGTCACATGACCAACAAATGGAGCAGAGGCTGCAGAGAGGGGAAGCTCTGTAACGAGGGAGGAGGAGGGGGCTCTGCACTAACCACCCCGGGTTTTCCAAGAGCACTTTTCCTACCTACACCTAACCCAGGAGCAGTGTGTGAGGTGACTCTGATTCAATAAGGAGGTGGTCACAGAGCTGTGTCACCTCCTGTAACACAACCTGGAGCCTCACACCAGGGTTAGGACGGAGTTGTCAGTGGCCGTGAAGGTCACAGTTTCATTGAACTTCTATGTATCTGGATCGTTCCAGGCAGGAGCAGGAGACATATCCAACAGAGAGTGGTAGAAATCGATAGTCATTTACAACACAGAAGGAGGCCATTCAGCCCCTGCATGCCGGCTCTCTGTGGAACAATCCAGTCAGTTCCACTCCCCCGCTCAATTCCCGTATCCCTGCAAGTTCATTTCCTTCAGGTGTCCATCCAGTTTCCTTTTGAAATCATTGATTGTCTCAGCTTCCACCACCCTCATAGGCAGTGAGTTCCAGCTCATTACCATCCACTGTGTAAAAAAGTTTCTCCTCATATTCACCCTGTATCTCTTACCCGAAACCTTCCATCTGTCTCCCCTAGTCCGTGTTTCATCAGTTAATGGGAACAGCTTTTCCTTGTCTATCTTATCTAAGTCTATAATAATCTTGTACACCTCCATCAAATCTCTCTCAATCTCCTTTACACCAGGACAACAACTCCATCTTCTCCAAACTCACTTTGTAACTAAACTCCCATCCCTGGAATCATTCTGGTAAATCTCCTCTGCACCCTCTCAGGGCCTTTCACATCCTTCCTACAGTGTGGTGACCAGAACTGTACACAGTTCTCGAGTTGGTGTCTAACCAAAGCTTTATGAAGGTTCCGCATAACTTCCCATATTTTGTATCTTTGCCTCTATTGATGAATCGCAATATCTGATATGATTTGCTAAACACCCTCCTAATATGTCCTGACACCTTCAAAGATCAATACATATGGAGCCCCAGATCCCTCTGTTCCTGCACAATCATTAGAACTGTGTCATTAAGTCTATATTGCCTTCCTCTTCCAACTGACAAAATAAATCACATCACACTCCTCTTTATTAAGTTCTTCCTGCCACTTCTCTGTCCATTCTGCTAGCCGATCTATATCATGTTGCAGGTGGTTTGTGACATCCTCCAAGATTGCAATCATCAGAAAAAATGCAAATTCTTCTCTGTATTCCAAGATCCATGTCATTTATATGTAGCAAAAAAAAGCACAGCATTCCTCGCACTGACCATTGGGAAACATCACTGTCTACCATCCTCCAGTCTGAAAAACAACCATTTAACACATTTCTCTTTTTTCTGTCATTTGGACAATTTTTGATCCAAATGGATGCTAATCCTGAGCTTCAATTTTGTTAACCAAGCTTTTGTGTGGTTGTTCATCAAACAATTTCATAAAATCCATGCATACAACATCCACCACATTCCCTTCATCAACCTTCTCAGATCATCAAAATAAATTCAATTCGTTCAGTCAAGCATGATCTGCCTTTTTAGAAATCCGTGCTGACAATCCTTAAATAACTCAAACCTCTCCAAGTGTGTGTTGATTTTTCCCTGATTATTGCTTCTAAAACCTGACTCACCAATGATGTTAAACTAACTGACCAGTGGTTGCGAGGCCTATGTGTTGTCCATTGATAATTCTGGGAGGTGAGGGTAACCATCTATGTCATCATTTTCTTCCTCAGCAGGGAGAAGCAGGATGAGTGATCCCGTGGCTTTGTCAGGATAGCGGGATTCCTGATGGTGTAGGGAGCTCTGCGGGGCCCCCATGTCAACGGGGAGAGGTACAGGAACTGGAAGCACTCTCACTCCATTGATGTACAGTTGGTGTGTGTGCCTGCCCAGTACATCCTGTTGGTGAATGTCCACTATCCTGGCAGCAGCAAGGATACCTTCATTCTGAATCAGTCAGCCGGTCCCAATACTCCGGGGCTCCTTGCAGAACCAGAATGTGGCTTCTCGGAGGCAAAGGAAACTCCTCTAGACACAGCTCATGTTTCTACACCACCAAACCACATCCCACCACCAACCAACCTCACAATATTAACATGGGTATAATGTGAGCAATGGAGTCACCAGGAACATGGTGGAACAGACCATCGGTGTGATGAAGCAATGCTTCCGATGTCTGAACCGCTCGGATGGAGTCCTCCAGTGGACACTGGAGCACGTGTCCAAGTTCATGGTGTTTTATTGCATCCTTCATATCATCACCATCATGAGGACGCAGGCATTGGCACCAGGAATCCGGAGGCTACCTCAGGAGGAGGAGGCAGGGAGGATATTTCCTGGATGCCTTCCAGCCAGACAGGTTGGCGGAGAGTCCCTGCTCAGATTCCGGTTCCCATAGGACAACTTCTCTTTCCCGCCATGAATCCCCCATTCTCCACCATTACACCCATCAGAGATGCCCCATCACAGTGTTATTACAGCACAGAAGGAACTATTCAGCCAGTCGTGTCTGCACCGGCTCTCCGAATGCACAATTCACCGAATCCCATTCCCTGCCTTCTTCCCGGAACCCTGCACATTCTTCCTTCTCATATACCAGTTTATTCAGCTTTAGCATGTTCATAGATGTGGTCACCACACTGCTGAAGAGCATGCAGGGAGAGTGGGAATGGGTGATCAGCAGGCAGTCAAAAATTATCAGGCAGGTAGTGCAAGAGACCCCTGAGTGCATCTCACTCTCCAACAGGTATTCAGTTCTGTATACTGAGGGAAGTGATGCTTCTCCTGGGGAGTGCAGCCACAGCAAGTCCATGTCAACACGGGTGGCTAAGCTGCAGAGCGGCACACAGGGATGACTGGAAGAGCCATAGTGATAGGTGAACGAGAGGTGATCTCATTGAAACCTACATAATACTGAAACGGCTAGACCGGGTAAATGCTGGTAAGATGTTCCCTCTGGTTGGGGAGTCTAGAACCAGCAGACACAATTTTAAAATAATAGAGAAGCCAGTTAGGACAGAGATGAGGGGAAATTTCTTTACTCAGAAGGTTGTGATCTTTGGAATTCTCTGCCCCAGAGGGCTGTGAAATCTCAGTCATTATGTATGTTTAAAGTGGAGGTTGACAGTTTTCTAAATACCAGTGACATAAACGGATATCGGGATAGTGAGGGAAAAAGGCATTGAAGTGGATGATCAGCCATCATGATATTGGATGGTGGACCAGGCTCGATGGGCTGAATGGCCTACTCCAGCTGCGATGTTCCGAAGCTGCTTACCTCTTTCAAACTCGAGGTAAGTTTAATCAGGCTGCTTTCAGAGGGTTCAGAATGTTTGCTGGTACACCTCTGGTACTATCTCGTATGTACCCAGGATAGCAATTTTAGTCATCACAAAATCTGATGAATTTTCATCTGGCAACAGTGAATAAACCTCATGGGCTTTTCCTGTTATTTTATTTTGTAAAAACAGTGTCCATCTCTCTGCGGGCTATTGCAGTTGCTTTGCAAGTTTAACAATAGCGACGACAAATTCTGGCACATTCTCCTCCTTGAACTTTCGCATGAACTCGGAGAACTTTAAGAGATCAGCGCATGGCCCTGAGCTAGGGGCAGCTCCCTCACTAGCTGTGTCTTCACTGGGTGTATTGGGTCTTCCTCTAGTTGTTTGAGCTGCCTTAAATCCCTTTCCTCCTTCTGGAACACTCTTACTTTCTCCCTTTCACTCTGCTCTTTCTCGCTCTCTCTGGAATTCTAATTCCAGTCTCTTCTGTTCTAGTTTTACCTTAGCTAACATTACTCTATCTGTTAGTGATTCTAACCCTGTGTGAGTCTTCAGCTTCAAGTGAAAAATGGTTGGACACAGGTCTTAGGATTTCAGGTTCTGAGCTTTTGGACGGAGAGTAATCCTTAACTGTCCAGCCACATTACTTAACTTTTCAACTGATAGGACTTTTAACCTTTACCGAGTTACTTCACTGGCTATGTAACTCCTTTATTGGGAATGGAACTCCTTTATCCAAAAAGACAGGGAGACAGAAAGCTGGAAGCTCCAGGCTAGTTAGCTTTATATCTGTCTCGCAGAAAATGTGAGAAGTTATGATTAAAGACGTAATAGATAAAATCAAGATAATCAGGCAGAGTCAACATGGTTTTCTCAAAAGGAAATCATGTTCAACAAAATTTATTCGACTTCTTTGAAGAAGTAGCATGTGCTGTGGAGAAAGGGAAACAGGTGGATGTACTGTACTTAGAGTTCCAGAATGCATTTGATAAGGTGTCACATCAAACGGTATTGCTGATGGTGTAGGGGGTAACATATTGGCATGGATAGAAGATTTCCTAGTTCACAGGAAACAGAAGGTAGGCATAAAGAGGTCATTTTCTGGTTGGCAAGGTGTAATGAGTGGTGTGCCACAGGAATCAATGTTGGGGCCTCAACTTTTTACAATTTATAGAAATGACTTGGATGAATGGACCAAAGGTATAGTTGCTAAATTTGCTGATGACGCAAAGTTAGGCAGTAAAGTAAATTGTGAAGAGGACATCAGGAGGTTAAAAATGGAATATAGATAGGTGAAGTCAGTGGGCAAAGATCTGGCAAATGGAGTACAATGTGGAAAAATGTGAACTTGTCCATTTTGGCAGGAAGAATAAAAAAGAATCATTAATCTAAATGGTGAGAGATTGCAGAGCTCTGAGATGCAGGGGGATCTGGGTGTTCTACTGCATGAATCGCAAAATGTGAGTATGCAGGTACAGCACGTTATTAGGAAAGCTAATAGAATGTTATTGATTATCATGAGGGGAATTGAATACAAAAGTAGGAAGATCATGCTTCAGCTGTACAGGGCATTGGTGAGACCACATCTGGAGTACTGTGAACAATAGTGGTCTCCTTATTTAAGGAAGGCTGTAAATGCATTGTAGCAGTTCAGGAAAGGTTTGCGAGACTAATACCTGGAATGGGTGGATTGTCTTATGAGGAAAGATTGGACAGGCTAGGCTTGTATCCACTGCAGTTTAGAAGAGTAAGAGGCGACTTGATTGGAACATATAAGATCATGAGGGGTCTTGACAGGGTGGATGTGGAAAGGATGTTACCCCTTGTGGGAGAATCTAGAACTACGGGTCACTATTTAAAAATAAGGGGTCGCCCATTGAAAACAGGAAAGAGGAGAATTGCTTTCTCTCAGAGGGTCGTGAGATTTTGGAACTCTCGTCCTCTAAAGGCAGTGGAAGCAGAGTCTTTAGGTATTTTAAGGCAGAGATAGATAGATTCTTGATAAACAAGAGATAAAAGGTTATTGTAGGTAGGTGAGAATGTGAAGTCGAGGTTAAACTCGGATTAGCGATGATCTTATTGAATGACAAAGCAGGCTAGAGGGGCCGAGTGGCCAACTCCTGCTCTTAATTCGTATGTTCACGTGTTCGTTTGCTCTGGTTTTGCAAGGTGCTGGCTTTGAATGTGGATATTGTAGTGCTCCAGCAGTGAAAAACACAATAAAACTGCTTTGAAATTGTTTTCTCAGGATCAATTGCTTTTACCACTTCTCTGGCCACAGGCGAGGTACCAGAGGGTTGGTGGACAGCGAATGTGGTACCATATTCAAGAAGGGTAGCAGGGATTTTAGTTTAGTTTAGTTTAGAGATACAGCACTGAAGCAGGCCCTTCGGCCCACCAAGTCTGTGCCGACCATCAACCTCACATTTATGTTAATCCTACACTAATCCCATATTCCTACCACATCCCCACCTGTCCCTATATTCCCCGACCACCTACCTATACTTGGGGCAATTGCTAATGGCCAATTTACCTATCAACCTGCAAGTCTTTGGCATGTGGGGGAAAACTGAAGCACCCGGAGGAAACCCACGCAGAAACAGGGAGAACTTGTAAACTCCACACAGGCAATACCCAGAATTGAACCCGGGTCACTGGAGCTGTGAGGCTGCGGTGCTAACCACTGCACCACTCTGCCACGTGTACCAGGTAAGTACAGGCCCGTGAGTCTAACATCAGTGGTTGGGAAACTATTGGAAAAAAATCTGCGGGACAGGATTAATCTCCACTTGGAGAGGCAGAGATCAATCAGGGATAGTTAGCTTGGCTTTGTCGGGGGAGATCGCGTCTAACAAATTTGAAGTGACTAAATGTGTCGATGAGGGTAAAGCAGTTGATGAAGTCTACATGGACTTCAGTACGGCTTTTGATAAGGTCCCGCATGGGGCATTGGTTATGAATGTAAGAGCCCATGGGATCAAGGGTAATTTGGCATATGGAGCCAAAATTGCATTAGTGGCTGGAGGCAGAGGGTGATGGTTGAGGGTTGTTTTTACGAGTGGAAGCCTGTGACCAGTGGTGTACCACAGGGATCGGTGCTGCGACCCTTGCTGTTTGTAGTATGCATTAATGATTTAGACGTGAATTTGGGAGGCATGATCAGTAAGTTCGCAGATGACACGAAAGTTGGTGGTGATGTAAATAGTGAGGAGGAAAGCTTGAGATTACAGGACGATATAGATGGGCTGGTAAAATGGGCAAACAGTGGCAAATGGAATTTAATCCTGAGAAATGTGAGGTGATGCATTTTGGGAGGAATAACAAGGCAAGGGAATACAGAAGGGATGGTAGGACCTCAGGAAGTACCGAGGGTCAGAAGGACCATGGTGTACTTGTCTATAGAGCACTGAAAGCAGCAGTACAAGTAGATAAGGTGGTTAGGAAGGCATATGGGGCACTTGCCGAGGTATGGAATGTAAGAGCAGGGAGGCTATGATGGAGATGTATAAATCGCTAGTTAGGCCACAGCTGGAGTACTGTGTACGGATCTGGTCACCACACTATAGAAAGGATGTGATTGCACTGGGGAGGGTCAGAGTAGATTCACCAGGATGTTGCCTGGGCTGGAGCGTTTCAGCTATGAAGAGAGATTGGATAGGCTAGGGTTGTTTACCTTAGAGCAGAGATGGCTGACTGGGGACCTGACTGAGGTGCACAAAATTATAAGGGGCTGAGATAGGAAGAAAATGTTTCCCTTATCGGATGTGTCAATAACCAGGGGGGCAAAGACTTAAGTTAAGGGGCACGAGGTTTAGAGAAAATTTGAGGAAAAATTATTCTAACCCAGAGGGTGGTTGGAATCTGGAACACATTGCCTGAAGTGTGGTAGAGGCAGGAACCCTCACAACAACATTTAAGATGTATTTAGATGAGCACGTAAAGCGCCATACCATACAAGATTATGGGCCAAGTGCTGAAAAATGGGATTAGAATGGATAGGCCTGATGGCCAGCGCGGGATAGGCCTGATGGCCGGCGTGGACACGGTGGACCAATGGGACTGTTTCTGTGCTGTGACTCCAATTTGTCGTTTGTTGCTGGGTTATGGTCACTGGAACCTCCAGAGTTCTGTAGAAGCCAGATGGGGATGGGTCCTAGGCTCCCCATTTGTCCTAGCCTTTATTTGATCACAACAAGGTTTATTCCTTTTCAACAGTGGACGTGCTTACCACCTCAGTGAGTGTTTTACGTTTTTATTTTTGTTGTGATGGTGAAAGAACCAATCAGAGAGATTTTCTTGAGTTTAAGCTAGAGGTGAGTTTATTACATTTTAAAATTCTAATTGGATCGAAATAAAATAATTAAAATATACGCTATACATTCACGCAGACACTGAAACGAGATACACACACAAATAAATTAGAATGAGAAATAAATTTGTGGTTGGTTATGAATCCGGAATAATTTCTTTTAAAAAAAACAAGATCTGTGACATTGGATGATTCTGTGGTCTGCGCCTTTGCCAACCTTAGTTATGAGTTTCATGTCATCTGCAAGACATGAACTTATGCCTTTCTTTACATACAGGTCTATTTCATTCATATATCTATCTACATGTCAGGAACAGCACTAGTTCTAATACAGACCCCTGAGAAACAATACTGTATACTCCCCCTCCCCCAGTCTGAACAATGCCTGTTCACCACTTCTGTCTGCTTTCTGTCCCTGAGTCAGTGTCATATCCACACTATAACTGTCACATTAATCCATGTGTTCCACTTTTCATAACAAGTCTATGACATGTCATTTGATCGCAGGCCATTTGAAAGTCCATATACATAATACTAAACACACTATCCTCATCAACACTCACAGTTATGTCATCGACTAACTTGATCAAGATTATCAGGCATGATTTTCCATTGACCTATCCGTGCTGCTTGTCATTTATTATCCCCTGTTTTCCCAAGCAAGATATATATTTGTACTGGGTTACGGCCTCCAGAAATTTCCAACCATCAGCATTACACTGACTGGTCAGTAGTTATAGGGTTTATCTAATCTCTCCATTTGGAAACGGTGTGTGACCTTGACAGCCTTCCACTCCTCTGATAACACTCTCACATCCAAGGAGGACTGTAAGATTCTGGCCAGTGCCTCCGCTATTTCCACCATTCTTTCCCTCAACAAACCTCATGTATCCTATCTAAACCGGGTAAATCTTCTACTTTATTGTGGTACAATAAGTGTTGGATTGAAATGGGTTAACTAAACCTGTTTGTTCAGTGACTGTAATTAATGTCAATCCTCATGGACCCTAATTGTATCACTGGAGGATTTCCCTCTTTTATTAATAAGGGACTCCTTTCAAAGTGCTATCCCATAGTGTCAGTGGGAGCATCAACCCTGACACGAACAGGGATCCACGGCTAGAGTGAGATGGAGAGGATATATCAGAAACTGAGAACAATGAATTGGAATGTAACAACAATGGGTCAGAATCTGAGAACAGTAGATTGGAATGTTACAACAATGGGCAGCAGGAGTTTATCCTATTGGCTTGGCGAAGTTACTGCAGATTATTTTTGGATAACATTAGAATGGCGGATCTATTTTGTACTGAAGATGATTGAAACGATTTACTATCCCATCCTAACTATTGTTGGTGTACCTGGTAAGTCTCTGTATCTAACTATTTGATCTATGAACCATATTTCACTGATTTAGCGTTCTTTTCATGTGAAATCATGAGCAGCCTCAAGCCATTTTCTTCAGTCTCTGTCACAAACTCAATTCCCTATCCACTCCATTCCACTCCCTGCCCAATGTCTGAGGCTGAAGCAGACTGTTTCAACATCTGTGCTCCATTCATACCTGAGCTGAGTCCATCCTCATATTCTCTCCATCACCAACTCTGCCGACAACCACCTCTGTAATATTTCCCATCTCCACCTCTGCCTCAGCCCATCTGCTGCATAAACCCTCATCCGTGCCATTGTTAAATCCACACTTGATGAGTCCAATTCTATCCTGCTCACCCTCGCAGTTATAAACCTCCATAACTCACAGCCCATCCAGAACTCTGCTGCCTGTATCCTAACTCACACCAAATCCCGATCACCCATCACCCCAGTGCTCACTGAAACACATTGGCACCCAGTCTGGCAGCACCTTAATTTTAATATCCTCATTCTTGTGTTTGAGTTCCTCCATGGATTCACCCCACCCCCCAAATTAGTCACATTCCCCTCCATTTCACAAACTATTTAAAATCTTATGCCTTCAAGTTTATGTCGAATTTTCTTTTTAAAGTGAGTTGCTTTCACACTATATCTTCCCTGGAAGCTTTTCACTCTGTGGCTCACTGGTACCAACATGATGGAAACCTGGATCCATAAAATGCTGTGAAATGCAAAGCCATCCACTTCTAGTGCGGCCAGCACAGTGCCCTATGCTGGGCAGGTCATTAGCTTGGGTGTACCATGTATGTGCTGATAGTGTGAGGAGGGGTTAGAATGAATGTCACTCATTCCAGCAGTTTTGATGTACGTCTTTGAAACTTGGACTGTGCATGTCCACTGACCGCCTGTATTGGTCATTCTCAGCTGAATATAATTTCAGCAGCATGTGGAACACCAAGGAGGAGTTAGATATGGCTCTTGGGGCGAAATGGATCAAAGGATATGGGGGGAAAGCGGGAATAGGTTACTGATGATCTACCATGGTCATAATGAATGGCAGAGCAGGCTCGTAGGGCCGAATGGCCTACTTCTGCTCCTATTTTCTATGTTTCTATGTTCACTGTTATTTAAAAAGACCAGGCATCCAACTTACAGGTGAGGGGCCTTTGACATACTTCTGCTATTGTAAAGTTAGTGGAGGTGCTGTGGGTGGTTTTCTGGAGGTTGTGTTGTGAGCTGCTGCAGGTATCCAGGGAGGATAAGGATTTGGTGAACCAACTCTGGACGAGGTATGGGGTCTGTAGTTACAATGTCTCTGGGTCTGTAACATGGCCATCAAATGGAGCAGAGTCTGCAGACAAGGGAAGCTCTGTAAAGAGGGAGGAGGAGAGGGCTCTGCCCTACCCACCCCGCGTTTTCCAAGAGCATTTTTCCTGCCTACACCTGACCCAGGAGCAGTGTGTGAGGTGACTCTAACTCACTAAGGAGGTGGTCACAGAGCTGTGTCACCTCCTGTAATATGACCTGGAGCCTCACACCAGGGTGAGGATGGAGCTGTCGGTGGTTGTTAAGGTCATAATTTCATTGAACTTCTATGTATCTGGATATTTCCAGGCAGGAGCGGGTGACGTATCCATTATCTCTCTCTATGCTGTCCATTGATGTATATGCTGGTGACGAAGGCCATCCATCTCGGGTGAGGTAAATATATCATTTACACCCTCAGCAGGGAGAAGCAGGATGAGACATCCCATGGCTTTGTCAGGATAGCAGGATTCCTGAAGGTGTAGGTGGCTCTGCGGGGCGCCCATGTCAATGGGGAGAGGTACAGGAACTGATAGGTCTCTCACTCCATTGATGTATAGTTGGTGTGTTAACATGCCCAGTACATCATGTTGGTGAATTTCCACTACCCTGGCAGCAGCAATGATAACTTCATTCTGAAGCAGTCAGCCGGTCCCACCACTTCGGGTCTCCATGGAGAACCGGAATGCGGTTCCTCAGAGACAATGGCATACGCCCCCTCCACCCCACCGCCCCCCCCCCATCACCCCTCTATACATGGCTATACCTTCTACACACCTAAACCCACTTCTCACTGCCAGTCAAACACTCCAGCAGGAACACGATGGAACAGACCATCGGTGTGATGAAGCAATACTTCCAATGTCTGAACCGCTCAGGGGAAGCCCTGCAGTACACACTGGAGCAGGTGTCCAAGTTCATGGTGTTCTGCTGCAACCAACAAATCATCACCATCATGAGGACACAGGCATTGGCACCAGGAATCCGGAGGCCACTTCAGGAGGAGGAGGAGGAGGCAGGGAGGATATTTCCTGTATGTCTTCTACCCAAACAGGCTGTTAGAGAGTCCCTGCCAAGATTCCAGTTCCCATAGGACAACCTCCCTTTCCCACCATGGACCCCCCCCCACCCCCATTCGCCACCATTACACTCATCTTAGACGCCCCATCACAGCGTTCTCTTGGTTTCCATCCTGCAATAAAAACCACCAGCAAAAACCTTTTCATTAACATATTTATCCATCACCAATTATACAAACATTACCGAACTATTCGCCCTTGTATATTCCCTTAGCGCCTGTCTTGTGGGTTCCCTCAACTTGCCTAGTGCTCCTACACAGTGTTTCCCCACTGACTGCAGCATGGCTGGTGGAAGGCTGCTGACCTTCACTGGGAGAGACTGCAGATGGCCTTGCAGGGCGTCCTCGAGCAGCTCTGGGTCTTGAGGGCTCGGATTCAGACTGCACCACCTCGGCATAGGCAGCAGCAGCCTGGGCTGGCTGATGGGTAACAGCAAGGACACTCACAAATACTGTTATCCTGTGAGAAGACAGAAGGTTCATACTCCACGGAGACCCTGTCACTCCCACCTGGTGACACCTCAGCAATCCTAGTAATCTATTGGATCATATATTGCTGGACTGCTATGAAAGCCTGAAAACCCATTTGATCTCTGAGTTCAACAGCCATGATGACAGCAGTCTGATCCTGCATGGCAGCAAGCATGGATCTCATGGCCTCAGTCTGAGTTTCCACTGCAGTACTGAGACGTTGGGTGTCTGCTGTCTGTGCTGCAGTGGAAGCTGAGACAATGGTCACCAGGCGCTGTATCACGGCTGGATCCGCTAGTGCTGTCATGGAGTTAGTGACCACTTCTACAGGAGAAAGAATGGACTTCAATCTCCGTGAAATGTTCTGAATCATGTTCACTGCAGCCTCACAGCTCCAGGGACCCGGGTTCGAATCTGGGTACTGCCTGTGTGGAGTTTGCAAGTTCTCCCTGTGTCTGCGTGGGTTTTCTCCGGGTGCTCCGGTTTCCTCCCACAAGCCAAAAGACTTGCAGGTTGATAGGTAAATTGGCCATTATAAATTGTCACTAGTATAGGGAGGTGGTAGGGAAATATAGGAACAGGTGGGGATGTTTGGTAGGAATATGGGATTAGTGCAGGATTAGTATAAATGGGTGGTTGATGGTCGGCACAGACTCGGTGGGCCGAAGGGCCTGTTTCAGTGCTGTATCTCTAATCTAAAAAAAATCATAATCATGTTGGAGCTGGACTCCTCCATGTTCCTTGACAGTGACAACAGACTGTCTGACAGGCCAGTCAAGGGACAAAGTATCTCAATGTACATGTCCATCAGCATTCTCCTGTATGCAGCACCAGCAATGTTCTTATCTGTGTCCTCTTTATCATAACCAGTTTCCCCCTGGCCTGGCTGCAGCTCACTCGTGCTCGGTGACTCACCACGTGCACATTCCAACTCTATACCAGCCTCTAAGGTACACGCAGTCTAAGTATTTGATCTGTTGACTGTGAGTGTCAGACCAAGTGATGGGGCTTCACCATCAGTGCTGTGCTGCTGCTCTCTCTTTCTGTCTCCTGGGGCTGTGGCGAAGGGGAAGCTGGCAGTTTTGGGTTATCATTGGAAAGTATAAAATCAGAAGGGAAGGGTTGGGGTGAGAGAATGGGGGTGCGATAGAACGCAGGAGTTCCATGGTCCCAACATCTGCAGCTTGTACATCATCCTGGACAGCAGGATGGGGGGGGGAGGGGGGAGGGGGAGGTGGGAGTTAAGAAGGGACATAAGGCAGGAACATATCATTATTCTGAATGCTCTCGGTGATGCCGGATGCTATGGGCTCTGTCACAGCCGTTCCTATGATGTGGAGAACCATCTACTCCTTCAGGCTCAAGCGATGAAGGTATCCTGGTCCCCGCCGGATTACTGCTGCGATTATGGGCCACCTTGTCCTGTAAGAGGGAGAGCAGAATGTCAGTGACTGTGTTGCAATGCATTTGGGTGATGTGCCTGCCATAGCTAAATAGCTGGTCGTATGTGGAGGCAGTGAGAGGTGGATGTGAGGCTGGTATCAGTGGAAGGTCTGTGAGGGTGAGATGGAGTAGGTGAATGTTAGGTGTGAGTCCTGAGTGTTAGGGACTGCTTATGGGTGAGTGATGGGGGTGTGGTACATTGAGCAGTGTGAGAGGTTGGTGGTGTTGGGGGTAGGAGATGCCATGTGGAGATGAATTCACTGACATTGACCACCCGAGTGAGCTCATTAAACGTCTTCTGGCTCTGCTGCAAGGCCCTCGGGGCCAGACTTCTTGCATTGACCTCCCTAGCCGCCTGCTCCCATTCCCTTCGGAGGACGTTTCTTGAGGGTCTTCAACGCACCCCACAGAAACATGGCCTCTCTCCTCCGATCACCCCACAGATGCACCATATCTGTGAATCGCAGAGACTTTCTCTGTCCTAGTATTCCATTTACCTTGTCTCCAATTGTCACTGCATTCACAGTCAGCAGCAGCGGCCTCCTGTGATACATTGCAGTTTCCCTTTAAGAGGGACAGACTACCTTCAAAAGCTGAATCCTGGCTGAAACACGAGCCGGCCTCACACACAGTTACGCGTGCAGACAGAGAGCAGCGCTGGACACCTAGGGCGGCACTGGAATTGATGGAAATGAGGAGACAGCAGGAAGATTCTGTGTCACCTGCCTCAACAGGAACGGGCACAGGCACATCATGAATCACAGTCCCTACGACCAAAAAGCAGCACATATATCTTTTTATCTTCCTCCAATTACTTCGCAGTCTCTTTCTCTCTCACTCTCTCTCTCTCTCTCTCTCTCTCTCTCCCTCTCTTCCGCTCCTCTATCTCGCACTGTTGCTCATAGAATCATAGATTTATGCTGCGCAGAAGGAAGCTATTCAGCCCACTGTGTCAGTGCTGTCTCTTTGAAAGCGCTATCTAATTAGATCCACTCCCCTCATCTTTCCCCAGACTCCTGCTTTTTCCCTTTACAACTGATTATTAAATTCCCTTTTGAAAGATAGAATCATAGAATTATGGAACGTTTAAGGTAAGGAAAAAGGCCACTTGGCCCATCGTATCTGTGCTGACTGAAAAACGATCCCCCTATTCTAATCCCACATTTCAGCATTTGATGCACAGCTCTGCAGATTACGGCACTGGAGGTGTATATCCAGGCTCCTGTTGAATGGGTTGAGGGTCTCTGCCTCAACTACACTTTCAGGCAGTGAGCTCCAGACCCCATCACACTCTGTATGAAAAAGTTTTCCTCATCTCCCCTCTGATCTTTCGACCAATCACTTTAAATCCATCCCCCCCCCTCCCGCCCCCCGTGTCACTGACTTTTCTGCCAAGGTGAATAGACCCTTCACCTCCACTCTGTCCAGGCCCCTCAAAATGTTGTACATTTCAGTCCGATATCCTCTCAGCCTTCTCTATTCCAAATTGAACAACCCCAGCCTATCCAATCGTTCCTCACAGCTGCATTTTCTCTAGTCCTAGCAACATCCTCATCAATCTCCTCTGTATCCTCTCGAGTGCAATTACATCCTTTCTGTAATGAGGTGACCAGAATTGCACTCATTACTCAAGTTGTGGCCTAGCCAATGAGTTATGCAGTTCCAGCATAATTTCCCTGCTCTTTTATTCTATACCTCAGCTAATAAAGGAAAGGATTCCATCTGCCTTCTCCACCATATTACTATTGAATCTGCTTCCACCATGTTTTCAGGCAGTGAATTCCAGATCCCAACAACTCGCTGTGTAAGAAAATTCTCCTCATTTCACCTCTGGTTCTTTGTCAATTACCTTCAATCTGTGTCTTCTTAATACTGAACTTTCAGACACTGGAAACATTTTCACATTAATTACCCTATCAAAACCCTTCATGATTTTGAATTCTGTATGAAATCTCCTCTTACCCTTCACTGTTCTAAAGAGAAAAATCCCAGCTTTTCCGATCTCTCCATGTAACTGAATTCCCAGATCCCTGGTACCATTCTAGTAAATCACCTCTGTATCTTCGCTAAGTCCTTGTTATCCTTACCAACGTGTGGTGATCAGAATTGGACACAATTCTCCAGCTGGTACCGAACCAATGATGTATAAAAATCAGCATTTCCTCCTGAGTTTTATTACTCCGTGCTGTGTTTATAAAGCCAAGGACAATATATGTTGCTTTTTTTTTAGCAGCCTTCTCAGTGTCCGCCTGCCTCAGAAATTAGTACAGCTCGATGTCTGTCCATTCAAACACCCACATTAGTTTGCCTTTCCTCATATTTCCTACCGATATGTATCACTTCACAGTTCAATGTGCAAAGTTCAATCTGCCGGGTGACTGGCCATTTCACCAGTCACTCTCTGTCCTCATTGGGACAGACCAGGCTCCATCCACAGACTGTGCTGAGTTAGCGGCTTTCACCCAGTGTGGTACTGAGCTCCAAATAGAGTAGAAAAGACTCAATTCCATCCCTGGCCTGCGTTAATCCCACCCAGTGTGGTACTGACCCACACAGAGAGCAGGAAAGACCCAATTCTATCCCCGGCCTGTGTTAATCCCACCCGGTGTGGTACTGACCCACACAGAGAGCAGGAAAGACCCAGTTCTATCCCCGGCCTGTGTTAATTCCACCCGGTGTGATACTGACCCACACAGAGAGCAGGAAAGACCCAATTCTATCCCTGGCCTGTGTTAATCCCACCCGGTGTGATACTGACCCACACAGAGAGCAGGAAAGACCCAATTCTATCCCCGGCCTGTGTTAATCCCACCCGGTGTGGTACTGACCCACACAGAAAGCAGGAAAGACCCAATTCTATCCCCGACCTGTGTTAATCCCACCCGGTGTGGTACTGACCCACACAGAGAGCAGGAAAGACCCAATTCTATCCCCGGCCTGTGTTAATCCCACCCGGTGTGGTACTGACCCACGCAGCGAGCAGGAAAGACCCAATTCTGTCCCCAGCCTGTGTTAATCCCACCTGGTATGATACTGACCCACACAGAGAGTAGGAAAAACCCAATTCTGTTCCCAGTCTGTGTTAATCCCAGACGGTGTGGTACTGGCCCCCACAGAGAGCAGGAAAGACCCAATGCTCTCCCCGGTCTGTGTTAATCCCACCCGGTGTGGTACTGACCCACGCAGAGAGCAGGAAAGAACAATTCTATCCCCGGCCTGTGTTAATCCCACCCGGTATGGTAATGACACACACAGAGAGCAGGAAAGAACAATTCTGTCCCCGGTCTGTGTTAATCCCACCCGGTATGGTAATGACACACACAGAGAGCAGGAAAGAACAATTCTGTCCCCGGTCTGTGTTAATCCCACCCGGTGTGGTACTGACCCACACAGAGAGCAGGAAAGAACAATTCTGTCCCCGGTCTGTGTTAATCCCACCCGGTGTGGTACTGACCCACACAGAGAGCAGGAAAGAACAATTCTGTCCCCGGTCTGTGTTCATCCCACCCGGTGTGGTACTGACCCACACAGAGAGCAGGAAAGAACAATTCTGTCCCCGGTCTGTGTTAATCCCACCCGGTGTGGTACTGACACACAGAGAGCAGGAAAGAACAATGCTGTCCCCGGTCTGTGTTAATCCCACCTGGTATGGTACTGACCCACACAGAGAGCAGGAAAGAACAATTCTGTCCCCGGTCTGTGTTAATCCCACCCGGTGTGGTACTGACCCACACAGAGAGCAGGAAAGAACAATTCTGTCCCCGGTCTGTGTTAATCCCACCCGGTGTGGTACTGACCCCCACAGAGAGCAGGAAAGAACAATTCTGTCCCCGGTCTGTGTTAATCCCACCCGGTGTGGTACTGACCCACACAGAGAGCAGGAAAGAACAATTCTGTCCCCGGTCTGTGTTAATCCCACCCGGTGTGGTACTGACACACAGAGAGCAGGAAAGAACAATTCTGTCCCCGGTCTGTGTTAATCCCACCTGGTGTGGTACTGACCCACACAGAGAGCAGGAAAGAACAATTCTGTCCCCGGTCTGTGTTAATCCCACCCGGTGTGGTACTGACACACAGAGAGCAGGAAAGAACAATTCTGTCCCCGGTCTGTGTTAATCCCACCTGGTATGGTACTGACCCACACAGAGAGCAGGAAAGAACAATTCTGTCCCCGGTCTGTGTTAATCCCACCCGGTGTGGTACTGACCCACACAGAGAGCAGGAAAGAACAATTCTGTCCCCGGTCTGTGTTAATCCCACCCGGTATGGTACTGACACACACAGAGAGCAGCAAAGAACAATTCTGTCCCCGGTCTGTGTTAATCCCACCTGGTATGGTACTGACACACAGAGAGCAGGAAAGAACAATTCTGTCCCCGGTCTGTGTTAATCCCACCTGGTATGGTACTGACACACAGAGAGCAGGAAAGAACAATTCTGTCCCCGGTCTGTGTTAATCCCACCCGGTGTGGTACTGACCCACACAGAGAGCAGGAAAGAACAATTCTGTCCCCGGTCTGTGTTAATCCCACCCGGTATGGTAATGACACACGCAGAGCAGGAAATTTCTATTTCTTTCCTGGCCTGTGCGAATCCAGAAAGTTGTGTTAATGAGCTCCACACACTGAGCAGGAGATTTCCATCTCTCTCCCTCGCCTGTGTTAATCCAACAAGGTGTGTTCCAAGTGCAAGTAACGATCAGCCTCTGCTTAAAATTGCTGACCGTCAATTGTACCCATCAGGTAAGGTTTCAATAGTTTCTGTTTTCACAGACTCAAAGAATCATACAGCACGGAGGAGGCTATTTGGCCCATCGTGTCTGTGCATGCTGTTTGAAGGAGCAATCCCATTTGTCCCTCTCCTCTACACAATTCCCATATCGCTGAAAATCTCCTCTGATACTATTGAACCAATTCTCTTTTTTAAATTTATTATTGAATCTGCTTCAGCACTCTTTCAGGCTGTGAATTTCGGATTATAATAAATCAATGCATTTTTGTTGGTCGATCACCTTAAAAATGTGTCCTCTGGTTAGTGAAAGTACTTCCAGTGAAACCAAATTCTCTGTCTTTACTCCACCAAATACTGTTCAAGATTTTGCATATCTCTATTCAACCTCCATTTAACATTCCTGCTCGAAAGAGAACAATTACAGTTTGCAGTCAAGGGACACGAGATAGAGGGGAGGGGGTAGAATTCAGCTCGGACTCTGACACATAACACCATCATCACCATATTCCCCTCCTCCGAGGCACAGACCATCTAGACTTGGACAGATATCACCGTTCCTTCATCATCAATGGGTTAAAAGCCTGACATCTTTTCCGCAACAGTATTGTGGGAACACCTTCACCACATGGACTGCAGTGGTTTAGGATGAAGGCCCATCATTTTCTCATGGTAACTAGGGATGGTGAAGTAATGCTAGCCTTGTCAGTATCACCCATATCCTGAGAACAAATAGACAGGAAATAAAATAGGAATAAAATCAATGAGTTTGTAATTGACTGATCGAAGTGATCAAAGAGAGAGACGTCATAACCCAATATAGCAAATTGTCAGCACAATTCATCTCACCTGGCCCTTGTGTTTGCCTTTCTTCTGTTACCTGTGTGAGGATACAAGTAACAATGAGCCGCTGGCTCAAAAACTGCTGAACATCAATTGTACACACGAAATAAGGACTCAATGGATTCTGTTCCCATAGAATCGGAGAATCACAAAACATGGAAGCAGTCCATTGGCCCATCGTGCCTGTGCTATCTTTGAAAAAACGTTTTATTTTACCCCTCTTTCCTCCTCTTTTCCCAAAGCCCTGCAAATCCCGCTCTGCAGCATTTATCCAGTTCCCTTTTGAAACTTGCTATTGAATCTGCTTCCAGCACATCTTCAGGCCGTGCATTCCAGATTAAAGCAACTCACTGTTGAAAAAAATGTTTTCCTTCTGCCACCTCTGGTTCTTTTGCCAAGTATTTGAGTATTGTTATTGGTCCTTTACCGAGTGGAAACAGCTTACTCTATCAAAACCGCACATAATTGTGATCTGTTCTCGTAAATTCTCCCTTGACCTGATCTGCTCTAATTCCTGTTTCTGTAGTCTCCCCGTGAACATGAATTCCCTCATTCCTGGACCATTCCAGTAAATATCCTCTGCACCTTCTCCAAGTTTCTGACATCCTTTCTAATAAGTAATGCTCAGACTTGGACACAATTCCTGAACTGAGACCTAACCAGTGATTTACAAAGTTTTAGTTAGCTTCCTTGCTTTTGCACGCTATGCCTCTTTTTATAAAGTTCGATATCCCGGATGTGTTTTTAATAATTTTATCAACTTGTCCAGCTACATTCAAAGACATCTGTTCATGCACCCAATTTAAAACTGCCCCATTTCATTTACATTGCCTCACCTCATTCTTCCTCCCTTTGCCCATGTCTGCACTAAATTTCATCTGCCTCATTTCCTCATGTCATCTCTCTCCCTGAATCCCTCAGATATCATCCTTTTTTTTTACATTTCCGAGTTTCTGTCACCTGAGTACATTGAAATTATGCCTTTTATATATAAGTAAATGTTACACACAAACACAGTACACATATATATATTTATGTATGTTTTATAAAAGAGCAATGGCCTGATTACCGACCACTGAGGACCATCACTGTATAATCCCCTTCACTGTCTGAGCAACAATAGATCACCACTTCCCTCTGTATTCTGTCCCTTAGCCAATGTCATATCCACACTGTCACTGCCTCTTGAATCCATGAGGTTCAGACTTCCTAACAAATCTATTAAATGGCATTTGATTCCACGACTTTTGATTGTTCATATACAAAGTAGCAACCACGCTATCCGCAGCAACACTCTCCATTACTTCATCAAAGAATTTGATCAAGTTAGTCAGACATGATTTGCCACTAACATATCTGGTGGACCTTCTTGTCATTTATAAACTTATGCTATTCAAACCACAAATATCTTGTCCCAGATTACAGACTCTAAAAGTTTCCCCAACATTTCAGTGAGGTGAGACTGATGGGTCAGTAGTTCCAGAGTGTAGCCTATCACTACTGTTTGGAACAGGGTGCAGAATTTTGAAAACCTCCAGTCCTCTGTCATCACTCCGATATCCAAGGAGGATTGGATGATTCTGGCCAGTGGCTCCGCTACTTCCAACATTTCTTCCCGCAGCAACCCTCATACATCCCGTCCAGACTGGATAAATGTTTATTGTGGTACAGAAAATGTTGGATTGAAAGGGGTTAACTGAACCTGTTTGTTCAGTGACTGTAATTAATGTCAGTCTCCATGGACTCTAATTGTACCACTGGAGGGTTTCCCTCTTCTTAATAAGAGACTCCTTTCAATGTGTTATATTCAGTGGGTTGGCTGGAGCATCACCCCTGGCACTAACAGGGATCAGCGGCTCCAGATAGAGGGAGAGGATAAATCAGAATCTGAGAACAATAGATTGGAATGTTACAACAATGGGTCAGTATCTGAAAACAATAGATTGGAATGTTCCAACAATGGGTCAGAATCTGAGAACAATAGATTGGAATGTTACGACAATGAGAAGGAGTTTTTCCTGGGAGCTTGATTGTCTTTATACTAACTATGATCGGCCAACGTTAAATTCGCGGATCTATTACGCACTTCTTTTTATTCAACACATTTACTATCCCATCCTCGCTGCTGTTGGTGTCCCTGGCAAGTTTCGCTATCCAGGTATTAATTCAACAAATTGTTGAACAAATGTTGAACACATTACTGTTCTTCTCATTTACAGTGCTTACTTGCTGCTACTGTTATTCCTGTTAAGTCTCTGCATCCGGCTGCTAACTCTACAAGCCATTGTTAACAGTAATACTGTTCTTGTAATATACTCTTGCAATGTACTCTGTCATCTTTGCTGCTGTTGGTTTCCTGGTAGATCCCGACGTATAGTTATGAGATCTGTAAACCTTGATTCATTATATCAATAAACCACATTTCACTGATATACTGTTCTTCTCATTTAAGTTTCATGTAGACTAAAGTCAGTGTCTTCGAACCCCATCACAAACATCATTTCCTATCTACTGACTCCATCTGCCAGCAAGGTCAGTGTCTGAGGGTGAACCAGGCTGTTTACAACCTCGGTTATCCTTTTAACCCTGAGCTGAGTTTCAACACCATATCCTCTCCAGTACCTATCCTTTAACCTACCAGCTCCCTAATATCACCTGGTTCCAGCTCTGTCTAAGCCCACATGCTGCATAAACCTTTATTCATAACTTTGTGAAATTTGACTCCCAATGCTTCCCTGTCCACCCTCCCAGTCAAAAACCTTCATAAACTACATCCCAACCAGAAATATGCTGCCTGTATCCTAACTCACACAAAATCCCGATCACCCATCACCCCTGTGCTCACTGATCTACATTGGCTCCCGCTCTGGCAGCACCTTAATTTTTATATTCTCATTCTTGTGTTTGAATCCCTCGATGGCCTCACCCCTCCAATTAGTCCCATTCACCTCCTTATTTCACATAGTCCTACAACGTATTCACCTTTAAGCATTTATTCAATTCTCTATTTAAAGTGAAATATTTCCCCTCTGTATTGCTCCTTGGCTGTCGTTTGGGCTCTGTAGAGATGTCGGTGCAACAAACCCAGAAACAATAAAATGATGTGAGATGCACCGCTAGCCACTTCTGCCATGCCCCGTGGTGTGCTCCATGCTGGACAGGGCGTTGGGCAGCTTTGATTCAAGCCTATGAAACTTGGTCTGTGCATGGCCACTGACCACCTGTGTTAGTCTCTCTCAGCTGAACATACATTCAGCAGCACGAGGAACCCCCTCTAGTGTTATTTAAAAGGACCAGGCATCCAACTTACAGGTGAGGGGATTTTGACTTACTTCTCATATTGTAAAGTTAGTGGAGGTGCTGTGGATGGTTTTCTGGAGGTTGTGTTGTGAGCTGCTGCAGAGACTCATGGAGGACAGACGATTTGGTGACCCAAATCTGGACGAGGTATGGGGACTGTAGTTGCAGTGTCTCTTGCTCGGTAACATGACCAGCAGATGGAACAGAGGCTGCAGAGAGGGGAAGCTCTGTAAAGAGGGAGGAAGAGGGGGCTCTTCCCTACTCACCCCGGGTTTCCCAAGAGCACTTTCCTCCCTACACCTAACCCAGAAGCAGTGTGTGAGGTGACTTTGATTCAATAAGGAGGTGGTCACAGAGCTGTGTCACCTGCTGTAACATGACCTGGAGCCTCACACCAGCGTTAGGACGGAGCCTTCAGTGGCTGTTAAGGTCACAGTTTCATTGAACTTCTACGTATCTGGATTTTTCCAGGCACAAGCAGGTAATGTATCCATTATCTCTCTCTATGTTGTCCATTGATGCTGGGTGACGGAGGTCACCTATGTCGAGTGAGGTGAGTACATAACTTTATCTCTCAGCAGGGAGAACCAGGATGAGAAATCCCCTGGCTTTTTCGGGATGGTGGGATTCCTGATGGCGTAGGTAATTCAGCGGGGTCCCCATATCAATGGGGAGAGGTACAGGAAATGAAAAAAAACTCCATTGATTGACAAGAGAGTCTGTGCCTACTCAGAGCAGGCAGGAAAATATAGTTAAGAATACCATCGGACCAGGCATGATCTTATTAAATAGTGCAGCTCGACTGGGGGCCGAATGGCCCACTGCTGCTCCTTTGTTAAAGAATATTTTTATTCTTATTAATGTACAGTTAGTGTGTGACCATGCCCAGTATATCATGTTGATGAATGCCTTCTTTCCAGGCAGCAGCCACCATACCTTCAATCTGAAACAGTCGGCCATTGCCACTGTCATCGGATCTTCATGGCTCCTGAGATGAGAAGGCTACCTCCTCCATCCATGGCTCATTACCTCTAAACACCACACACTCTCCTCCTCCCACACCCCAACTACAAATCATCCACATGAAAATCACCCGAATATAACGTGAGCAATGGAGTCACCAGGAACATGGTGGAACAGACCATCAGTGCAATGAAACAATGCTTGTGATGTCTGAACAGCTCGGGGGGAGCCCTCCAGTACACACTGGAGCAGGTGTCCAAGTTCATGGTGTTCTGCTGCACCCTTCATATCATCACCATCATGAGGACACAGGCATTGGCAGCAGGAATCCGGAGGCCACCTCACGAGGAGGAGGAGGCAGAGAGGATATTTCCTGGATGCCTTCGACCCGGATAGGCTGTCGGGGAATCCCAGCTATAATTACGGTTCCCAAAGGACAATCTCCCTTTCCCAACATGGATGCCCATTCTCCACCATTACATTCATCTGAGACGCCCCATCACAGTGTCCCCTTGGTAATTATCCTGTGAAAAAAACAACACCAAAACATTTTCATTAACATCTTTATCCAACAACACATCCAATTGTACAAACAATACTGAACTATTCACCCTTGTTTATTTCCTTAGTCCCTGACTTGTGGATGCCCTCAACCTGCCTAGTGCTCCTACACAGTGTTTCCCCAGTGACTGCAGCATGGCTGGTGGAAAGTTGTTGACTTCCACTGAGGAGAC
The DNA here is from genome assembly GCF_036365525.1 of Heterodontus francisci. Classification (NCBI taxonomy): domain Eukaryota; kingdom Metazoa; phylum Chordata; class Chondrichthyes; order Heterodontiformes; family Heterodontidae; genus Heterodontus; species Heterodontus francisci. The sequence continues at coordinate 165,927 of NW_027140130.1, read as the reverse complement.
TGCAGATGAACTTGCAGGACGTACTCGAGCATCTCTGGGGTTTAGGGACTCGGATTCAGACTGCAACACCTCGACATGGGCAGCAGCAGCCTGGGCTGGCTGATGGGTAATAGAATCATAGAAAACCTACGGCAAGAAGGAGGCCATTCAGCCCCTCTGCTTGTGCTCGCTGAAAAATCGAACAGTTCAATCTAATCCCACTTTGCAGCATTTGTTCCGTATCCCTGCAGATTATTGTACCTGAGGTGCATATCCAGAATGCCTTTGAATTGTTTGAGGGTTTCTGCCTCTGCTACCCTTTCAGGCAGTGTGTTCCAAGACCTACAGCACCCACTGGGTAAAAAGGTCTTCTCTCATTTCCCCTTTGTTATTTCTACCAATCACATTAAGTCTATGCTCCCTCCTCACTGATCTCTCTGCTAAGGTGAATAGACCCTTCACCTCCACTCTATCCAGGCCCCTCACAATCTTGTACATTTCAATCAGATCTCCCCTCAGCCTTCTCTGTTCCAAGGAGAACAACCACAGCCTTTCTAATCTATCCTCATAGCTGCATTTTTCCAGTCCTGGCAACATCCTCGTAAATCTCCTCTGTACCCTCTCACATGCAATTACATCCTTTCTGTAATGAGGTGAGCAGAACTGCACACAGTACTCAAGTTGAGGCAAAACCAATGATTTATACAGTTCCAGCATAACCTCCCTGCTCTTGTACTCGATACCTCGGCTAATAAAGGAAAAGATTCCATATGTCTTCTTAACCACCTTAACGACCTGTCCAGCTTCCTTTCGGGATCTGTGGACATTGACTCCATGGTCGCTCGCTTTCTCTACACTTCTCAGTATTTTCCCATTAATCGTGTATTCCTTTGCCTTGTTTGACCTCCCCAAATGAATCACCTCACATTTCTCCGGGTTTGAATTCCATTTGCCACTTTTCTGTCCGTCTGACTAGACTATCAATATCTTCCTGCAGCCTGCAGATATCCTCCTCGCTATCTACCACGTGGCCAATCCTGGTGTCGTCTGCAAACGTCTTTATCATGTCACCTGCATTTACATCCAAATCGTTAATATGTATTGCAAAAAACAGGGGACCCAGGACTGAGCCCTGTGGAATGCAACTGGAAACAGTCCTCAAATCGCTAAAACACCCACCAACAATTATCCTTTGTTTCACCTCTTCGACCCCTCTCACTATCACCATGTTTTTGTCTGCTCCCTCACTTTGTTTTCTCTCTCCAAATACATTACCTCACACATCTCTGGATTAAATCCCATTTGCCACTTTTCCATCCACTCAACCAAACATTAATATCTTTCTGGAGTCTCAGGCTAACCTCTTCACTATCAACTCCACGGCCAATTTCTGTGTCACCAGCAAATTTCGAAATCCTGTCTCCCACATTTAAGTCCAAATCATTAATATAGACCACAAACAGGAAGGGAGCCTGCACTGAGCCCTGTGAAACGCCACTGGAAACAACTTTTCACTCACAAAAACATGTGTTGACTATTACCCTTTGTAACCTGTCACTGAGCCAATTTTGGATCCAAACTGCCACATTCCCCTGTAGCCCATGGACATTCCTTTTACTGACCAGTCTGCCATCTGGGGCCTTGTAAAATGCCTTACTAAAATCCATGTAGACCACCTCCATTGCATTACCCTCATCAATCCTCCTTACTTCCTCAGAAAACTCAATTAAGTTAGTAAGACAAGACCTCCCCTTAACAAATCCATGCTGACTGTCTCTGATTAATCTGTGCCTTTCTAAGTGACTGTTTATTCTATCCCACAGAATTGATTCTAATAATATACCCACCAGCGAGGTCAGACTGACAAGCTTTTAATTATTTGGCCTATCCCTGGCATCATTTTTAAATAACGGTACAACGTTTACAGACCTCCAATGCTCTGGTACCTCTCTTGCATCTAGTGAGGATTTGAAGATTATACTACGAGCGTGTTATTTCCTCCCTGGCTTCTTTTCACAGCTGGGATACAATCCTTCCAGCCCTGGTGATTTATTCACTCTCAATGATGTCAGACCCTCTAGTACTTCCTCTCTCATTATGCTTATCATATCTAATATTTCACCTCCTCTCTAACTACAATGTCTGCATTATCCCTCTCCCTTGTGAAGACAGAGACATAAAACCCATCAAGGACCCTACCCACATCTTCTGCATCCACGCATAAATTACTTTTTACATCTCTGACATGCCCTCCCCTTTCCTTAGTTATCCTCTTGTTCTTAATGTACTGAAAAAACATCTTTGGGTTTTCCTTGATTTAACGTGTCAATATTTTTTTCATGTCCTCTCTTTGCTTTTCTAATTTCCTTTTTTACTTCACCCCTACACTTTCTATACACCTCTTGGCTATCTAAAGTATTATTTGTTTGTGACTGTCATAAGCTTTTTTCTTCTGATTTATCTTACTCTGTATGTTTCTAGATAATCGGGGGCTCTAGATTTGGCTGTGAAAGAAAATTCTACTCATTTTGCCTCTGGTTCCTTGCCAATTACCTTGAATTTGCTGTAATGAGGCTGTGAGCACAGTCCTAGTCACTACAGACCAGTTTGTTTCACATCAGTGTTGGGTAATGTTTTACAAACAAGAATTAAAGAGGAAATGGACAGATACTCAGAGAGTTTTCAGTTAATGAAGGATACAAAGCACGTATTTGTAGGAACATAGGATCAGTAGTAGACCATTCAGCCCGCCGAGCCTGCTCCGTCATTGAGTTAGGTCATGGTTGATCATGTACCTCAACGCCACTTTCCTGCTCTATCCCCGTATCCCTTGATGTCCGTTGTCTCCCGAAATCCATTGATTTCAGTCTTGAACATGCTCAGTGTTGATCTCCCACACCCTCTGTGGTAGTGAATTTCAAAGATTTAACACCCTCTGAGTGAAGAAATTCTTCTCACTCTCAGTCTTAAATTGCCTATTGCTTATTCTGAGATTATATCCACTGGTTCTAGACTCACCAGCCAGGGGAAACGCCCTATAAGAACTTTGTATGGGATCAACTCTCATTCCTTGAAACTCAAGAGGGTGTCAGGCCAAGTTTTCTCAACCTCTCCTCATACGACAATACCGCTATCCCAGGGATTAGTCTGCTGAACCTGCATTGTACTCCCTCTACTGTAAGCATACCCTTCTTTTGATAGGGACACCGAACTGTAAACAAAACTCCAAGTGCAGTCTCACCAAGTCTGTATACAATTGAATCAATACATCTTTATGCCTGTACTCAAATCCCCTTGTGATGGAGGCCAACATACCATTTTCCTTCTTCATTAATTGTTGCACCTGCATACTAGCTTTTAGTTACTCATGAACTTCCCAACCTCTTACGATTTGAGAAATATTCTGTCTTTCTGTTTTTTTTTTACCAGAGTGGATCATTTGACACTTATTCACATTATATTCCATCGACCATGTTCTTGCCCATTCACTTAGCCTGTCCAAATCTGCTTGAAGCTTCCTTGCATCCTCCTGACAACTTACAGTCCCAGCTAGTTTTGTGTCATCGGCAAATTTGTAAAGATTACATTTAGGCCCCACGTCCAATATAGATTGTGAACAGCTGTGGTCCGAGTGCAGATCCTTGTGGTACCCCACTAGTAAGAGCCTGCTATCCTGAGAATGACGGCTTTATTCCAACTCTCTCTTTTCGGTCTGTTAACCAATTGTCAATCCATACCAGTATATTACCCCCCAATCCCATGTTCTCTAATTTTATTTACTAACCTCCTGTGTGTGACCTTATCAAAAACCTTCTGTAAATCCAAATAACCTACATCCACTGCTTCTCCATTATCTTCTTTTTTGGCCTCTTTGTCTCGAGAGACAATGGGTTAGCGCCTGGAGGTGGTCAGTGGTTTGTGAAGCAGCGCCTGGAGTGGCTATAAAGGCCAATATTAGAGTGACAGGCTCTTCCACAGTCGCTGCAGATAAAATTGGTTGTCGGGGCTGTTACACAGTTGGCTCTCTCCTTGCGCTTCTGTCTTTTTTCCTGCCCACTGCCAAGTCTCTTCGACTCGCCACACTTTAGCCCCGCCTTTATGGCTGCCCACCAGCTCTTGCGATCACTGGCAACTGACTCCCATGAGTTGTGATCAATGTCACAGGACTTCAAGTCTTTAAAGCGGAGACATGGACGGCCAGTGGGTCTGATACCAGTTGCGAGCTCACTGTACAATGTGTCATTAGGGAACTTGCCATCTTTGATGCGGCCCACATGGCCGGGAAGAATGTTGTCACTGAGACCGCCCTCAATGCAGCCCAGCCTCTGCCAGTCATGGATGAGCTGGACGTACAGCCAACAAAATCGAACTCAGTGATGCCATTAATTCTCCAGCCAGCGGAAAAGCCCCTGGGAAGGACGGCATTGCCCCTGAAATAATCAAGAGTGCCAAGCATGCTATACTCTCAGCACTTTATGAACTGCTTTGCCTGTGCTGGGATGAGGAAGCAGTACCTCAGGACATGTGTGATGCCAATATCATCACCCTCTGTAAAACAAAGGTGACCACGGTGACTGCAGCAACTACCATAGAATCTCGCTGCTCAGCATATTGGGGAAAGTCTTCGCTCGAGTCGCTTTAAACTGGCTCCATTATCTATGCTCAAAGTAAATCCTCGAAAACTTCGAAAGGTTTGTCACATATGATGTCCCTTTCATAAATCCATGTTGACTCTGTCAATTTTACCATTATTTTCTAAGTGTCCAGTTATCACACCCTTTACAGTAGATTCAATTTTTTTCCCCTACGACTGACGGACAGAGCGGTGAGGTGATGCATTTTGGGAGGACTAACATGTCAAGGGAATATACAATGGATGGTAGGAACCTAGGAAGTACAGAGAGTCAGAGGGACCTTGGTGTACTTGTCCATAGATCACTGAAGGCAGCAGCACAGGTAGATAAGGTGGTTAGGAAGACATATGGGATACTTGCCTTCAGTAGCTGAGGCATAGAATGTAAGAGCAGGGAGGTTATGATGAATAAAAGCAAAATACTGCGGATGCTGGAAATCTGAAACAAAAACAAGAAATGCTGGATTCACTCAGCAGGTCTGGCAGCATCTGTGGAAAGAGAAGCAGAGTTAACGTTTCGGGTCAGTGACCCTTCTTCGGAACGGGGTTATGATGAAGCTGTATAAAACCCTACTTAGACCACAGCTGGAGTACTGTGTCCAGTTCTGGTCACCACACTACAGGAAGGATGTGATTGCGCTGGAGAGGGTGGAGAGAATATTCACCAGGATGTTGCCTGGGCTGGAGAATGACAGCTACGAAGAGAGACTGGATAGGCTAGGGTTGTTTTCCTTCGAGCAGAGAAGGCTGTGAGGGCGGGGGGTGGGAGGTAGATGCTTGAGGTATACAAAATTATGAGGGGCATTGATAGGTTGGATAGGAAGAACCTTTTCATCCCTTAGCAGAAGGGTCAATAACCAGGGACATAAATTTAAGGTAAGGGGTAGGATGTTTAGAGGGGATTTGAGGAACAACGTTTTCACTCAGAAGGCAGTTGGAATCTGGAACGCACTGCCTGAAGAGGTGATCGAGACAGGAAAACTCACAACATTTAAGAAGTGTTTATATAGGCACTTGAAACGCCATAGGAGACAAGGCTACTGGACAAGTGCTGGAAATGGGATCAGCTTAGTTAGGTGCCTGATGGCCACATGGACACAATGGTCCGAAAGGCCTATTTCTGTGCTGTACAATTCTGTGAATCTAAGACACTGTGATGTCAAACTAACAGGTCTGTAGTTCTCAATTTTCCCTCTCCCACGCTTCTTAAATAGTAGGGTTACATTTGCTACTTTCCAGTCTCAGGAACCCTTCCATAATCTGTAGAATTTTGAAAGATACCCACCTTAGCATCCACCATCTCTATAGCCACCTCCTTCAACACTCTGGGATGTAGCTCATCTGGTCCAGGGGATTTATCTGGCATCCTAATAAACCACTTCATTAGATCTAATGCAATCTTTAAATTCTTTTGTTAGCCACAGTTGATTCAACTTTCCCATTGGTTGCTTGTGCTTCAGAGGAATATCTATCTGTTGTTGACCATGTAGTATTTTTAACTACAAGCCATTGCCTGTCTACTGTCAAATCTGTTTAGTGTATTTTCCCAATCCACAACAGCCAACGTGTCCCTCATACTTTCATAGTTTCCCTTGTTCAGATTTAAGACCCTAGTTTCAAAATTATCACATTCAAACTTAATGTGAGATTCTGCCGGATTATGGTCATTAATTCTCAAAGGCTCCTTTACAGCAAAGTTATTCATTAGGCTTTTCACATTGCATAATAGTAAATCTCTAATCGCCCGATCTAGAATTGTTCCTTCAACGTACTGCTCTAGAAACACATTTCGTACACACTCCAGTAAAGGCAGATCGTATTTGACTACCCTAATTAAATTTTTGATGACGTAACAAAGAAGGTTGATGAAGGGTCTGCCATGGATGCTATTTATATGGATTTTAACAAAGCATTTGATATGGTTCCACATAAAAGGCTTGTTAAATTGAGGCTCATGGAGTAAGAGGGTCATTGTCAAAATTAAGTTAAAACTGGCTTAAGGACAGAAAATAGTGAGTCGTAGTAAATGATTGTTTTGAAGATTGGAGGAAGCTAGACCGTGGTGTTCCCCAAGGGTCAGTGCCAGGACCACTGTTTTGGTTTTTTGATATGAATATAAGATTTTAATATTGAAATATAGAGCAACATTTCAAAATTTGCTGATGATACCAAACTTGGAGACGGGGCAAAAAGTGAGGTTGATACCAATCAACTGCAACGAGAAATAGATAGGCGAGCAGAATGGGCAGATAGGAGGCAAATGGAATTTAATACAGACAAGTGTGAGGTGATGCATTTTATCATCAGTAACAGGGAGAGGCAATATACACTTAATGGCACAGTTCTAAAGTGTCTGCAAGGACGAAGGGACATGGGGTTCATGTACATAGATGCTTGAAGGTGGCAGGACATATTGAGAGAGTCGTTAATAAAGCATATGGGACCTTGGGCTTCATAAATAGAGGTAGTGAATACAGAAGAAGGAAAGTTATGCTGAACCTTTATAAAGCTCTGGTTAAGCCCCAACTGGAGTACTGCATCCAGTTCTGTTCACCACACTTTAGGAATGATCTGAGGGTCCTTGACAGGGTGTAGAGGAGATTTACCAGAATGGTTCCAGGGATGGAGGATTTTAGCTGCAAGGTTAGTCTGGAAAAGCTGGGATTGTTTCCCTTCTAGTAAAGGAGATTGAGGGGAGATTTGATAGAGGTATACAAGATGATGACATGTTTCGATAAGGTAGACAGGAAAATATGTTCACATTAGCTAATGGTACAAGGACGAGAGTTAAGTTTGTGGGCAGTGATACAGGGGGATGTGAGGAACAACATTTTTACACAGCGAGTGGGAATGGCCTGGAAATCACTGCCTACGAGGGTGGTGGAAGCAGAGATGGCGAATGATTTCAAAAGGTTATTGGATGGACACTTGAGGGAAATAAACTTGCAGGAATATGGAGACAGAGCTGGGGTAAGAGACTGACTGGGTATATCTACAAAGAGCTGGCATGGACATGATGGGCCGAATGGCCTCATTCTGTGCTGAAATAACTACGACTCCATGTCTCTCTGACAGGTGAATACTATCACTACTGCTTTCCTATACAGGGAAAGTTTATAATGGACTGGGCAGTATCACCCTGTTGAACCCCATAATGTAAGTGAAATGTTTGATGTCCCAGAATGTGGTTAACAAATGTCTTTCACAAACAAAGTAAATCAGTTCAGACCCACTCACCATTCTGGATCATTCACAATGGGGAGTAGTTTCTCCTGGTTTTCTCTACATAGGACAGCAGCCAGGCTTTTAACTGTGTCCCCAAACTCCATGTGGAAAGTCTTGTCAGGGCTAGGTGAGATAAGACACGTTGCCTGGGCGACAGCTTTCTTCAGTTGTATTACTACTTCTGTGCTCTCTTCAGCCCAACCAGATTAAACCTGGTCATCATCACCATTAGTTAGTTCATAAAGAGGAGTCACAGTCTCTGCAAATCGAGGGATAAGGGTCCACTGATACCCACCATCCTGAGGAAAGGACACAGGGCAGTCTTTGAGCTGGATATGGGTAGACACTGGATGAGGGTCCACTGATACCCCAGCAGCCTGAGGATAGGACACCGGGTAGTCTTTGAGCTGGACAGGGGTAGACACTGGATGAGGGTCCACTGATACCCCACCAGCCTGAGGATAGGACACCGGGCAGTCTTTGTGGTGGACAGGGATAGACACTGGATGGTCTAGACCTGATGTTGGTCTGGGCTGATGCTGAATGATCCAACCTGGACACCTAGAAAGGTGACACGGTTTAACCAGCTGGGCCTTACGTGGATGGTCTTTTATTCCAGCTTCCAAAGTAACTGCAGTAGTTCCTGTAAAAGGGTTAAATGTGTGGACACGGTCTGTCGTGATGAAGAGGAGATCATCGATATATTGCAGCGAGCAGAAAGGCTGCGAAAGGCTCATAAGGGCCCCGGCCATTGGTTTGTGGAGAATAGTGGGGTTATTGTGGAACCTCTTCTGACAGACATGTCCAGGGGTATCTCTGGTCCTCAGAAGTGAATGTGAATTTAATTTGTTTCTCTAGTTTTACTGGGATACTCCAATAACCATTTGAGATATCCAGGGTGGTGAAGACAGCCCTGCCGCTGGGAATCCGGGAGAGTAGGGTGGGTCAAAAACAAGAAATGCTGGATTCACTCAGCAGGTCTGGCAGCATCTGTAGAAAGAGAAGCAGAGTTAACGTTTCGGGTCAGTGACCCTTCTTCGGAACTGACAAATATTAGAAAAGTCACAGATTGTAAACAAGTGAGGTGGGGGTTGGTCAAGAGATAACAAAGGAGAAGGTGCAGATTGGACCAGGCCACATAGCTGACCAAAAGGTCACGGAGAATAGGCAAACAATATGTTAATGGTGTGTTGAAAGACAAAGCATTAGTACAGATTAGGTGTGAATATACTGAATATAGAACATCAGCAAGTGCAAACCTGAAGAAAAACAACCTGAAAAAAACAGTGGGTAAGCAAACTGAACAAACTAAGATGAAATGAAATAAATGCAAAAAATGTAAAAAGGAATGCAAAAAAGAGGAAGAAAAAATAACTAAAAATGACTAAAAATGAAAGGAAAGTGGGGGGCTGTCATGCTCTGAAATTATTGAACTCAATGTTCAGTCCGGCAGGCTGTAGTGTGCCTAATCGGTAGAAGAGGTGCTGTTCCTCGAACTGTTCAGTTTGCTTACCCACTGTTTTTTTCAGGTTGTTTTTCTTCAGGTTTGCACTTGCTGATGTTCAATATTCAGTATATTCACACCTAATCTGTACTAATGCTTTGTCTTTCAAAACACCATTAACATATTGTTTGCCTTTGCTCCGTGACCTTTTGGTCAGCTATGTGGCCTGGTCCAATCTGCACCTTCTCCTTTGTTATCTCTTGCCCCACCCCCACCTCACTTGTTTATAATCTGTGACTTTTCTAATATTTGTCAGTTCCGAAGAAGGGTCACTGACCCGAAACGTTAACTCTGCTTCTCTTTCCACAGATGCTGCCAGACCTGCTGAGTGAATCCAGCATTTCTTGTTTTTGTTTCAGATTTCCAGCATCCGCAGTATTTTGCTTTTATATTAGAGTAGGGTGGGTGTCTATCAGACAACTGGGTTCACACAGGGGTGACTGAGTTGTGTTTGTGATGGTCAATAGTCACCAGCTGCCATCCGGTTTTCTAACCGGTCAAATTGGGCAGTTAGTAATGATTGTGTCTTTGTGAACTACACCCTGGTATAACAATGAACTGATACTGTCTGGAATATATGATATAATCTCAGCTCGGTAAGAATACTGCTTCATGGAACATGCAATGGTCAGTTAATTTCTTCCGGTCTGCTCATGTTTCCACAGTTATCTTTATGGGTTGTGAATACACTCAGCACCGACTCGAGAATCGCCTGTACCTCAGGGTGATCAGAGGTGTCTGGTTCACACTCCTCTGATATTTTCATCATGAATATTGAGGGTACACTGGACACCAGAGTAGGGGCATGTTTTAATGTTCTACAATAGACAAATATAGAGATAATCAATTACTGCTGATAACCTTTGAGCACATTACTGCCCAGTAGTCCCTGTCCATTATGCAGGGTCATAGAAAAGGGAGGCAGGACTTTGACATGAACTCTGTTCCCTCTCCTACACCACTGTAAGGTCTGATCTAGGTTCACAGATTAAGAAAAAGGAGGTCGAAGTATCACCTTTTATTGAGAAGTGTCAGTTCAAATACTGCACCAAATCAGAATAGACATAGTCGACATACGAACTGTGACAGGTGAGATAGGCTTTATGGCTATGGAACAGATGTTAAAAGCTATTATTGAAGACGTTATAGCAGGGCACAGAGAAAAATACAAGGTGATCAGGCAAAGTCAACATGGTTTTGTGAAAGGGAATTAATGTTTCACTAATTTTCTGACGTTCTTTGAGAAAGTAACATGTGCTGTGGATAAATGGGAACCGTTGGATGTAACGCACTTAGATTTCCAGAAGGCACTTGATAAGGTGTCACATCAATGGCCATTGCAGAATCTAAAAGCTAATGGTGTAGGGGGTAACATATTGGCATGGATAGAAGATTGGCCTCGCTAACAGGAAACAGAGAGTAGGCAAAATGGGTCATTTTCGGGTTGGCAATATTTAATGACTATTTTTTATTCATTCACGGGATGTGGGCGTCGCTGGCCAGGCCAGCATTTATTGCCCATCCCTAATTGCCCTTGAGAAGGTGGTGGTGAGCTGCATTCTTGAACCACTGCAGTCCATCCACGGTAGGTACACCCACAGTGCTGTTAAGAAGGGAGTTCCAGCATTTTGACCCAGCGACAGTGAAGGAACGGCCATATAGTTCCAAGTCAGGATGTTGTGTGACTTGGAGGGGAACTTGCAGGTGGTGATGTTCCCATGTATTCGCTACCCTTGTCCTCATAGTTGGTAGAGGCCGCGAGTTTGGAAGGTGCTGTCAAAGGAGCCTTGATGCATTGCTGCAGTGCATCTTGTAGATGGTCCACACTGCTGTCACTGTGCGTCGGTGGTGGAGGGAGTGAATGTTTGTAGATGGGGTGCCAATTAAGCGGGCTGCTTTGTCCTGGATGGTGTCGAGCTTCTTGAGTGTTGTTGGAGCTGCACCCATCCAGGCAAGTGGAGAGTTTTCCATCACACTCCTGACTTGTGCCTTGTAGATGGTGGACAGGATTCGGGGAGTCAGGAGGTGAGTTACTCGCCTCAGGATTCCTAGCCTCTGACCTGCTCTTGTAGCCACGGTATTTAGATGGCTACTCCAGTTCAGTTTCTGGTCAATGGTAGCCCCTAAGCTGCTGATAGTGGGGGGTTCAGCAATGGTAATGCCGTTGAATGTCAAGGGGAGATGATTAGATTCTCTCTTGCTGGAGATGGTCATTGTTTGGCACTTGTGTGGCGCGAATGTTACTTGCCACTTATCAGCTCAAACCTGGATATTGCCCAGGTCTTGCTGCATTTCTACACGGACTGCTTCAGTATCTGAGAAGTCACGAATGGTGCTGAACATTTTACAATCATCAGCAAACAACCCCACTTCTGACCTTATGATTGAAGGAAGGTCATAGATGAAGCAGCTGAAGATGGTTGGGCCAAGGACACTACCCTGAGGAACCCCTGCAGTGATGTCCGGGAGCTCAGATGATTGACCTCCAACAACCACAACCATCTTCCTTTGTGCTCGGTATGACTCCAGCCAGCGGAGGGTTTTCCCCTTGATTCCCATTGACCTCTGTTTTGCTAGGGCTCCTTGATGCCATACTCGGTCAAATGCTGCCTTGTTATCAAGGGCAGTCACTGTCACCTCACCCCTTGAGTTCAGCTCTTTTGTCCATGTTTGAACCAAGGCTGTAATGAAGTCAGGAGCTGAGTGGTCCTGGCGGAACCCAAACTGAGCGTCACTAAGCAGGTATTGCTGAGCAAGTGCCGCATGATGGCACTGTTGATGACAACTTCCTTCACTTTATTGATGATCGAGAGTAGGCTGATGGGACGGTAATTGGCTGGGTTGGACTTATCCTGCTTTTTGTGTACAGGACATACCTGGGCAATTTTCCACATTGCAGGGTAGATGCCAGTGTTGTAGCTGTACTGGAACAGCTTGGCTAGAGGCATGGCAAGTTCTGGAGCACAGGTCTTCAGTACTATTGCCGGAATACTTTCAGGGCCCATAGCCTTTGCAGTATCCAGTGCCTGCAGTCGTTTATTTATATCACGTGGAGTGAATCAAATTGGCTGAAGTCTGGCATCTGTGATGCTGGGGAGTTCAGGAGGAGGACGAGATGGATCATCAACTCGGCACTTCTGGCTGAAGATTGTTGCAAATGCTTCAGCCTTATCTTTCGCACTGATGTGCTGGGCTCCCCCATCATTGAGGATGGGGATATTTGTGGAGCCACCTCCTCCAGTTAGTTGTTTAATTGTCCACCATCATTCACGGCTGGATGTGGCAGGACTGCAGAGTTTAGATCTGATCCATTGGCAATGGGATCGCTTTGCTCTGTCTATCGCATGCTGCTTATGCAGTTTGACATGCAAGTAGTCCTGGGTTGTAGCTTCACCAGGTTGACATCTCATTTTGAGGTATGCCTGGTACTGCTCCTGGCAGGCCCTCCTGCACTCTTCATTGAACCAAGGTTGGTCTCCTGGCTTGATGGTAATGGGAGTGTGGGGGATATGCCGGGCCATGAGGTTAGAGACTGTGGTTGAGTACAATTCTGCTGCTGCTGATGATGTACCACCGGAATTAATGCTGGGGCCTCAACTTTTTACAATGCATATAAATGACTTGGATGAAGTGGCCGAAGGTATGGTTGCTAAATTTGCTGACGACACAAAGATAGGTCGGAAAGTAAGTTGTGAAGAGGACATAAGTGGACTACAAGTTGAAGTAGAAAGGTTAAGTGAGTAGGCAAAGATCTGGCAAACTGAGTGCAATGTGGGGAAAAGTGAAGCTGTCTGTTCTGGCAGGAAGAAGTTTGATAATGCATATTATCAGAATGGTGAGAGATTGCAGAGCTCAAAGATCAAGGGGGAACTGGGTGTCCTCGGGCATGAATTGCATAAGGTTAGTATGCAAGTTCAGCAAGTAATTGGGAAAACTAATAGAATGGTATCATTTATTGCAAGAGGAATCGAATGCAAAAGTAGGGAAGTTATGCTTCAGCTATACAGGGCATTGGTGAGACCAAATCTGGAGTCCTATGTACTGTACTGGTCTTCTTATTTAAAGAAGGATGCAAAAGTGTTGGAGGAAGCTCAGAGAAGGTTTACGTGGACTGATACTTGAAATAGGCGGTCTGTCTTATGATGAAAGTCTGGAAAGGCTAGGCTTATATCAGCTGGCGTTTAGAAGATTAAAATCCGACCTGATTGAAATAAATAAGCTTCTGAGGTTGGGACAAAGCAAGTGAGGGAGACAGAGAGAGAGAAGCAGCGAGAGATTGAGAGAGAGAGAGAGAGAAAGAGAGAGAGAGAGCTCAGCTCACCTGCTGCTGAAACCCTCACCCATGCCTTTGTTATCTCGAGACTTGACTATTCTAACACAGTCCGGACTGGTCTACCACATCCTACTCTCTGTAACCTTGTGGTCATCCAAAACTCTGCTGCCATCTTCTAATTTACACCAAATTAAGTTCATCCAACATCCCTGTACTCACTGACATACTCTTGTTCCAGTAACACCTCAATTTTAATAGTCTCACTCATGTGATCAAATCCCTTCATGGCCTCATCCCTCTGATTATCCCAATCCCCTGTCCATTTCCAATATTCCTGAAACTTGTTCATATGAAAGTCTTTTTCAAATTCCCTTTTTAAAGTGAGTTTATTTCCGTCTGTCTCTCTCCCTGACCACACATTTCATCTCTCAAGCTCCACTGGTGCTGTGGAAGTTTGGATCCATAAAATGGTGTGGGCTGCACTGCTGGTACCATCCAGCACATTGTACAGGAAACCCAGGCTGGCCGGGGTGCTCGTGTGGGTGGAACGTGTGTGTGTCTGTAGTGTGAGGAGGGTCTGAATATGGTGTCAATCAGCCATTCCAGCAGCTTTGATGGACGTCTTTGAAACTTGGTCTGTGCATGGCCACTGACCGCCTGTGTTAATCACTCTCAGCTGAACATACATTCACAGCATGATGAACCCCCTCTAGTGTTATTTAAAATGACCAGGCATCCAACTTACATGTGAGGGGCTTTTGACTTACTTTTGCTATTGTAAAGTTAGTGGAGGTTCTGTGGATGGTTTTCTGGAGGTTGTGTTGTGAGCTGCTGCAGACATTCAGGGAGGACAGAGGATTTGGTGACCCAACTCTGGACGAGGTATGGGGACTTTAGTAACAGTGTCTCTGGGTCTATAACCTCACCAACAATTGAAGCAGAGGCTGCAGAGAGGGGAAGCTCTGTAAAGAGGGAGGAGGAGAGGTCTCTGCCCTCCCCACCCCGGGTTTTCCAAGAGCACAAAGAGCAGTGGTCCTAATACGGAGCCCTGGGGAACACCACTGTATACTCCCATCGAGTCTGAACAACAACCTTTCACCACTTCTCTCTGTTTACTGTTCCTTAGCCAATGTTATATCCACACTGTCATTGTCCCTTTAGTTCCATAGCATTCATTTGCGTGACCTGTCTGCTGAATGACACTTGAACAAACGCCTTTTGAAAGTCCATATATATAACTTCAATCACACCACACTCATCAACCCTCTCCATTGTTTTATCAAAGAACTCCATCAAGTTTACCTCACCACCACCTCCCTCTCTCCAATCCTCCACTGCTGTTAAATTATCAGACTGCTTGTCCGACTTCAGTACTGGATGAGCAGAAACTTCCTCCAATTAAATATTGGGAAGACTGTAGTTATTGTTTTCACTCCCCACTCCAACTCTGTTCCCTTGCTATTGATTCCATCTCTCTCCCTGGTAACAGTCTGAGATTCAGACAGTCTGTTTGCCACCTTAGTGTCACGTTTAACCACGAAAAATGAGATTCCAGCCACATTTCTGTACCATCACTGCAACCACCTATTTCTACCTCAGTGACAGCGCCTGATTTCATCCCTGTCTCAGCTCATCTGCTGATGAAACCTCATTCATGCCTTCGTTACATTTAGACTTGACTGTTCTTTTTAAAAATTCTTTGATTGAATATGGGTGTCCATGGGAAGGTCAGCATTTGTTGTCCATGCTTAATTGCCTTTGACAGCTTAGTGACTTGCTCCGCGATTTTAAGGGGCAGTTAAAAGTCAACCATATTGCTGTGGGTCTGGACTCACATGCAGAACAGACCAGGTAAGGACAGTAGTGAACAAGATGGTGTTTCACGAAAATCGATGATAGTTTCATAGCACCATGACTGAGACTACCTTTCTATTCCAGATGTCAACTCATTCCTGGCTTGTCTCAAACATTCTACTTTTTGTAAACGTGAGGTCATCCAAACTCTGCTGCCCTTGTGTTGACTTGCATCAAACCCCATTCCCCAATCACTGACCGACATCAGCTCCCAGTCAAGCAATGTCTTGATTTCAAAATTCTCAACCGTGTTTCCAACTCCTTTCATGTCCTCACCCCTCCTTGTCTCAATATCTCCACCAGCCGTGCAACGCTTCAAGCTCTCAGAACTCCTTTAATCCTGGCCTATTGTGTATCCTTGATTTCATTATTGCACCACTGGCAGTCAGGTCTTCAGCTGCCTAGGCCCAAAGCTCTGGAATGCCCTCCCTACACCTCTTTTTTTATTCTTCCATTCAATGTGGGCATCGCTGGGGGGAAAAAAACAGCATTTGTTCCCATCCCTAATTGTCCTTGACAAATGAATGGCTTGCTAGGACATTTCACGGGGCAGTTTAAGAGTCAGCAACATTGCTGTGGACCTGGAGTCATATGGAGGCAAGATCAGGTACGGCTGGCAGATCTCCTTCCCTAAAGGACATTAATGATTCAGGTGGGTTTTTTTCCAACAATTGATGAGAAATTCAAACACAATTACTGAGAATAGCTTTCATTTCCAGATTTTTATTAATTGATTAAAATTATTAATTAATTGAATTTTAATTTCCACCAGCTGCCTTGCTGGGATTTGAAGCCAGAGCATTAGCCTGGGTCTCTGTATTACTAGTTCAGTGACAGTGTCACTGCTTCTGCCTCCCTGCATCACTTTCCTCCCTTAAGACACGACTTAAAATCTTCCTCTTTAACCAAGCTGTTGGTCAGCTTACTTCATATCTCCTGTTGCGTCTCGCGTCATGCTTTGCTTCATAATGCTCCTGTGAAGCACCTTGCAATCCAATGTTTTATTATATTAAAGGCACTGCATAAATATAGGTTGTTGTTGATGTTTGCCAGACATGGCTTGTCTTACAATATCGATGCTGCTGGCCATTTATTGACCTTGTTTTTGTCAAACAGTACTTTTGTCCTGGGTTGTGAAGTGTGCACATTTCCCCACCTGTAATGTTAGATTGATTGGTCAGTAAATATAGGGTTTTCTCCATCTCTCCTTTTTAAAAAAGGGTGGAACATTTACAACCCTCAAGTCTCTATCATCTTTCCCATATCAAAGGAGGATTGGAGATTCTGGACATGGTCTCCGCTATTTCCACCATTCCTTCCCTCAGCAACCCTCATGCATCCCATCCAGACTGGGTAAATGTTCCACTTTATTGTGGTACAAACAGTGTTAGATTGAAAGCTGTAAACTGAACCTGTTTGTTCAGAGACTGCAATGAATGTCAATCTCCATGCACCCTAATAGTATAACTGGAGCGTTTCCGTCTTCTATTAATAAGTGATTAATTTCAATGTGTTATCCCATGGTGTCAGTGGGAGCATCAACCCGGACACTAACAGGGATCAGCAGCTCCAGAGAGAGGGAGAGAGAGAAGATAGATCAGAATCTGAGAGCAATAGATTGGAAAGTTTTAACAATGGACAGGAGTTTAACCTTTTGGTTTGACGAGCTGACTGCAGATCATGATTGGATAACGTGAGATTGGCAGATCTATTGTGCCCTTCAGATGAGTCAATGCATTTACTATCCCATCCTCGCTATCGTTGGTGTCCCTGGTAAGTCAAGAAGAAGGGCCACTGACCTGAAACGTTAACTCTGCTTCTCTTTCCACAGATGCAATCCAGACCTGCTGAGTGGTTCCAGCATTTCTTGTTATTATTCATTCTATAAACCATGTTTAATTGCATAACTGATCTTATCATTCACTCTTCCCTCCTTGCTACTATTGTTGTTCTTGGTCTATCTCTTTCTCCGGCTGTTATCTCTATAAACCATTGCGAATGGAATTACTGCTCTTTTTATTTACTGTCACATCTCTGTTGCTGTTGGCGTCCCTGTTAAGTCTCACTATCCAGCTATTACATACAATGCATTACTCACCTTGTTATTAAAGTATTGGCAGAGATTGAAGCCATAGTTTTCAGTCCCCAACATACACTCTATTCTCTATCCAAAGAATTGGCACATATATGAGGCTGAAACAGACAGTTCACTTCCTTGCTGATCTCCTTGACCCAGAACGGAGTTCCAATACTGTATCCTGTCCATCACCAATCCTGTCTACTGTATCCTTTTCCTCTGCCTTACGCTATCTTAGGATACAAAAATGGCTTGGTGATAAGCAGCAGAGAGTGGGAGTGCAGGGTTGTTTTTCAGGTTGGAGGCTGGTGTCCAGTGGTGTGCCACAGGGATCGGTGCTGAGTCTTCTGTTGTTTGTCATATATATCAATGACTTGGATGTGAATGTAGGGGGCATGCGTAGTAAGTTTGCAGATGACACCAAAATTGGTGGTATAGTGGACAGTGAAGAAGGTTGTCTAAGTTTACAACAGGGTCTATAGATCAACTGGGAAAGTGGGCAAAGAATTGGCAAATGGAATTTAGCACAGACAAGTGTGAAGTGATGCATTTTGGGAAGGTAAACCAGGGCAGGACATATACAGTGAATGGCAGGGACCTGGGTTGTGTTGTGGAGCAGAGAGACTTTGGGGTTAAAGTACATAGTTCCCTGAAATTAGCAACACAGGTAGACAGAGTGGTTAAGAAGGCATATGGCATGCTTGCCTTCATTGGCCGAGGTACTGAGTACAAGAGTTGGGACGCCATGTTACAGTTGTACAGAACGTTGGTTAGGCCACATTTGGAGTACTGTGTGCAGTACTGGTCGCCGCTGTACAGGAAATATGTGATTTCGCGAGAGAGGGTGCAGAAAAGATCACAAGGATGTTGCCTTGCTTGGATGGCTTGAGTTATAAAGAGAGATTGGATAGGCCTAGTCTGTTTTCCCTGGAACGAAGGAGGCTGAGAAGGGACACGATAGAGGTATATAAAATTATGAGAGGCATAGATAGGGTAGATAGCCAGAGACTGTTTCTCATGGTAGGGGTGACTAAAACTAGAGGGCATATATTTAAGGTGAGAAGGAGGAGGTTTAAAGGGGATCAAAGGGGTAAATTATTCACACAAAGAATAGTGGGTATCTGGAATGAGCTGCCTGAGGAGGTGGTGGAGGCAGGAACAGTAGCAACATTTAATAGACATCTGGACAGGTACTTGAATGAACAAGGCATAGAGGGATATGGAATTAATGCAGGCAGGTGGGATTAGTATAGATAGGCATTATGGTCAGCATGGACATGGTGGGCCGAAGGGCCTGTTTCTATGCTGTACGGCTCTATGACTCTCTGCCTATATGCCCCTTAAACCACCATCTATCTCTTCGTTAATTCCATACCCGACTATCCTAATGCTACCCATGACAAGACACTTAGTTATAAACTCCAGCCCATCGCAAACTCTGCTGCCCATATCCTAACTCACACCAAACTCTGATCATCCACCAACTCTGTGCTCACTGACCTATATTGGTTCTTGGTTTAGTAGCACCACAATTGCAATATCCTTATTCTTGTGTTCAGATCCCTCTCTGACCATACCTCTCCAGTTAGTCCAATTTGCCTGTCCGTTTCCCATATTCGTGCATGTTGTTTCCCTTCGAGAATTAATCCAATTCACTTTTAAAAGTGAATGTTTGCTCCTTCTGTATCTCTCTGTGGATGCAATTTCGGACTTGTTAGAGTCACTGGGGCTGAGGCTATGAATCCTAAAAGCCTTAAAATGTTGTGGGATGCACTGCCAGCCACTTGTGGCTCTTTCCAGTGGGGTTTCATGCTGAGTAGGGTGTTCCAGCAAGATTGGCACACGTCTTTGAAACTTGGTCTGTGCATGTCCACTGACCGCTTGTGTTAGTCACTCTCAGCTGAAAATACATTCAGCAGCACGAGGATTCATCTCTAGTGTTATTTAAACAATGTGATTTCTGATAACGATGCGCTGCACCAACATCATCATCTATCCACCTATCCACGCCTGGTCCATCTTCAGGCACGTGCAATACAGACTCATCGGGTATCACCCCTCCTCCCACTCGGCTGGAGGTTGTGGCTGAATGGGAGATTGTGAGGCTGCAGCTCTCCCCTCACCTCAGCCACTCGCTCCGGACCTCGCCGCTCCTCTCCACTAACCCCCCTAGCCGACAGTGCTCCACTACCCCCACTCCCCCTCCAGTTACTCGCTCCCTGCTTCCACACATTCCCCCACCAGCAACTCGCTCCGGACCTCGCCGGTCCTCTCCACTCCACTCCTCTGACCGATTGTTACTCGCTTTCCCCATTCTCCCTCCAGTTATTCGCTCCTCGCTTCCCCCCACTCCCCCTCCAGTCACTCGCTTCGGACCTCGCCACTCCCCACCCCTCCACTCCTCTGGCCGATTGTTCCCCGCTTCTTACCGCCCTGTTCTCCAGTCACTTGCTCTGCACTTACCCCACACCCCCTCCAGTCACTCGCTCCAAGCCGCGCTGCTCCCCTCCTCTCGGTCACTTGCTGCTAATTCGCTATGTCACGAAGCTGTGCTCCTTGGTGCTAGCGGCTGGGCGGGGTGGTGTAGTGGAGAGCGAATCACCATAGAGGCGGTGGCGAGAGGATGGCAACTATCTGTCAGGGGGGGTCGTGGGGTGCTGTGAGTTCTGGAGCTAGTGGCTGGGTTGCGGGGTGGGGGGAGGTGAAGTGGGGAGCGAGTGACCTGAGAGTGGGTGCTGAGGAGAGGGGAACAATCTGTCACGGGAGTGAGGGAGAGCTGTGAGGTCTGGTGTTAGTGGCTGGGGTTGTGGTGAAGTGGGGAGCGCTGTGACCAGACAGTGGGTGCTGAGGAGAGGGGAACAATCTGTCACGGGAGTGAGGGAGAGCTGGGGGGGTCTGGTGTTAGTGGCTGGGGTTGTGGTGAAGTGGGGAGCGAGTGACCCGACAGTGGGTGCTGAGGAGAGGGGAACAATCTGTCAGGGGAGTGAGGGAGAGCTGTGAGGTCTGGTGTTAGTGGCTGGGGTTGTGGTGAAGTGGGGAGCGCTGTGACCAGACAGTGGGTGCTGAGGAGAGGGGAACAATCTGTCAGGGGAGTCAGGGAGAGCTGTGAGGTCTGGAGATAGAGGTTGAGGGGAGAAAGCGGCCTGTGGGTAGAGGGAGAAAGCGAATTGCTGATGTGAGGAGAGCGGGTCTTGGGGCGGGAGCGAGAGGCTGCATTTGGGTGAAATCAGTCCTGCTCAGTCATTTAATCGAATCACATTAAAAAACTGGCAGCACATTTTATACTCTGTTCGATTTCCAATGGAAATGTAATCATAAAATTCCTCTTGTACTGAATTGGATTATTGGAATATTAACTGGATCTTGAAGATTACTGTTAGTAACATATAACTGCACAGTATCATTTTACTGGACTTTCTTCCAACTTAATGTAAGTTTAGTTTGCTGGAACGATCTAACAAGAAGTATTTCCTGTGACAAATTGAGCAGCGCCATCTTTAATCCTGGCAGCTACCTGAACGTCTCAGACTCTGACTTTCCAGTTGAAGAGTCTGCATTTGTACATGTGCAAGTATTCCAGCACCTAGTGGTTGCATTGTCAGAAAACGCAGTCTTATTGAAAAAGACCAGGCATCCAACTTACAGGTGAGGGGCTTTTGACTTACTTCTGCTATTGTAAAGTTAGTGGAGGTGCTGTGGATGGTTTTCTGGAGGTTGTGTTGTGAGCTGCTTCAAATATTCAGGGAGGACAGAGGATTTGGTGACCCATCTCTGGATGAGGTATGGGGACAGTAGTTACAGTGTCCCTGGGTCTGTAACATGACCAACAAATGGAACAGAGTCTGCAGAGAGGGGAAGCTCTGTAAAGAGGGAGGAAGAGGGGGCTCTGACCTACCCATCCCAGGTTTTCCGAGAGCAATTTTCCTACCTGCACCTAACCCAGGAGCAATGTGTGAGGTGATTCTGATCCAAGAAGGAAGTGGTTAGAGAGCTGTGTCACCTCCTGTAACACGACCTGGAGCCTCGCACCAGGGTGAGGACGGAGCTGTCAGTGGCTGTTAAGGTCACAGTGGCGCAGTGGTTAGCACTGCAGCCTCACAGCTCCAGGGACCCGGGTTCGATTCCGGGTACTGCCTGTGTGGAGTTTGCAAGTTCTCCCTGTGTCTGCGTGGGTTTTCTCCGGGTGCTCCGGTTTCCTCCCACAAGCCAAAAGACTTGCAGGTTGATAGGTAAATTGGCCATTATAAATTGTCACCAGTATAGGTAGGTGGTAGGGAAATATAGGGACAGGTGGGCATGTTTGTTGGGAATATGGGATTAGTGCAGGATTAGTATAAATGGGTGGTTGATGTTCAGCACAGACTCGGTGGGCCGAAGGGCCTGTTTCAGTGCTGTATCTCTAATCTAATCTAATCTAATCTAATCAAATCTAATCATATCCGGATCTTTCCAGATGGGAGCACGTGACATATTCAACATCTCCTAGTCTGCTGTCCACTTATGTATCCGTTAGGTGACAAAGGCCATCTATGGCGAGTGAGGTGAATGCATCATTTTCTCCCTCAAACTCTTGAACTGCCTGTTGACTGTTTCCCTGATTATTGTTTCTAACCCCTGGCCACTGATATTGAACAGCATGGCCTGTAGGTGCTCGGACGGTCGTTACACACATTCCAGTATAAGGGTGTCACATTTACGACTCGCCAATCTTCTGTCACCTCGCCCATCTATAGAAGAATGTAAGATTTCGGAAAGCCCTTCTGCTAGCGACATACCCACTTCCTTTAGCCATCCAGACCAGGTGGATTATCTACTCTAAGCATAGCCAGCCTTTCCAGTACCTCCTCCCTCTGAATATTTACTCTATCCATTGCCTCTACTCTTTTGCTTCCACTGATATTTTGTAAGATTCCTGTTCCAACAGCGATATGAAGTAATCATTAGCTATTTTAACCTTGCCCTGTGCCTCTAAGCATATATACATGCTTTGTCCCGGATAGTCACCACCCACCTCGTCCTTTCTGATTGATATCTACATGCCTGTAGAAAATGATTGCATTTCCTTTTAGAAGATTTCTGGGTTCTCTTTTATGTTGAATGTTAGTGAATGTTTAAGGTGGTGGATGAGGTGCTGATCAATCGGGCTGCTTTGTTCTAGATGGTGTAAAACTTCCTGAGTGTTGTTGGAGCTGTACCCATCCAGGTAAGTGGAGAATTTTTCATTAAACTCCTGACTTGTGTGGCGCACATGCTACATGTCAATTATCAGCCCAAGGCTGGATATTGTCCAGGTCTTGCTGCATTTAGGTATGAACTACTTCAGTACCTGAGCAGGCACAAATGGTACTAATCATTGATGAATACTCCCATTTCTGACCTTATGATGGAGGGACAGTGATTGATGAAGCAGCTGAAGATGGTTGAGCCTAGGACACTACCCTGAGGAACTCCTGCAGTGATGTCCCGGGACTGATATAATTGACCTCTAACAACCACAACCATCTTCCTTTACGTGAGGTATGAATCCAGCCAGCGGAAATCTTTCCCCCTGATTCCCATTGACTTCAGTTTTGCTGGGGCTCCTTGATGCCATACTCGGTCAAATGCTGCCTTGATGTCAAGGACAGTCACTCCCACTTCACCTCTGGAGTTCAGCTCTTTTGTCCATGTTTTAACCAAGGCTGTAATGAAATTAGGAGATGAGTGGCCCTTGGGGAACCCAAACTGATCATCGCTGAGTGAATATTGGAGATTAAATGCTATTTGATAGTAATAATGATGAAACCTTCCATTACTTGTCTCATGAATCAGAGCAGACAGAAGGGTGGTGGAAGCATGGCTGTTGGAATACTTCCAACTTTCCCTTAAGGAGACGGCAAATGGACGTCCAGGCTGACTGTGAGGGCCCATATTTGGACTGTATAAGTCCGGCGTGGCGATCAGTGTCCTGGGCTGGAAGATGCATATTAAAACTGTACCAGCTCGGCATGCAGAAGTTCCTGGGGCTGTTTGACCCAGATTCACACTGCACCAGCTCGGCTTGGTGATCAGTGACCTGGGCTGGTTGACCCCTACTCGCCCTGTACCAGCTCGGCATGGTGATCAGTATCCTGGGATGGTTGTCCCAGATTCACACTGCACCAGCTCGACTTGGTGATCACTGTCCTGGGCTGGTTGACCCATATTCACACTGCACCAGCTCGGCTTGGTGATCAGCACCCTGAAAAAAAGCAGGGATGTTATGCTGAACCTTTATAATGCTTTGGTGAGACTATTGCGTCCATTTCTGGTCACTATACGTTAGGAAGGATGTGAAAGTCTTTGCGTGGGTGTAGAGGATATTTACTGGAAAGGTTCCAGGGATGGGGGATTTTACCTACAAGGTTAGTATGGAAAATCTGGTGTTATTTTGCATGGAGGAAATGAGATTGAGGGGTGATATATTAGAGGTACACAAGATTATAGCAGGTATAGATAAGGTAGACAAAGACATTCTGTTCCATGTAGTTGATGGTACAAGGACTAGAGATAAGGTTTGGGTAAGAAATGCAGTGGAAATGTGAGGATTAACTTTATTATGTACCGTGTGGTAATGACCTGGTAATCACTGCCCACAGGGATGGTGGAAGCAGAGACAGTGATCAATTTCAAAACGATATTGGATGGACACGTGAGGGAAATAAACTTGCAGGAATATGGGAACAGAACAGGGGATGGTTGTGACTGGATTGTTCTACAGAGAGCTGGCATGGACTTGACGGGTTGAATGGACTGCTTCAGTGCTGTAATGAATTACAATTACTACTGCTTTCACAGACTGTTCAATGGAGAGTGCAGGAGGGTATGCCAGCAGCAGCACCAGGCATACCTCAGAATGAGGTGTCAACCTGGTGAAGCGACAACACAGGACTACCTGCATGCCAAACTGTGTAAGCAGCATGTGATAGACAGAGCTAAGCGATCCCATAACCAACGGATTATATCTAAGGTCTGCAGTCCTGCCACATCCAGCCATGAATGATGGGTGGACAGTTGAACAACTAACTGGAGGAGGTGGCTCCACAAATATCCCCATCCTCAATGATGGGGGAACCCAGTACATCAGTGTAAAAGATAAGGCTGAAGCATTTGTATCAATCTTCAGCGGGAAGTGCCGCTGGAAGCTTCCCATACTTTACTTTGTATTCTCCATTCACAACACTTATCTTAACAATTTCAAACTTAATTCAAAAGAATAGAATGAGGCAGGCTTTTAAAAGAAAGAAAACAAAGGAAATAAATTACTTCAGTGGTTTTGATCTGTTTGTTCTTCATATTTCTTTCAAACAACTGGAATTAAAACTGAAAACAGAGGTGAATTGTCACAAATAAACATTCTAACTCCAAACAAAATGTTTAAACCTGTAGTAAACTTCAGTCTGAGTCAACCACGCCCATGGATGGGTCTCTCTCTTTCTATTTCTCTTCCCCCCGCACCTCACTCTCTCTCTCTCTCTCTCTTTCATTCCCAGCACAAAGCAATTGCTATTTAACACTCCAACATCCATGTTATAGTAACTTTTAACCTCCCCACTCACACCAATTTAAAATCCAACTGTACACACATGTTAAACAGCCAACTACTTTCAGACAACATGCAGGACCAGACGAGAGAGGGTTAACTGACCGTAATAGACACTGGCATGAGACAGACAAAGAAATCACACTGAAAACTTCAAATACACAAACAGAAACTAACTCACACACCATCTTTTCCTTTTGTTTTCCTCACACAGTGTTTCAGCCTCACTGTGGCTCCGAAACATTTCATTTCCTTTGATATCTCAACTGTACTAGTGACTTGGTGGGATTGACAGCAACAACCTGTTCTATTCTGTGTTGTCACCACTTTAACGGGACAGACTGACAAGGACAACACCTTAACGAGACAGAATGGCAAGGACGCTACCTTAACGGGACAAAATGACAGGGGAGTCACCTGAACGGTACTGACTGGCAAAGGCATCAACTTAATGGGACAGACTGGTAATGGCGTAATATTAACGGGATAGTCTGGTAAGGGTTATCCCTCTCCATCATTGTTCTCATCCGAGGCCTCCTGCTCCGTTTCAGTATCACCTGTGTGATACTCTGCTTTTTGTGATGGCTGCTACAGCTGCCTGGGTGCTGCTTTCCCCTCTGGGTTTACAGTCACTGAATGGTAGACCTGTACTGTGCATGGCCTGTCTTCTGGTGGGATCAATCCTGTAACTCCCTAAGGACACCTCTGGAATCCTCTAACTTCTGGGTCACTGGACATTATCCTGTGTAACAGTAACAATATGTTTCTCTGCTAACTCTCACTGCTGCTGAACTGCACAAGCCTGTCCTGCATTAAGTGTCTGTTGTTGTATAGTGATAGTAAAGGACACTAGCTTATTGTGTAACTCCTGTAGCTGTGTCTGCTGCTGCTGCTGTTTCTGTTCACTTTGAGCGACTATTTCTCTCACCTGTGACTCTATCACTTCCTCATCGCACTGTGCACGGTGTGATGCTGCACATGGAGGCAGATTTAAAGCCTTCTCACCTTTCCGATGTTCAGCCAAGACCTGTGCGTGGATAAACTTCACTATCTTTTTTAAATGAACGTGTTCATGCTTCCATACACAGTGTCCTAACAGGGACTGTATACTGACCATATTACACTTAGTGCTTAACTCTTCCTCATATGTTCCCAGCGACCCTTCTTCCCATTGTCTTTTTGTGACAGAATGTGTATTTAAAGAGACATCACTGGGTCAGTATAATCTGCCATCCCTCAAAAGAGTTTATCCCAGCAAGAATTTTCACTTGTCAAACGAATGTTCCTATGTTTGTGAAACTTGCTCCAACACCCTCGGTTTGCATAGCAATCAAAGTCCCGGATTTCAGCACCACTTGTAAGATCTGGGGTTTGGCTTAATTGAATTGTCAGACTTAGGTCAATTACAATGACAGTCTGCGTTGGGAGATCAGATCTAAAAGGAACTTGCAGCTCAGACTAGCTATAAAAACACGTGGGTACACGGCTGCTTCCACAAGTTTCACAGACTGAATGAAGTTCTCCACAATAAGCAGAACATGGTGATACTGAGCAAAGGGCAGTGGTCAGCAGTTGGCTTTACAATGGAACATTGGTCCTTAACCACCGGTTAACTGTGGAACCTTGTCTCTTCATTGAAGTCGATCTTCTGTCACCTTCTTGATGATGATGTGCGCTTTTGGGGTCTTACAAGTTATTACTTGATGCACCTTTCCCAGCTTGATTCTGTTCCATATTAGGTAAAAGCCTGTTTCTGTTCATTTGATTGGTCAGTCATTAACTAACTACCCTTCCATGATGGTACTTCGAGCCTGGTTTAAGTCATTGCCATTGTCATTCAGCGGGGAGCGGGGGGGGTGGGGGAGGGGGGGAGGTGCCTCCAGATTCCAGCTGCATTGACTCTATGAATTCCTTTACAAAAGGTCAAATCTGACCCGGTGCCATCCTGCTGTGGCTATTCAACCACAGTGGCCACTTAATGGCATTGATATGTACTTATCTCATTTCACAGCTTCCTGGGCCACACGGGGATTGTTTTATACCAGTTAATAAGCTAACAATCCCTCTTGGATAATCTACAGTCTAACGACTTTTAAATAACAGGTCTCAACAGGTCAGGACTTGTCCAGAAGTTTAGCTAACATCATTCGTTGTGGTTATGTTACATACAGAATACTATTTTAACCGTGATACTGAAGGATATGACAACTAAGTTCTAACAGTCCTATCATAAAATAAACTCAATCCTACAATTTTGTCCCAACAAGGACGGAGATATCCAGCTTTGTGTTTGCAGACAGCGGCCACTAATGCCCACTGTTGACTGATTGTGTCTGAAGCTGTTGGGTTTTAGCTAAACACAGGGCATTTGTTTTATTCGCTCATTCTTGGGATGTGAGCGTCGCTGTCTAGGCCAGCATTTATTGACCATCCCTAATTGCCCTTGAGAAGGTGGTGCTGAGCCCACTTCTTGAACCACTGCAGTCCATGTGAGGTAGGTACACCCACAATTCCGTTAGGAAGGGAGTGCCAGGATTCTGATGAAACAACAGTGAAGGAATGGCGATGTAGTTCCATGTCAGGATAGTGTGTGACTTGGATAGGAACTTGCAGGTGGTGGTGTTCCCATGTATCTCTGCTCTTGTTCTTCTCGGTGGTAGAGGTCGCGGGTTTGGATGGTGTAGTCAAAGGAGCTTTGGTGTGTTGCTGCAGTGCATCTTGTAGATGGTACACACTGCTGCCACTGTGCATCAGTGGTGGAGGTATGAATGTTGTAGATGGTGTGCCAATCATGTTTGTTGCTTTTTCCTGGATGGTCCTGCGCTTCTTGACTGTTGTTGGAGCTGCACCATCCAGGCAAGTGGAGAGTATTCCATCACACTCCTGACTTGTGCTTTGTAGATGGTGAACAGGCTTTGCAGAGTCAGGAAGTGAGTTATTCGCCACAGGATTCCTAGCCTCTGACCTGCTCTTGTAGCCACGGTATTTATATGGTTACTCCAGTTCTGTTTCTAGTTCAGTTTCTAATCAATGGTAACCCTCCAGGATGTTGATTGTGGGGATTCAGTGATGACAATGTCATTGAACGTCAGGGGGAGATGACTAGATTCTTTCTTGTTTGAGATGGCCATTGCCTGGCACTTGAGTGGCACGAAAGTTACTTGCCACTTATCAGCCCAAGCTGGATATTGTCCAAATATTTCTGCATCTCGACATGGTTTGCTTCAGTATCTGAGAAGTCACGAATGGTGAACATTGTGCAATCATCAGTGAATATCCCCACTTCTGACCTTTTGATTGAAGGAAGATCATTGATGAAGCAGCTGAAGATGGTTGGGTCTCGGACACTACCCTGAGGAACACCTCCAGTGATGTCCTGGAGCTGAGCTGATTGACCTCCAGCAACCACAGCCATCTTCCTTTGCGTTAGGTATGACTCCAACCAGCGGAGAGTTTTCCCACTGATTCCTATTGATTCCAGTTTTGCTCGGGCTCCTTGATACCATACTCGGTCAAATCTGCCTTGATGTCAAGGGCAGTCATTGTCACCTCTCCTCTTGAGTTCAGCTCTTTTGTCCGTATTTGTACCAAGGCTGTATTGAGAACAAGAGCTGAGTGGCCTTGGCAAAAGCCAAACGGAGCGTCAGTGAGCAAGTTATTGCTAAGCAAGTGCTGCTTGATGGCACAGTTAACACCAGGGGAAGTGCTGGCTTCGTGGTAATGTCTCTGGCATAGTAATCCAGAGGACCAGGCTAGTACTCTGGCGACACGAGTTTGAATCCTACCACAGCAGATAGTGAAATTTGAAGTCAATTAATAAAATCTGGAATTAAAAAAAGTTGGTATAATAGTGCCGTGAAACCTTTGTCAATTGTTATAAAAAAAAATCTGGTTCACTGATGTCCTTCAGGGAAGGAATTCTGTCGTCCTTACCTGGTCAGGCCTACATAAGATTCCAGATCCACAGCAATGTGGTTGACTATGAAATGGCTGTGCAAGCCGCTCAGTTCAAGGGCATTTAGGGATGGGCAATAAATGCTGGCCTTGCCAGCGATGCCCACATCCCATGAACGTATGAGAACATCTTCCATCACTTTGCTGATTATTGAGAGTAGACTGATGGGGTGGCAGCTGGCCAGTTTAGACTTGTGCTGGTTTTTGTGTACAGTTAATGCATTTTGGGAGGACTAACAAGGCAAGGGAATATACAATGGATGGTAGGATCCGAGGAAGCACAGAAGGTCAGAAGGACCTTGGTGTACTTGTCCATAGGTCACTGACGGCAGCAGCACAGGTAGATAAGGTGGTTAGGAAGGCATATGGGATACTTGCCTTTATTAGCAAATGCATAGAATATAAGAGCAGGGAGGTTATCATCATAATATATAAAACGCTAATTTAGCCACAGCTGAAGTACTGTGTACATTTCTTGTCACCACACTATAGGAAGGATGTGATTGCACTGGAGAGGGTGCAGAGGAGATTCACCCGAATGTTGCCTGGGTTGGAGCATTTCAGCCATGAAAAAAGACTGAAAAGGCTCGGGTTGTTTTCCTTGGAACACAGAAGACTGAGGGAGGACATGATTGAGGTGTACAATATTATGGGGGACATAGGTGAGGATAGGTTCGATAGGAAGAAACATTTTTCCCTTAGCGGAGGGGTCATGAACCAGGGGACATAGATTTCACTTGAGAGCCAGGATGTTCAGGGGGTTTTGAAGAATTTTCTTTTCACCCAGAGGGTGGTTGGAATCTGGAACGCACTGCCTGAAGACGTGGTGGAGGCAGGAAGCCTCACAACATTTAAAACCTATTTAGATGAGCACTTGAAACGCCATAGTACACAAGGCTACGGGTCAGAAAAATGGGATTCGAATAGTTGGGTGCCGGATGCCCAGCACAGACACGATGGGCCGATGGGCCTGCTACTGTGCTGTGTAACTCTATGACACTATGTCACACTTGGGCTATTTTCCAGATTGCCGGGGAGATGCCAGTTTTGTAGCTGTATTGGAACAGCTTGGCCAGCGGCGCGGCAAGTTCTGGAGCACATGTCTTCAGTATGTTGTCAGGGCCCATAGCCTTTGCAGTATCCAGTGCCTTCACTCATTTCTTGATATCACGTGGAGTGAATCGGATTGGCTGAAGACTGGCATCTGTGATGCTGGGGACCGCAGGAGGAGGCTGAGATGGATCATCAACTCGGGACTTCTGGCTGATGATTGTTGCAAATGCTTCAGCCTTATTTTTAACACTGATGTGCTGGGCTCTCCCATCACTGAGGATAGGGATATTTGTGGAGCCACCTAATCCAGTTGGTTGTTTAATTGTCCACCACCATTCACGGCTGGATGTGACAGGACTGCAGATCTTAGATCTGATCCGTTGGTTTAGGATCACTTTGCTCTGTCTATCGCATGCTGCTTACATATTTTGGCATGCAGGTAGCCCTTGGTTGTCGCTTCACCAGGTTGACACCTCATTTTGAGGTATGCCTTGTGCTGATCCTGACATGCCCTCCTGCACTCTTCATTGAACCAGGGCTGATCTGCTGGCTTGATGGTAATGCTAGAGTGGGGAATATGCCGGGTCATGAGGTTGCAGATAGTGTTTAAGTACAGTTTTGCTGTTGCTGATGACCCACAACGCCTCAGGAATGCCCAGTTTTGAGTTCAAGGATCTGTTTGAAATCTGTCCCATTTGGCACAGTGATAGTGCCAGACAACACGAAGGAGTGTATCTTCAATGTAAAGACGGGACTTTGTCTCCACAAGGACTGTGCGATGGTCACTCCTACCAATACTGTCATGGACAGATGCATCTGTGACCGTTACGTTTGTGAGGACGAGGTCAAATAGGTTTTTCCCTGCTGTTAGTTCCCTCACCACCTGCCGCAGACACAGTCTAGCAGCTATGTCCTTTAGGACTCTGCCAGCTCGGTCTTTAATGGTACTACCGAGCCATTCTTCCTGATGGACATTGACGTACCCCACCCAGAGATCATTCTGTGTCCCTGTTACCCACAGTGCTTCTTCCAATTGCTGTTCAACATGGAGGAGTACTGACTCATCAGCTGGGGACGGGGAATGGGTGATAATCAGCAGGAGGTTTCCTTGCCCATGTTTGACCTGATGCCGTGAAGCTTCATGGGGTCTGCAGACATGGGTCTATCCTGCTGCTGGGAGCTGACATACCCGGGATGGTGATGGCACTGTCTGGGACACTGTCTGTAAGCTCTGATTCGGTGAGCATGACTATGTTTTCTGCTGCTTGACTTGTCTGTGGGACAGTTCTCCCAACTTTGGCTCAAGCCCCCAGATGTTTGTAAGGAGGACTTTACAGGGTCGACAGGGCTGGGTTTGTCTTTGTTGTTTCTGGTGCCTAAGTCGATGCCGGATGGCCTGTCCAGTTTCATTGCTTTTCTTAGATTTTGTAGCCGTTTCGTACAACTGAGCAGCTTGCGAGGCCATTTCAGAATCAACCACATTGCTGTGAGTCTGGAGTCACATGTAGGCCAGACCAGGTTAGGATGGCAGATTTCCTTCCCTAAAGGTCATTAGTTAACCAGATGTGTTTTTACAACAATCGACAATGAACACCATTAGAATAGATATTTTAATTCTAGAGTTTTATTAAAGATTAATGATGACAGAGTATGTTTTGTTTTGAAATAAACTAGAAATTCTCCAAGCAGCAGTTTGTAAGACATCAGAAATGTAAGGGATTTGGATTGTTTAATTGTCCTGTGGTTTAAAATATGTATGTGACCAGGAAGGAAATCTGCTCTTGTTTGTGCTGATAACAATCCTGAGGCATCTGAAACATCCACAAGGGGTGATGAAATTACTGAAGGAAATGTAAACACATGCTCGCCATCATGGCAGTCTGGACCTCTGGATTACTAGTTCAGTGACATTACCACGACACCTCTGTCATTGCCTCACCGCCACACGTTCCTTGATTAAGACACGACATAAAACCTTCCCCTTTGACCAAGCTGTTGGGCATCTGGCCTCATATCTCATGCTGTGTCACATGTCATTCTTTGCTTCATAATGCTCCTGTGAAGCACCTTGTCATGTTTTATTACATTGAAGGCACTGTATAAATATAAGTTGTTGTTGACGTTTACCAGACATACATGACTTGTCTTGCTGCAGTCCATTTGCTGTCGATTGTTTTTATTCTCAAGCAGCGAATACTTTTGTCCTGGGATGTGAACTCTGGAAATTTCCCACTCAGTGATATTAAAAAGACTGGTCAGTAAATACAGAGTTTACTCCATCGCTACTTTTTTAAATCCAGGCGCAACATTTACAACCCTCCAGTCCACTGCCACGACTCCCATCTCCAAGGAGGATTGGAAGATTCTGGCCAGTGCATCTGCTATTTCTACATTTGCCTCCCTCCGCAACCCTCCTAAATCCCGTTCAGACTGGGTAAATGTTGCAGTTTATTGTGGCAAACAAGTGTTGGATTGAAAGGAGTTAACTGAACCTGTTTGTTCAGTGTCTGTAATTAATGTCAGTCTCCATGGACCCTAGAATTAGAATTAGAATTAGAATATTACAGCGCAGTACAGGCCCTTCGGCCCTCGATGTTGCGCCGAGCTGTGAAACCATCTGACCTACACTATTCCATTTTCATCCATGTATCTATCCAATGTCCACTTAAATGCCCTTAAAGTTGGCGTATCTACTACTGCTGCAGGCAGGGCTTTCCACGCCCTTACTACTCTCTGAGTAAAGAAACTACCTCTCGCATCTGTCCTATATCTATCACCCCTCAACTTGAAGCTATGTCCCCTCGTGTTTGCCATCACCATCCGAGGAAAAAGACGCTCACTATCCACCCTATCTAACCCTCTGATTATCTTATATGTCTCTATTAAGTCACCTCTCCTCCTCCTTCTCTCCAACGAAAACAACCTCAAGTCCCTCAGCCTTTCCTCGTAAGACCTTCCCTCCATACCAGGCAACATCCTAGTAAATCTCCTCTGCACCCTTTCCATAGCTTCCACATCCTTTCTATAATGCGGTGACCAGAACTGCACGCAATACTCCAGGTGCGGTCTCACCAGAGTCTTGTACAGCTGCAGCATGACCTCGTGGCTCCGAAACTCGACCCCCCTACTAATAAAAGCTAACACACCATATGCCTTCTTGACAGCCCTATTAACCTGGTTAGCAACCTTCAGGGATTTATGCACCTGGACACCAAGATCTCTCTGCTCATCTACACTAACAAGAATCTTCCCATTAGCCCAGTACTCTGCATTCCTGTTACTCCTTCCAAAGTGAAGTTGTGTCACTTGAGGTTGTTCCTCTTCTATTAATAAGGGACTCCTTTCAATGTGTTATCACATAGTGTCAGCGGGAGGATCACCTCCGGCACTAACAGGGATCAGTGGCTCCAGAGAGTGGGAGGAGATAGATCAAAATCTGAGAACAATAAATTGGAATGCTACAACAATGGATCAGAATCTGAGAACAATAGATTGGAATGTTACAACAATGGATCAGAATCTGAGAACAATAGATTGGAATGTTACAACAATGGATCAGAATCTGAGAACACCAGGTTGGAATGTTATAACAATGGACAGGAGTTTCTCCTCGGATCTTTACTTTCTTTTTACATATTATAATCGGCTACGATTAGACTATCGGATACTATTTGCACTTGAGATAATTCAATATATTTACTATCCCATCCTGGCTATTGTTGGTGTCCCAGGTAAGTCACTCTATAAAGCTATTAATTCTATAAGCCATATTTACCTACATTACTGTTCTTGCCATTTATTCTGCCCTCCTTGCTGCTGCTGCTATTCCTGGTGAATCTCTACCTCCAGCTATTAGCTGTCAAGCCATTGCTAATTACCGTTCTTGTTATTTCATCGCTCATCTTGGTTGCTGTCTGTGCCCCTGATAAGGCTCTATTTCCCGCGAGGACATCTGTAAAATCTGTTTCACTGAAATACTGTTCTGCAATGTATATTTTGGGAAGACGGAAGCCAGTGTCATTGGTCACAAACTCCATCCCCTGTTTGTGAAACACATTCCCCTCCCTGCATAATGTCTGAGGCTGAAACAGACTGTTTACAACCGCTGTGTTCTATTTATACCTGAGCTGAGTTCATCTCCATGTTCGTTCCATCACCAGCCCTGACGACTACAACCTCTGTAATGTCACCTGGCCCCACCTCTGCCTTAGTCTATCTGCTGAACAAACACTCATCTGTGCTTTTGTTCAATTCACACTTGACTATTCCAATTCTATCCTGGTCACCCTGCCAGTTGTAAACCTCTATAAACCACAGTCAATCCAGAACTCTGCTGCCTGTATCTTAACTCACACCAAATCCCCATCACCCATCACCCCTGTGCTCACTAATCTACTTTGGCTCCCGGTCTGGCAGCACCTTAATTTTAAGAATCCCGTTCTTGTGTTTGAATCTCTCCATGACCTCACCCCTCTAATTACTCCTATTCCCTGTCCATGCCCATATTCCAGAAAATCTTTTGCCATCAATTCTATTTTCATGTCCCCATTTAAAGTGAATTTCCTTCCCGCTCTGTCCCTCCCTGGTGGCGATTTACAGCTCTTACAGCACCACAGTTGCCCACACTGTGGAAGCCTGGATCCATAAAAGGGTGTGAGCTGAGCTTCCAACCACTTCCGGCATGGCCTGCAGCGTGGCCTGCACCATGTCCCATGCTGTGCAGTGCTCTATCCCGGGTCAACAATGTGTGCACTAGTAGCATGAGGAGTTGTGGAATGTCATGTCAAACTGCTATTTCAGCAGCTTTGATGTACGTCTTTGAAACTTGGTCTGTGCATCTCCACCGACTGCCTGTGTTAGTCACTCTCAGCTAAACATACATTTAGCAGCACGAGGAATACCCTCTAGTGTTATTTAAAAGGACCAAGCATCCAACTTACAGGCTTTTGACTTACTTCTGCCATCGTAAAGTTAGTGGAGGTGTTGTGGATGGTTTTCTGGAGGTTGCGTTGTGAGCTCCTGCAGACATTAAGAGAGGACAGAGGATTTGGTGACCCAACTCAGGACGAGGAATGGGGACTGTAGTTACAGTGTCTCTGGGTCTGTAACATGACCAACAAATGGAGCATGGACTGCAGAGAGGGGAAGCTCTGCAAAGAGGGAGGAGGCGGGGGCTATGACCAAACCACCCTTCGTTTTAAAAACAGCACATTTCTTACCTAAACCTAACCCAGGAGCAGGGTGTGAGGTGGCTCTGCTTCATTAAAGAGGTGGTCACAGAGCTGTATCTCCGCCTGCAACACAACCTGGAGCCTCACACCAAGGTGAAGACGGAGCTGTCAGTGGCTGTTAAGGTCACAGTTTCCTTGAACTTCTATGCATCTGGATCTTTCCAGAGTGGAGCGGGTGCCCTATCCAACATACATTCATAGACAGTGATAGTCATAGAATCATTTACCACACAGAAGGTGCCCATTCGGTCCATCGACACAATGCCGACTGTCTCTGGAGCAATTCAGTCATTCCCACGAGCCTGCTCAATCCCCACAGCCTTGCAAGTTCACTTCCTTGATGCGCCCATCCAATTTTCTTTTGAAATTGGAAGGAAGTAAAGCTGGTAACAGGTGGCAAAAAAGCAGAGAGTGACTTTCAAAGGCAGGTGAAACAAAGGTGAGCATCAACTAGAATGAAGAATGTGAAGAAGACACAGTTAAGGGCACTGTACCTGAATGCACGCAGTATTCGGAACAGGGCAGATGATTTAAAGGCCCAAATAGAGGTAATCGGGTATGGTCTGATTGGCATAAGGGAAATGTGACGACAGGGTGACCAAGGCTGGAACTGAATATTCAAGCATGTTCAACATTTACGAAGGACATGCAATAGGAATTGCTGTTGCACTGATAATAAGGGATGGGATCAGCACATTAGTAAGGGAGGATCTCAGGTCTGAAGAACAAAATGTAGAATCTGTTTGGGTGCAGCTTAGAAACAGCAAGGGGCAGCAAACATTGATAAGAGTTGTTTATAGGTTATCCAACAGTAGTGGTAATGTGGGACATGGCATTAATCAGGAGATTAGAGAATCAAATAGCATGGCTAATAAAGTAATCACGGGTGACGTCAATCTTTATACAGACTGGGAAAACCTAATAAGAACTAATACTGTGGAGGACGAGTTTCTGGAGTGGGTTTGGCATGGTTTTTTAGAGCAGTATTTTGAGGAAGCGATTACAGAAAAGTCTATTTTAGAGCTAGAATTATGTAATGCGACAGCGATAATTAATAGTCTCATTGGAAAAGAGCTTTTAGGGATGAGTGTTAGGGATATGTTCCTGTGAAAATGAGGGATAGAAATGGCAAGGTTAGGGAACCATGGATGACAGGTGAAACTGTGAAACTAGCTCGAGGAAAAAAGAAGCATACATAAGGTCTCGGCGGCTGAAGAAAGACGAAGCTTTGATAGAATATCGGGAATGTAGGACCAATCTGAAACGAGGAATTAAGAGGGCTAAAAGGGGTCATGAAATATCTTTAGCAAACAGGGTTAAGGAAAATCCCAAAGCCTTTTATTCATATATAAGGAGTAAGAGGGTAACTAGAGAAAGCATTGGCCCACTCAAGGACAAAGGAGGAAAGTTATGCGTGGAGTCAGAGAATATGGGTGAGATTCTAAACGAGTACTTTGCATCGGTATTCACCGAGGAGAAAGGACATGACGGATGTTGAGGTGAGGAAAAGATGTTTGATTACTCTAGGTCAAGTCGGCATAAGGAGGGAGGAAGTGTTGGGCATTCCAAAAGGCATTCAGGTGGACAAGTCCCCAGGTCCGGATTGGATCTATCGCAGGTTACTGAGGGAAGCGAGAGAGGAAATAGCTGGGGCCTTAACAGATATCTTTGCAGCATCCTTAAACACGGGTGAAGTCCCGGAGGACCGGAGAATTGCTAATGTTGTCCCCTTGTTTAAGAAGGGTAGCAGGGATAATCCAGGCAATTATAGACCGGTGAGCCTGACGTCAGTGGTAGGGAAGCTGCTGGAGAAGATACTGAGGGATAGGATCTATTCCCATTTGGAAGAAAATGGGCTTATCAGTGATGGGCAACATGGTTTTGTGCAGGGAAGGTCATGTCTTACCAACTTAATAGAATTCTTTGAGGAAGTGACAAAGTTGATTGATGAGGGAAGGGCTGTAGATGTCATATACATGGACTTCAGTAAGGCGTTTGATAAGGTTCTCCATGGTAGGCTGATGGAGAAAGTGAAGGCGCATGGGGTCCAAGGTGTACTAGCTAGATGGATAAAGAACTGGCTGGGCAACAGGAGACAGAGTGTAGCAGTGGAAGGGAGTTTCTCAAAATGGAGACGTGTGACCAGTGGTGTTCCACAGGGATCTGTGCTGGGACCACTGCTGTTTGTGATATACATAAATGATTTGGAGGAAAGTATAGGTGGTCTGATTAGCAAGTTTGCAGACGACACTAAGATTGGTGGAGTAGCAGATAGTGAAGGGTACTGTCAGAGACTGCAGCAGAATATAGATAGACTGGAGAGTTGGGCAGAGAAATGGCAGATGGAGTTCAATCAGTGCAAATGCGAGGTGATGCATTTTGGAAGATCCAATTCAAGAGTGAACTATACAGTAAATGGAAAAGTCCTGGGGAAAATTGATGTACAGAGAGATTTGGGTGTTCAGGTCCGTTGTTCCCTGAAGGTGGCAACGCAGGTCAATAGAGTGGTCAAGAAGGCATACGGCATGCTTTCCTTCATCGGACGGGGTATTGAGTACAAGATTTGGCAGGTCATGTTACAGTTGTATAAGACTTTGGTTCGGCCACATTTTGAATACTGCGTGCAGTTCTGGTCGCCAAATTACCAGAAGGATGAGGATGCTTTGGAGAGGGTGCAGAGGAGGTTCACCAGGATGTTGCCTGGTATGGAGGGCGCTAGCTATGAAGAGAGGTTGAGTAGATTAGGATTATTTTCATTAGAAAGACGGAGGTTGAGGGGGGACCTGATTGAGGTGTACAAGATCATGAGAGGTATGGACAGGTTGGAAAGCAATTAGCTTGTTCCCAGAGTGGGGGATTCAATTACTAGGGGACACGAGTTCAAAGTGAAAGGGGAAAAGTTTAGGGGGAAATGCGTGAAAAGTTCTTTACGCAGAGGGTGGTGGGTGCCTGGAACGCGTTACCAGCGGAGGTGGTAGACTCGGGCACGATAGGGTCTTTTAAGATGTATCTAGACAGATACATGAATGGGCAGGAAGAAAAGAGATACAGACCCTTGGAAAATAGGCGACATGTTTAGATAGAGGATCTGGATCGGCGCAGGCTTGGAGGGCCGAAGGGCCTGTTCCTGTGCTGTAATTTTCTTTGTTCTTTGTTTTTTGAGTGACCATAATATTACAACATTTCACATTGTTTAACACTGAGGTAGTTCAATCTAAAGCGTGACTGATGTGGATTGGAAAAATACATTGAAAGGTATGAAAGTACATAGGCAATGGATAGTCTTTAAAGGAATATTACGTAGTCTACAGCAACCATAGATTCTTGGAAGGCACAAAAAACCCAAAAGTCAAGGCAGTCAACCGTGGATAACAAAGGAGGTTAAAATGATGTTCAATGTGGGAAAGTAAGGTAATCCACTTTGGAAGGAAGAATGAAAAGGCAGATTATTATTTAGATGATGGAAAACTACAAAACACTGCAGTGCAGAGGAAG
Source organism: Heterodontus francisci (assembly GCF_036365525.1). Lineage (NCBI taxonomy): Eukaryota > Metazoa > Chordata > Chondrichthyes > Heterodontiformes > Heterodontidae > Heterodontus > Heterodontus francisci. The sequence continues at coordinate 127,088 of NW_027140130.1, read as the reverse complement.
CTGGGTGTTCTTGTGCCTGAAACACAAACGGTTAGAATGCAGGTGCAGCAAGTAATTAGGAAGACGAATGGAATTTTGGCCTTTATTACTCAGGGGTTAGAGTTTAAAAATAGGGAAGTATTGTTCCAACTGTACAGAGTATTGGTGAAGCCTGACCTGGAGTACTGTGTACAGTGTTGGTCCCTGTATTCAAAGAAGGATGTACTAGCATTGGAGGCAGTTCAGAAAACGTTCAATGGGCTGATTCCTGGGATGAAGGAGTTGCCTTATCAAGAGCAGCTAAACAGGTTAGGCCCGTATTCTCTTGAGTTTCGAAGAACGAGAGGTGATCTCATTGAAACTTACAAAATACTTAAAGCGATAGACAGTGTCGATGCAGGTAGGATGTTTCCCCTAGTTGGGGAGTCTGGAACCAGGAGACACAATGTCAAAATAAGGCAGAAGCCACTTAGGACGGAGATGAGGAGAAATGTCTTTCCTCAGAGGATTGTGAATCTTTGAAATTCCCTCCCCCAGAGGACTGCGGAAGCTTCGTCATTGAGTATGCCTAAAGTGGTGATTAACAGATTTCTAAATACAAATGACCGAAGTGATATGAGGATAGTGTAGGGGAAAAGACATTGAAATGGAAGGTCAGTCATGATTATATTAAATGGTGGGGCAGTCTCGATGGTCAGAGTGGACGACGGCTGCTCCTATGTCCCTACTCTACCATTGGTGGCTGTGCCTTCAGCCGAAGCTCTGGATTCTCTCCCTGAACCATAAATACAGTAAGTTTCACAGAGTCCGGTTTTAGGGAGCACTGCTTGTGCAGAGTAGTAAATACAGTAAAGTTAATGAGTGACTGAATCTTAAAGATATAAGAGTTGTGGTAAATGATTGTTTTTCAGGCTGCAGGAAGGTAGACAGTGGTGTTCCCCAAGGGTCAGTGCTAGGACCACTGATTTTTTATTGTTATGTATTAGTGATTTGGATATTGGAATACAGAGCAATATTTCAAAATTTGCTGATGATAGCAAACTTGGAGGCAGGGCTGACAGTGAGGTTGATACTGATCAATGTAACAGGATATAGATATGCGAGCAGAATGGGAAGGCAAGAGGCAGATAGAATTTAATACAGACAAGTGTGAGGTGATACATTTTATCAGAAGTAACTGGGAGAGGCAATATACAATTAATGATGCAGTTCTAAAGAAAGTGCAGAGACAGAGGGACATGGGGTTCATGTACATAGATCCCTGAAGGTGGCAGGACATATTGAGAGAGTCGTTAGTAAAGCATATGGGATCTTGGGCTTCATAAATAGAGGTAGTGAATACAGAAGAAGTAAAGTTATGCTGAACCTTTAGAAAGCTCTGGTTAGTCCACAACTGTATTACTGCATCCAGTTCTGTTCACCACACTTTCGGAAGGATGTGAGGGTCCTTCACAGGGTGTAAAGGAGATTTACCAGAATGGGTCCAGAGCTGAAGGATTTTGGTTACAAGGTTAGTCTGGAAAAGCTGGGATTGTTTTCCTTGTAGTAAAGGAGATTGAGGGGAGATTTGATAGAGGTATACAAGATGATGACATGTTTGGATAAGGTAGACAGGAAAAGATGTTCCCATTAGTTAATGGTACAAGGACTAGAGTTAAGGTTGTGGGCAAGAGATACAGGGGGATGTGAGGAACAACATTTTTACACAGCGAGAGGGAATGGCCTGGAAATCACTGCCTACGAGGGTGGTGGAAGCAGAGATGGTGAATGATTTCAAAAGGATATTGGATGGACACTTGAGGGAAATAAACTTGCAGGAATATGGAGACAGAGCTGGGGAATGAGACTGACTGGATTTATCTAGGAAGAGCTGATTTGGACTCGATGTGCCGAATGGCCTCATTCTGTGCTGAAATAACTACGACTCCACGACTCTCAATGGAGGATAACGAGGGAAAATGTGGAATTGTCCATTTTATCGGAAGAATATAAAAGAAACATATTATCTGAATGGTGAGAGATTGCAGAGCTGGACGATGCAGAGGAATTGGGTGTCTTCGTGCATGAATTGTATAAGGTTATGATGCAGGCACAACAGGTAATTAGGAAACCAATCCAATGTTATCATGTATTACAGAAGGAATTGAATACAAAAGTATGGAGGTTATGTTTCATTTATACAGGACATTGGTGAGACCACATCTGGAGTTCTGTGCACCTTACTGGTCTCCTTATTTAAGGAGGATGTAAATGTGCTGAAAGCAGTGCAGAGAATGTTTACTAGATTAATACCTGGAATGGGTTGGTTGTCTTATGAGGAAAGGTTGGACAGGCGAGGCTTATATCAGCTGGAGTTTAGAAGATGAAAAGGCGACTTGATTGAAACGTAAGATTCTGATTGTGGGATAGAGTAGGTGAGGGCGACAGAGAGAGAAACAGAGCGAGAGAGAGAGAGAGAGAGAGAGCTCAGCTCATCTGCTGCTGAAACCCTCACCCATGCGTTTGTTATCTCGAGACTTGACTATTCTAACACACTCCTGGCTGCTCTCCCACATTCTACGATCTGTAACCTTGTGGTTAACTAAAACTCTGCTGCAATCTTCTAATTTACGCCAAATTCTGTTCACCCAACATCCCTGTGCTCACTGACCTACATTGGCTCTTGGTTCGGTAACACCTCAATTTTAATAGTCCAATCATGTGATCAAATCCCCCCATGTCCTCAGCCCTCTGATTATCTCAATCCCCTGTCCATTTCCAATATTCCTGAAACTTGTTAATCTTAAAGTCTTTTTATAATTCCCTTTTTAAAGTGAGTTTCTTTCCCTCTTTCTCTCTCCCTGCCCACACATTTCATCTCTCCTGCTCCACTGGTGCTGTGGAAGTTTGGATCCACAAAATGGTGTGACCTGTACTGCCGGTCACATCCAGCACATTGTACAGGACACCCAGGCTGGCCGGTGAGATAGCGTGGGTGTAACCTGTGTGTGTCTGTAGTGTGAGGAGGGGTCTGAATTGACGTCAATCAGTCATTCCATCAGCTTTGATGTACGTCTTTGAAACTTGGTCTGTGCATGTCCACTGACCACCAGTGTTAGTCATTCTCAGCTGAACATGCATTCAGCAGCATAAGGAATCCCTTCTAGTGTTATTTAAAAGGACCAGGCATCCAACTTACAGGTGAGGGGCTTTTGACTTACTTCTGCGATTGTAAAGATAGTGGAGGTGCTGTGGATGGTTTTCTGGAGGTGTGTTGTGAGCTGCTGCAGACATTCAGGGAGGATAGAGGATTTGGTAAGCCAACTGTGGACAAGGTATGGGGACTGTAGTTACAGTGTCTCTGGGCCTGTTACACGACCAACAAATGGAGCTGAGGCTGGAAATAGGGAAAGCTCTGCAAAGTGGGAGGAGTAGGGGGCTCTGCCCTACCCACCCCGGGTTCTACAAGAGCAAAAAAAAAAGAGCCCGAGGGAACACCACTGTATACTCCCATCGAGTCTGAACAACAACCTTTCACCACTTCTCTCTGTTTACTGTTCATTATCCAATGTTATATCCACACTGTCACTGTCCCTTTAAACCATAGGGTTCAGTTTTCCTAACCTGTCTCTTGAATGTCACTTGATCAAACACCTTTTGAAAATCCATATCTATAACTTTAATCAGACCACCCTCAGCAACCTTCTCCATTGTTTTATCAAAGAACGCCATCAAATTTACCTCAGCACCACCTCTATCCACTCCTCAACTGTTGTTTAATTATCAGACTGCTTATCCGACATCCAGTACTGGATGAGCAGAAATTTCCTCCAATTAAATATTGGGAAGACTGAAGCCATTGTTTTCACTCCCCACTCCAACTCTGCTTCCTTGCTATTGATTCCATCCCTCTCCCTGCTAACAATCTGAGATTCAGACAGTCTGTTTGCAACCTTGGTGTCACATTTCACCACAAAATGATCTTTAACCTCATTTTCAGAATATCATTACAGCCGCCTATTTCCACCTTAGTAACATCACCCGACTTCACCACTGTCTCAGCCCATCTGCTGCTGAAACCTCATTCATGCCTTCGTCACCTCTAGATGTGATTATTCCAACTCACTCCTGGCTGATCTCCCAAATTCTACTCTCTGTAAACTTCAGGTCATCCAAAACTCTGCTGCCCATGTCTTAGCTCACACCAAGTCCCGTTCATCTATCACTGACCGACATTGGCTCCCAGTCAAGCAATGTCTTGATTTTAAAATTATTATCCTTGTTTTCAGATCCCTCCATGGCCTCGCCCCCCGCCCCATATCTCTGTAATCTCCTCCACCTCCACAACCCACCGAGATATAGGTGCTCCTCTAATTCCGGCCTCTTGTGCACCCGGATTTTAATCACTGCACCACTGGCGACTAGGTCTTCAGCTGCCTAGGCCCAAAGTTCTGGAATATCCTCACTGCACTGTTTTTTTTATCATTCGTTCATGGGATGTGGGTGTCACTGACAAGGCCAGCATTTTCTGCCCATCTCTAATTGCCCTTGATGACTGAATGGTTTGCTGGACCTTTCAGAATTCACTTTGGAGTCAACCACATTGTTGTGGGTCTGGAGTCACATGGAGGCCAGACCGTATAAGGATGGCAGATTTCCATTGCTGAAGAACATCAGTAAGCCAGGCTGTTTTTTTTATGATGATCATTGAGAGCATCATGGCACCATTGCTGAGAATAGTTTTCAAATGCAGATTTGTATTAATTAATTGAATGTTAGCACATATTGAATTTTAAATTGCACCAGTTACCACGGTGGGATTTGAACCCATGTCCTCCGAGAATCAGCCTGAGCCTCAGTATTACAATTTTGGTAATATTACCACTCCGCTACGGTCACCACCTTTCCGTCTCGCTTTCCTCCTTTCAGGTACTCCTTAAAACCTATCTCTTTCTTCAAGCTGTTGGACATCTGATCTAATATCTCCTGTTGTGTCTCAGTGTCATACTTTGCTTCATAATGATCCTGAGAAGCACTTTGGGATGTTTTATAACATTAAAAGCACTATATAAATATAAGTTGTTGTTGAGGTTTGCCAGACATGCTTTGTCATCACCATATCCCTACTGCTGTCTATTTATTATTCCATGTTTTTCAAAGCAATGAATATATTTGTCCTGGGTTATGAAATTTCCCCATCAGTGACATTAAACTGTCTTGTCAGTAAATACAGTGTTTACTCAATCTCTCCTTTTTTTCAAGTAGGGTGTAACATTTACAACCCTCCAGACCTCTGTCACAACTCCTATATCCAAGGAGGATTGAATGATTCTGTCCAGTGCCTCCGCTATTCCCACCTTTCCTTCCCTCAGCATCTCTCATACATCCCATCCAGACCGGATAAATGTTCTACTTTATTGTGGTACAAGCAGTGCTGGACTGAAAGGGGTTAACTGAACCTGTTTGTTCAGTGACTGGAATTAATGTCAGTCTCCATGGACCCTAATTGTTTCACTGGAGGGTTTCCATCTTCTATTAATATGGGAGTCATTTCAATGTATTATCACATAGTGTCAACAGGAGCAGCAAACCCGGCAGTAAGAGGGACCAACAGCTCCAGGCAGAGGGAGAGGCTAGATCAGAATCTGAGAACAATAGATTGTAATGTTACAACAATGGACAGGAGTTTCATCTGGCAATTTGACGCTCTTTCCACATATTATGACTTGTACTCATTAGACTATCGGATCTTTTTAGCTCTTCAGATTATTCAATGTATTTACTATCCCATCCTCGCTATTGTTGGTGTTCCTGGTAAGACTCTTTATCCAGCTATTAATTCTATAAACCGTGTTTAACTGCATTACTGCACCTGACATTTTCTCATCCCTCTTTGCTGTTGTTGTTACTCCTGGTGAGTCTTTGATACAGGCTGTAAACTCTACGAAGCATTGCTAATTTTGTTACTGGTCGTGTAATTTTCTCTCTTGGTGTTGCTTCTTTTAATGTTCCTGGTAATATCCTATATAGAGCTAGCAGATCGTTGTTGTGCCTAATCTGCACTTTCTCTTAAAGAATTCACAGAAGTGGACTGGTGGAAGGTATATCAATGTTTATTCACACATTAAATCATCAGGTACAAGCCTTTGACCTCGTCAGCAGACGTGGTCTCTTCAGACTACTAGAAAAGATCGGATGTCCACCAAAGCTACTAAGTATCATCACCTCATTCCATGACAATATGAAAGGCACAATTCAACATGGTGGTTCCTCATCAGAGCCCTTTCCTATCCTGAGTGGTGTGAAACAGGGCTGTGTTCTCGCACCCACACTTTTTGGGATTTTCTTCTCCCTGCTGCTTTCACATGCGTTCAAATCCTCTGAAGAAGGAATTTTCCTCCACACAAGATCAGGGGGCAGGTTGTTCAACCTTGCCCGTCTAAGAGCGAAGTCCAAAGTACGGAAAGTCCTCATCAGAGAACTCCTCTTTGCTGACGATGCTGCTTTAACATCTCACACTGAAGAATGCCTGCAGAGTCTCATCGACAGGTTTGCGTCTGCCTGCAATGAATTTGGCCTAACCATCAGCCTCAAGAAAACGAACATCATGGGGCAGGATGTCAGAAATGCTCCATCCATCAATATTGGCGACCACGCTCTGGAAGTGGTTCAAGAGTTCACCTACCTAGGCTCAACTATCACCAGTAACCTGTCTCTAGATGCAGAAATCAACAAGCGCATGGGTAAGGCTTCCACTGCTATGTTCAGACTGGCCAAGAGAGTGTGGGAAAATGGCGCACTGACACGGAACACAAAAGTCCGAGTGTATCAGGCCTGTGTCCTCAGTACCTTGCTCTACGGCAGCGAGGCCTGGACAACGTATGCCAGCCAAGAGCGACGTCTCAATTCATTCCATCTTCGCTGCCTTCGGAGAATACTTGGCATCAGGTGGCAGGACTATATCTCCAACACAGAAGTCCTTGAAGCGGCCAACATCCCCAGCTTATACACACTACTGAGTCAGCGGCGCTTGAGATGGCTTGGCCATGTGAGCCGCATGGAAGATGGCAGGATCCCCAAAGACACATTGTACAGCGAGCTCGCCACTGGTATCAGACCCACCGGCCGTCCATGTCTCCGTTATAAAGACGTCTGCAAACGCGACATGAAATCGTGTGACATTGATCACAAGTCGTGGGAGTCAGTTGCCAGCATTCGCCAGAGCTGGCGGGCAGCCATAAAGACAGGGCTAAATTGTGGCAAGTCGAAGAGACTTAGTAGTTGGCAGGAAAAAAGACAGAGGCGCAAGGGGAGAGCCAACTGTGCAACAGCCCCAACAAACAAATTTCTCTGCAGCACCTGAGGAAGAGCCTGTCACTCCAGAATTGGCCTTTATAGCCACTCCAGGCGCTGCTTCACAAACCACTGACCACCTCCAGGCGCGTATGCATTGTCTCTCGAGATAAGGAGGCCCAAAAGATACAAGCATTAAATACTTGCATGTTATACTACCCGTCAAGTCACGAGGTGATCAGTCTCAGACTTGCGACTGCCCTTTTGTTCTCTGAGTCCTTGACACAGGGAACCTTCTTGACTGTTCTTCCCTGGGGCTCTTGTGCCGTCACCAGTTTCAGCCATTGTCCACTGTGAGTCTAATCATATCTCGTGTCCATAGCAACTCTTTTATCTGGTTCGTGCAAGGATGCTGTCTGGGAGAATCTCTCTCTTGTTTCAGCCTGTTTTTCTGTACTGTCTACAATTCCTTGGCCATCTGTTTGCTGTGCTCCTTTCTATCCAGCCCCCACTATGTTTCAAAACGTTGTGCATTGTTGTGTGACGAGTCCCTTTGTTTCAACTAAGTTCTTTTATTTTTTTCTGAGTCTACAGCCCTCCCCGCCCTCCTTTGATCCTGCAGGCTATGCACAAGGGATCACACTCTCCTGTCTCTTCGGTCGTACGCTTGTGCAATTACAATTTCATTGTTAATGCAATATCCTAATTAGTGTAATGTTAAAGAAAGCACAATTTAAGCATCATTGTTACATAATTAATCACTTGTGTGATCATAATACAGTCGTAATTGAATTTGTAGAATAAATTTGTCATTCATTAATTCATTTTAAGTATCTACCAATAGTTATACAACTACCCTCGTGTTACATATTTAATTGTCTATCTTTTTATAGAACAAATTTGAATACTGATTGCCTTTAAGGTAGCTGTCCAACATTCATTCATACATCCTCGCACATTCCTTAATCAATTTCTTAAGTTTCCGAATTAAGTATGTCACATATATCACCATGATACCCGAAACAACTATCAGGACATGGGATATAATTGTAAACCAGGGGTGTATCTGCACGTTTGACCCCAAGTTCCATAAGCCCTCCCACCACGTAGAATCATTTATCTCATCAATCTCAACTTGTATTATCTTCCACTCTTGTTCCAGATTGTAGTACACTACAGCAATGGTTTCTAGTTGCTGCCTCTCTTGACCCAAACGTATGGGCAATGGCTGAATAGTATATTCATATTCCCGGAGGTAATTTATCAAGTCGTCCTTAACACTTTGTGTCACAGTTATCGTTTCTGTCTTTCTTTTCTGTATTCTACAAATCCATCTTCTCTACTCTAGTTGGTATTTGTGGGTATAAAAGAAACGTACATTTCCTCACCAGACAAATCCGGTTATGTCCATACTGGTACTCCTTCATCGTGGTGGTTAAGCAATATCTCCCCTTTCCCTTATAGGCCACATGGGGTAACCTGATAATGCCTTCCTAGTTTCCATGGTGCAATTTACAGTGGTATTAAATCCACACTTCTATTCTGCTGTTTTATATGTATGTATATATTTATATATACTGACAGTATGTCCGTGTGTTACAGTTTGACCGAGTACCTACCTCTGCGGTGAGGACACATGACCACCTGGTTTTCCAGACTACACTTAGACAAAGTTGTCCAAATTATCTCCTTTCCAATTTTCACAACATAGGTCAATATATCACAGTATTTTCTGTAATCCTTTCCCCTTTCCTCGCTCCATCTACTATTCTCTGCAGTAATGGGGCAGATGGAAATGGTTTGCCATCTGCTGACACAAAACCTCTCACTTCCCACAGAGGTAGGTACTCGGTCAAACTGTTACACACGTACATACTGTCAGAATTTATATCAAGCAGTGGGGGAAACATGTGTGGTTGTGTCACCACAAAGCGACTGCAGCTAGTTCTGAACGCCCCCCGTCGTCAATAAGTCACGAAAGACAAACAAGCAGGTTCAGCAAGCAATAAGAGGGCTAATGGTATGTCCGCCTTTATTGCAAGAATATTTGAGTACAGAAGTAGTGAAGGCTTACTTCAATTGTACAGAACCTTGGTTAGACCTCACCTGGAGTACTGTGTGCAGTTTTGGTCCCTTTACCCTAGGAAGGATATTATTGCCATCGAGAGAATGCATGAAAGTTTCACCAGACTTGTTCCTGGGATGGAAGGACTGCCCTATGAAGAGTGATTGGGCAAACTGGGCGTGTAGTCTCTAGAGTTTCGAAGAATGAGAGGGTATCTCTTTGAAACCTACAAAATATTTAAAGGGATAGACAGGGTAGATGTAGGTAATATGTTCCCCAAGGTTGGGGAGACTAGAATCAGCAGACACACTTTCAAAATAAGACGGAAGCCACTTAGGACTGAGCTGAGGAGACATTTCTTTACACAGAGGATTGTGAACTTTCGGAATTCTCTGCTCCAGAGAGTTGTGGAAGCTCAGTGATTGAGTCTGCTTAAAGTAGAGATTGACAGATTTCGAAGTACCACTGACAGAGAGGGATATGGGGATAATGTGGGAAAAAGGCATTGAAGTGGATGATCAGCCACTATCATATTGAATGGCAGAGCAGGCTTGATGGGCTGAATGGCCTACTTCTGCTCCTATGTTCCTAAACTGCTTAACTCATTCAGACTCGAGGCAGTTTAGTCAGGCTGCTTTCGGAGGGTTTGGAATTTTTGCTGGTACACCTCTGGTACTATCTCATATGCGTCCAAGATAGAATTTTTAGTTATCTCATAATCTGATGAATTTTCATCTGACAACAATGAGTAAGCCTCATGGGCTTTTCCTGTTACTTTGTTTTGTAAAAACAGTATCTAGTTCTCTGCCAGCCATTTCAGCTGCTTTGCAAGCTTTTCAAAAGTGATGAAAAATTCTGCCACATCCTCCTCATTCAACTTTCGAATGAACTGGGTGAACTTTAAGAGCTCAGCACATTGTCCTGGGCGAGGGACAGCTCCCTCACTAGCTGTGTCTTCACTAGGTGTACTGGGTCTTCCTCTAGTTGTTTGAGCCGCCTTAACTCCCTTTCCTCCTTCTCCTTCTGGAACACTCTTATTTTTTCTCTTTCTTGACAATCACTCTGCTCTTTCTTGCTCTCTCTGGAATTCTAATTCTAGTCTATTCTGTTCTAGTTTTACCTTAGCGAACATTACCCAACCTGTTAGTGATCTAAACCTGTTTGAGTATTCAGCTTCAAGTGAAAAATGGTTGGCCACAAGTCTTAGGATTTCGGGTTTCCTAGCTTTTGGACAGAGAGTAATCCCTAACTGTCCAGCTACATTACTCAACTTTTCAACAGAGAGAGCTTTTAACATGTCCCGAGTTACTTCACTCTGTATGTCACTCCTTTTTGCCAATGTAACTCCTTTACTCAAAAAGGGAGGGAGACAGAAACTACAGGCCAGTTGGCTTCACAGCTCTCTTGCGGGAAATGTGAGACGTAATTATTAAAAACGTATTCGCAGACAGTTAGAAAAAAAATCAAAGTAATCAGGCAGAGTCAGCATGGTCTTCTGAAAGGGGAATCATGTTCATTCAATTTGTTGGAGTTCTTCGAAGTAATAACATGTACTGTGGAGAAAGGGGAACCAGTGGATGTACTGTACTTAGATTTCCAGAAAGCATTTGATCAGGTGCCAGATCAAAGGTTAATGTGGAAATTAAAAGCTTATAGTGTAGGGGGTAACACACTGGCATTGATAGAGGATTGAACAAGAACAATGAACAAAGAACAGTACAGCAAAGGAACAGGCCATTCGGCCCTCCAAGCCTGCGCCGATCTTGATGCCTGCCGAAACTAACACCTTCTGCACTTACGGGGCCCATATCCCTCTATTCCCTTCCTAGTCATATATTTGTTAGGATGTCTCTTAATCGTCGTTATCATATCTGCTTCCACCACCTCCACCGGCAGCAAGTTCCAGGCACTCACCACCCTCTGTGTAAAAAACTTGCCTCGCACATCCACTCTAAACTTTGCCCCTCGCACTTTAAACCTATGTCCCCGAGTAACTGACTCTTTCACCCTGGGAAAAAACTTCTGACTATCCACTCTGTCCATGCCACTCATAACTTTGTAAACCTCTATCATGTCGCCCCTCCACCTCCGTCGTTCCAGTGAAAACAATCTGAGTTTTTCCAACCTCTCCTCATAGCTAATGCCCTTCAGACCAGGCAACATCCTGGTAGACCTCCTCTGTACCCTGTCCAAAGTCTCCACGTCCTTCGGGTAGTGTGGCGACCAGAATTGCATACAATATTCTAAGTGTGGCCTAACTAAGGTTCTGGACAGCTGCAACATGACTTGCCAATTTTTATACTCTGTGCCCCGACCAATGAAGGCAAGCATGCCGTATGCCTTCTTGACTAGCTTATCCACCTGCGTTGCCACTTTCAGTGACCAGTCGAACTGTACGCCCAGATCTTTCTGCCTATCAATACTCCTAAGGGTTCTGCCATTTGCTGAATACCTCCCATCTGCATTAGACCTTCCAAAATGCATTACCTCACATTTGTTTCGATTAAACTCCATGTACAATTTCTCTGCCCAAGTCTCCAACCGATCTATATCCTGCTGTATCCTCTGACAATCCTCATCATTATCTGCAACTCCACAAACTTTTGTGTCATCTGCAAACTTACCAATCAGACCAGCTACATTTTCCTCCAAGTCATTTATATGTACTACAAACAGCAAAGGTCCCAGCACTGATCCCAGCGGAACACCGCTAGTCACATCCCTCCATTCAAAAAAACACTCATCCACTGTTACCCTCTGTCTTCTGTGACCAAGCCAGTTCTGTATCCATCTTGCCAGCTCACCTCTGATCCCGTGTGACTTCACCTTCTGCACCAGTCTGCCATGCAGGACCTTGTCAAAGGCTTTACTAAAGTCCATACAGACAACATCCACCGTCCTTCCCTCATCAATCATCTTCGTCATTTTCTCAAAAAACTCAATCAAATTAGTAAGACACGACCTCCCCCTCACAAAACCATGCTGTCTCTCGCTAATAAGTTCGTTTGTTTCCAAATGGGAGTAAATCCTGTCCCGAAGAATCCTCTCTAATAGTTTCCCTACCACTGACATAAGGCTCACCGGCCTATAATTTCCTGGATTATCCTTAAACCCTCTACTTAAAAAAAGGAACAGCATTGACTATTCTTCAGCCCTTTGCGACCTCCCCTGTTGCCAGTGAGGATGCAAAGATTTCTGTCAAGGCCCCAGCAATTTCTTCCCTTGCCTCCCTCAGTATTCTGGGGTAGTTCCCATCATGTCCTGGGGACTTATCTACCTTAATACTTTGCAAGACACCCATCACCTCCTCCTTTTTGATAATGAGATGACTGAGACTATCTGCACTCCCTTCCCTCGGCTTATCATCCACTCCTTCTCCTTGGTGAATACTGATGCAAAGTACTCATTTCGCACCTCACCCACTTCCTCTGGCTCCACGCATAGATTCCCATCGTTGCCATTGAGTTGGCCAACCCTTTCCCTGGTTACCCTCTTGCTCATTATATATGTATAAAAAGCCTTGGGATTTTCCTTAATCCTTTTCACCAATTACTTTTCATGACCCCTTTTAGCCCTCCTAACTCCTTGCTTAAGTTCCTTCCTACTATCCTTATATTCCTCAAGTGCTTCAGCTGTTCCTTGCCTTCCAGCCCTTACAAATGCTTCCTTTTTCTTTTTGACAAGGCTCACAATATCCCGTGTTATCCAAGCTTCCCAAAACTTGCCAAACTTCTCTTTCTTCCTTACAGGAACATGCTGGTCCTGGATTCTAATCAACTGACGCTTGAAAGGCTCCCACATGTCAGAATAAAAGCAAAATACTGCGGATGCTGGAAATCTGAAACAAAAACAAGAAATGCTGGATTCACTCAGCAGGTCTGGCAGCATCTGTGGAAAGAGAAGCAGAGTTAACGTTTCGGGTCAGTGACCCTTCTTCGGAACTGAAAAATATTAGAAAAGTCACAGATTGTAAACAAGTGAGGTGGGGGTTGGGCAAGAGATAACAAATGAGAAGGTGCAGATTGGACCAGGCCACATAGCTGACCAAAAGGTCACGGAGCAAAGGCAAACAATATGTTAATGGTGTGTTGAAAGACAAAGCATTAGTACAGATTAGGTGTGAATATACTGAATATTGAACAGCAGCAAGTGCAAACCTGAAGAAAAACAACCTGAAAAAAACAGTGGGTAAGCAAACTGAACAAACTAAGATGAAATGAAATAAATGCAAAAAAAGATTGTCAAAAATGTAAAAAGGAATGTAAAAAAAAAGGAAGAAAAAATAACTAAAAATGACTAAAAATGAAAGTAAAGTGGGGGGCTGTCATGTTCTGAAATTATTGAACTCAATGTTCAGTCCGGCAGGCTGTAGTGTGCCTAATCGGTAGATGAGATGCTGTTCCTCGAGCTTGTGTTGATGTTCACTGGAACACTGCAGCAATCCCAGGACAGAGATGTGAGCATGAGAGCAGGGGGGAGTGTTGAAATGGCAAGCAACCGGAAGCTCAGGGTCCTGCTTGCGGACTGAGTGGAGATGTTCCACAAAGCGGTCACCCAGTCTGCGCTTGGGGCGGAGATGTTCCGCAAAGCGGTCACCCAGTCTGCGCAGACTGGGTGACCGCTTTGCGGAACATCTGCGCTCAGTCCGCAAGCAGGACCCTGAGCTTCCGGTTGCTTGCCATTTCAACACTCCCCCCTGCTCTCATGCTCACATCTCTGTCCTGGGATTGCTGCAGTGTTCCAGTGAACATCAACGCAAGCTCGAGGAACAGCATCTCATCTACCGATTAGGCACACTACAGCCTGCCGGACTGAACATTGAGTTCAATCATTTCAGAGCATGACAGCCCCCCACTTTACTTTCATTTTTAGTCATTTTTAGTTATTTTTTCTTCCTTTTTTTTTACATTCCTTTTTACATTTTTTACAATTTTTTTTTGCATTTATTTCATTTCATCTTAGTTTGTTCAGTTTGCTTACCCACTGTTTTTTTCAGGTTGTTTTTCTTCAGGTTTGCACTTGCTGCTGTTCAATATTCACACCCTATCTGTACTAATGCTTTGTCTTTCAACACACCATTAACATATTGTTTGCCTTTGCTCCGTGACCTTTTGGTCAGCTATGTGGCCTGGTCCAATCTGCACCTTCTCCTTTGTTATCTCTTGCCCAACCCCCACCTCACTTGTTTATAATCTGTGACTTTTCTAATATTTGTCAGTTCCGAAGAAGGGTCACTGATCCGAAACGTTAACTCTGCTTCTCTTTCTACAGATGCTGCCAGACCTGCTGAGTGAATCCAGCATTTCTTGTTTTTGTCCCACATGTCAGATGTTGATTTACCCTCAAACAGCCACCCCCAATCTAAATTCTTCAGTTCCTGCCTAATATTGTTATAATTAGCCTTCCCCCAATTTAGCACCTTCACCCGAGGACTACTCTTATCCTTATCCACATGTACCTTAAAACTTATGGAATTATCGTCACTGCTCCCGAAATGATCCCCCACTGAAACCTCGACCACCTGGCCGGGCTCATTCCCCAATACCAGGTCCAGAATGGCCCCATCCCTGGTTGGACTATCCACATACCGTTTCAAGAAGCCTTCCTGGATGCTCCTCACAGATTCTGCCCCATCCAAGCCCCTAGCACTAAGTGAGTCCCAGTCAATATTGGGGAAGTTAAAGTCACCCACCACTACAACCCTGTTACCATTACATCTTTCCAAAATCTGTCCACATATCTGCTTCTCTACCTCCCGCTGGCTGTTGGGAGGCCTGTAGTAAACCCCCAACATCGTGACTGCACCCTTCCTATTCCTGAGCTCCACCCATATTGCCTCGCTGCATGACCTCTCTGAGGTGTCCTCCCACAGTACAGCTGTGATATTCTCCTTAACCAGCAATGCAACTCCCCCACCCCTTTTACATCCCCCTCAAACCCGCCTGAAGCTTCTTAAGCCTGGAACATTTAGCTGGCAATCCTGCCCCACCCTTAACCATGTCTCTGTAACAGCAACAACATCATATTTCCAGGTACTAGTCTTAACTCTAATTTCATCTGCCTTACCTGTTATACTTCTCGCGTTGAAACAAATGCACTTCAGACCACCAGTCCCGCTGTGCACAGTCACATCTCCCTGCCTGTTCTTCCTTAAAGTCCTACTGGCCTTATTTACTATGTCCTCCTCATTTACTTCACTAGCTGTCCTACTGCTCTGGTTCCCACCTGCCTGCCACACTAGTTTAGACCCTCCCGAGTGACGCCAGCAAATCTTGCAGCCAGGATATTTGTGCCCCTCCAGGTTAGATGCAACCCGTCCTTCTTGTACAGGTCCCATCTGTCCCTGAAGAGAGCCCAATGGTGCAGATAGCTGAAACCCTCCCTTCTACACCAGCTGCTCAGCCACGTGTTTAGCGGCACTATCTTCCTATTTGTAGCCTCACTGGCACGTGGCACAGGGAGTAATCCAGAGATTACAACCCTAGAGGTCCTGTTTTTTAACTTACTACCTAACTCCCTAAACTCCCACTGCAGGACCTCATCACTCTTCCTGCCTATGTCGTTGGTACCGATGTGTCCCACAACCTCTGGCTGTTCACCCTCCCCCTTCAGAATGCCCCCTATCTGTTCAGATACATCCTTGACCCTGGCACCAGGGAGGAAACATACCATCCTGGAGTCTCTTTCACGTCCACAGAAGCGCCTATCTGTGCCCCTGACTATAGAGTCCCCTATAACGATTGCTCTTCTGTGCTTTGTCCCTCCCTGCTGAACAACAGTGCCAGCCGTGGTGCCACTGCTCTGGCTGCTGCTGTTTTCGCCTGATAGGCCATCCCCCTGAACAGTATCCAAAACGGTATACCTGTTAGAGAGGGGGATAGCCACAGGGGAATCCTGCACTGACTGCCTGCCCCTGCTGACGTTCACCCATCTATCTGCCTGCACCTTGGGTGTCACCACTTCTCTAAAACTCCTGTCTATGACGTTCAGCCACCTGCATGCTCCTAATTGCATCCAGTTGCCGCTCCAACCGATCCATGCATCTGTGAGGAGCTGCAACTGGGTCCACTTCCTGCAGATGTAGTCGTCCGGAACGCTGGAAGCTTCACGGACTTCCCACATCTCACAGGTGAAGCACTTCACCCCTCTAACTGACATTTCTATCACTAATTAGTTAATTGATGTAAAATAAATAAATACTTATTAAATCCTTCCTAAATTATGATACACTTCACTATGTGGTCCCTGGTGCTAAATTTCTAACATTAAATATTAAATGCTGTCTAAATACAGTAATCTCTTCCCTCTGGTTTAGTTACTCTACTTATTCATGAGTTAATCAGTGTTTTAATCAATTTTTATTAGTTTTAATTTCAAATTCGGTGCAGATTCCCTACCAGCCAATTAGGTCACAGCTTTCCTGTGACTTCACTTTTTCAGTTTTTTATTCCCACCCGAGCGAACGGACTCTGTGAATCCACTGCTCCAGAACTCCGCCCTCCGAGTCTGCTCCGCGAATCCCCGAGATAAGTTTTTTTATCTACTCACCGCTATGGAACTCCGCCCTCCGAGTCTGCTCCACGAATCCCCGAGATAGGTTTTTTTATATACTCACCGCTCCGGAACCCCGCCCTCCGAGTCTGCTCCGCAAATCCCCGAGATAAGTTTTTTTATCTACTCACCGCTATGGAACTCCGCCCTCCGAGTCTGCTCCGAGAATCCCCGAGATAAGTTTTTTTATATACTCACCGCTCTGGAACACCGCCCACCGAGATTGCTCCGCGAATCCCCGAGATAGGTTTTTCTATATACTCACCGCTCTGGACCTTCGCCCTCCGAGTCTGCTCATCCCCGAAATAGGTTTTTTTCTCCACTCACCGCTCTGGAACTCCGCCCTCCGAGTCTGCTCCGAGAATCCCCGAGATAAGTTTTTTTATATACTCACCGCACTGGAACTCCGCCCACCGAGTCTGCTCCGCGAATCCCCGAGATACTTTTTTCTATATACTCACCGCTCTGGACCTTCGCCCTCCAAGTCTGCTCATCCCCGAGATAGGTTTTTTTCTCCACTCACCGCTCTGGAACTCCGCCCTCCGAGTCTGCTCCGAGAATCCCCGAGATAGGTTTTTTTCTGTACTCACCGCTCTGGAACTCCGCCCTCCGAGTCTGCTCCGAGAATCCCCGAGATAGGTTTTTTTATATACTCACCGCTCTGGAACTCCGCCCTCTGAGTCTGCTCCGAGAATCCCCGAGATAGGTTTTTTTATATACTCACCGCTCTGGCACTCGCCCTCCGAGTCTGCTCCGAGAATCCCCGAGATAGGTTTTTTTCTGTACTCACCGCTCTGGAACTCCGCCCTCTGAGTCTGCTCCGAGAATCCCCGAGATAAGTTTTTTTATATTCTCACCGCTCCGGAACTCCGCCCTCCGAGTCTGCTCCGAGAATCCCCGAGATAAGTTTTTTTATATATTCACCGCTCTGGAACTCCGCCCTCCGAGTCTGCTCCGAGAATCCCCGAGATAGGTTTTTTTATATACTCACCGCTCTGGCACTCGCCCTCCGAGTCTGCTCCGAGAATCCCCGAGATAAGTTTTTTTATATCCTCACCTCTCTGGAACTTCGCCCTCCGAGTCTGCTCCGAGAATCCCCGAGATAAGTTTTTTTATATACTCACTGCTCCAGAACTCCGCACTCCGAGTCCTGCTGGCAAACAGGAAACAAAGTAGGCAAAAATGGGTCATTTTCTGGTTGGCAAGATGTAACGAGTGGTTTGCCACAGGGATCTGTGCTGGGGCCTCAACTTTTTACAATTTATATAAATGATTTGGATGAAGGAACCGAAGGTATGGTTTCTAAATTTGCTGATGACACAAAGATAGATAGGGAAGTAAGTTGTGAAGAGGACATAAGGAGGCTACAAAGGAATATAGATAGGTTAAGTGGGTGGGCAAATGGAGTACAATGTGGGAAAGTGGGAAATTGTTCATTTTGACAGAAAGAGTGAAAAGAAGCATATTATCTAAATGGAGAGAGATTGCAGAGCTCTGAGATGCAGAGGGATCTGGGCGTCCTAGTGCACGAATCGCGCAAGGCTAGTATGCAGGTACAGCAATTCCTTCGGAAAGCTAATGCAATGTTGTTGATTGTGAGGGGAAGTGAATACAAAAGTAAGGAGATTATGCTTCAGCTATACAGGGCATTGGTGAGATCACAACTGGAGGACTGTGTACAATATTTGTCACCTTATGTAAGGAAGGATGCAAATGCATTGGAATCAGTTCAGGAAAGGTTTACTAGACTAATACCTGAAATGGATGGATTCTCTTATGAAGAAAGAATGGGCAGGCTAGGCTTGTATCCGCTGCAGTATAGAAGAGTATGAGGCGACTTGATTGAAACATTTATGATCCTGAGGGATCTTGACAGGGTGGATGTGGAAAGGATGTTTCCTCTTGAGAGAGAATCTAGAATTCGGGGTTACTATTTAACAATAAGGGGTCGCCCTTTTAAAACAGGAAAGAGGAGAATTGCTTTCTCTCAGAGGGTCGTGGGTCTTTGGAACTCTCTTCCTCAAAAGGAAGTGGAAGCAGGATCTTTCAATATTTTTTAAGGCAGAGGTAGATAGATTCTTGATAAGAAAGAGGGTGAAAAGATATCGGGGTAAGTGGGATTGTGGAGTCGAGTTTGCAGTCAGATTAGCCCTGATCTTATTGAATGGCAGAGAAGGCTCGAGGGGCCGAGTGGCCTACTCCTGCTCTTAATTCCTATGTTCATATGTTCGTATGCTCTGGGTTCAGAAGGTACTGGCTTCGAATGTGGACATTTTAGTGTTCTAGCAGTGAAAGCCACATTAAAATCTGCAATGAAATGATTTATTTTTCTCAGAGTCAATTGTTTTTACCACTTCTCTGGCCACAGGAGAGGTGCCAGAGGACTGGCGAATAGTGAATGTGTTACCATTATTCAAGAAGCAGGGATAAATCATGTAATTACAGGCCAGTGAGTCTAACATTATTGGTAGGGAAACTACTGGAGAAAAAATCAGACAGACAGGATTAATCTCCACATGAAGAGGCAAGGATTAATCAAGGATAGTCAGGCTTTGTCAGAGGGAGATCATATCTCAAAATTTGACTGAATCTTTCAAGCAGGTGACTAGATGTGTAGATGAGGATTTTTGATAAGGTCCCGCATGGGACTAGGGTTAAGAAGTACTTAAGAAGTCCCAGAGTACTTAAGGAAGTGTCCCTAGAAATAGTGGATGCATTGGTGGTCATCTTCCAAGATTCTATAGACTCTGAAGCAGTTCCTACAGATTGGAGGATAGATAATGTAACCCCACTATTTTAAAAAGGGAGGTAGAGAGAAAACATGGAATTATGTACCAGGCAGCCTGACGTTGGTAGTGGGGAAAAATCTATAGCACATTCTCAAAGGTTTTATAGTACAGCACTTTCAGAACAGTGGTGGAATCGGACAGTGGCAGCACGGATTTACGAAAGGGAAATCATGCTTGACATATTTACTAGAATTCTTCGAGGATATAACTAGTAGAGTTGATGAGAGGGAGCCAGTGGATATGGTTTATTTGGACGTTCAGAAGGCTTTCGACAAAGTCCCACATAAGAGTGCAGCGTCTAAAATTAAAGCACATGGGATTGGAGGTAGTGTATTGCGATGGATAGAAAATTGGTTGTCAGACAGGAAACAAAGAGTAGGAATAAACGGGTCTCTTTCTGAATGACAGGCAGTGACTAGTTGGGTACCGCAGGGATTGGTGCTGGCAACCCAGCTATTCACAATGTATATTGATGATTTAGATGAGGGAACTAAATGTAATATGTACAAATTTGCAGATGACACACAACTAAGTGGGAGGATGAGTTGTGAGGAGGATGCAGAGTGGCTTCAGGGTGATTTGGAAAAGTTGAGTGAGTTGGCAAATGCATGGCAGATGCAGTATAATATGGATAAATGTGAGGTTATCCACTTCGGTAACTAAAACAGGAAAGCAGATTATTATCTGAACGGCGATAAAGCAAGAGAGGGGAATATGGAACGGCTATAAACTGAGAGAGGGGAATATGGAACGGCTATAAACTGAGAGAGGGGAATATGGAACGAGACCTGGGTGTTCTCGTACATCAGTCGCTGAAGGTAAGCTTTTAGGTGCAACAGGCGGTAAAAAAGGCAAATGGTATGTTGGCCTTCATAGCGAGAGGATTCGAGTACAGAAGCAGGGATGTCTTGCTGCAATTCTACAGAGCCTCGGTGAGGCCACACCTGGAATATTGTGTGAAATTTTGTTCTCCTTGTCTGAGGAAGGATGTACTTGCTATCGACGGAGTGCAGCGGAGGTTTACCAGACTGATCCCTGGGATGGTGGGACTGACGTCTGAGAAGAGATTGAGTCAGTTAGGATTTAACAAGAGTTCAGTAGAGTGAGGGGGAATCTCATTGAAACCTATAAATTTCGAAAAGGACTTGAAAGGGTAGATGCAGGATGAATGCTCCCGATGGTGGGGGAATCCAGAACCAGGGATCACAGACTAAAGATACGGGGTTATCCTTTCAGGACTGAGATGAGGAGACATGTCATCACACAGAGAGTGGTGAGCCAGTGGAATTCGCTACCACAGAAAGCGGTTGAGGCCAAAACATTGTATGTTTTCAAGAAGGAGTCAGATAGAGCTTTTGGGTTGAAAAGGATCAAAGGATATGGGGGGGGGGGCGATGGGGAGAAGCAGGAACAGGTGACTGAGTTGGATGATCAGCCATGATCATAATGAATGGTAGAGCAGGCTCGAAATGCCGAATGGCCTGTTCCTGCTCCTATTTTCTATGTTTCTAAGGTAGGGGCCCATGGGATCCAGCTCAATTTGGCAAATTGGATCCAAAATTGGCTTATTAGCATGAGGCAGAGGGTGATGGTCGAGGGTTGTTTTTGTGATTGGAAGCCTGTGACCAGTGGTGTACCACAGGGATCGGTGTTGGGACCATTGCTGTTTGTAGTATACATCTATAATTTAGATGTGAATGTAGAAGTAAGTTCACAGATGACACAAAAATTGGTGGTGTCATAAATAGTGAGGAGGAAAGCCTTAGATTACAGGACGATATAGATGGGCTGGCAAGATGGGCAGAGAAGCGGCAAATGGAATTTAATCCTGAGAAATGTGACGTGATGCGTTTTAGGAGGACTACCAAGGCAAGGGAATATACAATGGATGGTCGCACGCTGGGAAGTACAGAATGTCAAAGGGATATTGGTGGACTTGTCCAGAGATCACCGAAGGCAGCAGCACAGGTGGTTTGGAAGGCATATGAAATGCTTGCCTTTATTAGCTGACGCATAGAATATAAGAGTGGGGAGGTTTTGATGGAGCTGTATAAAACGCTAGTAAGGCCACAGCTGGAGTACTGTGTATAGTTCTGGGCACCACGCGATAAGAAGGATGTGATTGCACTGGAGAGGGTGCAGAGGAGATTCACCAGGATGTTGCCTGGGCTGGAGTATTTCAGCTATGAAGAGAGACAGGATAGGCTCGGGTTGTTTTCCTTAGAGCAGAGAAGGCTGAGGGAGCGGGGGGGGGGGGGGGGAGGACATGATTGAGGTAAACAAAATTATGAGGGACATTGATAGGGTAGATAGGAAGAAACGTTTTTCCCATAGCGGCGGTGTCAGTAACCCGGAGAGTTGATTTAAGCTAAGGGGCACGAGGTTTAGAGGGGATTTGAGGAAAAGTAAATCACCCAGAGGGTGGTTGGAATCTGGAATACACTGTCGGAAGGGGTGGTAGATGCAGGAACACTCACAAAATTGAAGAAATATTTAGATGAGCACATAAAACGCCATAGCATACAAGGTTATGGGCGAAGTGATGGAAAATGGGATTAGAATGGATAGGCTTGATAGCCGACACAAATACAGTAGGCCAAAGGGACTGTTTCTGTGCTGTTTAACTCGGTGACTCTGACACTTCCAATTTCTCGTTTGTCATTGGGTTACGATCTCTAGAACCTCCACATTTCTGTTACAGCCATTTGAGACTTATATCCACCGAAATTTACAAATGACAGAGACGAATTGATTGAAACATATATGATCCTGAGGGGTCTTGACAGGTTGGATGTGGAAAGGATGTTTCCCGTTCTGGGAGAATCTAGAAATAAGGGTCACTATTTAAAAATAATGGGTCGCCCATTTAAAATAGAGTTCAGGAGAATATTTTGAGTCTTTGGAATTCTCTTCCTCAAAAGGCAGTGAAAGCAGAGTCTTTAAATATTTGTAAGGCAGAGGTAGATAGATTCTTGATAAGCAAGGGATTGCATGGTTATCGGGGATAGGTGGGAATGTGGAGTCGCGGTTACAATCAGATTAGTCATGATGTTATTTAATGTCCGAGTGTCCTACTCCTGCTCCTAATTCGTATGTTCATATATTCGTATAGTCTGGCTTCAGAAGGTACTGTATTCGAATGTGGACATTTTGGTGCTCTAGCAGTGAAAACCACAATAAAATCTGCATTGAAATTTTAAATTTTTATTCTCAGGATCAATTATTTTTACCACAACTAATGTCTCGTTTGTCATTGCGTTACAATCCCTGGAACCTCCACATTTCTGATATAGCCAGGTAAGGAGGGGTCCCAGGCTCTCTTCTTGTCCTATCTTTTATTTGATCACAACTAGGTTTATTCCATTTTAGCAGTGGACATGCTGACCACCTCAGTGCGTTTTTTACCTTTTACCTTTATTGTGATCGTGAAAGAACCAATCAGACAGGTTCTCTCATGTTTAAACAAGAGTTGAGTTTATTATACTTAACAATCTAAACTGGATCTGAATAAATTCGTAAAAATATACGCTCCACATTCACGCACCCATTCGCACGAAAATCTCACACAAATAAATTACAGAGTGAGAAATAAATTTGTGTTGGATTGAGTCCAAAATAAATAAATAAAAGTACTGTGAGGTTGGATAATTCTGTGGTCTGTATTTTTCCCACCCTTAGTTATGAGTTTCATATCATCTGCAAAAGTTGAAATTGTTTTATTTTTACATAAACGTCTCTGTCATTTATACATCGATCGATATGTCAGGAGAAGCACTGTTTCCAATACCGACCTCTGAGAAACAGCACTGTATACTCCCCCTCCCCCAGTCTGAACAGTGTCTGTTCACCACTTCTCTCTGCTTTCTGTCCCTGAGTCAGTGTCATATCCACACTATCACTGTCACATTAATCCATATGTTCCACTTTTCATAATAAGTGTATGAAATGTCATTTGATCACAAGCCTTTTGAAAGTTCACATACATAACACGAACTACGCTATCCTCATCAACACTCACAGTTAAGTCATCAATGAACTTGATCAAGATTGTCAGACGCGATTTTGCATTAACCTATTGTGCTGGTTGTCATTTATTATCCCATGTTATCCAAGAAAGATATATTTTTGTACTCGGTTACGGCCTCTGGAAATTTCCAACCATCGACTTTAGAGGGACTGGTTACTGGGTTGATCTAATGTCTCCTTTTGTAAACAGGGTGTAACATTTACAACACTCCAGTCCTTTGATAACACTTTCATATCCAAGGAGGATTGCAAGCTTCTGGCCAGTGTCTCAGCTATTTCTACCTCTCCTTCCCTCAACAACCCTCATATATCCCATGTAGACCGGGTCCAATTTATTGTGGTACTAAAACGCATGGTTTTGTGAAGGGGAGGTCATGTCCAACGAATTTGATTGAGTTTTTTGAGGAAGTGACGCAGACGATTGATGAAGGAAATGCAGTGGATGTTGTATATATGGACTTTAGTAAAGCCTTTGACAGGGTCCCGCATGGCAGACTGGTACAAAAGGTGAAGTCACACGGGATCAAAGGTGAGCTGGCAAGATGGATACAGAACTGGCTCGGTCACAGAAGACAGAGGGCTTCAGTGGATGGGTGTTTTTCCGAATGGAGGAATGTGACTAGTGGTGCTCCGCAGGGATCAGTGCTGGGACTTTTTCTGTTTGTAGTATATATAAATGATTTGGAAGAAAATGCAGCTGGTCTGATTAGTAAGTTTGTGGATGAAAAAAGGTTGGTGGAGTTGCGGATAATGATGAGGATTGTCAGAGGATACAGCAGGAATAAGATCGGTTGGAGACTTGGGTGAAGAAATGGTACATGGAGTTCAATCCAGACAAATGTGAGGTAATGAATTTTGGAAGGTCTACTGCAAGTGGAAGGTAGACAGCAAATGGCAGTACCCTTAGGAGTTTTGACAGGCATAAAGATCTAGGGGTACAGGTCCACAGGTCACTGAAAGTGCCAACGCAGGTGGATACGATAGTCAAACAGGCATACGGCATGCTTGCCTTCATCGGTCGGGGCATAGAGTATAAAAATTGGCAAGTCATGTTGCAGCTGTACAGAACCTTAGTTAGGCCACACTTAGAATATTGTCTGTAATTCTGGTCACCACACTATCAGAAGGACGTGGAGGCTTTGGAGAGGTTACAGAGGAGGTTTACCAGGATGTTGCCCGGTGTGGAGGGCAAGAGCCATGAGGAAAGGTTGGAAAAACTCGGATTGTTTTCACTGGAACGACGGAGGTGGAGGGGCAACATGATAGAGGTTTACAAAGTTATGAGCGGCATGGACAGAGTGGATAGTCAGAAGCTTTTCCCCGGGGTGGAAGTGTCAGTTACTAGGGGACATAGGTTTAAGGTGCAAGGAACAAAGTTTAGAGGGGATGTGCGAGGCACGTTTTTTATAGAGAGGGTGGTGAGTGCCTGGAACTTGCTGCCAGGGGAGGTGGTGGAAGCAGATACGATAGCGACGTATAGGAGACACGTTGACAAATACATGAATAGGAAGGGAATAGAGGGATAATGGCCCAGAAGTGCAGAAGGTGTTAGTTTAGGCAGGCATCAAGATCGGCGCAGGCTTGGCAGGCCGAATGGCCTGTTCCTGTGCTGTACTGTTCTTTGTTCTTTGTTCTTGTTCTTTGACTTTGCAGCTTGGTCTGCACATGTCCACTGACCGCCTGTATTAGTCACTTTCAGCTGAACATGCATTCAGCAGCACGAGGAACCCCCTCTAGTGTTATTTAAAATGCCCAGGCATCCAATTTACAGGCGAGGGGCTTTCGACTTACATCTGCGATTATAAAGTTAGCGGAGGTGCTGTGGATGTTTTTTCTGGCGGTTGTGTTGTGAGCTGCTGCAGACATTTAGGAAGAATTAGAATTAGAATCAGAACATTACAGCGCAGTACAGGCCCTACGGCCCTCGATGTTGCGCCGACCTGTGAAACCATCTGACCTACACGATTCGATTTTCATCCATATGTCTATCCAATGACCACTTAAATGCCCTTAAAGTTGGCGTGACTAATACTGTTGCAGGCAGGGCGTTCCACACCCCTACTACTCTCTGAGTAAAGAAACAACCTCTAACATCTGTCCTATATCTATCACCCCTCAACTTAAAGCCATGTCCCGTCGTGTTTGCCATCACCATCCGAGGAAAAAGACTCTCACTATCCACCCTATCTAACCCTCTGATTATCTTATATGTCTCTATTAAGTCACCTCTCCTCCTCCATCTCTCCAACGAAAACAACCTCAAGTCCCTCAGCCTTTCCTCGTAAGACCTTCCCTCCATACCTGGCAACATCCTAGTAAATCCCCTCTGCACCCTTTCCAAAGCTTCCACATCCTTCCTATAATGCGGTGACCAGAACTGCACGCAATACTCCAGGTGCGACGTCACCAGAGTTTTGTCCAGCTGCAGCATGACCTCGTGGCTCCGAAACTCGATCCCCCTACTAATAAAAGCTAACACACCATATGCCTTCTTAACAGCTCGATTAACCTGGGTAGCAACTTTCAGGGATTTATGTACCTTGACGCTCATCCACACGACCAAGAATCTTTCCATTAGCCCAGTATTCTGCATTCCTGTTACTCCTTCCAAGTAGATCACCTCACACTTTTCCGCATTAAACTCCATTTGCCATCCCTCAGCCCAGCTCTGCAGCCTATCTATGTCCCTCTGTACCCTACAACATCCTTCGGCACTATCCACAACTCCACCGACCTTCGTGTCATCCGCAAGAGGAAGGAAAGAGGATTTCGTGGTCCAAATCGAAACGAGGTATGGGGACTGTAGTTACAGTGTCTGTGGGTCTCTAACGTGACCAACAAATGGAGCAGAGGTTGCAGAGAGGGGATGCTCTGTAAGGAGGGAGGAGGATGAGGCTCTGCCCTAACCACCCCGGGTTTTCCAAGAGCACTGTTCCTACCGATACCTAACCCAGGAGCATTGTGTGAGGTGTCTCTGATTCAATAAGGTGGTCACAGAGCTGTGTCACCTCCTGTAACATGACCTAAAGCCTCACACCAGGGTGAGGACGGATCTGTCAGCGATGGTTAAGTTCACAGTTTCATCGAACTTCTATGGATCTGGATCTTTCCAGGCAGGAGCGGGTGACGTCTCCATTATCTCTCTTTAGGTTGTCCATTGGTGTATCTATTGTGTGACAGAGGCCGGGTGAGGTGAATTATACTGTCTGCTCCCTCAGCAGAGAGACGTCGGATGAGAGATCCCGTGGCTTTGTCAGGACAGCGGGATTCCTGATGGTGTAAGTGGCTCTGCGGGGCCCCCATATCAGCGGGTAGAGGTACAGGAACTGGAAGAACTCTCTTTCCATTAATATACAGGTTGGTGTGTGAGCATGCCCAGTACATCATGTTGGTGTATGTCCACTATCCTGGCAGCAGCCACCATACCTTCATTCTGAAGTAGTCAGCCATTCCCAACGTCTTCAGGCCTTCAAGGAGAATCAGAATGTGGCTCCTCAGAGACAATTAGTACCCCCCGCCCCCATATATGGCTCAAGATTCCAAACCCCAAACCCCACTTTCCACTGCCAGCCAGCAAGAACATGGTGGAACAGATCCACGGTGTGATGGAGCAATGTTTCCGATGTCTGAACCGCTCGGATAGAGCCCTCCAGTACTCACTGGAGCAGGTGTCCAAGTTCATGGTGTTCTGCTGCACCCTTCATATCATCACCATCATGAGGACACGGGCATTGGCACCAGGAATCCGGAAGTTACCTCAGGAGGAAGAGGAGGAGGAGGCAGGGAGGATATTTCCTGGATGCCTTCCAGCCAGTCTTGCCTAGTGCTTCTATACATTGCTACCCCAGTGGTTGCAGCATTTGTTATTCATTCATGTGATGTGGGCGTCGCTGCCTCGGCCAGTATTTGTTGCCCATCCCTAGTTACCCTTGAGAAGGTGGTGGTGAGCTGCCTTCTGAACCGCTGCAGTCCATGTGGGGTAGGTATACCCACAGTGCTGTTAGGAAGGGAGTTCCAGGAATTTGACCCAGCGACAGTGAAGGAACGGCGATATAGTTCCAAGTCGGGATGGTGTGTGACTTGAAGGGGAACGTGCAGCTGGTGGTGGTGCAGCATTTGCTGCACTTGTCCTTCCAGGTGGTAGAGGTCGGGGATTTGGAAGGTACTGTCTAAGGAGGCTTGATGAGTTGTTGCTGGACATAGTGTAGATTGTACACACTGATGTCACTCTGACTGGTGCTGGAGTCATGGAGTCATTTATGGTACAGATTGAGACCATGCTGGTTCTCTGCAGAATAATCCAGTCAGTCCCATTCCCCCATTCAATCCCCGTGTTTCAGCAAGTTTCTTTCCTTCAACTGTCCATCCGGTTTCTTCTGGAAATCATTGATCATCTCCACTTCCACCACCATTGTGGGTAGTGAGTTCCAGATCATTACCACTCGCTGTGTAAAACAAAAAAGTTCTTCCTCATATTCTCCCTGAATTTCTTACCAGAACGTTCAATCTATGTCCCTAGTCCTTGTACTATTAGTTAATAGGGACAGTTTTCCTTGTCTAACTTATCTAAGCCTGTCATAATCTCATACACCTCGATAAAATCTCCACTCTTTTGTTCGAAGGCAAACAAAGGCACATTTTCTAAACTAACTTTGTATCTAACCTCCGCTCCCCCTCTCAAGGGCACTCACACCCTTCCCCATGTGTGGTGACCAGAACTGGACAGTATATTCCAGTTGGAGCCTAACCAATGTTCTGTAAATGTTCTGCATACGTCCCTGCTTTTGTCCTCAATGCCTCTGTTTTAAACCCAAATCCCATATACTTTGCTGACCATTCTCAATATGTCCTGTTACCTTCACCAGCAGGTTTATCTGCTCATGCACACTCTTTAGAACTGTACTATTAGTCTATGTAACCTCTCTCTATTCCTACTGCCAAAATGCATCACCTCACACTCCTCTCTATTAAATTCCATCTGCCAGTAGTCTGTCCAGTCCGCTTGCGTGTCTGTGTCCTGTTGCAGGTGCTTCATATCATCCTGATTCTTTGCCCTCCTCCAAATTTTGTGTCATCGGAAATTTTGAGACTCCAGTCATGGAACCATGGCCGTCCTGCTTTCCATCCCACCACAATTCCTCACCCCAAACCTTATGATCTTTTTTTTTAATTCTTCCATGAATTTGTGTGTCACTGTCAAGAATAGCATTTGCTGCCCATCCCGATTTGCCTTTGAACTGAGTGGCTTACTAGGCCATTTCAGAGGGCAGTTAAAAGTCATGCACATTGCTGTGGGTCCGGAGTCACATGTCGGCCAGACCAGGTAAGGACAGCAGATTTCTTTCCCTAAAGGACATTCGTGAAGCAGATGGTTTCATACTTTCCAATGATCACCCAAAACTACCAGCTTCCGAGTCACAGCAGCTCCAGGAGACAGAGAGAGAGCAGCAGCACAGCACTGATGGTGAATCCCCATCACGTGGTCTGATACTCACAGTCACCAGCTCAAATATTTACACTGCGTGTACCTTCGAGGCTGGTGTAGAGCCGGAATCTGCACGTAGCGAGTCACAGTCTCATAGGATTGTTTCAGCACAGTAGGAGTCCATTCGCCCCTTTATGTCCATGTTGGATCTCTGTGAAAGTCACGCAGCTCCTCCCACTGCCCCTGCCTCTTCCCAAAGACCTGCATTTTTTTAATCTTCAGATAATTATCCAATTACCTTTTGAAAATTACGTTTGAATTTGCCTCCACCGCACTCTCAGGCAGTTCATTCCAGATTCTAACCACTCACTGTGTTTATCCTCATGTCACCTTTAGTTCTTCAACCAATCACCTTAAATCAGTGTCATCTGATCTTGATGCATCCGCCAATGGCAACAGTTTCTCCCTTTCCACCCATTCCAGATCCCTTATAACTTTGAACACTTCTGTCAAATGTCCTCTTCACTTTTTCTTCAAGCAGAACAGCCCCAGCATCCCCAATCTATCCATAGAACAGAATTCCTCATTCCTGAATCTATTCCCATAAATCTTTGCTGCGCTCTCTCTAATGCCTTCACAACCTTCCTGAACTGTGATGCCCAGGACTGGACACAATATTCCAGTTGAGACTGAGGCAGTGTTTTATAAAGTTTCATCAAAGCTTCCTTGCTATTGTACTCTCTCTCTCTATTTATTAAACCCAGGATTCTGAATGCCTTACTGACTGCTTTCTAAACCTGCCTGCCACCTCCAACAATAGGATCATATATAGCCCCCAGGTCTCTCTGCTCCTGCATACCCTTTAGAATTGTATCCTTTATCTTCTATTGCTTCTTCGCGGTCTTGCCGCCAAAATGAATCACTTCACACGTATCTACATTAAATTTCATTTGCCACGTGTCATCCCATTCCACCTGCCTATCTCTGTCCTCTTGAAGTCCATCACTGTCCTCCTCTTTGTTCACAATAATGCCAAGTATTCTGTCGGCTGCAAATTTTGAAATTGTGCCCTGTAGATCAAAGTACAGGTCATTAATATAGATCAAGAAAAACAGTGGCCCTATCACCGACCCCTGGGGAACCCCACTATAAACCTTCCTCCAATCTGAGAAATAACTGTTCATCACTACTCTCTGTTTCCTGTTACTCAGGCTGTTAATCTCACTTAGATCAGTTAGAGAAGGAAAGAATGTTCCGATTAACACATGATACAAAGACTAGGGGATACAAATTGAAGGTTTTGGTCTGAAGATGAAGGGGGAATATGAGGAAAAACCTTTTTACACAGTTGGTATTAATCACCTGGAACTCGCTGCCCACAAGGGTGGTGGATGAGGAGACAAAAAAATGAATTCAAGAGGAAAGTGTTTGGCCATCTGAGTGAAATAGACTTGCAGAGATACGGGGATCATGCAGGGGGCGGGGGGGGGCTGTGGGGGGGCGGGGGGTGTGGCACCCACTGGACAGTTCCGTGGTGCGTTAGCATGGACACGATCAGCCGAATGGCCTCCTTCTGTGCTCTAAATAACTACATGACTTTATGACTCTATCAATGTCTACAACTTGTAGGTCATTCCAGAAAGCAGGATGAGGGGAGGTGGGAGTTAAGAAGGGACATAAGGCATGAACATAGCATCATGCTGAATGCTGTCGGTGATGCCGGATGCTACGGGCTCTGTCACAGCCGGTCCCATGATATGGAGAACCATCTCCTCCCTCAGGCTCAGGGGATTAAGGTATGCCAGGCCCCTTGTCGGTTCACTGCTGATCCCTGTGATTATGGGCCGCCTTCTCCTGTGAGAGAGAGAGCAGAATGTCGGTGATTATGTTGCTCTGTGTTTGGATGATGTGCCTACCATAGCTGAATAGCTGGAGGTATGCGGAAGCAGTGATTGGTGGGTGTGAGGCTGGTATCAGTGGAAGGTGTGTGAGGGTGAGGTGGAGTATGTGAATGTTGAGTGTGAGTACTGAGTTTAGGGACTACTGATGGGTGAGTGGTGGGGGTGTGGTAAATTGAGCAGTGTGAGAGCTTGGTGGTGTTGGGGGTAGGAGATGTCATGTGGTGATGAATTCAGTGACATTGACCACCCTTGTGAGCTCATTAAACTTCTTCTGGCTCTGCTGCCAGGTCCTCGGGGCCAGACCTATTGCATTGACCTCCCTGGCCACCTGCTCCCATTCCCTGATGAGGGCGTTGCTTGAGGGTCTCCAACCAACCCCACAGAAACATGGGCTCTCTTCTCCTGTCACCCGTCATGACTAAGGCATCTGGCACCTCAGCCATGAACCGCAGAGACCTCTCTCTGTCCTAGTGTTCCATTTACCTTGTCTCCAATTGCAGCATTCACAGTCAGCAGCAGCAGCCTCCTGTGAATCTATGCAGCTTATCTTTAAGAGGGATAGACTGCCTTTAAGAGCTGAATCCTGGCTGAAACACATGCCAGCCTCACATTCAGTTAGGTTCCTGTTAAATGTGCAGACAGTGAGCAGGGTAGTTCACCCTGGGGTCACGTAGAATTCATGGAAATGAGGAGGCAGCAGAATGAAGTTTGTGTGTCACCTGCCTCAACAGGAACGGGCATGGGAAGATCACGAATCACAATCCCTACGCCCGAAAACGGGTGCAAAGTTTTCTTTCACTCTGTCTCTATTTCCCTTTCCCCTTTTCACCCTCCCTCTCACTCTCGCTCTCCCTTTCTCTTCATTCTCTGTCTCTTACTCTCAGAATCAGAGATCTATGTAGCACAGAAGGAGGATATTCGCCCCATTGTGTCAGTGCTGTCTCTGTGAGAGAGCTGTTTAATTAGTTCCTCTCCCATCCTCTTTCCACAGACTCCTGTTTATTTTTTCTTTTCGTGTATTTGTTAAATTCCTTTCTGAAAATATTATTGAATCTGCTTCCACCATGTTTTTAGGCAGTGACTTCCAGATCCCAACAAGTTTCTGTGTAAGAAAATTCTAATCAATTCACCTCTGCTTCTTTGTCAATTACCTTCAATCTGTGTCTTCTTAATACTGAACTTTCTGACACTGGAAACAGTTTCACATTAAATACTCTATCGAAACCCCTCATGATTTTGAATTCTATAGTAAATCTCCTCTTACCCTTCACTGCTCTAAAGAGAACAATCCCAGATTTTCCAATCTCTCCACATAACTGAATTCCCAGATCCCTGGTACCATTCCAGTAAATCACCTCTGTATCTTTACTAAGTCCTTGACATCCTTATCAAAGTATGGTGATCAGGATTAGACACAATTCTCCAGCTGGGACCTAACCAATGATGTATAAAGATCAGCATTTCCTCCTGAATTTTATTACTCTGTATCTCTCTCTCTAACACCGAGGACACTACACGTTACCTTCAATGATCTGTGTGTGTACACCCCCAGTCTCTCTAATCCTCCACCCACTTTATAATGGTACCATTTAGTTTATATTGTTTTTCCTCATAATTCCTACCCAAATGTCTCACTTCACATTTCACTGTGTTAAATTATATCTGTCATGTTCCTGCCCATTTCACCGGTCAGTTTCTGTCTTCCTGATGTCTCTTACTCTCCTTCTCACTGTTTATTAACATTTCTGAGTTTCCGTCCATCTGAAAACGTTGACATTATCCCCCCTGTACACAACCCAACGGCAATAACATACAGCAACAGTGATCCCGACTGTGACACTGGGGAACCCCACTGTGTACTTCCCTCCAGACTGAACAATAACTATTCTCCACTACTCGATGCTTTCTGTCACTGAGATAATTTCCTGCATGCTGGCATTGATTTTTTTTAAAAGCTGCATTTATATAGTGCCTTTCATGGCCGTCAGACGTCACAAAGCACCTTACACACAATGAGAACTTTTTAAAGCGTAGTCACTCTTGTAATGTGGGAAACAGGCAGACAATTTCTGCACTGTGAGATCCCACAAGTAGCAATGTGATGATGATCAGATCTGTTTTTGTGATGTTGATTGAATGGTAAATCTTGACCAGGGCACTGGGGATAATTCCCCTCTGCGTCTTTAAAATAATCCAATGGGATCTTTAACTTCCACCTGAGAGTCCTTTTGCTTTTATTTTAGTGCAGGTGGGGCGTTGGCTTAACTTTTTGTTCAAAAGACGGCACCTCTTGCAGTGAAACACTCACTCAGTACTGCACTGCAGTGTCAGCCTTGATCCTTGTGATCAAGTCCTGCAGTGACACTTGATCCTCGAATCTGAAAGGGGAGAGAGATACAAACTGAGCCACGGCTGACATTGGTCCTTTAATCCCATGTGTTTCTAATTCGGTAACACGGTTGTTATGTGGTACTTTATCAAACACCTGTTGAAAGGATAGGAAAATTGTGAAAGTCCAGGTGGGAACCATCACAGAATGATAGAATAGCACAACCTGAATTATGTCATTCTGCCCATCAAGTCTGTGCTGGCCCTTTCAAAGAGCAATCCAGTTACTCCCACTCCCTGACTCTTTCACTAACTCCTAACATTTTTTCTGCATCAGATATTTATCCAATTCCCTTTTGGGAGCTACTATTGAATCTGTATCCATTAGCCTATCAGACAGTTCATTCCAAATCCAGACCATTCAGAAGCAAAATCATCATGTCTGCTTCTTTTCCCAATCGCCTTAAATCTGTGTCTCTGATTACCGGTCCCTTGGACATTGGAAACAGTTTATCTTTATTTAATTTATATAAATCCTTCCTAATGTTAAACACCTCAATCAAATCTCCTCTGAAAGTTCTCTGTTCTAAGGAGAACAACCCCAGCTACATAACTGTAATCCCTCATGCCTGGACAAATTCTAGTAAAACAGTTCTGTCCCCTCTCCAAAGGCTTCATTTCCTTCCTAAAGTGTGGTTCCCAGTATTCGACACAAGACTCCAGGTGCAGCTGAACTAGTATTTTATATGTTTCACATAATGTCCTTGCTTTTGTTCTTTTTGCCTCTATTTATAAAACCTAGGATCCCATATATTTATTAACTATTTAGTTAAAATTTCCTGCCACCTTCAACGATTTGTGTACAACCATCCCAGGTGTCTGTTCTTTCACCACCTTTATCGTTGTACCATTTACCTTGCATTGTCTCTCCTCATTTATCCTTCGAAATTGTATTGCATCACACATCTGCAATGCCAATTAAATATTGAGAAGACCGAAGTCATTATTTTCTGTCTCTGTTCCAAAGATTTCCTAACTACACCCTACATCCCTCTCCTTTGTAAATGTTTAACTGCAAGCCAAACTGTTCACACACTTGGTTTCATAGTTAACTTTGAGATGTCTTGGGATGAGCTTCCTACCAAATATTCACACCATCAGTAAAACGGCATATTTCCAATCCCCGGTGGAGTTGCCTTGCTGGTTAAAGAGGAAATTAACGCAATAGCGAGGAAAGATATTAGCTCTGACAATGCTGAATCTGTATAGGAAGAGCTGAGAAACACTAAGGGGCAACAAACGTTAGTGGGGGTAGTATATGTTTTTTTATTCATTCATGGGATGTGGGCGTCACTGGCCCGGCCTGCATTTATTTCCCATCCCTAATTGCCCTTGAGAAGGTGGTGGTGAGCTGCCTTCTTGAACCGCTGTAGACCATGTGGGGTAAATACACCCACTGTGCTGTTGGGAAGGGAGTTTTTCATTCCTTTTTATTGACTTCGTAGCAGTTAGATACAACTGTGTGGCTTGCTAGGCCATTTCAGAGGGCATGTAAGAGTTAACCACATTGCTGTTAGTCTGGAGTCACATGTCGGCCAGACCAGGTAAGGACAGCAGATTTCCTTCCCTGAAGGACATGAGTGAACCAGATGGGTTTTTACAGCAATCAGCAATGGTTTCATGGCCATCATTAGACTAGCTTTTTAATTCCAGAATTTTATTAATTGAATTCAAATTCCACCTTCTGCTGTGTTGGGATTTGAACCCATGCCCCCCAGAGCAATAACCTGGTTCTGTGGGTTACGAGTCCAGTGACAATACCAATGTGCCACCGCCTCCCAAACCATAGTGATGATCTTGGAAATGGCATTAAACAGGAAATTAGAGATGCATGCGATAAAGGAACATCTGTAATTATGGGTTATTATGATCTGCAGACAGATTGGGTAAATCAAATTGGTCACAATACCGTAGAGGAGGAATTCATGGAATGTATACGGGATGGTTTTCTGGACCAATACATTGAGGAACCAACTAGAGAACAGGCCATCCTCGACTAGGTATAAGAGGAATAATTGACAATCTAGTTGTGCGACATCCCTTGGGGTTGAGCGACCATAATATGACAGAATTCTTCATCAAAGTGGAGAGTGACCAAGTTGATTCTGAGACGAGGGTCCTGAATCTACAAAACTGTCTGGGAGGGTGAGTTTTGAGGAGGATGCAGAGAGGCTTCAGGGTGATAGGGACAGCTTGAGTGAGTGGGCAAATGCATGGCAGATGCAGTATAATGTGGATAAATGTGAGGTTATCTACTTTCGTAGCAAAAGCAGGAAGGCAGATTATTATCTGAACGGCTATAAACAAAGAGAGGGGAACATGCAACGAGACCTGGGTGTTCTCGTACATAAGTCGCTGTAAGTTAGTATGCAGGTGCAACAGGCAGTAAAAAAGGCAAATGTTATGTTGGCCTTCATAGCGAGAGGATTCGAGTGCAGGAGCAGGGATGTCTTGCTGCAATTATACAGGGCCAAGGTGAGGCCACAGCGGCAATATTGTGTGCAGTTTTGGTCTCCTTATCTGAGGAAGGATGTTCTTGCTATTGAGGGAGTGCAGCGAAGGAAAACCAGACTGATTCCTGTGATGGCGGGACTGACGTATGAGGAGAGATTGAGTCAGTTCGCATTAAAGTCGCTGGAGTTCAGAAGAGTGAGGAGGGATCTCATCGAAATCTATAAAATTCTAACAGGGCTTGACAGGGCAAATGAAGGAAGGATGTTCCCGATGGTGGGGGAGTCCAGATCCAGGGTCATAGTCTAAGGATAAAACTTTCAGGACTGAGATGAGGAGAGTGTTTTCACCCAGAGAGTGGTGAGCCTGTGGAATTCTGTCATCACGCCCATATCTAAGGGGGATTGGAAGATTCTGGCCAATGCCTCTGCTATTACCAGCAATCCTTCCCACAGCAACCATCATTCTTCCCATCCAGACTGGGTAAATGGTCGGGTTTATTGTGGTACAAAAATTATTGGATTGAAAAGGGTTCACTGAATCTGTTTGGTCAGTGACTGTAATTAATGTCAGTCTCCATGGACCCTAATTGTGTCACTGGAAGTTTTCCATCTTCTATTAATACAGGACTCCTTTCAATGTGTTATCTCATAGTGTCAGCGGGAAAATTAGCACTCACAGAGATCAGCAGCTTCAGAGAGCGAGAGAAAGAGAGAGGATAGATTCGAATCTGAGGAGAATAGATCGGAATGTTAAAACAATGGATCAGAATCTGAGAACAATAGATTGGAATGTTACAACAATGGACAGGAGTTTATCCTCGGAGCTTTACTATCTTTCTACAAATTATGATCGGCACTCATTAAACACTCGTATCTATCGTGCACTGAGGATTATTCAATACATTTAT
The DNA here is from genome assembly GCF_036365525.1 of Heterodontus francisci. Classification (NCBI taxonomy): domain Eukaryota; kingdom Metazoa; phylum Chordata; class Chondrichthyes; order Heterodontiformes; family Heterodontidae; genus Heterodontus; species Heterodontus francisci. The sequence continues at coordinate 90,331 of NW_027140130.1, read as the reverse complement.
TATCCCATCCTGGCTGCTATTGGTGTCCCTGGTAAGTCCCTCTATCAAGCTATTAATTCTATAAGCCCTGTTTAAGTGCATTACTGCTCCTGTAATTTACTCTGCCCTTCTTGCTGCCGTTGTATTCCTGGTGAATATCTCCAGCTATGAGCTCGATACACCATTTCTCACTGTATTACAGTTCTTGTCATTTACTCTCTCATCTTTGCTGCTGTTGCTGTCTATATTTCAGGCTGGGAGATCTGTAAACCCTATTTCACTGAAATGTTGTTCTGCAATGCAAAGTTTGGGAATACTGAAGGAAATGTAATTGGTCTCCATCACGAAGTCCATCTCCTATCTGTCAACAGCATACCCCAGCCTGCACAATATCTGAGGCAAACCAGACTGATTACAACATCTGTTATATTTAAACCTGAGCTGAGTTCATCTCCGTGTTCTCTCCATCACCAACCCTACCTACTACCACCTCTGTAATATCACCCATCACCACCTCTGCCTCAGCCCATTTGCTGCATAAACCCTCATCCCTGTCATTGTTAAATCCATACTTGACTATTCCAATTCTATCCTGGTCACCCTCCCAGTTATAAATATATGTAAACCACAGCCCATCCAGAACTCCACTGCCTGTATTCTAAATCACACCAAATCCCGATCACCAATCACCCCTGTGCTCACTGATCTACATTGGCTCCAGGTCTGGCAGCACCTTAAATTTAATATTCTCATTCTTGTGTTTGAACTCCCTCCATGGCCTCACCCCTCCATTAGTCCAATTCCCCTGTACATTGCCATATTCTAGAAAAACCTTTGCCTTCAAATCTGTTTCCATGTCCCCCTTTAAAGTGAATTTCCTTCCCTCTCTATCTCTCCTTGGTGGTGCCCCGTGCTGGGCAGGGACCTAGCCTGGGTATACCATGCATGTGCTGTTAGTGTGAGGAAGGGTTTGCATTGACGTAGATCAGCCATTCTGACAGCTTTGATGTACTTCTTTGAAACGTGGTCTGTGCATGTTCTCTGACCACCTGTGTTAGTCACTCTCAGCTGAACATACATTTAGCAGCACGAGGAACCCCCTCTCGTGTTATTTAAAAGGACCAGGCGTCCAACTTACAGGTGAGGGGCTTTTGACTTACTTCTGCTATTGTAATGTTAGTGGCGGTTCTGTGGATGGTTTTCTGGAGATTGTGTTGTGAGCTGCTGCAGACATGCAGGGAGGACAGAGGATTTGGTGACCCAGGTCTTGACAAGCAATGGGGACTGTAGTTACAGTGTCTCTGGGTCTGTAACATGAACAACAAATGGAGCAGAGGCTGCAGAGAGGGGAGGCTCTGTAAAAAGGGAGGAGTTGGGGGCTCTGCCCTACTCACCCCTGGTTTTCCAAGAGCAATTTTCCAACCTACACCTGACCCAGGAGCAATGTATGAGGTGACTCTGATTCAATAAGGAGGTGGTCAGAGAGCTGTGTCACCTCCTGTAACATGACCTGGAGCCTCACACCAGGGTGAGGACAGAGCTGTCAGTGACCGTTAAGGTCACAGTTTCATTGAACTTCTATGTTTCTGGATCTTTCCAGACAGGAGCAGGAGACATATCCAACATAGAGTCACAGAGATTGATAGAGATATTTACGACACAGAAGGTGGAAAGTCGGCCCCACCATGCCAGCTCTCTCTGGAACGATCCAGTCAGCCCCAATCCCCGGCTCAATCCCCGTATCCCTGCAAGTTCATTTCCTTCAGGTGTCCATCCAGATTCCTTTTGAAATCATTGATTGTCTCGGCCACCCTCATGGGCAGTGAGTTCCAGCTCATTACCATCCACTGTGTAAAAATGTTCTTCCTCATATTCCCCCTGCATCTCTTACCCAAAACCTTCCATCTGTGTCTCCCAGTCTGTGTTTCATCAGTTAATGGGAACTGTTTTTCCTTGTCAATCGTATCTAAGCCTATCAAAATCTTGTACACCTCTATCAAATCTCTCTCAGTCTCCTTAACTCCAGGGAGACCAACTCCATCTTCTCCAAACTAACCTTTAGAATTAGAATTAGAACATTACAGCGGAGTACAGGCCCTTCGGCCCTCGATGTTGCGCCGACCTGTGAAACCATCTGACCTACACTATTCCATTTTCATCCATATGTCTATCCAATGACCACTTAAATGCCCTTAAAGTTGGCGAGTCTACTACTGTTGCAGGCAGGGCGTTCCACGCCCCTACTACTCTCTGAGTAAAAAAACTACCTCTAACATCTGTCCTATATCTATCACCCCTCAACTTAAAGCGATGTCCCCTCGTGTTTGCCATCACCATCCGAGGAAAAAGACTCTCACTACCCACACTATCTAACCCTCTGATTATCTTACATGTCTCTATTAAGTCACCTCTCCTCCTCCTTCTCTCCAACGAAAACAACCTCAAGTCCCTCAGACTTTCCTCGTAAGACCTTCCCTCCATACCAGGCAACATCCTAGTAGATCTCCTCTGCACCCTTTCCATAGCTTCCACATCCTTCCTATAATGCAGTGACCAGAACTGCACGCAATACTCCAGGTGCGGTCTCACCAGAGTTTTGTACAGCTGCAGCATGACCTCGTGGCTCCGAAACTCGATCCCCCTACTAATAAAAGCTAACATACCATATGCCTTCTTAACAGTCCTATTAACCTGGGTAGCAACCTTCAGGGATTTATGTACCTGGACACCAAGATCTCTCTGTTCATCTACACTACCAAGAATCTTCCCATTAGCCCAGTACTCTGCATTCCTGTTACTCCTTCCAAAGTGAATCACCTCGCACCTTTCCGCATTAAACTCCATTTGCCATCTCTCAGCCCAGCTCTGCAGCCTATCTATGCCCCTATGTAACCTACAACATCCTTCGGCACTATCCACAACTCCACTGACCTTCGTGTCATCCGCACATTTACTAACCCACCCTTCTACACCCTCTTCCAGGTCATTTATAAAAATGACAAACAGCAGTGGCCCCAAAACAGATCCTTGCGGTACACCACTCGTTACTAAACTCCAGGGTGAACATTTGCCATCTTTCAGCTAGCCAATTTCTGATCCAAAGCTCTAAATCACCTTCAACCCCATACTTCCGTATTTTCTGCAATAGCCTACCATGGGGAACCTTATCAAACGCTTTACTGAAATCCATATACACCACTTCCACTGCTTTACCCTCATCCACCTGTTTGGTCACCTTCTCGAAAAACTCAATAAGTTTTGTGAGGCACGACCGTCCCTTCACAAAGCCGTGCTGACTATCTCTAATGAACTTATTCTTTTCAAGATGATTATAAATCCTGTCTCTTATAACCTTTTCCAACATTTTACCTACAACCGAAATAAAGCTCACAGGTCTATAATTACCAGGGCTGTCTCTACTCCCCTTCTTGAACAAGGGGACAACATTTGCTATCCTCCAGTCTTCCGGCACTATTCCTGTCGACAATGACGACATAAAGATCAAGGACAAAGGCTCTGCAATCTCCTCCCTAGCTTCCCAGCGAATCCTAGGATAAATCCCACCTGGCCCAGGGGATTTATCTATTTTCACACTTTCCAAAATTGCTAACACCTCCTCCTTGTGAACCTCAATCCCATCGAGCCTAGTAGCCTGAATCTCAGTATTCTCCTCGACAACATTTTCTTTCTCTACTGTAAATACTGACGCAAAATATTCACTTAACACTTCCCCACCTCCTCTGATTCCGCACACAACTTCCCACTACTATCCTTGATTGGCCCTAATCTAACTCTAGTCATTCTTTTATTCCTGATATAGCTAGCGAAAGCCTTAGGGTTTTCCCTGATCCTATCCGCCAATGACTTCTCGTGTCCTCTCCTTGCTCTGCTTAGCTCTCCCTTTAGATCCTTCCTGGCTAGCTTGTAACTCTCAAGCGCCCTAATTGAGCCTTCACGTGTCATCCTCACATAAGCCTTCTTCTTCCTCTTGACAAGCGCTTCAACTTCTTTAGTAAACCACGGCTCCCTCACTCGACAACTTCCTCCCTGTCTCACAGGTACATACTTATCAAGTACACGCAGTAGCTGCTCCTTGAATAAGCTCCACATTTCGATTGTTCCCATCCCCTGCAGTTTCCTTCCCCATCCTACGCATCCTAAATCTTGCCTAATTGCGTCATAATTTCCTTTCCCCCAGCTATAATTTTTGCCCTACGGTATATACCTGTCCCTGCCTTTCGCTAAAGTAAACCTAACCGAATTGTGATCACTATCACCAAAGTGCTCACCTACATCTAAATCTAACACCTGGCCGGGTTCATTCCCCAGTACCAAATCCAATGTGGCATCGCCCCTGGTTGGCCTGTCTACATACTGTGTCAGAAAACCCTCCTGTACAAACTGGACAAAAACTGACCCATCGAAAATACTCGAAATATAGTATTTCCAGTCGATATTTGGAAAGTTAAATTCCCCCATAACAACTACCCTGTTACTCTCACCCCTGACGAGAATCATCTTCGCTATCCTTTCCTCTACATCTCTGGAACTATTTGAAGGTCTATAATAGACTCCCAACAGGATGACCTCACCTCTCATGTTTCTAACCTCGGCCCATACTACCTCAGTAGACGAGTCCTCAAATGTCCTTTCTCAAACCTTGTAGCTAAAGCCCCGCCATCCCTGGAACCATTCTATTAAATCTCCTCTGCACCCTCTCAGGGACCTGCACGTCCTTCGTAACGTGTGGTGACCAGAACTGGACAAAGGTCTCCAGATGGGGCCTACCCAAAGCTTTATAACGTTTCAGCATGACTTCCCTGCTTTTGTATCTTTGTCTCTAATGATGAAGCCCAAGATCTGATATGCTTTGCTGAACACCCTCCTGATATTTCCTGGTACCTTCAAAGACGAATGCATATGGAGGCCCAGGTCCCTCTATTCCTGCATAACAAAGAACAAAGAACAAAGATTATTACAGCACAGGAACAGGCCCTTCGGCCCTCCAAGCCTGCGCCGATCCAGATCCTCTCTCTAAACATGTCGCCAATTTTCTAAGGTTCTGTATCTCTTTTCTTCCTGCCCATTCATGTATCTGTCTAGATACATCTTAAAAGACTCCATCGTGCCCGCATTTACCACCTCCGCTGGCAACGCGTTCCAGGCACCCACCACCCTCTGCGTAAAGAACTTTCCACGCATATCCCCCCTAAACTTTTCCCCTTTCACTTTGAACTCGTGTCCTCTAGTAATTGAATCCCCCACTCTGGGAAAAAGCCTCTTGCTATCCACCCTGTCTATACCTCTCATGATTTTGTACACCTCAATCAGATCCCCCCTCAACCTCCGTCTTTCTAATGAAAATAATCCTAATCTACTCAACCTCTCTTCATATCTAGTGCCCTCCATACCAGGCAACATCCTGGTGAACCTCCTCTGCACCCTCTTCAAAGCATCCACATCCTTTGGATAATGTGGCGACCAGAACTGTACGCAGTATTCCAAATGTGGCCGAACCAAAGTCCTATACAACTGTAACATGACCTGCCAACTCTTGTACTCAATACCCCGTCCGATGAAGGAAAGCATGCCGTATGCCTTCTTGACCACTCTATTTACCTGCGTTGCCACCTTCAGGGAACAGTGGACCTGAACACCCAAATCTCTCTGGACATCAATTTTCCCCAGGACTTTTCCATTTACTGTATAGTTCACTCTTGAATTGGATCTTCCAAAATGCATCACCTCGCATTTGCCCTGATTGAACTCCATCTGCCATTTCTCTGCCCAACTCTCCAATCTATCCATATTCTGCTGTATTCTCTGACAGTCCCCTTCACTATCTGCTACTCCACCAATCTTAGTGTCGTCTGCAAACTTGCTAATCAGTCCACCTATACTTTCCTCCAAATCATTAATATACATTAATGCATATCACAAACAACAGTGGTCCCAGCACGGATCCCTGTGGTACACCACTGGTCACACGTCTCCATTTTGAGAAGCTCCCTTCTACTGCTACTCTCTGTCTCCTGTTGCCCAGCCAGTTCTTTATCCATCTAGCTAGTACACCTTGGACCCCAAGCGCCTTCACTTTCTCCATCAGCCTGCCATGGGGAACCTTATCAAACGCCTTACTGAAGTCCATGTATATGACATCGACAGCCCTTCCCTCATCAATCAACTTTGTCACTTCCTCAGAGAATTCTATTAAGTTGGTAAGACATGACCTTCCCTGCACAAAACCATGTTACCTATCACTGATAAGCCCATTTTCTTCCAAATGGGAATAGATCCTATCCCTCAGTATCTTCTCCAGCAGCTTCCCTACCACTGACGTCAGGCTCACCGGTCTATAATTACCTGGATTACCCCTGCTAGCTTTCTTAAACAAGGGGACAACATTAGCAATTCTCCAGTCCTCCGGGACCTCACCCGTGTTTAAGGATGCTGCAAAGATATCTGTTAAGGCCCCAGCTATTTCCTCTCTCGCTTCCCTCAGTAACCTGGGATAGATCCTATCCGGACCTGGGGACTTGTCCACCTTAATGCCCTTTAGAATACCCAACACTTCCTCCCTCCTTATGCCGACTTGAACTAGAGTAATCAAATATCTGTTCCTAACCTCAACATCCGTCATGTCCCTCTCCTCGGTGAATACCGATGCAAAGTACTCGTTTAGAATCTCACCCATTTTCTCTGAGTCCAAGCATAACATTCCTCCTTTGTCCTTTAGTGGGCCAATCCTTTCTCTAGTTACCCTCTTTCTCCTTATATATGAACAAAAGGCTTTGGGATTTTCTTTAACCCTGTTTGCTAAAGATATTTCATGACCCCTTTTAGCCCTCTTAATTCCTCGTTTCAGATTGGTCCGACATTCCCGATATTCTTTCAAAGCTTCGTCTTTCATCAGCCGCCTGGACCTTATGTATGCTTTCTTTTTCCTCTTAGCCAGTCTCACAATTTCACCTGTCATCCATGGTTCCCTAATCTTGCCATTTCTATCCCTCATTTTCACAGGAACATGTCTCTCCTGCACGCTAATCAACCTCTCTTTAAAAGCCTCCCACATATCACATGTGGATTTACCTTCAAACAGCTGTTCCCAATCTACATTCCCCAGCTCCTGCCGAATTTTGGTATAGTTGGCCTTCCCCCAATTTATCACTCTTCCTTTAGGACCACTCTCGTCTTTGTCCATGAGTATTTTAAAGCTTACGGAATTGTGATCACTATTCCCAAAGTAGTCCCCTACTGAAACTTCAACCACCTGGCCGGGCTCATTCCCCAACACCAGGTCCAGTATGGCCCCTTCCCGAGTTGGACTATTTACATATTGCTCTAGAAAACCCTCCTGGATGCTCCTTACAAATTCTGCTCCATCTAGACCTCTAACACTAAGTGAATCCCAGTCAATGTTGGGAAAATTAAAATCTCCTATCACCACCACCCTGTTGCTCCTACATCTTTCCATAATCTGTTTACATATTTGTACCTCTATCTCACGCTCGCTGTTGGGAGGCCTGTAGTACAGCCCCAACATTGTTACCGCACCCTTCCTATTTCTGAGTTCTGTCCATATTGCCTCACTGCTCGAGTCCTCTATAGTGCCCTCCTTCAGCACAGCTGTGATATCCTCTTTGACCAGTAATGCAACTCCTCCACCCCTTTTACCTCCCTCTCTATCCCGCCGGAAGCATCGATATCCTGGGATATTTAGTTGCCAATCATGCCCTTCCCTCAACCAAGTCTCAGTAATAGCAATAACATCATACTCCCAGGTACTAATCCAACCCCTAAGTTCATCTGCCTTACCTACTACACTTCTTGCATTAAAACAAATGCATCTCAGACCACCAGTCCCTTTATATTCATCATCTGCTCCCTGCCTGCTCTTCCCCTTAGTCACACTGACTTCATTATCTAGTTCCTTACAGGCTTTTGTTACTATAACGTTCAGAACTGTGTCATTGAGTCTATATTGCCTTCCTATTCCTTCTGACGAAATACATCACCTCACACTCCTCTGTATTAAATTCCACCTGCCACTTTTCTGTCCATTCTGCTAGCCTATCTATGTCCTGTTGCAGAAGGTTTGTATCATCCTCCCTGTTTACCAGACCGACAACATTGGTATCATCGGAAAATTTTGAAACTCTGCTCTGCATTCCAAGGTACAACTCATTTTTATATATCAAGGGAAAAAAGATCAGCGTTCCGAGCACTGATCCTTGGGGAACATCACTGTCTACCATCCTCCAGTCTGAAAAACAACCATTTCACACATTTCTCTTTTTGCTGTCCTATGGACAATTTTTGATCCAATTGGATGCTATTCCCTGAGCGTCAATTTTGTTAATCAAGCTTTTGTTTGGTTCTTCATCAAATAATTTCATAAAATCCAGGTAGACAACATCCACCACATTCCCTTCATCAACCTTCTCTGATCATCAAAATAAATTCAATTCGTTCATCAAGCATAATCTGCCTTTTGGAAATCCGTGCTGACAATCCTTAATTAACTCAAACCTCTCCAAGTGTGTGTTGTCCTTTTTCCCCGATTATTATTTCTAAAACCTTACCTGCCACTGATGTTACACGAACTGACCAGTAGTTACTAGGCCTGTCTGTTGTCCATTGATAATTCTGGGAGGTGAGGGTGACCATCGATGTCATCATTTACTCCCTCAGCAGGGAGAAGCAGGATGAGAGATCCCGTGGCTTTGTCAGGATAGCGGGATTCCTGATGGTGTAGGTGGCTCTGCGGGGCCCCCATGTCAACGGGGATGAGATACAGGAACTGGAAGAACTCTCACTCCATTAATGTACAGTTGGTGTGTGAGCATGCCCAGTACATCATGTTGGTGAATGTCCACTATCCTGTCAGCAGCCTCCAGACCTTCATTCTGAAGCAGTCAGCCGGTCCCAACACTTCGGGGCACCATGGAAAACAATAATGTGGCTAATCGCAACAAAGACAATCCCCCTCTAGACACCGCTCATGTTTCTACACCCCCAAACCACCTCCGACCGTCAACCAATCTCACACAATTAACATGTGTATAACGTGAGCAATGGAGTCACCAGGAACATGGTGGGACAGACCATCGGTGTGATGAAGCAATGCTTCCAATGTCTGAACCGCACGGGGAGAGCCCTCCAGTACACACTGGAGCAGGTGTCCAAGTTCATGGTGTTCTGCTGCACCCTTCATATCAACAGCATCATGAGGACACAGGCATTGGCATCAGAAATCCGGAGGCTACCTCAGGAGGAGGAGGAGAAGGAGGCAGGGAGGATATTTCCTGGATGCCTTCCACCCGGATAGGCTGTCGGAGAGTCCTTGCTAAGATACCAGTTCCCATAGGACGACTTCCCTTTCCCACCATGGATCCCCCATTCTCCACCATTACACCCATCTGAGACACCCCATCACAGCGTCCCCGTGGGCATCATCCTGCAATAAAACAATCAGAATTATTACAGCAAAGAGGAGCTATTCAGCCCTTCGCGTCTGCTGTGGCTCTCTGAATGAGCAATTCACCTAATCCCATCCTCTGCCTTTTTCCCATAACCCTACATATTCTTCCTTCTCATATACCAGTTTGTACAGTTTCAGCATGGTTAGAGATGCGGTCACCCCACAGCTTTCGAGTATGCAGGGAGAGAGGGAATGGGTGATCAGCAGGCAGTAAAAAAAAACAGTCAGTTAGTGTAGGAGACCCCTGAGTACATCTCACTCTAACAGGAATTCAGTTCCGAATGCTGAGGAAAGTGATGCTTCACCTCGGGAGTACAGCCAGAGCCAAGCCCATGGCGCCACGGGTGGCTCAGCTGCAGAGTGGGATACAGGGATGAATGGAAGAGCCATAGTGGTAGGTGAGTCAATAGTCATGGGAACAGACAGGCGTTTCTGTGGCCACAGACGTGAATACAGGATGGTGTGCTGCCTCAATGGTACCAGGGTCAAGGACCTCAGTCAGCAACGGCAGAACATCTTGAAGCAGGAGGGGAACAGCCAGACGTCGTGGACCACATGGGAACCAATGACATAGGTAGAAAGAGGGATGTGATCTTGCAGTCAAAATTTAGGGAGGTGGGGAAGAAATTAGCAGGCAGGACCTCAAACATAGTCAAAAAGTGGAATTCTCCAGATTACATGCAGTGCCAGGTGCAACTTAGTACAGAAATGGAAAGATAAGGCAGATGAATACCTGGCTGGAAAGTTTCTGCAGGAGGGAGGGATTCATATTCCTGGGACACTGGGACAGGCTCTGGGGGAGATGGGACTTTTACAGGCCGAACGGGTTGCACATGAACAGAGCCAGGACTGGATTCCTTGCGGAACGTTTTAGAAAATAGAACATATAACAGTACAGCACAGTACAGGCCCTTCGGCCCTCGATATTGTGCCGAAACTTTAACCGACTCTGAGATCAAACTAACTACCTACTCTTCATTCTACGATCATCCATGCACCTATCCAAGAGTCGCTTAAATGTCCCTAATGTATCTGCTTCTACTACCACCGCTGGCAACGCATTACACGCACCCACCACTCTCTGTGTAAAGAACCTACCTCTGACATCTCCCCGAAACCTTCCTCCAATCATCTTAAAATTATGCCCCCTGGTGATAGCCCTTTCCACCCTGGGAAAAAGTCTCTGGCTATCCACTCTATCTATGCCTCTCAGCATCTTGTACCCCTCTATCAATTCACCTCTCATCCTTCTTCGCTCCAATGAGAAAAGCCCTAGCTCCCTCAATCTATCTTCGTAAGACATACCCTCCAGTCCAGGCAGCATCCTGGTAAACCTCCTCTGCACCCTCTCTAAAGCTTCCACATCCTTCCTATAATGAGGCGACCAGAACTGAACACAATATTCCAAGTGTGTTCGAACCAGGGCTTTATAGAGCTGCAGCATAACCTCGCAGCTCTTAAACTCAATCCCCCTGTTAATGAAAGCCAACACACCATACGCCTTCTTAACAACCCAATCAACTTGGGTGGCAACTTTGAGCGATCTATGGACGTGGAGCCCAAGATCCCTCTGTTCCTCCACACTACCAAGAATCCTGCCTTTATGCCTGTATTCTGCATTCAGATTCGACCTTCCAAAATGAATCACTTCACACTTTTCCAGGTTGAACTCCATCTGCCACTTCTCAGCATAGCTCTGCATCCTGTCAATGGCCCGTTACAACCTACAACAACCTTCCACACTATCCACAACTCCTGCAACCTTCGTGTCATCTGCAAACTTGCTAACCCAGCCTTCCACTTCTTCATCCAAGTCATTTATAAAAATCACAAAGAGCAGAGGTCCCAGAACAGATCCCTGCGGAAGAACACTGGTCACCGAGCTCCATGCTGAATACTACCACCCTCTGTCTTCTATGGGCCAGCCAATTTTGTATCCAGACAGCCAACTTCCCCTGTATCCCATGCCTCCTCACTTTCTGAATGAGCCTACCATGGGGAAACTTATCAAACGCCTTGCTAAAATCCATATACACCACATCCACTGCTCCTCCTTCATCAATGTGTTTTGTCACATCTTCAAAGAATTCAATAAGGCTTTTGAGGCATGACCTGCCCCTCACAAAGCCATGCTGACTGTCTCCAATCAAACCATGCTTTTCCAAATAATCATAAATCCTGTCTCTCAGAATCCTCTCCAATAATTTGTCCACTACCGACGTAAAACTGACTGGTTTAAAATTCCCAGGGTTATCCCTATTCCCTTTCTTGAATAAGGGAACAACAGTTGCCACCCTCCAATCATCCGGTACTACTCCAGTGGACACTGAGGACGCAAAGATCATCGCCAAAGGCGCGCAATTTCTTCCCTCGCTTCCCGTAATATCCTTGGGTATATCCCGTCCGGCCCCGGGGATTTATCTGTCCTCATAGCATTCAGAATTTCCAGTACATCCTCCCTCTTAACCTCAACCTGTTCTAGCATGTCAGCCTGTTCCACGCTGTCCTCACAAACGACCATCCTCCGCTCACGAGAGAATACTGAAGCAAAGTATTCATTTAGGACCTCCCCTACCTCCTACAACTCCAGGCACAAGTTTCCTCCACTATCCCTGATCGGATCTACCCTCACTCTCGCCATCCTCTTGTTCCTCACATAAGTGTAGAAGGTCTTGGGAGTTTCCTTAATCCTACCCGCCAATACTTTTTCATGTCCCCTTCTAGCTCTCCTAAGTCCATTGTTCAGTTCCTTCCTGGCTACCTTGCAACCCTCTAGAGCCCTGTCTGATCCTTGCTTCCTCAGCCTTAAGTAAGCTTTCTTCTTCCGCCTGACTAGCTGTTCCCCATCTCTTGTCATCCAAGGCTTCTTCACCCTACCATCCCTTCCCTGCCTCATCGGGACAAACCTACCCAGCAGTCGCAGCAAGTGCTCCCTAAACAACCTCCACATTTCTGTTGTGCATTTGCCTGAAAACATCTTTTCCCAGTTTATGCTCCCCAGTTCCTGCCTAATAGCATTGTAATTTCCCTTCCCCCAATTATATATTTTCCCATCCCGTCTGCTCCTGTCCCTCTCCATGACTATGGTCAGGGAGTTGTGATCACTATCACCGAAATGCTCTCCCACCGAGAGATCTGCCACCTGGCCTGGTTCATTGCCAAGCACCAAGTCCAACATAGTCTCCCCTCTAGTCGGCCTATCTACATATTGAGTCAGGAAACCTTCCTGGACACACCTGATAAAAACTGCTCCATCCAAACTATTTGCACTAAGTAGGTTCCAATCAATATTAGGGAAGTTGAAGTCACCAATGACAACAACCCTGTTACTTCTGCACCTTTCCAAAATCTGCTTCCCAATCTGTTCCTCCGTGTCTCTGTTGCTACTGGGGAGTCTACAGAAAACTCCCAACAAAGTGACTGCTCCTTTCCTGTTTCTGACTTCCAACCATAATGACTCAGTAGACAGACCCTCCTCGACGACCTCCCTTTCTGCAACTGTGATACTATCCCTGATTAGCAATGCCACTCCCCCACCTCTTTTACCTCCCTCCCTATTCCTTTTCAAACACCTAAACCCCGTGACATCCAACATCCATTCCTGCCCCTGTGATATCCACGTCTCTGTAATGGCCACACTGCTAGTACTGTTGGAAGGGTTTAAACTAGTTTACCAGTGGGGATGAGGACCTGAGGATCGACTCAGCTGGGACAAAATCAGAAATGAAAATGGAAGGTGGAAAATTAATGGATGAGTCTGGAAGACAGAGGAAATGAGGGTGAGAAAATAAAAAAGGTATGGCAGTGCTCAGTCGTATCTATTTCAGGAGTGCAGCAAATAAAGCAGATGAGCTGAGGGCAAAGATAGACATGTGGTAGTATGATATCTTAGTTATTACAGAAACATGGCTTAAGGAGGGACAGGAATGGCAGCTCAACGTTCCTGGTTACAGGGTTTTCAGACGCAATAAGGAGACGGTTAAGAAATGAGGGGAATGGTGCTGGAGTATTGGAGAATTGCTAACGTTGGACCTCTGTTTAAAAAGGGAGTGAAGGATAGTCTGAATAATTACAGGCCAGTCAGTCTAACCTCAGTAGTGGGCAAATTATTGGAATCTATTCTGAGAGACGGGGTAAACTGTCACTGAGACAGGCACAGGTTAATCAAGGATAGTCAGCATGGATTTGTTAAGGGAAGAGCTTGTTTGACCAACTTGATCGAAATTTTTGAAGATGTAGCAAGGAATATCGACGAGGATAGTGCAGTTGATGTGGTCCACATGGATTTTAGCAAGGCTTTTGACAAGGTCCCACATGACAGACTGGTTCAAAAATAAAATTCCATGGGATCCATGGAAATGCAGCGAGGTGGATAAAAAATTGGTTCAGTGGCAGGAAACGACGAGTAATTGTTGACGGGCGTTTTTGCAACTGGAGTGCTGTTGCCATTGGTATTCCAGAGGGCTGAGTACTGGGTCTCCCGCTTTTTGTGGTGTATATTAACGATTTCGACGTAAATGTAAGGGGCATGACCAAGAAATTCACGGATGACACAAAGATTTTCCGTGTGGTAGATAGCAAGAAGGATATCTGTAGACCGCAGGAAGATATTGGCGGTCTGGTCAGATGGGCAGAAAAGTGGCAAATGGAATTCAACTTGGGGAAGTGTGAGGTGATGCAATTGGGAGCTGAAACAAGGTAAAGGAATACACAATTATTGGGAAAATGCTGAGAAGTGTGGAGGAAGTAAAGGACCTTGGAGTCAATGTCCACAGATCCCTGAAAATAGCAGGACAAGTCAATAAGGTGGTGAAGAAGGCATATGGAATCCTTTCCCTTATTAGCCAAGGTACAGAATCTAAGAGCAGGGAGGTTATGCTGGAACTGAATAAATCATTGGTTAGACCACTACTTGAGTACTGTGTTCAGTTCTGGTAACCACATTACAGAAAGGATGTAATTGTACTAGAGAGGGTACATAGTAGATTTACGAGGATGTTGCCAGAACTGAAATAATGCAGCTATGAGTAAAGCGTTGATAAGCTGGGGTTGTTCTCCTTGGATCAGAGAAGGCTGAGGGGAGATCTGATTGAAATGTACAAAATTGTGAGTGGCCTGGATAGAGTGGGGGTGAAGAGTCTATTCACCTAAGCAGAGAGGTCAGTGATTGGTAGAAAGATCAGAGGGGAGATGAGGAAAAACTTGTACAACAAAAATACAAAATTGGCTCAGTGGTGGGAAACAAAGGGTAATTGTTGTCGGGCATTTTAGTGACTGGAGCACTGTTTCCAGCGGTGTTCTACGGGGCTCAGTACTGGGTCCCCTGCTTTCAGTGACGGTCTGGAACCCACTGCCTCAAAGGATGTTTGAGGCAGAAACCCTCTACTCATTCAAAAGATGTCTGAATGGGCACCTCAAGTGTTATAATCTGTAGCGCTTTGGATCAAATGCTGGAAGGTGGGATTCGAATAGGTGGATCATTTTTCGGCTGGTACAGACACTATGGGCCAAGTGGCCTCTTTCTGTCCCTTAAGGTTTCTACGAGTCTATGATTCTAGAACATGAAACACGCTATCCTCATTAACACTCACAGTTATATCAACAAACCCTATCAAGATTATCAGAAATGATTTTCCATTAACCTATCCGTGCTGCTTGTCATTTATTATCCCATGATTTTACAAGCAAGATATATTTTTATATCAGGCTGTTGCTTGACTAGTCCGTGGGGCAGCTCTCCCAACTTTGGCACAAGCCCCCAGAAGTAAGTAAGGACTTTGCAGTGTCGACAGGGCTGTGTTTGCCGGTGTCGTTTCCGGTGCTTCGGTCGATGCAGTGTAGTCCATCCGGTTTTAATCCTCTTTATTGACTTCGTAGTGGTTTGATGCAACTGAGTGGCTTGCTACCCCATTTCAGAAGGCATGTAAAAGCCAACCACATTGAGTTGGTCTGGAGTCACATGTAGGCCACCAGGTAAGGGCAACAGATTTCCTTCCAAAAAGAACATTCGTGAGCCTTTTGGGTCACTGGAGAGTTTCCAAATTCGATCACTCGCATATCGAAGGATGCCTGAAAGATTCTGGCCAGTGCCTCTGCTTTTTCCACCATAGCTTCCCTCAACAGGCCTCATGCATCCATTCCAGACCAGGTAAATGTTCAACTTTGCTATTGTACAAAAAGTATTGAATTGAAAGGGGTTAACAAAACCTGTTTGTTCAGTGACTGTAATTAATGTCAGTCTCCATGGACCCGAATTGTGTCACTGGAGTGTTTCCAACTTCTATAAATAAGGGGCTCCTTTCAATGTGTTATTCCATGGTATCAGCGGGAGCATCACCTTACGGCACTAACAGAGATCAGCGGCTTCAGACAGAGGGAGAGGATAGATCAGAATCCGAGAACAATAGATTGGAATGTTACAACAATGGGTCAGAATCTGAGAACAATAGACTGGAATGTTACAACAATGGATCAGAATCTGAGAACAATAGATTGGAATGTTACAACAATGGATCAGAATCTGAGAACAATAGATTGGAATGTTACAACAATGGATCAGAATCTGAGAACAATAGATTGGAATGTTACAACAATGGATCAGAATCCGAGAACAATAGATTGGAATGTTACAACAATGGGCAGCAGGAGTTTATCCTCTTTGTTTGGCCTGGTTACTGCAGATTATTATTGGATGACATTAGAATTGCGGATCTATTATGCTCTGAGGATGATTCAATGTATGTACTATCCCATCCTCGCTATTATTGGTGTCCCTGGTAAGTCTCTGCATCCAACTATTCGATTCATAAATCATATTTCACTGATTTACTGTTCTTGTCATTTAAATCCTGAGAAGACAGAAGCCATTTGCTTCAGTTTCTGTCACAAACTCTATTCCCTATCCAGCATCTACATCCCCCTCGCTGGCCGTTGCCTGAGACTGAACCAGGAAGTTTACAACCTCTGATATCTATTTATTCCTGAGCTGAGTTCATTCCAATATTCTCTCCATCCCCAGCCCTGCCTGTTGTCACGGCCAGGTAGGGAGGGGGAACATTCGCTCCTCTTGTCCTTCCTCTTATTTGACCACAACACTGTTTGTTCTTTTTAAACAGTGAATGTGCTAACCATCTCAGTGAGTATTTTACCTTTTACCTTTGGTGTGATGGTGAAGGAACTGATCGGACAGGTTCTCTTGAATTTAAACACGAAAGAGATGAGTTTATTATACTTAACAATATAATCCCGATCTGAATAAAATCATAAAAAATACACCACACATTAACGCACACACCCACACAAGAATCATACACAAATAGATTACAGAGTGAGAAGTAAATTTTTGTGTAGATTGGAGTCCAGAATAAATATAAAAATAAAATACTCATTCTGTGACGTTGGACGATTCGGAGGTCGTCTGGCCGAAGTTGTATTCTTGAAGTCTTTGGCTGTTGGAAGTGTCCTTTGTGGCTGGCCCACATGGCTCAGGGATTTCTGGGAGGAAGACTTGGAGCTGCCTTCCTTTCCCTGATGTCTCTGCTTGTATCAATCTGTAGGCTTGGAGGGCCCACAGTCGCATGTGGTTTTCTAACTTGTGATGTTATCTGGAGAGAGAGACGGAGAGAGGGAGATGGAGACACAGCCCTTCAGCTTCTCCACAGTTTGAATCACTGACTTTTCTGTCTTTGTCCAGGGGAAGCTCCCAGCTTTCACAGAGATGGGCAGAGGGTCTCATGACTGCCTCACTGTATTCTCTGGACCCTATAATGAGATTCAAGGTTAGAAACTTCTATCTCCCCAGGGTTCAGGAAACCAGTATTCACACTTGGAGGTGTTTGCTCTTTCAAAGTCAACGTGTCAGGAGGGCCCTGTATGCCGTGTTAATGAATGTAATGTTCGGTAATTCAATCACTGGAGCAAGCCAATGATTTGAGTCCAGGCTCATCAGACATGTTGGAGGCCTTGGAATGTGAAAAGGTGTTTCAGATCCCAATTGCGGTGGCCATGTTGGCTGCCAGTTTTATCAAGGTTAACTGTAGGATTTTTTTCCACTAAACGTTAAGTGTAAGTTTCTAATCGATGAATTAAATTCCTCATTTGACATATTGTGTTATCTTGACACCGCTGCAGCACTCGGGAAAGACATGTGATAATAGGAACATTTCATTACAGAATTGTGGGAAGAAATAGAAGGAAACACACATGCATTCTCAATAATCACTTCTCAAATTCACTCAATAACCGTAGAATTACTGCAGCTGACATTGTCTGTTGCAGTTATACTGATTTAATGTTTTGGAGTTTTGTCTGGGATGATTATGTGTTGGGTTCTACCCTGGACATTGCATCAGCGATTGAATTGTTTTTTTTTCCTCTCCTGCAATGAAGCTTTAGCTATTCAGGTTCCTGCACCTTGATAATCTTTCTCCCTAAACCGACAGTGTGCAATAAATTGTGTCTTTAACCCCTGTGAGGTGTCTGGGATTTCCTTTGGGCCTTTGTTCTTGCTGAGTTCTGCTTTGAAATTGTTAGGTTTGATTAGCTTTGGGTTTGGGACCTGATCATTGTGTTCTTTAGTGGGTAGATCCACATTGACCTTACTTTTAGCTTTGTGGTGAGGTACACAAGTGCTGTTTACTTTAGGGGACGTTCCCTTCACTTTTCTCTTTACTATGGGGAGGATATTTTCCCTAATCTGGACTATGTCCTGTGGGACATTACTGCTCGTAATTGTCTGTCCAGCTTTGACTGCACTCTCCTGCGGCACTTCGACTACATGAGGCATCTTCCTCACCATTGGCATGCATTTGTGGGAACTGTCCTTGGCCTTGCAGCTTTCTGCAAATGCTATTATCAGCCTTTTTAGGGTGCCTCTTTGACCTGCATTTAAAGAGGAGGGCGTGTGGTCTAATTTATCAAACATTTCAGGGTTGGCTATTCGGAGAGTAGGGGATTCTAGTTGGGAATCCTCCTGGCCCTCCTCTAACCTGTCCTCACTGTCCTTTTCAATCCTCCCATTCTGACTGTCTGACAGATCTGTACTTGTCTGTAACCTCCCCACCCGCCCCCGCTCCCCCGCACCCCACAACCTTTACTTTTTTTCTTTTGTCTGGATGTCAATTAAATAATTTACCCGCTATTCGATGTGGACCACTGAACCGGGCTTTCAGGGGTTCACCCTGCATTGGGAGTAGTAACAACACCTGGTCTCTGTCCTGAAATTTTCTAACCTTGGCCTGTTTGCCTGATTACATTTTCATAGCTGCCTGGGAGGTCTTTAGGTGTTCCTGAGCCATTGCGCAGACTCTCGTGAGCCGATCCCCGAGCATGGAAATGTGGTCCAACATGGAAGACACATCCCTGTGTCTCAAAAACCGCTCCTTGATTAGTTTAAGAAGAACTCTCACCCCATGTCCATGAAATAATTCAAAGAGACTAAAGCCAGTGGAATCATTGGATAAGTCCCTGGTAACCACCAGGAGAAATCCCATCCCTTTGTCCCAGTCATGGAGTTATTCATAGCAGTACGGCCTGATCATTGTCTTGAGGGCCTGGTGAGACCGCTACAATGCCCCTTGTGACTGTGGGTGGTAGGCTGATGACTTTAGCTGGGTTATGTCCAGATTACCCATGAACTTTTCAAAAATACTGGACATAAAATGTGTGCCCTGGTCCATCTTGATCTCAGCAGGCAGCCCATAACGGGTAAAGAATTGGGTTAGCCCCTCCACAACTACCTTGGCAGAGATAGTTCTTCAGGAGAATGGCCTCTGGGAATCGGGTCACCACATCCATCACGGTGAGAAAATACTGGTTTTCACTTGTTTTTCACTTGTTTTCAGCAGGTGTCCCACACAATCCACCAGCACTGTGCTGAAGGGTTCCCAAAGAGCAGCTATGGGAATTAGGGTGCAGGTTGTATTGCAGGTTGGGGCTTCCCCACAATCTGGCACATGTGACCAGTTTTACAGAACTCCACCACATCTTTGTGGAGTTGTGCCCAGTCAAAATGCTGTCGTATGCGGGCTTCGATTTTTCATACACTGCCATGTCGATTCATTGGAATCTCGTGGGGTTCATTCTTAATAGTTCTTTAAGGGACCTCAGCAGTACCATTATCTGATGAACCAATGTCCACTCTTCATCCGCAGGTCTGTGAGGAGGTCTGCACTTCCTCATCAGCACCTCATCCTTTAAATAGTAGCACTCTGCAACTCAAATAAAAGCAAAATACTGCGGATGCTGGAAATCTGAAACTAAAACAAGAAATGCTGGTATCACTCAGCAGGTCTGGCAGCATCTGCGGAAAGAGAAGCAGAGTTAACGTTTTGGGTCAGTGTCCCTTCTTCGGAACTCCGCAACTCGGCACTCTGCAACTCAATCTGCTTCAGTTTTGGTTTGGACAGACTGTGCTATATAGTTAATACTGGGTCAGGTTGTTGAGTCTCAACTAATGAAGATCTGTTGAACAAATCCTTTTGGTCCTCTAACTTCCCAAAGATGGTTTTATGCAACCAGACAGTAGGATCATCCGTCTGCAGTGTCAGTTCAGGAGATTGGCCATGGACTGAGTTACCATATAATCAGGGAGAATGCCAGTGACCTTCTCCTGTAACTGCTCTCTCTCCCATACCTATTGTGGTCTCTCTGGCACTACTAGGGAAGCTGCCACCTTGTCCCCTGTCACATCATTACCCAGGAGCAGGTCGACCCATCAACTGGTAAACTAGGTACAATCCCCATGGTGACCATTCCTGAAACTGAGTCACTCACCAAGAGCAGCCGATATAAAGGTATGGACATTTACAGTCTTCCAAAACCAGTCACTAACACTCTCGCATTCACTGCATGCTCGGAGAAAGGTGATACCTTTTCCCAGCATCAGGGATTGGGTGGCCCCTGTATCCCTCAGTATGACTATGGGCTTACTTGCCTCAGTCGAGGGGGATGGGGTCACTTTTCCTATGGATACAAATTCTTGGTAACTCTCAGGGATTTTGCTAAGTTTTCCTGCACTCTTTGCGGTAGATTTACTGGCTCTGACTGCCACAGTTAAAGGCACAGCCTGATCTGCTGTGCTTTCCATTCGGGCACCTTTTCCTGCACTGATCTGGTGGACCCTGATTAATCCTACAGGTTTTCCCCGTCACTTCCATCATTCAACTGTATAATTAGTGTAAACACACAGATCTTCGGCCGTTACTCCTGCTCTCAGTACCGTCCTATTTAGCCTGAGGAGGCCCCCTCTGTGTCCAGCTTTTCCTTCTTGCTCATGTCTGTTCGGACTCCAATTACCCTTCTGTCTTTTCACCTCGAGTCTTTGGGGTGACTAGGGAAGGTCTTCCCTTTGGGGTAAGGCCTTATGTACAAGGGAAAATTCATCAGTTAGCATTGCAACCTGCCTGGCTCCTTGAACCTTTTGTTCCTCTATCTGGGTTTTAATAGAAGGAGGAGCGAGTTTTCGAACTCCTCGAGAAGGATCACCACTCTGAGATTTATATATGTGGGCTGTATCTTGAGTGTTTGTATCCACAGGTCAAAAGTAAACACCAAAACAGACTGTACAATCTTCTATAGATACTTTTAAAGGTAACGTTTAGCTAAGACAAATGTGGGTCCATTACAGGCAGAGTCAGGAGAATGTATAATGGGGAATAGAGAAATGACAGAGAACTTAATTGATTATTTTGTGTCTGTCTTCACTGAGGAAGATACAAGAAATCTCCCAGAATTAGAGATCCAAGGGATTGGGAGAATGAGGAATTGAAAGAAATTAGTATTAGTAAGAAGTTTCTATTGGAGACATTAATAGGACTGTTGTTTGTCAGTTACCCAGGATCTGAAAGTTTATATCCCAGAGTGTTGCCGGAAGTAGCAATGGAGATTGTTCATGCATTGGTGATCATCCTGAAAAATTCTATCAATTCTGGAACGCTTCCTGCAGATTGGAAGGTAGCAAATGTCATCCCACTATTTAGGAAGTGAGGGAAAGAGAAAAGTGGGAACTACAGACCTGTTAGCCTTACATCAGTACTAGGGAACATGCTAGAATCTATTTTAGAGTATGCGATAAATGGATCTGATTGGGCAGAGGCTATATGGATTTATGAATGGGAATTCATGCTTGATGAACATGTTGGAGTTTTTTTTAGGATGTTACTATCAGTATAGGAAAGGGGAGCCGGTGGACTTTTAGAAGGCTTTTGATAAAGTGCCCAACAGGAGGTTGGTAAGCAAAATTAAAGAACATGGGATAGAAGGTAATGTACTGACATGCAATAAGGATTGGTTAACAGGCAGGAAACAGAGAATAGGAATAAACGGGATATTCTTGCATTGGCAGGCTGTGAAAACTGGAGTACCGCAGGGATGAGTACTTGGGCCCCAGCTCTTCACAATATATAACAATGATTTGGGTATGGGGACCAACGTAATATTTTCAACTTTGCAGATGACACAAAACTAGGTGGGAATGTGTGTTGTGAGGAATATGCAAAGCGGCTTCAAGGGATTTGGACAGACTGAGCGGGCAAGAATGTGGCAGATGGAATATAATGTGGAAAAATGTGAGGTTAGCCACTTTGATAGAATGAATAGATGTGCAGAGTATTTTTTTTAAATGGTGAGAGATTAGAAAGTGCAGATGCACAAAGGGACCTGGGTGTCCTCATCAATAGGTCGCTGAAAGCGAACATGAAGGTGCAGCACGCACTTAGGAAGGCTAATGGTATGTCAGCATTTATCACAAGACCATTTGTTTACAGGAGTAGTGAAGTCTTGCTGCAATTGTATAGAACATTGGTGAGACTGCACTTGGAGTACTGTGTGCAGTAAGGTCCCCTTACCTGAGGCAGGATGTTATGACCACAGAGGGAGTGCAAAGAAGGGTCACCAGACTTGTTCCCGGGCTGGTGGGACTGTCCTATGAAGAGAGATTGTGGAAACTGGACATGTATTCTCTCGGTTTTCGAAGAATGAGAGGTGATCTCATTGAATCCTACAAAATACTTAAAGGGATAGACAGGGTAGATGAAGCTAACATGTATCCCCTGGTTGGAGAGTGCAGAACAAGCAGACACAATTTCAAAATAAGAGATGCGCTTTGAAATGTCCCAGCAAGCCCTTCCGTTATCCCTAACCGCTACAAAGTCTATGCTAAGGAATGAAACCAGACAGACCACCCGGCATCAACCGAGGCACCGGAAACGACAACGGCAAACACAGCCCTGTCGACCCTGAAAAGTCCTCCTTACTAACATCTGGGGGCTTGTGCCAAAGTTGGGAGAGCTGTCTTATCGACTAGTCAAGCAACAGCCTGACAGAGTCATTCTCATGGAATCATACCTTCCACACAATGTCCCAGACACTGCCATCACCATCCCCGGGTACGTCCTGTCCCACCGGCAGGACAGACCCAGCAGAGGTGGTGGCACAGTGGTATACAGTAGGGATGGAGTTGCCCTGGGAATCCGCAAATTCGACTCCAGACTCCATGAAGTCTCATGACATCAGGTCAAACATGGGCAAGGTAACATCCTACTGATTATCACCCACCGCACTCCCTCAGCTGATGAGTCAGTAGTCCTGCCTGTTGAACACCACTTGGAGGAAACTCTGAGGGTGGCAAGGGCACAAAATGTACTCTGGTTGGGGGACTTCAATGTCCATCACCAAGAGTGGCTCGGCAGCACCACTACGTACCGAGCTCTCCGAGTCCTAAAGGACATAGCTGCAAGACTGGGTCTGCGGCTGGTGGTGGGGGAACCAACACGAGGGAAGAACATATTGACCTCATCCTCACCAATCTGCCTGCCGCAGAAGCATCTGTCCATGACAGTATTGGTAGAAGTGACCACCGCACAGTCCTTGTGGAGACGAAGTCCCGCCTGCACATTGAGGATACCGTCAATCGTGTTGTGTGGCACTATCACCGTGCTGAATGGGATAGATTTCGAACAGATCTAGCAATGCAAAACTGGGCATACATCAGGCGCTGTGGACCATCAGCAGCAGCAGAATTGTACTCAACCACAATCTGTAACCTCATGGCCCAGCATATCCCCCACTCTACCATTACCGTCAAGCCAGGAGACCAACCTTGGTTCAGTGAAGAGTGCAGGAGGGCATGCCAGGAGCAGCACCAGGCATACCTCAAAATGAGGTGTCAACCTGGTGAAGCTACAACACAGGTCTACTTGCATGCCAAAATGCATCAGCAGCATGAGATAGACAGAGCAAAGCGATCTCATAATCAACGGATCAGATCGAAGCTCTGCAGTCCTGCCACATCCAGTCGAGAATGGTGGTGGACAATTAAACAACTCACTGGAGGAGGTGGCTCCACAAATATCCCCATCCTCATTGATGGGGGATCCCAGCACATCAGTGTGAAAGATAAGGCTGAAGCATTTGCAACAACCTTCAGCCAGAAGTGCCAAGTTGATGATCCATCTCGGCCTCCTCCTGAACTCCCCAGCCTCACAGATGCCAAACTTCAGCCAATTCGATTCACACTGCGTGATGTAAAGAAACGACTGAAGGCATCGGATACTGCAAAAGCTATGGGCCCTGACAATATTCCGGCAATAGTACTGAAGACCTGTGCTCCAGAACTTGCCACGCCCCGAGCCAAGCTGTTCCAGTGCAGCAACAACACTGGCATCTACCCTGCAATGTGGAAAATTGCCCAGGTATGTCCTGTACACAAAAGGCAGGACAAGTCCAACCCGGCCAATTACCGCCCTATCAGCCTCCTCTCAATCATCAGTAAAGTGATGGAAGGTGTCATCAACAGTGCCATCAAGCAGCACTTGCTTAGCAACAACTTATCAGTGACGCTCAGTTTGGGTTCCACCAGGGCCACTCAGCTCCTGACCTCATTACAGCTTTGGTTCAAACATGGACAAAAGAGTAGAACTCAAGAGGTGAGGTGAGAGTGACTCTAGGGCAGCATTTGGCAGAGTATGGCATCAAGGAGCCCTGGTAAAACTGAGGTCAATGGGAATCAGGGGAAACTTCTCCGCTGGCTGGAGTCATGCCTAGTGCAAAGCAAGATGGTTGTGGTTGTTGGAGGTCATTCATCTGATCTCCAAGACATCACTGCAGGAGTTCCTCAGTGTAGTGTCCTCGGCCCAACCATCTTCAGCTGCTTCATCAATGACCTTCCTTCAATCATAAGGTCAGAAGTGGGGATGTTCGCTGATGATTGTATAATGTTCAGCAACATTCGTGACTCCTCAGATACTGAAGCAGTCTGTGTAGATATGCAGCAAGACCTGGACAATATCCAGGCTTGGGCTGATAAGTGGCAAGTCACATTCGCGCCACATAAGTGCCAGGCAATGGCTATCTCCAAAAAGAGAGAATCTAACCATCTCCCCTTGACATTCAACGGCATTACCATCGCTGAATCCCCCACTATCAACGTCCTAGGGGTTACCATTGACCAGAAATTGAACTGGAGTAGCCATATAAATACCGTGGCTACAAGAGCAGGTCAAAGGCTCGGAATCCCGAGGCGAGTAACTCACCTCCTGACTCCCCAATGCCAGTCCACCATCTACAAGGCACAAGTCAGGAGTGTGATGGAATACTCTCCACTTGCCTGGATGGGTGCAGCTCCAACAATACGCAAGATGTTCGACACCATCCAGAACAAAGTAGCCCGCTTGACTGGCACGTCATCCACAAACATTCACTCCATTCACCACCAACGCCAAGTGGCAGCAGTGTGTACCATCTACAAGATGCACTGCAGCAATGCACCAAGGCTCCTTCGACAGCACCTTCCAAACACGCGACCTCTACCAACTAGAAGGACAAGGGCAGCAAATACATGGGAACATCACCACCTGCAAGTTCCTCTCCAAGTCACGCACCATCCTGACTTAGAGCTGTATCGCCGTTCCTTCACTGTCGCTGGGTCAAAATCCTGGAAGATCCTTCCTAACAGCACTGTGGGTGTACCTACGCCACATGGGCTGGCGTGGTTCAAGAAGGCAGTTCACCACCACCTTCCCAAGAGCAATTAGGGATGGGCAAAAAATGTTGGCCTGGTCAGCGACCCAACATCCCATGAATGAATAAAAGAAAATCACTACAGAAGAAGTACTGAACAAACTATTGGGATTGAAGGCAGACAAATCCCCAGAGCCTGATGGCCTACATCCTTGGATCTTAAAGGATATGGCAGCGGAGATAGTGGATCCATTGGTTACAATATTCCAAAATTCCCTGGATGCAGGAAAGGTTCCAGTGGATTGGAAAAAAAACAGTATAACACCCTTATTCAAAAAGGGAGGGAGACAGAAAGTAGGAAATACTAGTCCAATTAGTTTAACATCTATTGTTGGGAAATTGTTAGAATCCACTGTTAAGGAAGTAATAACAGGACTTTAAGAAACTCAAAACGCAACCCATCAGAGTCAGCATGGTTTTATGAAGGGTAAATCCTATTTGACGAATTTGCTAGAGTGCTTCGAAGCTTTGACAAGAAATGTGGAAAATGGGGATCCTGCAGATGTAGTATATCTGGACTTCCAGAAGGCATTTGATAAGGTGCCACACGAAAGGTTAATACACAAGGTAAGGTCACATGGGATTAGGGGCAATTTATTAGCTTGGATAGAGGATTGGCGAAGCAACAGAAAACCGAGAGTCGGGATTAATGGATCTTTTTCTGGTTGGCAAGATGTATTACTGGGGTGTCAGAAGGTTCGTCCTTGGGCCCCAACTATTTACAATCTATATTAATGACTTGGATGAAGGGATAGAAGGTACTATAGCCACATTTGAAGATGACACTAAAATAGATTGGATAGTAAGTTGCAATAAATACATAAGAAATTTACAAATTGAAATGGATAGATTAGGTGAATGGGCCAAAATTTGGCAGATGGAGTTTAACGTGGTTAAGTGTGAGGTTATCAATATTGGTCAGAAAAATAGAAAGGTAAATTATTATCTAAATGGAGAGAAACTTCAGAGTACTTCGGTGCTGAGGGATCTGGGTGTCCTCGTGCATGAATCACAGAAAGCCTGTTTGCAGGTACAGCAGGTGAAAAGGAAGGCAAATGGAATTTTGGCATTTATTGCTAAAGGAATATAATATAAAAGTAGGGAAGTGTTGCTGCAACTGTACAAGGCATTAATGAGACCGCACCTGGAGTACTGCGTATAGTTTTAGTCTCCTTACTTGAGGATCGATGTAGTTGCATTGGAGGCAGTTCATAGGAGGGTCACTAGATTGATTCCAGGGATGAGGGGTTTTTCTTATGGAGAGAGATTGAGCAGTTTATGCATTTACTCTCCAGAGTTTAGAACAATAAGAGGAAATCTAATAGAGGTATATACGATGATTAAGGGATTGATAAAGTAGACGGAGAGAAGATGTTTCCTCTTGTGGGGCAATCTAGAACGAGAGGTCATAGTTTTAAGATAAGGCGTACCAGATTTAAAACAGATATGAAGAGAAATTTCTTCTCTCAATCAGTCGTAAGTCTGTGGAATTCACTACTCCAGAGTGTGGTGGATGCCGGGACATTAAGTAACCTTAAGGAGGAGATAGACAGATTTTTAATTAGAAATGGGTTGAAGGGTGATGGAGAATTGGCAGAAAAGTGGTGTTGAGGCCGAGATGAGATCAGCAATGATCGTATTGAATGGTGGGGCAGGCTGGAGGGGTGGAATTGCCTACTCCTGCTCCTAGTTTCTATGTTCTTATGTGGATCTGTCCAGGAAAGAGCGGGTGACATATCTATTATCTCTCTCTATGTTGTCTGTTGATGTATCTGCTGTGTGACGGAGGCCATCTATGTCGGGTGAGTTGAATTATACTGTCTGCTACCTCAGCAGGGAGATGCAGGATGAGAGGTTCCGTGGCTTTGTCAGGATAGCGGGATTCCTGATGGTGTAGATGTCTCTGCGGGATCCCCATGTCAACGGGGAGAGGGACAAGAACTGAAATAACTCTCACTCTATTAATGTACAGTTGGTGTGTGAGCATGCCCAGAACATCATGTTGGTGAATGTCCACTATCCTGGCAGCAGCCACCATACCTTCATTCTGAAGCAGTCAGCTGGTGCCAACACTTCGGGCCTCCATGCAGAACCAGAATGTGGCTCATGACCTCCAAACTCTGGACACTCCCCTCCGCCACACAAAACCACCAGATGAAGCCATGCTTCTGATGTCTGAACCGCTCGGGGGGAGCCCTCCAGTACACACTGGAGCAGGTGTCCAAATTCATGGTGTTCTGCTGCACCCTTCATATCATCACCATCATGAGGACACAGGCATTGGCACCAGGAATATGGAGGCCAACTCAGAAGGAGGAGGAGGTAAGGAGGATATTTCCTAGATGCCTTCGACCCGGAAAGGCTGTTGGGGAGTGTTTGCTATGACTCCAGCTCTCATCGGACAACTTCCCTTTCCCACCATGGATTCCCTATTCTCCACCATTACACCCATCTGAGACGCCCCATCACAGTGACCCCTCGGTCACCATCCTGCAATAAAAAACACCAACAAGAACCTTTTCATTAACATCGTCATCCAACAACACATCCAATTATACAAACAAAACTGAATTATTCACCCTTGTGTATTCACTTAGTGCCTGTCTGATGGATTACCTCATCTTGCCTAGTTCTCCTACATAGTGTTTCCCCAGTGGCTGCAGCATGGCTGGTGGAAGGCTGTTGACTTTCACTGAGGGAGTCTGTAGATGGCCTTGCAGGACCTCCTCGAGCAGCTCTGGGTTTGAGGACTCAGATTCAGACTGCACAACATCGACATGGGCAGCAGCTCCAGCAATGTTCACATCTGAGTCCTGTGTATTATAACTCGTTCGTGACCTCGCCCTCCGGTGACCTGACACATAAACTATCCCTTACCCGTGGCCTGGCTGCAGCTCACTCGTGCTCGGTGACTCACCCCGTGCTGATTCCGACTCTATACCACCCTCTAAGGTACACACAGTGGAAGTATTTGATCTGGTGACTGTGAGTATCAGACGGAGTGATGGGGAATCACCATCAGTGCTGTGCTGCTGCTCTCTCTCAGTCTCCTGGAGCTGCTGTGACTGGGAAGCTGGCAGTTTTGGGGTGTCATTGGAAAGTATAAAATACGAAGGGGAGGATTGGATGAGGGATTGGGGGTGGTGGAAAGAAGGACGTCCATGGTCTCACCATCTCAAGCTTATACATCATCATTTATGACGTTTACCAGTTCTGATGAAGGGTCACAGATCTGAAACATTAACAGTGTTTCTCTCTACACCGATGCTGCCAGACCAGCTGAGTATTTCCAGCACTTTCTGTTCTCTACCCTTAGCTCTGGAATTCTCTTCCAAAACCCTAAATACAGTAAGTTGCACAGAGTCCAGTTTTAGGGACTACTACTTGTACAGAGTACTAAACACAATACAGTTAATGAGTGACTGAATTTTAAGAGATCGAAGAGTTGATCTCCTTCCAAAAGTTAGTTAACTATTGCATTTAGCATTACACTTGATTTTAAGCTGAACATGTAGTTTCTTTTACAGTCTGTTTGTGACAGCTCGACAGTTCATTGATTCTCATGGAATAGGAGGGTCAGTGTCAGTTTGGATAAAAAAACAAACTGGCTTAATGAGAGAAAACAGTGAGTTGTGGTAAACAGTTGCTTTTTTCAGACTGGAGGAAGGTAGACAGTGGTGTTTCCCCAAGGGGCAGTGATTGGACCACTGATACTTTTCTGATATATATAAATAATTTGGATATTGGAACACAGAACACTCAGATCGAGGGAGCTTCTGCTCATATCCACCATTCCCAGTTCCTGCTTTAGAGCCATAGACTCAACGGCTGTAAGGAGCCTCTGTGTGGTTGTGGTGGTGACATCTCTCTCACTGTCAGTGACTGTGGTTAGTTGCTCACTGACCCCATCTATATCACTCTTGTTCTTAGACTGGTCTGCAGTTTAGGCCCAGGTGACCACACACCCTGGTAATTTCCAGTTATCTTGTCATCCTTTTATGGAGGAGGTTGAGCAGAGACTGTGAGGCTCACAAATATGTTGTCCTAAGAAGAACCGGGATATCTGGATTTGTGTTTGGAGACAGCAGCCACCACTGCCCACTGATGTCTGACTTTGTCTGAAGCTGTCAGATTTTATCTCAACACAGGGTATGGTCAGCTTCAGGGGAGGCAGAGCTTTAACACGGGTCTAATTCCCTCATAGCCCCTCCTCACTTCTTCTAACTCCTCACCTAGTCTGGGAGGGTCTGCCTGTAACTCAGTGTTTTGGTCCAGTATTTGTTATAATTTTCTCTGTGGATAATATACTCCATCATGGGGCTCCTGATCCCAGAGTAACTGATTGTACAGGATGCCAATGTTCTCCTACCAACCTGAATTTTCCTTCTGTAAATTGTCCATCGCTTCCTTCAATTTTTTGTGTCTTTTATTTAACCGTCAGGTGCAGAGATGTGCCCCATTGACCAACTTGTCGCAACCCTTTTTTATCTTAAATTTGTATTTCTGGACATCCACAGATATTCTATTGAGAATTAAATCGAAATCCCCATCATTCTCTTTGGTCTCCTTATCTCGAGAGACGATGGATACGCGCCTGGAGGTGGTCAGTGGTTTGTGAAGCAGCGCGTGGAGTGGCTATAAAGGCCAATTCTAGAGTGACAGGCTCTTCCACAGGTGCTGCAGAGAAATTTGTTTATCGGGGCTGTTACACAGTTGGCTCTCCCCTTGCGCCTCTGTCTTTTTTCCTGCCAACTACTAAGTCTCTTCGACTCGCCACATTTTAGCCCCGTCTTTATGGCTGCCTGCCAGCTCTGAAAAGTGCTGGCAACTGACTCCCACGACTTGTGATCAATGTCACAGGATTTCATGTCGCGTTTGCAGATGTCTTTATAACGGAGACATGGATGGCCGGTGGGTCTGATACCAGTGGCGAGCTCGCTGTACAATGTGTCTTTGGGGATCCTGCCATCTTCCATGCGGCTCACATGGCCAAGCCATCTCAAGCGCCGCTGACTCAGTAGTGTGTATAAGCTGGGGATGTTGGCCGCCTCAAGGACTTCTGTGTTGGAGATACGGTCCTGCCACCTGATGCCAAGTATTCTCCGGAGGCAGCGAAGATGGAATGAATTGAGACATCGCTCTTGGCTGACATACGTTGTCCAGGCCTCGCTGCCACAGAGCAAGGTACTGAGGACACAGACCTGATACACTCGGACTTTTGTGTTCCGTGTCAGTGCGCCATTTTCCCACAATCTCTTAGCCAGTTTGGACATAGCAGTGGAAGCCTTTCCCATGCGCTTGTTGATTTCTGCATCGACAGACAGGTTACTGGTGATAGTTGAGCCTAGGTAGGTGAACTCTTGAACCACTTCCAGAGCGTGGTCGCCAATATTGATGGATGGAACATTTCTGACGTCCTGCCCCATGATGTACGTTTTCTTGAGGCTGATGGTTGGGCCAAATTCATTGCAGGCAGCCGCAAACCTGTCGATGAGACTCTGCAGGCACTCTTCAGTGTGAGATGTTAAAGCAGCATCGTCAGCAAAGAGCAGTTCCCTGATGAGGACTTTCCGGACTTTGGACTTCGCTCTTAGACGGGCAAGGTTGAACAACCTGCCCCCTCATCTTGTGTGGAGGAAAGTTACTTCTTAAGAGGACTTGAACGCATGTGAAAGCAGCAGGGAGAAGAAAATCCCAAGAAGAGTGGGTGCGAGAACACAGCCCTGTTTCACACCACTCAGGATAGTAAAGGGCTCTGATGAAGAGCCACCATGTTGAATTGTGCCTTTCATATTGTCATGGCACGAGGTGATGATACTTAGTAGCTTTGGTGGGCATCCAATCTTTTCTTGCCGTCTGAAGAGACATCATACTGCTCGATAATCCTTAGGATGTCCGTCTCCCCAGGTGTGCCTGTATTGTTCCCCGCCAGGTTACCAATTGACGATTTCCTGTGATCTGCTAATGACATTGTATTCCTGGTTTTACTTATTCAAACTCTCTTAAAGCTCCCGCCCCCCACCCCCGCCGCGGCCACCCCACTCTTAGTGATGAGCACAACAGAGCTCCACCTCTCTGTCTCTCTGCCTCTCCACTAACTTTCCTTATTTAAGATAATCTTTCACCAAGCTGTTGGTCATCTGACCCAATATCTCCATATATGGCTGGGTGTCATACGTACAACCCTCTAGTCCCTTGTCGCCACTCTCATATCCAAGGAGGATTGGAAGATTCTGGCCAGTGCCTCTGCTGTTTCCACCATTCCTTCCCTCAGCAAGTCTTATGCATCCCATCCAGACCGGGTACATATTCTACTTTATTGTGGTACAAAAGGTGTTGGATTGAAAGGGGTTAATTGAACCTGTTTGTTCAGTGACTGTAATTAATGTCGTTCTCTATGGACCTTAATTGTGTCACTGCAGGGTTTCCCTCTTCTATTAATAAGAGGTTCCTTTCAATGTGTAATCCCTGAGTGTCAGCAGCAGCATCACTGCCGGCGGGAACAGGGAAAAGCAGCTCCAGCGAGAGAGAGGGAGAGGATAGATGAGAATCTGAGAATCTGAGAATAATAGATTGGAATGTTACAACCGTAGGTCAGAATCTGAGAACAACAGATTGGAATGTTAGAGCAATGGGTCAGAACAATAGATTGGAATGTTACAACAATGGGTCAGAATCTCGGAACAATAGATTGGAATGTTACAACAATGGGCAGGAGTTTATCCTTTTGGTTTGACTATCTTACTGTGGATTATTCTTGGTTGACATTAGCGGATCGGATCTATTTCACACTGAGGATAACTCAATACATTTATTCTCCCATCCTCGCTGCTATTGGTGTCCCTGGTAAGTCTCTCTATCCAGCTATTACTTCTATGATTAACTGTTTTACTGTTCTTAACAACGAACATAATATCGTCCTTCATGTAAGCCCATTTGCTGCATAAACACTGGTCTGTGCCTTTGTCAAATCTACTATATCAATGCTGTCCTGGTTACCATCCCTGTTACGAACTGCCTTAAACAACAGTCTATCCAAAACTCTGCTATCCATATCCAAAATCGCACAAAGTCTCGTTCACCCAACATCCCTGTGCTCAGTGACCTACATTGTTTTCTGTAGAACAGAGTATACCCGAAGAAATAAATGGGGTGTGCAAGAAAGGTACCACAATAATCATGGGTGACATTAATCTACATTTAGATTGGGCAAATCAGATTGGCAAAGGTCGCCTGGGAAATTAGTTCATAAAGTTTATTCGTGAAAATTCCTCAGAGCAACACGTTCTGGAGCCAACCAGGAGCAGGCTGTTCTGGAACTGGTAATGTGCAGTGAGACAGTATTAATCAAGAACCTCATGGTAAAGGAGCTTCTAGGCGACAATGATCATAACATGATAGAATTTCAACGTTCAGATTGAAGGGAAAACTGTGGTCTAAGAGTGTGTTTTCTTTTAACCCAAATTAAGGTAATTATAAGGATATGAAGGCATATTCAACTAAAGTAAACTGGGAAACTAGATTAAAAGTTAGAACAGCCGAGATGCAGTGGCTGACTTTTAAGGAGATACTTAACAACTCTCAGCAAAGGTTTATCTCTGAGAAAGAAAGACTCTTGGAGAAGGTTAAATAGGGAATATAAGGATAATATTAAATTGTAAGAAACACTGTACAAATCTGCAAAGATTAATGGTAGGTGAAAAGCTTGGACAGATTTTAAGAACCAGCAATGAATGACAAAAGAAAATAAGCGTGAAAAAGTACAGTGTGGGAGAAAGCTAGCTGGCAAGATAAACAGAGAGTATGAGTTTCTACAAAATTTAAAACGGAAAAGAGTAACTAAAGTTATTGTTAGTCCTCTCGGGAGTGAGTTTGGGGAATTAATCATAAGAAGCAAGGACATGGAGGAGTGGTTAAACAGATATTTTTTGTCTGCTTTCACTGTAGAAAACTTAGAAAACGTTCCAAAGATACAAAATCAAGAGGCAAAAAGGGAGAGAGGAAATTCAAATAATCACCCTCACCAGGGAACTATTACACCTAAAGTCTGACAGGATCCGCCATCAGTGGTGAACTGAAATTGTTAAATATAGAATTAAACTTAAAGAAAAAGCATATAATTATGCAAAGATGAGTGGCAGGTCAGAAGATTTGACAGATTATAAACAGCAGCAAAGAACAGTTAAAGATTAATAAGGAGGTAAAAATTAGAATACGAGCGAAAACAGACATGAAATAAAAAAGACAGATAGTAAGAGGTTCTAAATATTTAAAGAAGAGTTAACAACGTGAGCGTTGGTCCTATAGAAAGTAAGTCTGGGTAATTAATGATGAATAATAAGGAGATAACAGGTGAATTGAACATGAATTTTGCTTCAGTCTTCACTATGGAGGATACAAGTAACATCCCAGTATTAGCAGTAAGCCAGGAAATGGAAGAGGGGGGGAAGGAACTCAAGAAAATCCCAACAACCAGGGAAGTGGTACTGAGCAAATAGATGGAGCTGCGGGCTGTCAAGTTCCCAGGTCCTGATGGACTTGATTGCAGGGTGTTAAAAGATAGTGGCTAGTGAGATAGTTGATGCATTAGTTTTAATTTTCCAAAATTCTCTAGATTCGGGGAAGGTTCAGTTAGATTGGAAAATAGTGAATGTAACTGCTTTATTCAAAAAGTAAGGGAAACAGAAAGCATGAAACTACAGGCCAGTTAGTTTAACATCTCTCTTAGGTAAAATGTTAGAAGCAATTATTAAAGATGATGTAGCAGGGCTTTTAAAAAGGTCAAGGTAATCCGGCAGAATCAACATGAGTTTGTGAAAGGGAAATCATGTTTAAACAATTTATTGCAGGTCTTTGAAGAAGTAACATGTGCTGTGGATAAGGGGCAATTGATGGATGTAATGTACTTAGATTTTCAGAAGGCCATTAATAAGGTGCCACGTCAAAGGTTATTGCGCAAAATAAAAGCTCATGGTGCAGGGGGAATAATATTGGCATGGATAGAGGATTGACTAGCTAACAGGAAACAGAGAGTAGGCAGAAATGGGCCATTTTCTGCTTGGCAAGATGTGACGAGTGGTCTGCCACAGTAATATGTGCTGGGGTCTCAACTTTTTACACTTTATATAAATGACTTGGATGAAGGGACTGAAGGTATGGTTGCTAAATTTGATGATGATACAACGATAGATAGGAAAGTGACATGTGAAGAAGACATAAGGAGGATGCTGAGGGATATAGATAGGTTAAGTAAGTGGGAAACAAATGGAGTATTATGTGAGAAAATGTGAAATTTTCCATTTTGGCAGGTAGAAAAGAAGCATATCATCTAAATGGTGAGAGATTGCAGAACTCTAAGATAGAGGGGGATCTGGGTACCCTTGTGCATGAATATCAAAAGGTTAGTATGCAGTTTCAGCAAGTTATTAGGAAAGCTAATAGAATGATATCATTTATGGGAAATTGAACATAAAAGTAGGGAGGTTTATGCTACAGTTATACTGGAAATTGGTGAGACAATGTCTGCAGTACTGTGTACAGTATTGGTCTCCTTATTTAAGGAAGGATGTAAATGTATTTGAAGCATTCAGAGAAGGTTGACCAGACTAATACCTTGAATGGGCAGGTTGTCTCAGGAGAAAAGGTTGGAAAGGCTCGGCTTATATCCACTGGATATAAGAGCAAGAGGCGACTTGATTGAAACATATATGATACTGAGGGTTCTTAACAGGGTGGATGTGGAAAGGATGTTTCCCCTTGTGGGAGAATCCAGAACTAAGGGTCACTGTTAAAAAATAAGGGGTCGCCCATTAAAGACAGAGATGAGGAGAATTTTTTTTCTCTGAGGGTCGTGCGTCTTTGAAACTCTTTTCCTCAAAAGGCAGTGGAAACAGTGACTTTGAATATTTTTTAAAGCAGAGGTAGATAGATGCTTGATATGCAAGTGGGTGACTGGTTATTGGGGGTAGGCGGGAATGTGGATTGAGGTTACAATCAAACCAGCTATGATCTTATTGAATGGTGGAGCAGGCTCGAAGGGCCAAGTGGCCTACTCCTGCTCCTAATTGGTATGTTTTATGTTCGTATGACAAGTCCCCAGGATTAGATGGCCTGCATACTCGGGCCTTAAAGTATGTAGCTGCAGAGATAGTGTAGGCATTGATTATAATCTTCCAAAATTCCTTAGATTCTGGATGGATCCCAGCGGATTCGAAAATAGAAAATGTAACACATTTGTTCAAGAAAGGAGGGAAACAAAAAACAGGAATCTATAGGCCAGTTAGCCTAAAATCAGTCATAGGGAATTGCTGGAATCCATTGAAAAGGAGGTTATAGCAGCATACCGAGAAAATCATCACGGGATCAGACAGAATCAACATGGTTTTGTGAAAGGGTAATCATATATAACTAATATATTTAAGCTTTTGAGGAAGTGACAAACAAGGTGAATAAAGGGGCATCTGTAGATGTGGTGCATTTGGATTTCCAAAAGGCACGGGATAGGGGGTAACATATTGGCATGGATAAAGGATTGGTTAGCTAACAGGAAACAGAGACGAGGGACAAATGGGTCTTTTTGCGTTGGAAAACAGTAACTGGTGAAGTACTACAGGGATCAGTGCTGGGGCCTCAACTATTTACAGTCCGTATCAATGACTTGGGTGCAGGGATAGGATGTGTGGTCGCTAAATGTGCCGATGACAGCAAGATGGGAAGGAAAGTAAGTCGTCAAGAGGAGGCAAATAGTTTACAAAGGCATATAAATAGGTTAAGTGAGATCGGCAAAAACCTGGCAGATGGGGTATAATGTGATAAAATGTGACGTTGTCTACTTTGGCAGGAAGA
This sequence comes from Heterodontus francisci, assembly GCF_036365525.1. Taxonomy (NCBI): domain Eukaryota; kingdom Metazoa; phylum Chordata; class Chondrichthyes; order Heterodontiformes; family Heterodontidae; genus Heterodontus; species Heterodontus francisci. The sequence continues at coordinate 54,009 of NW_027140130.1, read as the reverse complement.
ATAAAAAAGCAGTATACTATTTAAATGTAGAAAGCGTGCAGAGCTCGGTGGTACAGAGGGATCTGAGTGTCCTGGTACATAAATCAGAAAGAGTTAGTATACAGGGACAGCAAGTGATTAGAAAGGCAAATGGAATGTTAGTGTTTATTTCAAAGGGAATCGTGTATAAAAGTGGGAAGTTTTACTGCAGCTGCGCAGGGCTTTGGCGAGAATTCATCAGGTGTACTGTGTACAGTTTTAGTCTTCTTATTTGATAAAAATAATATAATTGCATTCGAGGCAGGTAAGGCAACGTTCACTCGAATCATTCAGCGAGTGGAGGGCTGATTTTATGAAGAAAGGTTGAAAAGGTTGTGCTATAGCCATTGTATTATGAAAGAACAAGAGGTGATCAGAGTGAAACATGGAAGATCCTGAGTGGACTTGATCGAGCCGATACCGGGAAGATGTTTCCTCGTGTGGGGAGACTGGAACCATGGGATGCAATATAAAAATAAGAGTTCAGCCATGTTAAGCCATGCTCTTATCGAATGTTGGAGCAGGCTCAAAGAGCCGAATTGGTTACTCGTGTTTCAGAGTCCCATGTTCCTATGTCCAGCAACGCCTCAATGTTAATATTCTCACTCGTGTGATCAATATCTCCATGGCCTCACCCCTCTGTGTCTCTCCCTGACCACACATTTCATCTCTCCAGCTCCAAAGGTGCTGCGGAAGTTTGGATCCATAAAATTGTGTGAACTGCACTGCCAGTCACATCAGCACATTGTACAGGACACCCAGGCTGGCCGGGGTGATAGCGTGGGTGTAACGTGTATGTGTCTGTAACGTGAGGAGGGTCTGAATATGGTGTCAAGCAGATATTCCGACAGCTTTGATGTACGTCTTTGAAACTTGGTCTGTGCATGTCCACTGACCATCTGTGTTAGTCACTCTCAGCTGAACATACATTCAGCAGCACGAGGAACCCCCTCTAGTGTTATTTAAAAGAACCAGGCATCCAGCTTACAGGTGAGGGGCCTTTGACTTACTTCTGCTATTCTAAGGTTAGTGGAGATGCTGTGTACAGTTTTCTGAAGGTTGTGTAGTGAGCTGCTGCAGACATTCAGGGAGGCCAGAGGATTTGGTGACCCAACTCTGGACGAGGTATGGGGACTGTAACATGATCAACAAATGGAGCAGAGGCTGCAGAGAGGGGATGCTCTGTAAAGAGGGAGAAGGAGGGGTATCTGCCCTACCCACCCCAGGTTTTCCAAGAACAAAAAGAGCAGTGGTCCTAATACAAAGCCCTGGGGAACACCACTGTATACTCCCATCGAGTCTGAACAACAACCTTTCACCACTTCACTCTGTTTTCTGTTCTTTAGCCAGTATTAAATATTTGGAAGACTGAAATCATTGCTTTCACTCCCCACTCCAACTTTGTTCCCTTGCTATTGATTCCATTCCTCTCCCTGCCAACAGTTTGAGATTAAGACAGTCTGTTTGCAACCTTGGTGTCACATTTCACCACAAAATGATCGTTAACCTCATTTTCTGGATATCATTACAGCCGCCTATTTCCACCTTAGTAACATCACCCGACTTCACCCCTGTCTCAGTCCATCTGCAGCTGAAACCTCATTCATGCCTTCGTCACCTCTCGATGTGATTATTCTTACTCACTCCTGGCTGATCTCCCACATTCTACTCTCTGTAAACCTGAGGTCATCCAAAACTCTGCTGCCCATGCCTTAGTTCACACCAAGTCAGTTTCGTCTATCACTGACTGACATTGTCTCCCGGTTAAGCAATGTCTTGATTTTAAAATTCTCCACCTTGTTTCCATATCCCTCCATGGCCTCATCCCTCCCTACCTCTGGTATCTCCTCCATCACCACAACCCACTGAGATATCTGTGCTCCTCTAATTCTGGTCTCTTGTGCATCCCTGATTTTAATCACTGCACCACTGGCGGCCGTGCCTTCAGCTGCCGGGGCCCTAAGCTGTGTAATATCTTCCCTACACCTCTTCACCTCTCCACATCGCTTTCCTCCTTTTAGACACTCCTTAAACCCTACCTCTTTGACTAAGCTGTTGGTCATCTGACCTAATATCTCCTGTAGTGTCTCAGCGTTATACTTTGCTTCTTAATGCTCCTGTGAAGCACCTTGGGATGTTTTACAATGTTAAAGGCATTATATAAATATAAGTTGTTGTTGTTGAATTTTGTCAGACATGATTTTTCATGAGCATATCCATGTTGCTAGCCAGTTAGTATCCACTGTTTTTCCAAGTAACAAATATTTTTCTCCTGGGTTGTCACCTCTACATTTTCCCCCAGTGGTGACACTAGTATGTTTGGTTAATAATTGTAGGGTTTCTGCTATCTCTCCTTTTTTAAACAGGTTGCAACATTTGCAACCGTCAAGTCCTCTGTCACCACTCCCATATCCAAGGAGAATTGAATGATTCTGGCCAGTGCCTCTGCTATTGCCACCATTCCTTCCCTCAGCAACCCTCATACATCCCATCCAGACTGGGTAAATGTTCAACTTTATTGTGATACAGAAAGTGCCTGGATTGAAAGTGGTTAACTGAACCTGTTTGTTCAGTGACTGTAATTAATGTCAGTCTCCATGGATCCTAATTGTGTCACTGGCGGGTTTCCATCTTCTATTAAAATGGGACTCCTTTCAATGTGTGATCCCATACTGTGAACTGGAGCATAACCCGGGCACTAACATTGGTCAGCGGCTCCAGAGAGATGGAGAGGATGGATCAGAATCTGGGAACAATAGATTGGAATGTTACAACAATGGATCAGAATCTGGGAACAATAGATTGGAATGCTACAACAATGGACAGGGGTCTATCCTGGGATATCTACATTCTTTCTACATATTATGATTGGTTCTCATTAAACTCGCGATTCCATCACGCACTTAAGATTATTCAATACATTTACTATCCCATTCTCGCTATTGTTGGTGTCCCTGGTAAGTCTCGCTCTCTCTCTCTGTCCAGCTATTAATTCTATAAATGGTTTTTAACTGCATTACTGCTCCTGTCATTTACTCTACCATGCTTGCTGCTGTTATTATTCTTGGTGAATATCTCCAACTATTAGCTCTATAAACAATTGCAAATAGTCTTTCAGTTTTTGTCATTTACTGTCTCATCTTTGCTTCTGCTGCTGTTTCTATTTCCAGCCAGGAGATCTCTGAAATACGGTTCTGTAATGTACCTTCGGGAAGCCGGAAGCCGGTGTCATTGGTTTCCATACAAACTCCATCCCCTATCTGTCAAACTCATCCCCCACCCTGGCTAATGTCTGAGGCTGAACCAGACTGTATACAACCTCTGTGTTCGAAATAAACCTGAGATGAGTTCATCTCCATATTCTCTCCATCATTAACCGTCCCGACTCCCACCTCTGTAATATCACATGTCTCCACCTCTCCCTCAGACCACCTGCTGCATAAACCCTCATCTGTACCTTTGTTAAATCCACATTTGACTATTCCAATTCTATCCTGGTCACCTCCCAGTTATAAAACTCCATAAACCACAGACCATCCAGAACTCTGCTGCCTGTATCCTAACTCACACCACATCCCGATCACCCACCATCTCTGTGCTCACTGATCTACATTGACTCCCGGTCTGACAGCACCTTATTTGTAATATTCTCATTTTTGTGTATGAATCTCTCCATGGCTCACCCCTCCAATTAATCCCATTCCCCTGTCCATATTCCATATTCTTGAAAATCTTTATGTTCAATTTCCTTCATAAAGTGAGTTGTTTTAAATCCCTATCTTCCCCTGCTGTGATTTTCAATCTATGGCCCCGCTGGTGCCAACGCTATGGTAACCTGGTTTCATAAAATGACGTGAATTGCACAGCCGGCTACTTCTAGCGTGGTCAGCACAGTGCCCCATGCTGGACAGGGCTCTCGTGTGGTCAGCACAGTGTCCCATGCTGGACAGGGCTCTCGTGTGGTCAGCACAGTGTCCCATGCTGGACAGGGCTCTAGTGAGGGCAGCGCAGTGCCCCATGATGGACAGGGCGCTAGTGTTGTCAGCACAGTGCCCCATGCTGGGCAAGGGTCTAGTCCTGTTGTAACATGCATGTGATGCTCATATGAGGAGGGTTTGAATGTGACGTCAGTGAGCGATTCTGACAGCTTTGATGTACGTCTTTGAAACTTGGTCTGTGCATGTCCACTGACCACCTGTGTTAGTCACTCTCCGCTGAACATACATTCAGCAGCACGAGGAACCCCCTCTTGTGTTATTTAAAATGACCAGGCATCCAGCTTACAGGTGAGGGGCTTTTGACTTACTTCTGCTATTGTTACGTTAGTGGAGGTGCTGTGGATGGTTTTCTGGAGGTTGTGTTGTGAGCTGCTGCAGACATTCAGGGAGGACAAAGGATTTGGTGACTCAACTCTGGACGAGATATGTGGACTGTAGTTAGAGTGTCTCTTGGTCTGTAGCACGAACAACAAATGTGGCAGAGGCTGCAGATAGGGGAAGCTCTGTAAAGAGTAAGGAGGAAGGGGAATCTGCCCTACCCACTCCGGGTTTTCGAAGAGCACTTTTCCTACCTACTCCTAACCCAGGAGCAGTGTGTGAGGTGACTCTGATTCAGTAATGATGTGGTCACAGAGCTGTGTCACGTCCTGTAAGACGACCTGGAGCCTCAGACCAGGGTGAGGACGTAGCTGTCAGTGGCTGTTAAGATCACAGTTTCATTGAACTTCTATGCATCTGGATCTTTCCAGGCAGGAGCAGGAGACATATCTAACATAGAGTCACAGAGAGTGATAGAGACATCTACGACACAGGAGGAGGCCATTCGGCCCCTCCGTGCCATCTCTGTGTGGAACCATTCAGTCAGTCCCACTCTCCCACTCAACCCCCTATCCCTGCAAGTTCATTTCCTTCAGGTGCCCATCCAGTTTCCTTTTGAAATCATTGATTGTCTCGGCTTCCACCACCCTCATGGGCAGTGAGTTCCAGCTCATTAACATCCACTGTGCAAAAAAGCTCTTCCTCATATTCCCACTGCATCTCTTACCCAAAACCATCCATCTCTGTCCCGGAGTCCGTGTTTCATCAGTTAATGGGAACAGCTTTTCCTTGTCTATTTTATCTTCTTCTTCTTTGGCCTCCTTGTCTCGGCACACAATGGGTAAGCGCCTGGAGGTGGTCAGTGGCTTGTGAAGCAGTGCCTGGAGTGGCTTGTGAAGGCCAATTCGAGAGTGACAGACTCTTTCACAGGTGCTGCAGATAACATTGGTTGTTGGGTCTGTCCCACAGTTGGCTTATCTAATCTTACCTAAGCCTATCATAATCGTGTACACCTTTATCATACCTCTCTCATCCTCCTTTACTCCAGGAGAACAACTCCATCTTCTCCAAACTAACCTTGGAACTAACCATCCCGCTCCCCCGCCCCACCCCCCACCAACCCCCTCCCCCCAATCCCTGGAACCATTCTGGTAAATCTCCTCTGCACCCTCTCACGGACCTTCACATCCTTCCTAAAATGTGCTGACCAGAACTGGATACAGTTCTCTAGTTGGGGCCTAACCAATGCTTTATAAAATTTCAGTACAACTTCCCTGCTTTTGTATCTTTGCCTCTGATCATTAAGCCCAAGATCTTATAAGCTTTGCTTAACACTCTCCTGATATGTCATTCCACCTTTAATGATCAATGCATATAGAGCCCCAGGTCCCTCTGCTCCTGCACAATCTTTAGAAATGTCCCATTAAGTCTATATTGCTTTCCTATTCCATCTGATAAAATGCATCATCTCACACTCCTCTGTATTAAATTCCACCTGCCACTTCTCCGTCCATTCTGCTAGCCTATCTATATCCTGTTGTAGGCAGTTTGCATCATCCTCACTGTTTAACACATCTCCAAGTATGGTATCATCGGAAAATTTTGAAATTCTAATCTGAATTCCAAGATCCATCTTGTATATATATAGCAAAAAAAAAAGCAGTTGGTCCTCGCACTGACCCTTGGAAAACATCACTGTCTACCATCCTCCAGTGTGAAAAATAACCGTTCACCAGCACTCTGCCCGAACTATCTCTTCTTTGAAGGTAGCCCATTGTTCAGCTCCTGTTTTCCTGCCAAACGTTGACTCTAATTTATTCGCCGCAGCTCCATTTTTACACCGGATGACTTATTGAAGTTGACATTCTCACAGTTAATTATTCTTACTCTGGATTGCTCTTTGTCCTTTCCCATAGTCAACAAAAACCTTATGATACAATGATCACTGTCCCCTAAATGTTCTCCTACTGATACTTAATCCACTTGGGTCCAGCTCATTCGCAAGAACCAGGTCTAGCAGTGCCTCCTTTCTCGTTGGACTAGGAACATATTGTCGTTTAAAAGTTTCCTGCACACACTGTAGTAACTCCTGCCTCCCTCCACCCTTTACATTGCTACTATCCCAGTCCATATTAGGATAATGAATGTTCCCCCATTGTAACTACTCTATAATTCTTGCATCTTTCAGTAATTTTCTTGCAGATTTGTTCCTCCACATCCTTCCCATTAGCTGATGGCCTATAGACAACACCGAGCTATGTAAATGCACCTTTTTTTGTTCTTTTGCTCTATCCAAATAGATTCTGCCCTTCACCCACCTACGCACCCACCCCCCCCCCCACTCCCACCTCCCCATACACGTCCCCGGGACTTTCACTCTCTCCAGCACTATAATGTTCTCCTTAACCAATACCACCACTCTTACTCCTTTTCTCCCTTTCTTATTTTTCCTGAACACCTTGTATCCAGGAATATTTAACACCCAGTTCTGCCCTTCTTTGAGCCAGATCTCTGTTATAGCCACAACATCATATTTCCACATGGCAATCTGCACCTGTACCTCACCAGTCTTATTAACCACACTCCGTATTCACATACATGCACATCAACCCTGATGTAAACTTTATTACTTCCTCCCTTACTGAGACCCCAAATAATAACTTTCTAAACCCTACTATAGTGTTATCCATCTCTCCCAGTATTCTGTGCACTTTAGAATTCCTTTCTGATGTTTACTCCTGGTTTCCACACCCATGCCATTTAGTGTTAACCCTCTCCAATAGCACTAACATATCACCCTGCAAGGAAATTAGTCCAGCTCTGTTCAGGTGCAACTGTCCGGCCGGTACAGATCCCCATTCTCCAGAACTGGTCTCAGAGTCCAGAAATCTAAACCTCACCACTTCTGCAGCAACCTCCCAGCCACACATCCATCTGTACTATCCTTCTATTTCTATACTCATTCGCACGGTGTACTGGGAGTAATCCGGAGATTACTACTTTGAGAGGCTAACTTCTTTCCCAGCGCACGGAATTCTGACTGCAGGACCACCTCCCTCTTTCTGCCCAGTTCATTCGTACCGATGTGGACGATCACAGCTGGCTGTTCACCAACACCCCCTCCCCACTCCCCCCACCCCCCCCCCCCCCACGCCACGTTCAGGATGCTCTGCAGCTGCTCAGTGATATCCTTGACCCTGACACCAGGGAGGAAACACATCATCCTGGATACATGTCTGCGGCCTCAGAAACGCTGGTCTGATCCCGTGACTATCGAATCTCCTGTCACTGTCAACATTGTACATTCTACTCTTCCCTGTACCTCCCCCCCACCCCACCCCCCTTACAGCTGAGACAGCCGTGGTACCATGGCCTTGTCTCTGGCTGAAGTCCGCTGATAAAACATCACTTTCCTCAGTATTGAATACTGGTTGGAGTGTGAGATGCACTCTGGGGTCTCCTGTGCTCCCTCTCTGATTCGTCTTGACTGTCTGGTGATCACCCATTCCCTCTCTCCCTGCATGCCCTTATGCTGTGGGGTGACCACATCTAGAAACGTGCTCTCCACAAATCACTCAAACTCATGTATACACCACAGTGACATCCATGGTCCCACCATCTGCAGCTTGTACATCCCCACAGACAGCAGGATGAGGGAGAGGTGTGAGCTCAGCAGGTACATAAGGCAGGAACATAGCACCTTCCTGAATTCTCTCGGTGATGCCGGATGCTACGAGCTCTGTCACAATTGTTCCCATGAGGGGGAGAACCATCTCCTCCCTCAGGCTCAGGGGATGAAGGTAAGCCTGGTCCCCGCTGGTTCAATGCTGCTCCCTGTGATTATCGGCCACCTTGTCCTGTAAGAGAGAGGGCAGAAAGTCAGTGATTGTTTTGCAATGTGTTTGGGTGATGTGCCTGTCATAACTGGATAGCTGGTGGTATGTGAAGGCAGTGAGAGGTGGATGTGAGGCTGGTATCAGTGGAAGGTGTGTGAGGGTGAGGTGGAGTATGTGAATGTTAGGTGTGAGTCCTGAGTGTTCGGGACTGTTGATGGGTGAGTGATGGGGTTGTGATACATTGAGCAGTGTGAGAGGTTGGTGGTTTTGTGGGTAGGAGACGCCATGTGGAGATGAATTCACTGACGTTGACCACCCGTGTGAGCTCATTAAACTTCTCTGGCACCGCTGCCAGGTCCTCAGGGCCAGACATCTTGCATTGACCTCCCTGGCCACCTGCTCCCATTCCCTGCGGAGTGCGTTTCTTGAGGGTCTCCACCCCACCCCACAGAAACATGGCCTCTCTTCTCCTGTCACCCACCATGACTAAGGCCTCCAGCACCACATCCGTGAACCACAGAGCCCTTTCTCTGTCTTAGTATTCCATCTACCTTTTCTCCAATTGCAGCATTCACAGTCAGCAGCAGCAGCCTACTGTGATTTAGTGCAGCTACCCTTTAAGGGGGACAGACTGCCTTTAAGGGCTCAATCCTGTCTGAAACATGTGCTAGACTCAGACCCAGTTAGGTCTCCTGTTCAGTGTGCAGACAGACAGCAGTGCGGGTCACACTGGGCGGCCCGTAGAATTAATGGAAATGAGGAGGCCGCAGGAATTTTGCGTCACCTGCCTCAACAGGAATGGGCATGGGCAGCTCATGACCCTTCTGCCCAAAAACCGATGCAAACCCGGTTTTCTCTCTCTTTCTATTTTCCTTTCCCCCTTTCTCACTCTCTCTCCCTTTACTCTGTCTCCTGCTCACAGAATTAGAGACAGATGCAGCACAGAAGGAGGCTGTTCGGCCCTTTGTGTTAGTGCTGTCTCTTTGAAAGAGCTGTCTAATTATTACTACTCTCCTCCTTTTTCCCCAGACTAAATTCTCTTTTGAAAGATATTATTGAATCTGCTTCCATCATGTTTTCAGGCAGTGAATTCCAGATCCCAACAACTCGCTGTGAAGGAAAATTCTCCTCATTTCACCTCTGGTTCTTTGTCAATTACCTTCAACCTGTGTCTTCTTAATACTGAACTTTCTGACACAGGAAACAGTTTCACATTAATTACCCTATCAAAACCCTTCATGATTTTGAATTCTAGATTATATCTCCCCTTACCCTTCACTGCTCTAAAGAGTACAATCCCAGCTTTTCCAATCTCTCCACGTAACTGAATTCCCAGATCCCTGGTACAATATGTTTCAAATTCTGCTATTCCATGTGTCATGTACTGGGATATGCTGTAGTGTTTTATATATATTTAACATAACTTCCCAGTTTTGTTTTCTGTGCCTCTATTTATAACGCCCAGGATCTCATATGCTTTATTAACTGCTTTGTTAACCCCTCCTGTGACCTTCAAGGATTTACACATAAACTCCCCAGGTATCTCTGTTCTTGCACTCCCTTTACAGTTGTAACATGTAACTTGTGTTGTCTCTCCACATACATCCTTCTAAAATGTATTACCTCACATCTCTGCTGTGACAATTCAAATTTGAGAAGATTGAAGACATTGTTTTCAGTCCTTGCTCCAAACTTCATTCCCTAGCTACCGACTTCATCCCTCTCCCTGGCAATTGTGTGACACTAAACCAGACTGTTCACACCTTGGTGTCATATTTGACCCCGAGATGACCTTCTGACCACATCTACACACCTTCACTAAAACAGCCTATCTGCACCTAGAAAATCATGGAAAAGTCATTTAAAAAATCATAGAATGCTGACAAAACAGAAAGAGGCCACTTAGCCCATTGTGTCTCTGCTGCCCAAAAAATGACCTCCCCAGCCGAATCCCACCTTGCAGCATTTGGTCCCTTGCTCTGCAGATTAAATCACTTGAGGTGTAGCAGGTACATTTAAAATCTACCCTTTCAGAAAGTGAGTTCCAGACCCCGCCCCACCACACTCTGGGTGATTTTTTTCCTCATCTCCCCTCTACTTTTTCTACCAATCATTTAAATCAATGCCCTCTTGTCACTGATCTCTTTGCTAAGGTGAACAGACGCTTCAACCCCACTCTATCCAGAGCCCCTCAAAATTATGTACATTTCAATCAGATCTGCCCTCAGCCTTCTCTGTTGCAAGGAGAACAACCCCAGCCTATCCAATCTTTCCTCAAAGCTGCATTTTCCCAGTCCCAGCAACATGTTTGTAAATCTCCTCTGTACCCTCTCTCGTGCAGTTACATCCTTTCTGTAATGAGGTGACCAGAACTGCACACATTACTCAAGTTGTGGCCTAACCAATGATTTATGCAGTTCCAGCAGAACCTCCCTGCTCGTATATTCAATACCTCGGCTAATAAGGGAAAGGATTCCATATGACCTCTTAACCACCTTATCGAGCTGTCCTGCTACATTCAGCTATCTGTGGGCATTCACTCTAAGGTCTGTCACTTCCTCTACACTTCTCAGTATTCTCCCAGTAATCGTGCATTCCTTTGCCTTATTTGACCTCCCCAAATGCATCATATCGCACTCATCCAGCCTGAATTCAATTTGCCACTTCTCTGCCCATCTGACCAGTCCATCAATAACTTCCTGCAGTGTACAGCTATCCTCCTTGCAATCTACCACACGGTCAATCTTTGTATCGTCTGCAAACTTCTTGATTATGCCCCTACCTTTACTTCCAAATCGTTAATGTATGCGACATAAAGCAGGGGTCCCAGTACTGAGCTGTGTGGAATTTGCTTTTTTTTATTCATTCTTGGGATTTGGGCGTCACTGCCTGGGCCTGTATTTATTGCACATCCCTCATTGCCCTTGAACTGAGTGGCTTGTGAGGCCATTTAATAGTCCATCACATTGTTGTGGGTCTGGAGTCACATGTGGCCAGACCAGGTAAGGACAGCAGATCTCCTTCCCTAAAGGACATTAGTAAACCAGATGGGCTTTTCAAACAATCGACAATGGTTTCATGGTCACCATTAGAGTCGCTGTTTAATTCCAGAACTATTAATTGATTTCAAATTTCATTATGTGTCATGGTGGGATTCGAATCCACGTCCCCAGAGTGTTAACCTGGGTTTGCTGGATTTACAAGTGCAGTGACATTGCCACTACACCACTGCCTCCACTAAATGCTGCTGGAAACATCCGTCCAGTCGCGAAAACGCCTGTCAACAATAACTCTTTCTTTCCTGTCACTGAGCTAATTTTGCATCCGCCTTGCTGCATTTTCCTGGATCCCCTAGAATTTTATTTTTAACAAGTCTGCTATGTGCGCCCTTGCCTAAAAGTCATGCTAAAATCCAAGTAGACCGCATCAACTACATTAACCTCATCTATCGTCCTTGTTACTTCATCAAAATAATCTTGCAAGTTAGTCAGACACAATCTTGCCTTAACACATCTATGGTGATTATCCCTGATAAACCTGTGCCTTTCTAAGTGACAGTTTATCCTGTCTCTCAGAATAGATTACAATAATTTTCCCACTCTGAGGTTAGACTGACTGGTCTGTAGTTATTCGGTCTATCCTTCGCTCCCTTTTTAAACAGTGGTTCAATGTTAGCAGTTCTCCAATCCTCCATCACCACACCTGTATCCAGTGAGAACTGGAAAATCATGGACATACCTTTGGTTATTCCTTCTGTTGCTTCTTTTAACAACCTGGGGTACATTTCATCACGCCATGGTGATGTATCAACTTTCAATGAGGCTAATTCCATTAGTAATTCCTCTCTGCCTATGTTTATCACATCCAATAATTCACACTCCTCCTCCTTAACTACAATATCTGCACCGTTCCCCTCTTTTGTGAAGACAGTCACAAAGTATTCATTAAGAACCATGTCAGTAACTACTGTCCCTACACATAGGTTACCTTATCGGTCATTAATGGGCTCTACTCTCTCCTTAGTTGTCCTCTTAGCCTTAATGTATTGAAAGAAAAAACATACATGGGTTCACCTTGATTTTGTTTGCCAATATTTTTTTATGATTTCTCCTTGCTTTCGTAAATTCCTTTTTGATATCAGCCTCCACTTTCTATACACCTCTTGGTTTTCTGTTGTGTTGAGATCTCGGTGTGGGACATAAACTTGCCATTCCTGCTGTATCTTACCCTGTAGGCTCCTTGTCATCCATGGAGCTGGGGAATGAGACTAACTTGATTTATCTCCAAAGCGCTGGAACAGACTCGATGAGTTGAAATGTCCCATTCTGCGCCAGAATTGACCAAGGCTCTATGACTCTATGACATGGGTATTCTATTACAACAGCTTTCCTATACTGGGAAGGTGTATAATGGACTGGACAGTATCACCCTGTTGAACCCCGTGATGTAAGTGAAATGTTTGATTCCCCAGAACATGGTTAACAAATGTCCTTCACAAACAGAGTAAATCAGTTCAGCCCCATTCACAATTCTGGAGTAATTCACAATGGGGAGTAATTTCTCCTGGTTTTCTCGGCATTGGACAGCAGCCAGGTTGTCACTGTGTCCCCACATCCATGTTGAAAGTCTTGTCGGGGTTAGGTGAGGTAAGACACGTTGCCTGGGCGACAGATTTCTTTAGTTGTGTTACTGTTTCTGTGCTCTCTTCAGTCCAAATGGGATAAACCTGGTCATCATCACCATTCGGTGGTTCATAAAGAGGAGTCACAGTCTCAGCAAATCCAGGGATGAGGGTCCGCTGATACCCCACCAGCCTGAGGATAGGACACAGAGCAGGCTTTGAGGTGGACAGGGGTAGACACTGGATGAGGGGCAATTGGTACTCCACCAGCCTGAGGATAGGTCAGAGGGCAGTCTGAGGTGGACAGGGGTAGGCACTGGATGAGGCTCCACTGATACCCCACCAGCCTGAGCAGAGGACACAGAGCAGGCTTTGAAGTGGACAGGGGTACACACTGGATGAGGGTCCACTGATACCCCACCAGCCTGAGGATAGGACACAGGGCAGTATTTGAGGTGGACAGGGGTAGACACTGGATGAGGGGCAATTGGTACTCCACCAGCCTGAGGATAGGTCAGAGGGCAGTCTGAGGTGGACAGGGGTAGGCACTGGATGAGGCTCCACTGATACTCCACCAGCCTGAGCAGAGGACATAGAGCAGGCATTGAGGCGGACAGGGGTAGACACTGGATGAGGAGCAATTGATACTCCACCAGCCTGAGGATAGGACACAGGGCAGTCTTTGAGGTGGACAGGGGTGGACACTGGATGAGGGGCAATTGGTACTCCACCAGCCTGAGGATAGGTCAGAGGGCAGTCTGAGGTGGACAGGGGTAGGCACTGGATGAGGCTCCACTGATACTCCACCAGCCTGAGCAGAGGACATAGAGCAGGCATTGAGGCGGACAGGGGTAGACACTGGATGAGGAGCAATTGATACTCCACCAGCCTGAGGATAGGACACAGGGCAGTCTTTGAGGTGGACAGGGGTGGACACTGGATGAGGGTCCACTGATACCCACCAGCATGAGGATAGGACACAGTGCAGTCTTTGAGGGGGACAGGGGTAGACACTGGATGAGGGTCCACTGATACCCACCAGCCTGAGGATAGGACACTGGGCAGTCTTGGAGGTGGACAGGGGTAGACACTGGATGAGGGTGCACTGATACCCACCAGCCTGAGGATAGGACACAGTGCAGTCCTTGAGGTGGACAGGGGTAGACACTGGAATTGTGTCCACTGATACTCCACCAGCCTGAAGATAGGACACAAGGCTGTCTTTGAGGTGGACAAGGGTAGACACTGGATGAGGGTCCACTGATACCCCACCAGCCTGAGGATAGGACACTAGGCTGTCTTTGAGGTGGACAGGGTTATACACTGGATGGTCTCGACCTGATGTTGGTCTGGGCTGATGTTGGATGAGCCAATTTGGACATATAGAACGATGACACGATGTTACACCAGCTGGTCCTTACGTGGATGGTCTTTTAGTCCAGCTCCCAAAGTAACTGCAGTAGTTCCTGTAAAAGGGTTAAATGTGTGGACACGGTCTGTGGTGATGAGGAGGAGACCATCAATTTATTTCAGCAAGCAGGAAGACTGTGAAAGGCTCCTAACGGCCCCGGCCATACGTTTGTGGAAAATAGTGGGGTTATTGTGGAACCCCTTGTGACAGACATGTCCAGGGGTATCTCTGGTCCTCAGAAGTGAATGTGAATTTAAATTGTTTCTCTAGTTTTACTGGGGTACTCCAATAAACATTAGAGATATCCAGCGTGGTGAAGTCAGCCCTGCCGCTGGGAATCCGGGAGAGTAGGGTCGGTGTCTCTCAGACAGCCGAGATCACACAGGGGTGATTGAGTTGAGTTTGTATGGTCAATAGTCAGTCCCCAGCTGCCATCTGGTTTTGTAACCGGCAAAATCGGGCAGTTAGCAGTGAATGTGTCTTTGTGAACTGCACCCTGGTAAAACAATAACCTGATGTTGTCTGGAATATATGATATAATCTCAGCTCGGTATGAATACTGCTTCATGGATCATGCAATGGTCAATTGATTTCTTCAGGTCTGCTCATGTTTCCACAGTCATCTTTATGGGTTGTGAATACACTCAGCACCGACTCGAGAATCGCCTGTACCTCAGGGTCATCACCGGTGTCTGGTTCACACTCCTCTGATATTTTAATCAGGAATATTGAGGATGCAATGGACACCAGAGTAGGGGTATGGTTTAATGTTCTACAATATACAAATAGAGCGATAATCAATTACTGCTGATAACCTTTGAGCACATTACTGCCCAGTAGTCCCTGTCCATTATACAGGATCATATAAAAGGAAGACAGGACTTTGACATGAACTCTGTTCCCTCTCCGACACCACTGTAAGATCTGATCTAGGGTCACCACATCCGTGAACTGTGGAGCCCTCTTTCTGTCCTCGTATTCCATTTACCTTCTGTCCAATTGCAGCATTCACAGTCAGCAGCAGCGGCCTCCTGACTGAAAGAGGTCACTTGGCCCATTGTATCAGTGGTGACCGAAAAACGATCCACCCATTCTAATCCCACTTTCAGCATTTGATCTATAGCTCTGCAGATTACGGTACTTGAGGTGTATATCCAGAATCCTGTTGAATGAGTTGAGGGTTTCTGCCTCAACTACACTTTCAGGCAGTGAGTTCCAGACCCCACCACACTCTGTATGAAAAGGTTTTCCTTATCTGCCCTCTTATCTTTCGACCAATCACTTTAAATCCACCACCACCACCCCTCCCCCATGTCACTGACTTTCCTGCCAAGGTGAATAGACCCTTCACCTCCACTCTGTCCAGGCCCCTCAAAATGTTGTACATTTCAGTCCGATCTCCTCTCAGCCTTCTCTATTCCAAATTGAACAACCCCAGCCTATCCAATCGTTCCTCACAGCTGCATTTTGTCTAGTCCGAGCAACATCCTCATAAATCTCCTCTGTACCCTCTCTAGTGCAATTAGATCCTTTCTGTAATGAGGTGACCAGAATTGCACTCAGTACTCAAGTTGTGGCCTAGCCAATGAGTTATACAGTTCCAGCATAATCTCCCTGCTCTTATATTCTATACCTCAGCTAATAAAGGAAAGGATTCCATCTGCCTTCTCCACCATATTATTATTGAATCTGCTTCCACCTTGTTTTCAGGCAGTGAATTCCAGATCCCAACAACTCGCTGTGTAAGAACATTCTCCTCATTTCACCTCTGGTTCTTTGTCAATTACCTTCAATCTGTGTCTTCTTAATACTGAACTTTCTGACGCTGGAAACATTTTCACACTAATTACCCGATCAAAACCCTTCATGAATTTGAATTCTATATTAAATCCCCTCTTACCCTTCACTGCTCTAAAGAGAAAAACCCCAGCTTTTCCCATCTCTCCATGAGATCCCTGGTACCAATCTAGTAAATCACCTCAGTATCTTCACTAAGTCTTTGACGTCCTTACCAACATGTGGTGATCAGAATTGGACACAATTCTCCAGCTGGGACCTAACCAATGATGTATAAAAATCAGCATTTCCTCCTGAGTTTTATTACTCTGTGCTGTGTTTATAAAGCCAAGGACACGATATGTTGTTTTTTTTAGCAGCCTTCTCAGTGTCCTGCTGCCTCATAAATTAGTACAGCCCGAGGTCTGTCCATTCAACCATCCACATTATTTTGCCTTTCCTCATATTTCCTACCGATATGTATCACTTCACAGTTCAATGTGTAAAGTTCAATCTGCCGGGTGACTGGCCATTTCACCAGTCACTCTCTGTCCTCATTGGGACAGACCAGGCTCCATCCTCAGGCTGTGCTGAGTAAGTGGTTTTCACCCAATGTGGTACTGAGCTCCAAATGGAGCAGAAAAGACTCACTTCTATCCCTGGCTTGTGTTAATCCCACCCGGTGTGGCACTGACACACACAGATAGCAGGAAAGACCCAATTCAATCCCCGGTGTGTCTTAATCCCACCCGGTGTGGTCCTTACCCACACAGAGAGCAGGAAAGACCCAATTCAATCCCTGGCCTGTGTTAATCTCTCCCGGTGGTACTGACCCAGGCACAGAGAGCAGGAAAGATTCAATTCTATCCCTGGACGGTGTTAATCTCACCCGGTGAGGTATTGACCCACACAGAGAGCAGGAAAGACCCAATTCTGTCCCCGGCTTGTGTTAAATCGTCCCGGTGTTGTATTGACCCACACAGAGAGCAGGAAAGACCCAATTCTATCCCCGGCCTCTTAATCCCACACAGTGTGGTACTGACCCACACAGAGAGCAGGAAAGGACCAATTCTATCCCTGATCTGTGTCACTTCCACCCGATGTGGTAATGACCCCCACGTACACACAGAGAGCAGGAAAGGACCATTCTCTCCCTGATCTGTGTCATTCCCACATCGTGTGGTACCGACCCCCATATACACAGACACAGCAAGAAATTTCTATTTCTCTCCCTGGCCTGTGCCAATCCAACATGTTGTGTTAATGACCCCCACACACAGAGCAGGAGATTTCCATCTCTCTCCCTCGCCTGTGTTAATCCAACAAGGTATGTTCCAAGTACAAGTAACGATCAGCCTCTGCTTTAAATTGCTGATGGTCTATCCCTGATCAGTGTTACTTCCACACAGTGTGGTACTGACCAAACAAACAGAGCAGGAAAGGACTAATTCTCTCCCTCATCTGTGTTAATCCAACATGATGTTTTCCTGAACCATATCAAAGTTCAAGTAATGATCAGCCTCTGCTTAAAATTGTTGACCGTCTGTTGTGCATATCAGGTAAGGTTTCAATGGTTTCTGTTTCCACAGACTCAAAGAATCATACAGCACGGAGGAGGCTATTTGGCCCATCGTGTCTGTGCATGCTGTTTGAAGGAGCAATCCCATTTGTCCCTCTCCTCTACATAATTACCACTTCGCTGAAAATCTCCTCTGATACTATTGAATCAATTCTCTTTTTTAAATTTATTATTGAATCTGCTTCACCACTCTTTCAGGTTGTGAATTCCGGTTTATAATAGATCAATGCATTTTTGTTGGCCCATCACCTTAAAAATGTGTCCTCTGGTTACTGACAGTACTTCCAGTGAAACCAAATTCTCTGTCTTTGCTCCATCAAATATTGTTCAAGATTTTGCATATCTCTATTCAATCTCCATTTAACATTACTGCTCTAAAGAGAACAATTCCAGTTTACAGTCAAGGGACACGAGATAGAGGGGAGGGCGTTGAATTCAGCTCGGACTCGAACACAAAACACCATCACCTCCACATTCCCCTCCTTCGAGCCAAACACCATCTAGACTTGGACAGAAATCACCGTTCCTTCATCATCACTGGGTTAAAAGCCTGAAATCCTTTCTGTAACAACATTGTGGGAACACATTCACCACACGGACTGCGGTGGTTCAGGATGAAGGCCCATCATTTTCTCATGGTAACCAGGGATGGGGAAGTAATGCCAGCCTTGTCAGTATCACTCATATCTTGAGAACAAATAGACAGGAAATAAAATGTTAATAAAATCAATGTGTTTGTAACTGACTGATTGAAGTGATCAAAGAGAGAGACGTCATAACCCAATATAGCAAATTGTCAGCACAATTCATCTCACCTGGCCCTTGTGTTAGCCTTTCTTCTGTTATCTGTGTGAGGATACAAGTAACAATGAGCCGCTGGCTCAAGAACTGCTGGACATCAATTGCACACACGAAATAAGGACTCAATGGATTCTGTTACCATAGAATCGGAGAATCACAAAACATGGAAGCAGTCCATTGGCCCATCGTACCTGTGCCATCTTTGAAAGAGCTTTTTATTTTACCCCTCTTTCCTCCTCTTTTCCCAAAGCCCTGCAAATCCCCCTCTGCAACATTTATCCAGTTCCCTTTTGAAACTTGCTCTTGAGTCTACTTCCAGCACATCTTCAGGCCGTGTATTCCAGACTAAAGCAACTCACTGTATAAAAAAATGTTTTCCTTATGGCACCTCTGCATCTTTTGCCAAGTATTTTGAGTCTTGCTATCGGTCCTTTTCCCAAAGGAAACAGTTTACCCTTACTCTGTCAAAACCGCACATAATTGTGATCTGTTCCATTAAATTCCCCCCTTTACCTGATCTACTCTGATTCCTGTTTCTGTAGTCTCCCCATGTTCCTGAACTCCCACATTCCTGGACCATTCCAGTAAATCTCCTCTGCACCTTCTCCAACATTCTGACATCCTTTCTAATAAGTAATGCTCAGAATTGGACACAATTCCTCAGCTGAGACCTAACCAGTGATTTACAAAGTTTCAGTTGACTTCCTTCCTTTTGCACGCTATGCCTCTATTTATAAAGCTCGATATCCTGGATGTGTTTTTAGTAATTTTATCGACTTGTTCTGCTATATTCAAAGACATCTGTTCATGCACCCAATTTAAAATTGCCCCATTTCATTTACATTGCCTCACCTTATTCTTCCTCCCTTACCCCATGTCTGCACTAAATTTCATCTGCTTCATTTCCTCATTTCATCGGTCTCCCTGAATCCTTCTGATATCATCCTCATTTTTTTTGCATTTCCGAGTTTCTGTCACCTGAGTACATTGAAATTATGCCTTTTATATATAAGTAAATGTCACACACAAACACAATACACGGATATATATTTATGTATGTTTCCATAAAGAAGCAATGGCCCGAATACCGACCATTGGGGAGCATCACTGTATAATCCCCTCCACTGTCTGAGCAACAATAGATCACCACTTCCCTCTGTATTCTATCCCTTAGCCAATGTCATATCCACACTGTTACTGCCTCTTGAATCCATGAGGTTCAGACTTCCTAACAAATCTATTAAATGGCATTTGATTCCACGACTTTTGATTGTTCATATACAAAGTAGCAACCACGCTATCCGCAGCAACACTCTCCATTACTTCATCAAAGAATATGATCAAGATAGTCAGACATGATTTGCCACTAACATATCTGGTGGACCTTCTTGTCATTTATAAACTCATGCTATTCAAACCACAATTATCTTGTCCCAGATTACAGACGCTACAAGCTTCTCCAACATTTCAGTGAGGTTAGACTGATGGGTCAGTAGTTCTAGGGTGTAGCCTATCTCTACTGTTTTGAACAGGGTGTAGAATTTGCAACACTTCAGTCCTCTGACATCACTGCCATATCCAAGGAGGATTGGACGATTCGGGCCAGTGGCTCCGCTATTTCCAACATTCCTTCCCTCAGCAACCCTCATACATCCCATCAAGACTGGATAATTGTTTATTGCGGTACAGAAAGTGTTGGATTGAAAGGTGTTGACTGAACTTGTTTGTTCAGTGACTGTAATTAATGTAAGTCTCCATGGACCCTAATTGTGTCATTGGAGGGTTTCCCACTTCGATTAATACAGGACACCTTCCAATGTGTTATCCCATAGTATCACCCCACCCATCCCCACCCCTCTCACCGGCACTGACAGGGATAAGTGGCTCCAGAGAGAGGGAGAAGATAGATCAGAATCTGAGAACAATCGATTGGAATGTGACAACAATGGAGAGGAGTTTCTCGTGGGCTTCTGACTATCTTTCTACAAATTATCATCGGCTTTCTTTACAATATCGGATCTATTTCGCGCTTTTGACTATTCAAACGATTTACTATCCGGTCCTCAGTATTGTTGGTGTCCCTGGTAAGTCTCTCTCTACCCAGCTATTAATGTTATAACCAATGATTAACTTCAGTACTGTTCTTGTCAATTACTCTGCCTTTCTTGCTAATATTATTGTTCCTGGTAAACCTCTCTATCCAGCTATTAGAACTATAGATCATGTTTCACTGAATTGCTGTTCCTTTTATTTAAATATTGGGAATGCTAAATCCACTGCCATCGGTTTCTGTCACAAATTCTGTCCCTGTCCACCGACTCTATCACACTCCCTGCCCAATGTCTGAGAACAAACCAGCCTCTTCACAACGTCAGCGATTCCTTTCATCCTAAGCTAAGTTCCAATTCAATATCCTGTCGATCACTAACCCTGCCGACAGCCACCTTTATAATTTTGTTCATTTCCACATCTCCTTCAGTTCATCTACTTATAAACCCTCAGCCGTGCCTTTCTTAGATCCACACTTGATGATACCAATGTCTTCCTGGTCATGCTCACAATAACAAAGCTCGATAATCTGCAGCTCATTCAGAAATCTACTGGCTGCATCACAACTCACACCCAGTCCAGATCACCCATCACCCCTGTACTCACTCACATAACCTACCTCCCAGTCTGGCAATGCCACAATTTTAATATAATCATACTTGCATTAAAAGCTCTAATTTGCCTCAACCTTCCAATTATCCCTATTCCCCTGTCGGTTTCCCATATTCCTTCCATTTGTTCTATTTGAAGTGTTTGTCATTTCTCGTTTTGAAGTGAATTTCATTAGCTATGGATCTGTCTCTGACTCTGATTTCGTCTCAGTACTATCACTGGTGCTGGTGCAGTGGAATCCACACTGATGGGCAGTTCTGGTGTGGCCGACACAGTTCTCATGCTGGACAGGGCACGAGTCCAAGAGTACCCTGCATGGACCGGTAGACTGAACAGGGGTCTGGATGGCATATGAACAACCTGTTCCAGCAGCTTGGAAACTTGGCCTATGCATGTTCACTGATCGCCTGTGTTAGTCACTCTCAGTTAAGCATCCATTCAGCTGGCACAAGGAATCCCCTCTGGGGTTATTTAAAAGGACCGAGCATCCAACTTGCAGGTGAGGGGCTTTTGACTTACTTCTGCTATTGTAAAGTTAGTGGAGGTGCTGTGGATGGTTTTCTGGAGTTTGTGTTGTGAGCTCCTGCAGACATTCAGGGAGGACAGAGGATTTAGTGTTCCAACTCTAGACGAGGTATCGGGACTGTAGTTACAGTGTCTCTGGGTCTGCAACATGATCAACAAATGGAGCAGAGGCTGCAGAGAGGGAAAGCTCTGGATGGGAACCAAATGAGGTCAGTGGAGAGTTAGGATGTATTAACGAAAGCCTGTAAGGAACGAGATAATGAAGTCAGCGTGACTAAGGGAAAGAGTAGGCAGGGAGCAGATGATGTAAGCAAAGGGACTGGTGGTCTGAGGTGTATTTGTTTTAATGCAAGAAGTGTAGTAGGTAAGGAAGATGAACTTAGGGCCTGGATTAGTACCTGGGAGTATGATGTTATTGCTATTACTGAGACTTGGTTAAGGGAAGGGCATGATTGGCAACTAAATATCCCAGGATACCGATGCTTCAGGCGTGATAGAGAGGGAGGTAAAAGGGGTGGAGGAGATGCATTACTGGTCAAAGAGGATATCACAGCTGTGATGAAGGAAGGCACTATGGAGGACTCGAGCTGTGAGGCAATATGGGCAGAACTCAGAAACAGGAAGGGTGCGGTAACAATGTTGGGGCTGTACGACAGGCCTCCCAACAGCGAGCGTGAGATAGAGGTACAAATATGTAAACAGATTATGGAAAGCTGTAGGAGCAACAGGGTGGTGGTGATAGGAGATTTTAATTTTAGAACATAGAACATAACAGCGCAGTACAGGCCCTTCAGCCCTCGATGTTGCGCCAACCTGTGAAACCATCTGACCTACACTATTCCATTTTCATCCATATGTCTATCCAATGACCACTTAAATGCCCTTAAAGTTGGCGAGTCTACTACTGTTGCAGGCAGGGCGTTCCACGCCCCTACTACTCTCTGAGTAAAGAAACTACCTCTGACATCTGTCCTATATCTATCACCCCTCAACTTAAAGCTATGTCCCCTCGTATTTGCCATCACCATCCGAGGAAAAAGGCTCTCACTATCCACCCTATCTAACCCTCTGATTATCTTATATGTCTCTATTAAGTCACCTCTTCTCCCCCTTCTCTCTAACGAAAACAACCTCAAGTCCCTCAGCCTTTCCTCGGAAGACCTTCCCTCCATACCAGGCAACATCCTAGTAAATCTCCTCTGCACCTTTTCCAAAGCTTCCACGTCCTTCCTATAATGCGGTGAGCAGAACTGCACGCAATACTCCAGGTGCGGCCGCACCAGAGTTCTGTACAGCTGCAGCATGACCTCGTGGCTCCTAAACTTGATCCCCCTACTAATAAAAGCAAACACACCATATGCCTTCTTAACAGCTCTATTAACCTGGGTGGCAACTTTCAGGGATTTATGTACCTCGACACCAAGATCTCTCTGCTCATCTACACTACCAAGAATCTTCCCATTAGCTCAGTATTCTGAAATCCTGTTACTCCTTCCGAAGTGAATCACCTCACACTTTTCCGCATTAAACTCCATTTGCCATCTCTCAGCCCAGCTCTGCAGCCTATCTATGTCCCTCTGTACCCGACAACATCCTTCGGCACTATCCACAACTCCACCGACCTTCGTGTCATCCGCAAATTTACCAACCCACCCTTCTACACCCTCATGCATGTCATTTATAAAAATGACAAACAGCAGTGGCCCCAAAACAGATCCTTGCGGTACACCACTAGAAACTACACTCCAGGATGAACATTTACCATCAAACACCACCCTCTGTCTTCTTTCAACTAGCCAAGTTCTGATCCAAAGCACTAATTCACCTTCAATCCCATACTTCTGTATTTTCTGCCATAGCCTACCGTGGGGAACTTTATCAAACGCCTTACTGAAATCCATATACACCACATCCACGGCTTTACCCTCATCCACCTGTTTGGTCACCTTGTCAAAAAACTCAATAAGGTTTGTGAGGCACGACCTACCCTTCACAAAACCGTGCTGACTATCTCTAATGAACTTATTATTTTCAAGATGATTATAAATCCTATCTCTTATAACCTTTTCCAACATTTTACCCACAACCGAAGTAAGGCTCACATGTCTATAATTACCAGGGCTGTCTCTACTCCCCTTCTTGAACAAGGGGACAACATTTGCTATCCTCCAGTCTTCCGGCACGATTCCTGTCGACAATGACGACATAAAAATCAAGGACAAAGGCTCTGCAATCTCCTCCCTGGCTTCCCAGAGAATCCCAGGATAAATCCCATCTGGCCCAGGGGACTTATCTATTTTCACACTTTCCAAAATTGCTAACACCTCCTCCTTGTGAACCTCAATCCCATCTAGCCTGGTAGTCTGTATCTCAGTATTCTCCTCGACAACATTTTCTTTCTCCACTGTAAATGCTGACGAAAAGTATTCATTTAACACTTCCCCTATCTCCTCCGATTCCACACACAACTTCCCACTACTATCCTTGATTGGCCCTAACCTATCTCTAGTCATTCTTTTATTCCTGATATACCTGTTGAAAGCCTTAGGGTTTTCTTTGATTCTATCCGCCAATGACTTCTCGTGTCCTCTCCTTGCTCTTCTTATCTCTCCCTTTAGATCCTTCCTGGCTAGCTTGTAACTCTCAAGCTCCCGAACTGAGCCTTCACGTCTCATCCTAACATAAGCCTTCTTCTTCCTCTTGACAATCTCTTCAACTTCTTTAGTAAACCACGGCTCCCTCGCTCGACAACTTCCTCCCTGCCTGACAGGTACATACTTATCAAGGACACGCAGTAGCTGCTCCTTGAATAAGCTCCACATTTCGATTGTGCCCATCCCCTGCAGTTTCCTTCCCCATCCTACGCATCCTAAATCTTGCCTAATCGCATCATAATTTCCTTTCCCCCAGCTATAATTCTTGCCCTGCTGTATATCCCTGTCCCTGCCCATCGCTAAGGTAAAACTAACCGAATTGTGATCACTATCACCAAAGTGCTCACCAACTTCTAAATCTAACACCTGGCCGGGTTCATTACCCAGTACCAAATCCAATGTGGCATCGCCCCTGGTTGGCCCGTCGACATACTGTGTCAGAAAACCCTCCTGCACACACGGGACAAAAACAGACCCATCTAAAGTACTCGAACTATAGTATTTCCAGTCAATATTTGAAAAGATAAAGTCCCCCATAACCACTACCCTGTTACTGTCGCTCCTGTCAAGAATCATCTTTGGTATCCTTTCCTCTACATCTCTGGAACTATTTGGAGGTCTGTCGAAAACTCCCAACAGGGTGACCTCTCCTCTCCTGTTTCTAACCTCAGCCCATACTACCTCAGTAGACGAGTCCTCAAACGTCCTTTCTGCCGCTGTAATACTTTCCTTGATTAACAATGCCACACCCCCCCCCCCCTCTTTTCCCATCTTCTCTTTTCTTAGTGAAACATCTAAATCCCGGAACCCACAACATCCATTCCTGTCCCTGCTCAACCCATGTCTCTGAAATGACCGCAACATTGACTGGGATTCACTTAATGTTAGAGGTCTAGATGGAGCAGAATTTGTAAGGAGCATCCAGGAGGGTTTTTTAGAGCAGGATGTAAATAGTCCAACTCGGGAAGGGGCCATACCGGACCTGGTGTTGGGAAATGAGACAGGCCAGGTGGTTGACGTTTCAGTAGGGGACTACTTTGGGAATAGTGATCACAATTCCGTAAGTTTTAGAATACTCATGGACAAAGATGAGAGTGGTCCAAAAGGAAGAGTGCTAAATTGGGGGAAGGCCAACTATACCAAAATTCGGCAGGAGCTGGGGAATGTCAATTGGGAGCAGCTGTTTGAAGGTAAATCCACTTTTGATATGTGGGAGGCTTTTGAAGACATGTGGATTAGCGTGCAGGAGAGACATGTTCCTGTGAAAATGAGGGATAGAAATGGCAAGATTAGGGAACCATGGATGACAGGTGAAATTGTGAGACTAACTAAGAGGAAAAAGGAAGCATACATAAGGTCTAGGCGGCTGAAGAAAGACGAAGCTTTGAAAGAATATCGGGATTGTCGGTGCATTCTGAAACGAGGAATTAAGAGGGCTAAAAGGGGTCATGAAATATCTTTAGTAAACAGGGTTAAGGAAAATCCCAAAGCATTTTATTCATATATAAGGAGCAAGAGGGTAACTAGAGAAAGGATTGGCCCACTCAAGGACAAAGGAGGAAAGTTATGCGTGGAGTCAGAGAAAATGGGTGAGATTCTAAACGAGTACTTTGCATCGGTATTCACCGAGGAGAGGGACATGACGGATGTTGAGGTTAGGAACAGATGTTTGATTACTCTAGGTCAAGTCGGCATAAGGAGGGAGGAAGTGTTGGGTATTCTAAAAGGCATTAAGGTGGACAAGTCCCCAGGTCCGGATGGGATCTATCCCAGGTTTCTGTGGGAAGCGAGAGAGGAAATAGTTGGGGACTTAACAGATATTTTTGCGACATCCTTAAACACGGGTGAGGTCCCGGAGGACTGGAGAATTGCTAATGTTGTCCCCTTGCTTAAGAAGGGCAGCAGGGAAAATCCAGGTAATTATAGACCGGTGAGCCTGACGTCAGTGGTAGGGAAGCAGCTGGAGAAGATACTGAGGGATAGGATCTATTCCCATCTGGAAGAAAATGGGCTTATCAGTGATAGGCAACATGGTTTTGTGCAGGGAAGATCATGTCTTACCAACTTAATAGAATTCTTTGAGGAAGTGACAAAGTTGATTGATGAGGAAAGGGCTGTAGATGTCATATAGGTGGACTTCAGTAAGGCGTTTGATAAGGTTCCCCATGGTAGGCTGATGGAGAAAGTGAAGGCGCATGGGGTCCAGGGTGTACTAGCTAGATGGATAAAGAACTGGCTGGGCAACAGGAGACAGAGAGTAGCAGTGGAAGGGAGTTTCTCAAAATGGAGACGTGTGACCAGTGGTGTTCCACAGGGATCCGTGCTGGGACCACTGTTGTTTGTGATATACATAAATGATTTGGAGGAAAGTATAGGTGGTCTGATTAGCAAGTTTGCAGACGACACTAAGATTGGTGGAGTAGCAGATAGTGAAGGGGACTGTCAGAGAATACAGCAGAATATAGATAGATTAGAGAGTTGGGCAGAGAAATGGCAGATGGAGTTCAATCAGGGCAAATGCGAGGTGATGCATTTTGGAAGATCCAATTCAAGAGTGAACTATACAGTAAATGGAAAAGTCCTGGGGAAAATTGATGTACAGAGAGATTTGGCTGTTCAGGTCCATTGTTCCCTGAAGGTGGCAACGCAGGTCAATAGAGTGGTCAAGAAGGCATATGGCATGCTTTCCTTCATCGGACGGGGTATTGAGTACAAGAGTTGGCAGGTCATGTTACAGTTGTATAGGACTTTGGTTCGGCCACATTTGGAATACTGCGTGCAGTTCTGGTCGCCACATTTCCAAAAGGATGTGGATGCTTTGGAGAGGGTGCAGAGGAGGTTCACCAGGATGTTGCCTGGTATGGAGGGCGATAGCTATGAAGCTATGCAGAACCAGAATGTGGCTCCTCGGAGATAATGCCTACCTCACTCTGTACATCACTCCTAATTCAACCCCCAGCATCAATGCCAACCAGCCGCATGAAAATAACCCGTGTATAACGTGAGCAATGGAGTCACCAGGAACATGGTGGAACAGACCATCGGTGTGATGAAGCAATGCTTCCAACGTCTGAACCGCTCGGGGGAGCTCTCCAGTACTCACTGGAGCAGGTGTCCAAGTTCATGGTGTTCTGCTGCATCCTTCATATCATCACCATCATGAGGACACAGGCATTGGCACCAGGAATCCGGAGGCTACCTCAGGAGGAGGAGTGAGGGAGGATATTTCCTGGATGCCTTTGAACCGGGCAGGCTGTCGGAGAGACCCTGCTAGAATTTCGGTTCCCACAGGACAACTTCCCTTTCCCACCATGGATCCTCCATTCTCCCCCATTACACCCAACTGAGATGCCCCATCACAGTGTCCAGCAATAAAAAACACCAACAAAAACCTTTTCATTGACATCTTTATCCAATAACACATCAAATTATACAAGCAAAGCTGAACTATTCACCCTTGAATATTCCCTTAGTGCGTGTCTTGTGGATCCCTCGACTTGCCTCGTGCTCCTACACAGTGTTTCCCCAGTGACTGCAGCATGGATGGTGGAAGGCTGCTGACTTTCACTGGGGGAGACTGCAGACGGCCTTGCAGGACGTCCTCGAGCAGCACAGGGCCTTGAGGGCACGGATTCAGACTGCACCACCACGACATGGGCAGCATGCCGTCTGTGCTGCAGTGGAAGCTGAGACAATGGTCACCAACAATTGTATCACAGCTGGGTCCGCTAGTGCTGTCATGGAGTTAGTGACCACTTCCACAGGGGGAAAAATGGGCTTCAAGCTCTGTGCAATGTCCTGTGCCATGTTTGAGCTGGACTCCTCCATGTTATTTGATAGTGGCAACAGACTGTCTGACAGGCCTGTCAATGGACAAAGTATCTCTGTGTCCATATCCATCAGCATTCTCCTGTATGCTGCTCCAGCAAAGTTCATATCTGAGTCCTGTGTATTATAACTCGTTTGTGACATTGCCCTCCGGTCATCTGACACATGAACTATCCTTTCCCCCTGGCCTGGCTGCAGCTCACTCGTGCTCGGTGACTCACCACGTGTAGATTCTGACTCTTTACCAGCCTCTAAAGCACACACAGTGTAAGTGTTTGATCTGTTGTCTGTGAGTATCAGACCAAGTGATGGGGCTTCACCATCAGTGCTGTGCTGCTGCTCTCTCTCTGTCTCCTGGAGCTGCTGTGACTGGGAAGCTGGCAGTTTTCAGTTATCGTTGGAAAGTATAAATCAGAATTGGAATGTTGGGGTGAGGGATTGGGGGTGGGATGAAAAGCAGGAGGTCCATGGTCCCATCTGCAGCTTGGACATCATCCCAGACAGCAGGATGAGGGGGAGGTAGGAGTTAAAAAGGGACATAAGGCAGGAACATAGCAACAGCCTGAATGCTGTCGGCGAGGCCGGATGCCACGGGCTCTGTGACAGCCAGTCCCATGATGTAGAGAACCATCTCCTCCCTCAGGCTCAGGGGATGAAGATATGCCTGGCCCCCACCAGTTCACTTCTGCCCCCTGTGATTATGGGCCACCTTGTCCTGTAAGAGAGGGGGTGGAATATCAGTAATTGTGTTTCACAGTGTTTGTGTGATGTGCCTTCCATAGCTCAATAGCTGGAGGTATGTGGAGACAGTGAGATGTGGGTGTGAGGCTGGTATCAGTGGAAGGTGTGTGAGGGTGAGGTGGAGTATGTGAATGTTAGGTGTGAGTCCTGAGTGTTAGGGACAGCTGATGGGTGAGTGATAGGGGTGTGGTACATTGAGCAGTGTGAGAGGTTGAAAGATATTATTGAATCTGCTTCCACCTTGTTTTCAGGCAATGAATTCCAGATCCCAACAACTTGCTGTGTAAGAAAATTCTCCTCATTTCACCTCTGGTTCTTTGTCAATTACCTTCAATCTGTGTCTTCTGAATACTGCACTTTCTGACACTGGAAACAGTTTCACATTAATTACCCTATCAAAACCCCTCATGATTTTGAATTCCATATTAAATCTCCCCTTACCCGTCAGTGCTCTAAAGCGAACAATCCCAGCTTTTCAAATTTCTCAACGTAAATGAATTCCCAGATCCCTGGTACCATTCCAGAAAATCACCTCAGTATCTTCACTAAGTCCTTGACATCCATACCAAACCGTGGTGATCAGAATTGGACACAATTCTCCAGCTGGGATCTAACCAATGATGTATAAACATCAGCATTTCCTCCAGAGTTTTATTACTCTGTATCTCTCTCTCTAACACCAAAGACACTACATGTTACCTTCTAAGATCTGTGTGTGTACACGCCACTTCTCTCTAATCCTTCATCCGCTTTATAATGGTACCATTGAGTTTATATTGTTTCACCTCATATTTCCTACCCAAATGTCTCACTTCACACTTCACTGTGTTAAATTACATCTGCCATGTTCCTGTCCATTTTACCAGTCAGTCTCTGTCCTCCTGAACTCTGTTACTATCCTTCAGACTGTTTATTAACATTTCTGAGTTTCCTGCCCTCTGAAAACTTTGACATTATCCTGTCTGTACACAAGCCCATTGCATTAACATACAGCAACAGTGATTCCAACAGTAACCCTGCAGAACCCCACTGTGTACTTCCCTCCAGACTGATCAACAACCATTCTCGACTACTGTCTGCTTTCTGTCACTGACCTAATTTCCTGCATGCTGACATTGAAAATAAAAAAAGGACTTCCATTTATGTAACGCCTTCATGATCACTGCATGTCCCAAAGCGATTTACAACCAACGAGTAGTTTTTAACGTTTAGTCAGTCTTGTAAATGCAGGAAAAACAAAGTCAATTCCCGCACAGCAAGATCCCACAAGTAGCAGTGTGATCATGATCAGATCTGTTTTTGTGATGTTGAATTGAGGGGTAAATGTTGACCAGGACACTGGGAATAATTCCCCTGACCTTCAAAATAATTCCATGGGATCTTTACATCCACCTGAGTGGGCAACACGGGGCCTGGCTTTACCTTTTCGTTGATAAGGCGGTACCTCTGACAGTGAAACACTCCCTCAGTACTGCACTGCAGTGTCAGCCTTGATTCTTGTGATCAAGTCCTGCAGTGACACTTGATCCTAGACGCTTGTGATTGAAAAGGGAGAGAGCGACAAACTGAGCCACTGCTGACATTGGTCCATTAATCCCATGTGTTTCTAATTTGGTAACACGGCTGTTATGTGGTAATTTATCAAACAGCTGCTGAAAGGATAGGAATATTGGGAAAGTACAGGCTGGAACAATCATAGAATCATAGAATAGCACAGCCCTGAATGATGTCATTCGGCCCATCAAGTCAGTGCTGAACCCTTTCAAAGAACAATCCAGTTAGTCCCACTCCCTGACTCTTTCACTATATCCGAACATTTTTTCTTCTTCAGATATTTATCCAATTCCCTTTTGGGATATACTATAGAATCTGTATCCATCAGCCTATCAGACAGTGCATCCCAAATCCAAACCACTCAGAAACACAAATCCTCATGTCTGCTTCTTTTACCAATCGCCTTAAATCTGTGTCTCTGATTACCGGTCCCTTGGACATTGGAAACAGTTTCTCTTTATTTAATTTATCTAAACCCTTCCTAAAGTTAAACAGCTCAATCGAATCTCCTCTGAAAGTTCTCTGCTCGAAGCAGAACAACCCCAGATACATAACTGTCATCCCTCATGCCTGCATAAATTCTCGGAAAACAGTTCTGTACCCTCTCCGAAGGCTTCATGTCCTTCCTAAAGTGTGGTTCCCAGTATTCGACACAAGACTTCAGGTGCAGCTGAACTAGTATTTTATATATGTTTCACATAATGTCATTGCTTTTGCTTTTTTTGCCTCTATTTATAAAACCGAGGATCCCTTATATTTATTAACGGTTTGGCTGCAAAGATTTGTGTACAAATACTCCAGGTGTCTCTGTTATTTCACCACGTTTTTAGTTGTACCATTTAACTTGCATTGTCTCTCCTCATTCCTCCTTTCAAAATGTATTACCTCACACATCTGCAATGCCAATTAAATATTGAGAAGATTGAAGACATTGTTTTCTGTCTCTGCTTCAAATATTTCCTAGCTACACACTCCATCCCTCTCCTTTGTAAATGTTTGAGACGAAAAGCCAAACTGTTCACACACTTGGTTACATAGTTAACCTTGAGATGCCTTGCGATGAGCTTCTGACCAAATATTCACACCATCAGTAAAATGGCTTATTTCCACCCGCGGTGGAGTTGCATTTCTGGTTAAAAAGGAAAGTAATACAATAGTGAGGAAGGATATGAGATCTGATGATGTGGAGTCTGTATGGGTAGAGCTGAGAAACAATAAGGGGCAAAAAACGTTAGTGGGGGTTATATATAGACCCCCAAACTGTGGTGGTGATGTGGGAATGGTCTTAAACAGGAAATTAGAGATGCATGCGATAAAGCAACATCTGTAATTATGGGTGACTTAAATCTGCATATAGATTGGTCAAAGCAAATTTGTCACAATAACGTAGAGGAGGAATTACTGGATTGTATACGGGATGGTTTTCTGGACCAATATGTTGAGGAACCAAATAGAGAACAGGCCATCCCAGACTGGGTATTGTGTAAAGAGAGAGAAATAATTGGCAATCTAGTTGTGTGAAATCCCTTGAGGATGAGCGACCATAATATGATAGAGTTCTTCATGAAGAAAGCCAACATTGACGTCAGAGGAGAGCTGCAAACTGATTGATTGGGTGAGTAGCAGCTATTAGTGCATGTAGATATCTTTAAAAAAGTGAAAAGTTTATTTTTGTGGGAAAAGAACTCTGTTGATAAGGTGAGTACTACTGAAGTGTTTCTTTTTTTAATTCAGTGTAGTTTATTAAGAATCTTAGATTGAAGTGGGTAGAAAAAGGCCCCTCATGTAATTAGTATTTTTTTAAATTAAGGGTGTAACTAATTAATCTAAGGGTTGGTCATGACAGGAGAGTTCAGCCCCGTGATCTGCTCCTCCTGCACTTTGTGGGAAATCAGGGATGCTTCCAGTGTCCCTAGTGAGCATGTGTGCAGGAAGTGGATCCATCTGCAACTACTGGCGACCCGCATTATGGAGATGGAGCTGCAGGAGAATTCACTGTGGAGCATCCATAATGCTGAGGAAGTCGTGGATAACATGTTTAGCGAGGTGGTCACACCGCAGATAATAGCTGCACAGGCAGAAAAGGGATGTGTGACCACCAGACAGAGTAGTAGGCACAGGCAGGTAGTGCAGGAGTCCCCTGTGGCCACCACCTCTCAAACAGATAGACCGCTTTGGATACTGTTGGCGGGGATGACCTCCCAGGGGAAAGCAGCAACAGCCAGGCCCATGGGACCACAGAGGGCTCTGCCGCACAGCAGGGCAGGAAAAGGGGTGTAAGAGCTATCGTGATAGGAAATTCTATCGTAAGGGGTGCAGGTAGGCGTTACTGTGGCCGCAAAAGAGGCACCAGGATTGTATGTTGCCTCCCTGCTGCGAGGGTCAAGGATGTCTCGGAGTGGCTGCAGGAAATTCTGAAAGGAGAGAGTGAGCAGCCAGAGGTCGTGGTTCATATTGGTGCTAACGACATAGATAGGAAGAGAAATAAGGTCCTGCAAAGTGAATATAGGGAGTTAGGCAGAAGGTTAAAAAGTAGAACCTCTAGGGTTAATCTCAGGATTTGGCCTAACCATCAGCCTCAAGAAAATGAACATCATGGGACAGGATGTCAGAAATGGTCCATCCATCAATATCGGCGGCCACGCTCTGGAAGTGGTTCAAGAGCTCACCTACCTAGGCTCAACTGTCACCAGTTACCTGTCTCTAGATGCAGAAATCAACAAGTGCACGGGAAAGGCTTCCACTGCTATGTCCAAACTGGCCAAGAGAGTGTGGCAAAATGGCGCACTGACACGGAACACAAAAGTCCGAGTGTATCAAGCCTGTGTCCTCAGTACCTTGCTCTATGGCAGCGAGGCCTGGACAACGTCTGTCAGCCAAGAGCGACGTCTCAATTCAGTCCATCTTCCCTGCCTCCGGAGAATACTTGGCATCAGGTGGCAGGACCTTATCTCCAACACAGAAGTCCTCGAGGCGGCCAACATCCCCAGCTTATACACACTACTGAGTCAGCGGCGCTTGAGATGGTTTGGCCACGTGAGCCGCATGGAAGATGGCAGGATCCCCAAAGACACTTTGTGCAGCGAGCTCGCCACTGGTATCAGACCCACCGGCCGTCCATGTCTCTGCTTTAAAGACGTCTGCAAATGCGACATGAAGTCCTGTGACATTGATCACAAGTCGTGGGAGTCAGTTGCCAGCGATCGCCAGAGCTGGCGGGCAGCCATGAAGGAGGGGCTAAAGTGTGGCAAGTCGAAGAGACTTCACAGTTGGCAGGAAAAAAGGCAGATGCGCAAGGGGAGAGCCAACTATGTAACAGCCCCGACAGACAAATTTTTCTGCAGCACCTGTGCGAGAGCCTGTCACTCGAGCATTGGCCTTTTTAGCCACTCCAGGCGCTGCTGCACAAACCACTGACCACCTCCAGGCGCGTATCCATTGTCTCTCGAGGTAAGGAGGCCAAAGACAAAGAAGAAGAAGAATCTCAGGATTACTCCCTGTGCCACGTGCTAGTGAGGATAGGAATAGGAGGATTAAGGAAATGAAAGTGTGACTGAAGAGCTGGTGTAGGCGGGAGGGCTTCAGCGACTTGGATCATTGGGATCTCTTCTGGTGCAGAGGTGACCTGTTGAAGAGGGTCGGATTGCATCTAAACTGGAAGGGGACCAATATCCTTGCGGGGAGGTTTGTTAGTACTACTCGGGAGGGTTTAAACTAGTCTTGCAGAGAGGTGGGACTCAAAGTAGTAGTCTCTCCGATGACATAGTTAAAGTAAATGTTGAGGTTAATGCAAGCAAGTCCAGTAGGCGGGCCTGGCAGTGGCCTGACAGGGAGCGTGGAAGGTCTGGTCGACTAAACTGCAAGTGGTTAGCACCGCAGCCTCACAGCTCCAGGGACCCGGGTTCGATTCTGGTTGCTGCCTGTGCGGAGTTTGCAAGTTCTCCCTGTGTCTGCGTGGGTTTCCTCCGGGTGCTCCGGTTTCCTCCCACATGCCAAAGACTTGCAGGTTGATAGGTTAATTGGCCATTATAAATTGCCCCTAGTATAGGTAGGTGGTAGGGAAATATATTGGGACAGGTGGGGATGTGATAGGAATATGGGATTAGTGTAGGATTAGTATGAATGGGTGGTTGATGGTCGGCACAGACTCGGTGGGCCGAAGGGCCTGTTTCAGTGCTGTATCTCTAAACTAAACTACTTTAATGCAAGAGGCCTTACAGGGAAGGCAGATGAACTCAGAGCATGGATCAGTACATGGGATTGTGATATTATAGCTATTACAGAAACGTGGTTGAGGGATAGGCAAGACTGGCGGCTCAATGTTATGGGGTACCGATGCTTCAGTTGGAGGGAAGAGAGGATGGGGAGTTGCACAATTGATTAGGGAGCACATCACGGCAGTAGTTAGAGAGGATATCCCGCGGGGAACGTCCAGTGAGGCCATATG
The DNA here is from genome assembly GCF_036365525.1 of Heterodontus francisci. Classification (NCBI taxonomy): domain Eukaryota; kingdom Metazoa; phylum Chordata; class Chondrichthyes; order Heterodontiformes; family Heterodontidae; genus Heterodontus; species Heterodontus francisci. The sequence goes on along the minus strand of NW_027140130.1, from coordinate 19,241 downwards.
AGTGGAGCACAGAAATAAGCAAGAGGTGATCTCTTTGATGGGATTATACTATAGGCCCCCCAATAGTCAGAAGGAATTGGAGGAGCATATATGTAGGGAAATCACAGATAGGTGTAGGAATTATAAGGTTGTAATAGTAAGTGATTTTAACATTCCTAATATTGACTGGGGCTGCCTTGGTGCCAAGGGATCAGATGGGCAAGAATTTGTTAAGTGTGTCCAGGATAGTTTTATGAAACAGTATGTGGATGGCCCTACGAGAGAAAAGGCTACACTCGACCTCCTCTTTGGAAATGAGGATGGGCAGGTGGATGATGTGTTAGTGAGGGAGCACTTTGGGACCAGTGACCATAACACTATTAGCTTCAAGATAGTTATGGATGAGGATAGGACTGGTCCTCAGGTTGAAGTCCTAAATTGGAGGAAGGTTAATTTTGATGGCATCAGACAGGAACTCTCCAAAGTTGAATGAAAGGGGCTGTGTACAGGTAAAGGGACGTCTGGCAAGTGGGCGGCTTTTAAAAGTGAGATAGGAAGAGTTATGGGCTGGCATATTCCTGTTAGATGGAAGGGCAAGGCTGGCAAGTTTAGAGAACCTTGGTTGATGAGGGATGTTGAGGGTCTGGTCAGGACAAAGAAGGAGGCATATGTCGGGTATAGGCAGCGGGGATCAAACGAGTCCCTCCAGGAGTACAGTGGATTTAGGAGTATACTCAAGAAAGAAATTAGGAGGGAGAAAAGGGGCCATGAGATTTCCCTGGCAGATAAGATAATGGAGAATCCTAAAATATTCTTGAAGTATATTAAGAGTAAAAGGGTAGCCAGGGAGAGAGTCGGTCCCCTTAAGGATCAGTGTGGTAATCTACGTGTGCAGCCACGGGAAATGGGCGAGGTCTTAAATGAATACTTCTCGTCTTGATTTACCATGGAGACAACATGGAAGCTAGTGAGTTCAACGGAGGGAACAGTGATATCCTGGAGCATATCAACCTTACAAAGGAGGCGGTGTTGGAGGTTTCGAAGCGCATTAAGGTAGATAAATCCCCAGGGCCTGACCAGGTGTATCCTAGGATGCTATGGGAAGAAAGGGAGGATATTCCTGGAGCCCGAGCAGAGATTTTTGCATTATCGTTAGCCATGGGTGAGGTACCGGAAGACTGGAGGATAGCTAATGTTGTGCCTTTATTTAATAAGGGCAGCAGTGATAAGCCAGGGAACTACAGGCTGGTGAGCCTTACATCAGTGGTGGGAAAGTTACTGGAAGGGATTCTGACAGACAGGATTTATATGCATCTGGAAAGGCAACGTCTGATTAGGGATGGTCAGCATGGCTTTGTGCATGGGAATCATGTCTCAGGAATTTGATTGCGTTTTTTGAGGAGGTGACCAAGAGGATTGACGAGGGCAGGGCGAAGGACGTTGTCTACATGGACTTTAGCAAGGCCTTTGACAAGGTCCCGCATGGTCGGCTGGTCCAGAAGGTTCAAACTCATGGGATCCAGGATGTGCTAGCCAATTGGATACAAAATTGGCTTGGTGATCGGATAGTAGTGGAGGGTTGTTTTTCAGATTGGAGGCTGGTGACCAGTGGTGTGCCACAGGGATCGGTTCTGGGTCCTCTCTTGTTTGTCATATATATTAATGACTTGGATATGAATGTAGGGGGCATGATTGGTAAGTTTGCAGATGATACAAAAATTGATGGAATAGTAGAAAGTGAAGAAGGTTGTCTAAGGTTACAACAGGATATAGATAAACTTGGAAAGTGGGCAAGGGATTGGCAAATGGAATTTAATGCAGACAAGTGCGAAGTGATGCATTTTGGGAAGTTGAACAAGTGCAGTACATATACAGTGAATGACAGGGCCTGGGGAGTGTTGTTGAGCAGAGAGACCTTGGGATGCAACTGCATAGTTCCCTGAATGTGGCAACACAGGTTGACTGGGTGGTGAAGAAGGTGTATGGCATGCTTGTCTTCATCAAATGCGGCATGGAGTACAAGAGTTGGGACGTCATGTTACAGTTGTACATAACTTTGGTTATTCCGCATTTGGAGTACTGTGTGCAGTTCTAGTCGCAGCACTACAGGAAAGATGTGATTAAGCTAGAGAGGGTGCAGAAAAGATTCATCAGGATGAAGCCTAGTTTGGAGGGCTTGAGTTATAAAGAGAGATTGGGTAGGCTGGGTCTGTTTCCCCTGGAGCAAAGACGGCTGAGAGGGGACATGATGGAGGTATATAAAATTATGAGAGGCATAGACAGAGCAGGTAGCCAGAGTCTGTTTCCCATGGTAGGGGTGACTAAAACTAGAGGGCATAGATTTCAGATGAAAGGGAGGAGGTTTAAAGGGGATTAAAAGGGTAATTTTTTCACACAACGAATATTGCGAATCTGGAATGAGCTGCCAGAGGAGGTGGTGGAGGCAGGAACAGTAGCCACATTTAAGAGTCATCTGGACAGGTATTTGAATGAGCAAAGCATAGACGGATATGGAATTAATGCAGGCACGTGGAATCAGTACAGATCGGCATTCTGGTCGGCATGGACGCAGTGGGCCGAAGGGCCTGTTTCTATGCTGTACGAATCTATGACTCCAAGATGGAGAGTGATGTAGTTGATTCTGAGACTAGGGTCGTGAATCTTAATAAAGCAAAGTCTGAAGGTATGAGGCACGAGTTGGCTATGATGGATTGGGAAACGTTACTTCAAGGGATGATGGAGGAAAGGCAATGGCAATATTCAAAGAGTGCATTGATGAACTGCAACAATTGTTCACTGCTGTCTGGCGCAAAAGTAAAATGGGAAAGGTAGCCAAACCATGGCTTACAAGGAAAATTAGAGATAGTATTAGATTCACGGAAGAGGCACATACATTCGACAGAAAGAAGCAACAGACCTGAGGATTGGGAGCAGTTTAGGAGGACCAAGGGATTGATTAATAAGGGGAAAATAAAGTACATGAGTAAGCTTGCGGGGAACATACAACCTGACTGTAAAGGTTTCTGTAGGTATGTAAAGAGGAAAGGATTGGTTAAGACAAATGTAGGTCCTTACAGTTAGAAACATGGGAATTTATTATGGGAAACAAAGAAATGGCTAACCAACTAAATGCAGACTTTGATTCTGTCTTCACAAAGGATGACACAAATATCTTACCAGAAATGTTGGGGAACACAGGGTTTAGTGAGAGGAAGGAACAGAAGGAAATCAGTATTAGTAGAGAAATTGTGTTGGGGAAGTTGATGGTATTGAAGGCCGATAAATCCCCAGGGCCTGAAAATCGACATCCCAGATTACTTAAAGAAGTGGCCCTGGAAATAGTGCTTGCATTGGTGGTCATCTTTCAAGATTCTATAGACTTTGGAACAGTTCCAGCTGATTGGAGGGCAGCTAATGTAACCCCACCATTTAAAAATGGAGGTAGAAATAAAGCAGGGCATTATAGACAAGTCAGCCTGACGTCGGTAGTGGGGAAAATTCTAGAGTCCATTATCAAAGTTTTTATGGCAGAGCACTTGGAGAACAGTGTTAGAATCGGATAGAGTCAGCATGGATTTACGAAAGGGAAATCATGCTTGATAAATCTATTAGAATTCTTCGAATATGTAACTAATAGAGTGGATGATGGGGAGTCAGAGAATGTGGTTTATCTGGACTTTCAGAAGGCTTTCGACAAAGTCCCACATAAGAGATTAGTGAGTAAAGTTAAAGTGCATGGGATTAGTGGTAGTGTATTGCGATAGATAGAAAATTGGTTGGCAGATGGAAAAAAAGAGTAGTGATAAACGGATCTTTTTCCAAATGGCAGGCAGTGATTAGTGGGGTACCACAGGGATCGGTTCTAGGACCCCAGCTATTCACACTCCATATTAATGATTTAGATGAGGGAACTAAATGTAATATCTCCAAATTTTCAGAAGACACAAAACTGGGTAGGAGGGTGAGTTGTGAGGAGGATGCAGAGAGGCTTCAGGGTGATTTGGACATGTTGAGTGAGTGGGCTATTGCATGGCAGATGCAGTATAATGTGAATAAATGTGAGGTTATCCACTTTGGTAGCAAAAACAGGAAGGCAGATTATTATCTGAACAGCTACAAACTGAGAGAGGGGAATATGCAGCGAGACATGGGTGTTCTCGTACACCAGTCACTGAAGGTAAGCATGCAGGTGCAACAGGTGGTAGAAAAAGGTGAATGTTATGTTGGCCTTCATAGAGACAGGATTCGAGTACAGGAGCAGGGATGTTTTGCTGCACTGATACTGGGCCTTGGTGAGGCCGCACTTGGATATTGTGTGCAGTTTTGGTTTCCTTCTCTGAGAAAGGATGTTCTTGCTACAGAGAGAGAGTGCAACGAAGGTTTATCAGACTGATTCCTGGGATGGCGGGACTCACGTATGAGGAGAGTTAGGATTATATTCGCTGGAGTTCAGAAGAGTGAAGAGGGATCTCATAGAAACCTATAAAATTCTAACAGGATTTGACAGGGTAGTTGCAGGAAGGATGCTCCCGATGGTGGGGGAGTCCAGAACCAGGGGTCATAGTCTAAGGATACGGGGTAAACGTTTCAGGACTGAAATGAAGAGAAACCTCTTCACCCAGAGAGTGGTGAGCCAGTGAAATTACGTCATCACTCCCATATCCAAGAGGGATTGGAATATGCTGGCCAGTGCCTCTGCTACTTCCACCATTCCATCCCTCAGCAACCCTCATGCATCCCATCCAGACTGGGTAAATTATCTACTTTATTGTGGTACAAAAAGTGCTGTATTGAAAAGGGTTAACTGAATCTGTTTGTTTAGTGTCTGTAATTAATGTCAGTCTCCATGGACCCTAATTGTGTCATTGAAAATTTTCCATCTTCTATTAATAAGGGGCTTCCATGTGTTATCCCATCGTTTCAGCCGGAACATCAGCCCCGGCACAACAGAGATCAGTGGCTCCAGAGAGAGAGAAAGGATAGATCAGAATCTGAGAACAAAAGACTGGAATGTAAGAACACGTGGTCAGAATCTGAGAATAATAGATTGGAATGTTGCAGCACTTGGGCAGAATCTGAGAATAATAGATTGGAATGTTACAACAATGGGTCAGAATCTGAGAACAATAGATTGGAATGTTACAACAATGGGTCAGAATCTGAGAACAATAGATGGGAATGTTACAACAATGGACAGGAGTTTATCCTCGGAACTTTACTACCTTTCCACATATTATGATCGGTACTCATTAAACTTCCGTATCTATCTCGCACTGAAGATTATTCAATACATTTACTATCCCATCCTGGCTATTATTGGTGTCCCTGGTAAGTCTCTCTATCTAGCTATTAATTCTATAAACCAAGTTTAACAGCATTATTTCTCCTGTAATTTACTCTGCCCTTTTTGCTGCCGTTGTATTCCTGGTGAATATGTCCAGCTATTAGCTCGAGAAGCCATTGCCAACTGTATTACAGTTCTTGTCATTTAATCTCTCATCTTTGCTGCTGTTGCTGTCTCTATTTCCGTCTAGGAGATCTGTAAACCCTGTTTTACTGAAATGCTGTTCTGTTATGTAAATTTTGGGAAGACTGAAGCCAGTGTCATTGGTCTCCATCACAAACTCCATCCCCTATCTGTGAGACAAATACACCACCCTGCCCAATACGGAGGCTGAACCAGATTGTTTGCAATCGGTGTGTTCTATTTAAACCTGAGCTGAGTCCATCTCCATATTCTCTCCATTACCAACCCTGTCTATGACCACCTCTGTCATATCCCCCATCTCCACCTCTGTCTCAGCCAATCTACTGCATAAACCCTCACCTGTACCTTTGTTAAATCCACACTTGACTATTCCAATTCTATCCTGGTCACCCTCCCAGTTATAAACCTCCATAAACCACAGCCCATCCCGATCTCTGCTGCCTGTATCCTAACTCACACCAAATCCCGATCACCCATCACCCCTGTGCTCACTGATCTACATTGGCTCCCGGTCTGGCAGCACCTTAATTTTAATATTCTCATCCTTGTGTTTGAATCCCTCCATGGCCTCACCCCTCCAATTAGTCCCATTCTCCTGCCCATTCTCATATTCCTGAAAATGTTTTGACTTCAATCTTTTCTCATTTCTCCTTTTAAAGTGAATTCCTTTCCCTCTGTATCTGTCCTGAGCCACTATTTGGACTCTATAGCACTACTGGTGCTGACGGTACAGAAGCTGGGATCCATAGAGAGATGTGAGCTGCTCTGCCAGGCACTTCCAGTGCGGCCTGCACAGTGCCCCATGCTGGGCAAGGATCTAGTTCAATCGTACCATGTATGTGTTGTTGCGCTGAGGATGGTTTTAAATGTGATGTCAATGTACCAAACCGGCAGCTTTGATGTACGTCTTTGAAACTTGGTCTGTGCATGTCCACTGACTGCTTGTGTTAGTCACTCTCAGCTGAACATATATTCAGCAGCATGAGGATTATGCATAACATAACATCTAGTATTATTTAAAAGGACCAGGCATCCAACTTACAGGTGAGGGGCTTTTGACTTACTTCTATTATTGTAAAGTTAGTGGAGGTGCTGTGGATGGTTTGTTGGAGGTCGTGTTGTGAGCTGCTGCAGACATTCAGGGAGGACAGAGGATTTGGTGACCCAACTCTGCACGAAGCATGGCCTATCAGGGGAAAACAGCAGCAGCCAGAGCCGTGGCACCACGGCTGGCACGGTTGCTCAGCAGGGAGGGACAAAGCGCAGAAGAGCAATAGTTATAGGGGACTTTATAGTCAGGGGCACAGATATGCCCTTCTGTGGACGTGAACGAGTCTCCAGGATGGTATGTTACCTTCCTGGTGCCAGGGTCAAGGATGTCTCTGAACGGACAGGGGGCATTCTGAAGGGGGAGGGTGAACAGCCAGAGGTTGTGGTACACAACGGTAGCAATGACATAGGCAGGAAGAGTGATGAGATCCTGCAGGGGGAGTTTAGGAAGTTAGGCAGTAAGTTACAAAACAAGACCTCGAGGGTTGTAATCGCTGGATTCCTCCCTGTGCCACGTGCCAGTGAGGCTAGAAATAGGAAGATAGTGCAGCTAAACACGTGGCTGAGCAGCTGGTGTAGGAGGCAGGGTTTCAGATATCTGAACCATTGGGCTCTCTTCAGGGACAGATGGGACTTGGACAAGAAGGACGGGTTGCATCTAAACTGGAAGGGCACTAATATCCTGGCTGCAAGGTTTGCTAGCGTCACTCGGAAGGGTTTAAACTACTGTGGCAGGGGGGTGGGAACCAGAGCAGGAGGACAGCTAGTGAAATAAATGAGGAGGACATAGTAAATAAGGCCAGTAGGACGAAGAGGAAGAGCAGGCACTGAGATGTTGCTGAGTACAGCGGGACTGGTGGTCTGAAGTGCATTTGTTTCAATGCGAGAAGTATCAGGTAAGGCAGATGAACATAGAACTTGGATTAGTACTTGGAAATATGATGTTGTTGCTATTACAGAGACTTGGTTGAGGGAAGGGCAGGATCGGCAGCTAAATGTTGCAGGCTTTAGAAGCTTCAGGCGGGATAGAGGGGAATGTAAAAGGGGTGGGGGAGCTGCATTACTGCTTAAGGAGAATATCACAGCTGTACTGCGGGAGGACACCTCAGAGGGGTCATGCAGCGAGGCAATATGGGTGGAGCTCAGGAATAGGAAGGTTGCAGTCACGATGTTGGGGGTTTACTACAGGCCTCCCAACAGCCAGCGGGAGGGAGAGGAGCAGATATGTAGACAGATTTTGGAAAGATGTAAAGGTAAAAGGGTTGTGGTGGTGGGTGATTTTAACTTCCCCAATATTGACTGGGATTCGCTTTGTGCGGCTTGGATGGGGCAGAATTTCTGAGGAGCATCCAGGCGGGCTTCTTGAAACAGTATGTAGATAGTCCAACTAGGGATGGGGCCATTCTGGACCTGGTATTGTGGAATGAGCCCGGCAAGGTGGTCGAAGTTGCAGTGGGGGAACATTTCGGGAACAGTAACCATAATTCCATAAGTTTTAAGGTACTTGTGGATAAGGATAAGAGTAGTCCTCGGGTGAAGGTGCTAAATTGGGGGAAGGCTAATTACAACAATATTCGGCAGGAACTGAAGAATTTAGATTGGGGGCGGCTGTTTGAGGGTAAATCAACATCTGACATGTGGGAGTCTTTCAAACGTCAGCTGATTAGAATCCAGGACCAGCATGTTCTGGAAGAAAGACAAGTTTGGCAAGTTTCGGGAAGCTTGGATAACACGGGATATTGTAAGCCGAGTCAAAAAGAAAAAGGAAGCATTTGTAAGGGCTGGAAGGCTAGGAACAGACGAAGCACTTGAGGAATATAAAGACAGTAGGAAGGAACTTAAGCAAGGAGTTAGGAGGGCTAAAAGGGGTCATGAATAGTCATTGGCAAACAGGATTAAGGAAAATCCCAAGGATTTTTATACATATTTCAAGAGCAAGAGTGTAACCAGGGAAAGGGTTGGCCCACTCAAGGACAGAGATGGGAATCTATGTGTGGAGCCAGAGGAAGTGGGCGAGGTACTAAATGAGTACTTTGCATCAGTATTCACCAAAGAGAAGGACTTGGTGGATGATGAGCCCAGAGAAGGGAGTGCAGATAGTCTCAGTCATTTCATTATCATAAGGAGGAGGTGTTGGGTGTCTTGCAAAGCATTAAGGTAGATAAGTCTCCAGGGCCTGATGGGATCTACCCTAGAATACTGAGGGAGGCAAGGGAAGAAATTGCTGGCGCCTTGACAGAAATCTTTGTATCCTCGTTTGCTACAGTTGAGGTTCCAGAGGACTGGAGAATAGCCAATGTTGTTCCTTTGTTTAAGAAGGGTGGCAAGGATAATCCAGGAAATTATAGGCCGGTGAGCCTTACGTCAGTGGTAGGGAAGTTATTAGAGATTATTATTCCGGACATGATTTACTCCCATTTGGAAACAAACGAACTCATTAGCGAGAGGCAGCATGGTTTTGTGAAGGGGAGGTCGTGTCTTACTAATTTGATTGAGTTTTTTGAGGAAGTGACGAAGATGATTGATGAAGAGAGGGCAGTGGATGTTATCTGTAATGACTTTACTAAAGCCTTTGACAAGGCCCCCCTTTGGCAGACTGGTACGAAAGGTGAAGTCACACGGGATCAGAGGTGAGCTGGCAAGATGGATACAAAACTGGCTCGGTCAAAGAAGACAGAGGGTAACAGTGGATGGGTGTTTTTTCTGAATGGCGGGATGTGACTAGTGGTGTTCCGCAGGGATCACTGCTGGGACCTTTGATGTTTGTAGTATATATAAATGATTTGGAGGAAAATGTAGCTGGTCTGATTAGTAAGTTTGCGAACGACACAAAGGTTGGTGGAGTTGCGGATAATGATGAGGATTGTCAGAGGATACAGCAGGATATAGATCAGGTGGAGACTTGGACGGAGAAATGGCAGATGGATTTTAATCCGGAAAAATGTGAGGTGATGCATTTTGGAAGGTCGATTGCAGGTGGGAGGTGTACAGTAAATGGCAGAACCCTTAGGAGTATTGACAGGCAGAGAGATCTGGGCGTACAGGTCCACAGGTCACTGAAAGTGCAACACAGGTGGATAAGGTAGTCAAGAAGGCATACGGCATGCGTATCTTCATGGGTCGGTGCGTAGAGTATAAAAATTGGCAAGTCATGTTGCAGCTGTACAGAACCTTAGTTAGGCCACACTTGGAATATTGCATGCAATTCTGGTCGCCACACTACCAGAAGGATGTGGAGGCTTTGGAGAGGTAGCAGAGGAGGTTTACCAGGATGTTGCTTGGTCTGGAGGGCATTAGCTATGAGGAGAGGTTGGAAAAACTCGGATTGTTTTCACTGGAACGACGGAGGTGCAGGGGCGACATAATAGAGGTTTACAAAGTTATGAGCGGCAAGGACAGAGTGGATAGTCAGAAGCTTTTTCCCAGGGTGGAAGAATCAGCTACTAGGGGACATAGGTTTAAGGTGCGAGGGGTAAAATTTAGAGGGGATGTGCGAGGCAGGTTTTTTACACAGAGGGCGGTGAGTGCCTGGAACTTGCTGCCGGGGGAGGTGGTGGAAGCAGATACCATAGCGACGTTTAAGAGACATCTTGACAAATACATGAATAGGAAGGGAATAGAGGGATATGGGCCCCGGAAGTGAAGAAGGTGTTAGTTTCGGCAGGCATCAAGATCGGCGCAGGCTTGGAGGGCCGAATGGCCTGTTCCTGTGCTGTACTGTTCTTTGTTCTTTGTTCTTGACTGTAGTTACAATGTCCCTGGGTCTGTAACGTGATCAACAAATGGAGCAGAGGCTGCAGAAAGGGGAAGCTCTGTAAAAAGGGAGGAGGAGCGGGTTCTGCCCGCTTATATTTAAACCTGAGCTGAGGTCATCTCCATATTCTTTCCATCACCAACCCTGCCTACTCACACCTTTGTAATATCACCCATCTCCACTCCTGCCTCAGCCCATCTGCTGCATAAACCCTCATCCGTGTCACTGTTAGATCCACAGTTGACTATTCCAATTCTATCCTGGTCACCCTCCCAGTTATAAACCCCCATAAACCACAGTTCATCCAGCACTCTGCTGCCTGTATTCGAACTCACACCAAATCCTGATCACCCATCACACCTGTGCTCACTGATCTACATTGGCTCCCAGTCTGGCAGCACCTTAATTTTAATATTCTCATTCCTGTGTTTGAATCTCTCCATGGCCCACCCCTCCAGTTAGTCCCATTTCTTTGTCCATTTCCCATATTCCTGCAACTCTTTTGACTTCAATCTTTTTTCAGATCTCCTGATAAAGTGAATTTATTTCCCTCTGTATCTGTCCCGAGCCCCGATTTTAGACTCTGCAGCACTACTGGTGCTGACGTTACAGAAGCTGGGATCCATAAAATGATGAGAACCGCAGAGCCGACCACTGCTAGTGCACAATACCCCATGCTGGGAAGGGCTCCAGCAAACTCGTATCATCTATGTTCCATTCGTGTGGTCTTCACAGCTGGCCAATTCTAGTGTGGCCTGCACAGTGTCCCAATCTGGGCAGGGCTCTAGCTCAATCGTACCATATATATGTTGTTCCTTTGAGGATGGAGTTGAAAGTGATGTCAATGTACCATACCGGGAACTTTGATGTACGTCTTTGAAACTTGGTCTGTGCATGTCCACTGACCGCCTGTGTTAGTAACTCTCAGCTGATATACATTCAGCAGCACGAGGAACTCCCTGCAGTGTTATTTAAAAGTACCAGGCATTCAACTTACAGGTGAGGGGCTTTTGGCTTACTTCTGCTATTGTAAAGTTAGTGGAGGTGCTGTGGATGGTTTCCTGGAGGTTGTGTTGTGAGCTGCTGCAGACATTCAGGGAGGACAGAGGATTTGGTGACCCAACTCTGGACGTGGTACGGGGACTGTAGTTGCAGTGTCTCTGGGTCTGTAACATGACCAACACATGGAGCAGAGGCTGCAGAGAAGGGAAGCTCTGTAAAGAGGGAGGAGGAGTGGGCTCTTCCCTACCCACCCCGGGTTTTCCAGGAGCACTTTTCCTATCTGCACCTAACCCAGGAGCAGTCTGTGAGGTAACTCTGATTCAATAAGGAGGTGGTCACAGAGCAGCGTCACCGCCTGTAACACGACCTGGATCCTCAAACCAGGGTGAGGACGGAGTTGTCAGTGGCTGTTAATGTCACAGTTTCATTAATCTTCTCTTTATCTGAATCTTTCCAGGCAGCAGCAGGAGACATATCCAACATAGAGTCATAGAGAGTGATAGATACATTTATGACATAGAAGAAGGCCATTCGGCCCCTCGGTGCCCGCTCCCTGTGGAGCAATCCAGTCAGTCCCATTCTCCCAGTCAATACCCGTATCCCTGCAAGATTATCTCCTTTGGGTGTCCATCCAGTATCCTTTTGAAGTCATTGCCTCTAATGATGAAGCCCAAGATCTGACATGCTTCTCTAAACACTCTCCTAATATGTCCTGCCAACTTCAAAGATCAATGCATATGCAGCCCCAGGTCCCTCTGTTCGTGCACAATCTTGAGAACTGTGTCATTAAGTCTATATTAACTTCCTATTCCTTCTGACAAAATACATCACCTCACACTCCTCTGTATGAAATTCCACCTGCCACTTCTCTGTCCATTCTGCTAGCCTATCTGTATCCTGCTACAGGTGGTTTGCAACATCATCACTGTTTGCCACACCTCCAAGATTGGTATCATCGGAAATTTTTGAAATTCTACTCTGTATTCCAAGATCCATGTAACTTATATATGGCAAAAAGAAAAACAGTGGTCCTAAGCACTGAACCTTGGGGAACATCACTGTCGACCATCCTCCAGTCTGAAAAACAACCATTTAACACATTTCTCTTTTTCTTGTCATCTGGACAATGTTTTTCCAATTGGATGCTATTCCATGAGCTTCAATTTTATCAACCAAGCTTCTGTGTTGTTCATCATCAAATAATTTCATAAAATCCACGTAGACAACATCCACCACATTCCCTTCATCAACCTTCTCTCATTTTCCGAATAAATTCAATTAGTTCATCATGCATGATCTGCCTTTCAGAAATCCGTGCTGACAATCCTTAATTAACTCAATCTCTCCAAGTGTGTGTTGTCTTTTTCCCCTGATTATTGTTTCTTAAACCTTACTCGCCACTGATGTTAAACTAACCGGCCAATAGTTGCGAGGCCTGTGTGTTGTCCATTGATAATTCTGGGAAGTGAGTGTGACCATCTATGTCATCAATTTCTCCCTCAGCAGGGAGAAGCAGGATGAGAGATCCCGTGGCTTTGTCAGGATAGCGGGATTCCTGATGGTGTCGGTGGCTCTGCCGGGCCCCCATGTCAATGGGTTGAGGTACAGGAACTGGAAGAACTCTCACTCCATTAATGTACAGTTGGTGTGTGAGCATGCCCAGTACATCATGCTGGTGAATGTCCACTATCCTGGCAGCAGACACCATACATTCATTCTGAAGCAGTCAGCCGGTCCCAACACTTCGGGGCTCCATGCAGAACCAGAATGTGGCTCCTTGGAGACAAATGAACCCCCTCTAGACACAGCTCATGTTTCTACACCCCCAAACCACCTCCCACCGTCAACTGTTAGTTACGCAATTAACGTGTGTTATGTGAGCAATGGAGTCACCAGGAACATGGTGGAACAGACCATCGGTGTGATGAAGCAATGCTTCCGATGTCTGAACCGCTCGGGGAGAGTCCTCCAGTACACACTGGAGCAGGTGTCCACGTTCATGGTGTTCTGCTGCACCCTTCATATCATCAACATCATGAGGACGCAGGCATTGGCACCAGGAATCCGGAGGCCACCTCAGGAGGAGGAGGCAGGCAGGATATTTTCTGGATGCCTTCCATCAGGACAGGCTGTCGGAGAGTCCCTGCTAAGATTCCAGTTCCCATAGGACAACTTCTCTTTCCAACCATGGATTCCCCATTCTCCACCATTACACCCATCTGAGACGCCCCATCACAGTGTCACCTTGGTCAGCATCCTGTAATAAAAACATCAGAGAATTATTACAGCACAGAAGGACCAATTCAGCCTTTCGTGTCTGCACTGGCTCTCCAAATGAGCAATTCACCCAGTGCCGTTCCCTGCATTCTCCCTGTAACCCTGCACATTCTTCCTTCTCATATAACAGTCTATTCAGCTTCAATTGAACCTGCCTCCACCACCCTCTCAGGTAGTGCATTCCAGACTCTAACCACTCACAGTGTGAAAAAATATTTTCCTCAGGTCGTCTTTGCTTCTTTTACCCATGACTTTAAATCTGTGCCCTTTCGTTCTCGATCCTTTCACGAGTTGGAACTGTTTCTCTCTATCTACTCTGTCCAGATACCTCATGATTTTTGAAACCTCTAATAAAGCACCTCTCAGCCTTCTCCGAGGAAAACAGTCCTCACTTCTCCAGCCTATCTTCATAACTGAAAATCCTCATCCCGGGAATCATTCACGTGAATATTTTCTGTCCTCTCTCCAATGCCCTCACGTCTTTCCTCAAGTCTGGCACCCAGAACTGGGCGCAATGCCACAGCTGAGGCTGAAACAGTGTCTTATATAAGTTTAACATAACTTCCTTGCTCTTGTACTCTATGCCCCTATTAATAAAGCCCAGGATTCTGTATGCTTTATTAAACACTTTCTCAACCTGTCCTGCCGCCTTCGATGACTTCTGCACATATACACACAGGTCCCTCTGCTCCTGCACACCCTATAGAATTGTACCTTTTATTGTATATTGTCTCCCCATGTTCTTCCTATCAACATGAATCACTTCACATTTCTCTGTATTGAACTTCATCTGCCACCTGCCTGCCCATTCCACCAACTTGTGCGTGTCCTTTTGAAGTTCGACACTATCCTCCTCACAGTTCACAATGCTTCCAGCTTTCGTATCAGCTGCAAACTTTGAAATTGTGCCTGCATACCCAGGTTTAGGTATTTAATATATATCAGGAAAAGCAAGGATGTCTAGGGAACTCCACAACAAACCTTCCTCCAGCCTGTAAAACATCCATTAATCATTAATGTTTGTTTCCTGTCACTTAGCTAATTTCGTATCCATGTTGCTACCGTCCCTTTTATTTCATGAGCTACAGGTTTGCTCACAGGTCTGTTGTGCGGCTTTGTATCAAAAGGTTTTTGCATGCAGGGAATAGTTAAATGTCTGGAATGCACTGCTTGAGAATGGTGGAGGCAGGTTCATTTGAAACTGAATAGACCGTTATATGAAAGTCAATGTACACCACATCAACAGAATTGCCCTCATCAACTTTCTCTGATACCACCCCAAACATTTCCAACAAATTAGTTAAACATGATGTTCTCTCAAGAAATCCATGCTGGCTTGTTTAATTAACTCGCATTTGTCCATGTGACTAATGGCTTTGTCCAAGATTATTTCTTTCTAGAAGTTTTCCCACCACCGAAGTTAAACTGACAGGCCTGTAGTTGCTGGCCTTACCTTTACACCCTTTTTGAACACGGGTGTAACGTTTACAATTCTCCAGTCCTCTTGCATCACCCTCAAGTCTAAGGAAGACGGAAAATTTATGTCCAGTGCCTCTGCGATTTCCACCCTCACTTCCCTCAGTATCCTTGGATACATCTCATCTTTTCCTGGTGCTTTATTCAATTTAAGTCCAGACAGCCTATCTAATACTTCCTCTTTATCAATTTTAAACCCCACTAGTGTCTGACCTACCTCCTCTTTCAACATTGCCTGGGTTGCATCTTGGAATCATAGACAGTTTATGGCACAGAGAGAGGCCACTTGGCCCATCGTGTCTATGCTGTCCAAAAAACGACCCATCCATTCTAATCCTACCTTCCAGCATTTGATAGATTACAGCACTTGAGGTGCATATCCAGACACCTTTTGAATGAGTTGTTGGTTTCTGCCTCAACTACCCTTTCAGAAAGTGAGTTCCAGGCTCCCACCACCCGCTGGGTGAAAAATAAAATCCGCAGCTCCCTTTTAGTCTTTCTACCAATCACTTTAAGTCCATGCCCCCTCGTCACTGACCTCTTTGCTAAGGTGAATAGACGCTTCAGCTCCACTCTACCCAGGCCCCTCTCAGTTTTGTACATTTCAATCAGATTTACCCTCAGCCTTCTCTATTTCAAGGAGAACAGTCCCAGCCTGTCCAATCTTTCCTCATAGCTGCATTTTTCCAGTCCTCGCCACATCTTCATAAATCTCCTCTGCACCCTCTCTGATGCAATTACATCCTTTCTGTAATGAGGTGAGCAGAACTGCACACAGTACTGAAGTTGTGTGCTAACCAATGAGTTATAGAATTCTAGCATAACCTCCCTGCTCGTATATTCTATACCTCGGCTAATAAAGGAAAGGATCCCATATCTTCTTCCTTGGTAAAGACAGGTGGAAATTATTCATTTATTACCTCAGCTATATCCTCTGCCTCCATGTACAAATCCCCTTTATGGTCCTGAGTCGGCCCCATTGTTCCTTTTACTACCCTTTTACTATTTAGATGCCAATAGAAAACTTTGGGATTTCCTTCAATGCTCGCCTCTTTTCATGCTCACTCTTTGCTTCTCTTATTTGCTTTTTCACTTCCCCTCTGGACCTTCTGTATTCTGCCTGCTTCTCAATAGTATTTTCTACCTGATGTACGTTATATCAGACATAAACTTGTCAACCTTTCGTGCGGCCTTCAAAGATCTGTCTGAATACACACCAAGTCTCTCTGTTACTGTCTCCTCATTTAAACACTACCAATTTGTTTCTGTTGCCTTCCCTTACACTTCTTACCCAAATGTCTCGCTTCATACTTCACTGTGTTAAATTACATCTGCCATGTTCCTGCCCATTTCACCAGTCACTCTCCATCATCCTGAAGTCTGCTACTATCCTTCTCACTGTTTATTAACATTCCTGACTTTCCTGCCATCCGAAAACTTTGACATTATCCCCACTGTACACAAGCCCATTGCATGAACATACAACAACAGTGATCCCAACAGTGACCCTGGGGAACCCCATTGACTACTTCCCTCCAGACTGAACAACAACCATTCTCCAATACTCTCTGCTTTCTGTCACTGCGCTAATTTCCCGCATGCTGACATTGAAAATAAAAGAACAGACTTCCATTTATGAAACGCCTTTCATGACCACTGCATGTCCCAAAGTGATTTACAACCAATGAATACTTCTTAAAGCGAAGTCATTCCTGTAATGTAGGAAACAGGCAGACAATTTCTGCACAGCAAGCTCCCACAAGCAGCAATGTGATGATGATCAGATCTGTTTTTGAGATGCTTATTGAAGGATAAATATTGACAAGGACACCGTGAATAATTCCCCTGCTCTGCTTCTGCATAGTGCAATGGGATCTTTAACATCCACCTGAGAGGGCAGACTGCAACTTGGTTTAAAGTTTCATTCGATAGACTGCACCTCTGTCTGTGCAGCACTCTGTCAGTGCTGCACTGCAATGTCAGCATTGATTCTTGTGATCATGTCCTGCAGTGACACTTGATCCTGGAAGCTTGTGACTGAAAGGGGAGAGAGCTACAAACTGAGCCACGGCTGACATTAACCCTTTAATCCCATGTGTTTCTAATTCGGTAACACGGTTGTTATGTGGTACTTTCTCAAACGCCTGTGGAAAGGATAGGGATATTGTGAAAGTACAGGCAGGAGAAATAATAGAATGGCACAAACTGAATGAGGTCATTCGGCCCATCAAGTCTGTGCTGCCCCTTTCAAAGAGAAATCCAGTTAGTCCCACTCCCAGGCTTTTTCACTATATCCTTGCTTTTTTTCTCCTTCAGATATTTATCCAATTCCCTTTTGGGATCTACTATTGAATCTGTATCCATCAGTCTATCAGACAGTGCATTCCAAATCCAAACCACTCAGAAACAAAAATCCTCATGTCTGCTTCTTTTACCAATCACCTTAAATCTGTGTCTCTTGGACATTGGAAACAGTTTCTCTTTATTTAATTTATCTAAATCCTTCCGAATGTTAAACACCTCAATCAAATCTCCTCTGAAAGTTCTCTGCTCGAAGCAGAGCAATCCCAGCTACATAACTGTAATCACTCATGCCTGGACAAATTCTAGTAAAACAGTTCTGTGCCCTCTCTGAAGGCTTCATGTCCTCCCTAAAGTGTGGTTCACAGTATTCGACACAAGACTCCAGGTGCAGCTGAACTAGTATTTTATATATGTTTCACATAATGTCCTTGCTTTTGTTCTTTTTGCCTCTATTTATAAACCCTAGGATCCCATATATTTATTAACTGTCCAGTTAACCTTTCCTGCCACCTGCAAAGATTTGTGTATATAGCACCCCATGTGTCTCTGTTATTTCACCACCTTTCTAGTAACACCATTTAACTTGTATTGTCTCTCCTCATTCATCCTTTCAAAATGTATTACCTCACACATCTGCAATGTTAATTAAATATTGAGAAGATTGAAGCCATTGTTTTCTGTCTCTGCTCCAAACATTTCCTAGTTACACACTCCATCCCTCTCCTTTGTAAATGTTTGAGACGAAGCCAAACTGTTCACAAACTTGTTTACATAGCTAACCTTGAGATCCCTTGAGATGAGCTTCCTACCGAATTTTCTCACCATCAGTAAAACGGCCTATTTCCACCCTTGGTGGAGTTGCATTGCTGGTTAAAGAGGAAATTAACGCAATAGTGAGGCAGGATATTAGCTCTGACGATGTCGAATATGTATGGGTCGAGCTGAGAAACACTAAGGTGTAGAAAACGTTAGTGGGGGTTGTATATCGACCCCCAGACTGTAGTGCTGAATTTGGGAATGGCATTGAACAGGATATTAGAGACGCATGCGATAAAGGAACATCTGTAATTTTGGGTTTCTTGAATCTGCAAATCGATTGGGCAAATTAAATTGGTCACAATACATTGTGGAGGAATTCCTGGAGAATATACGGGATGGTTTTCAGGGCCAATTCTTTGAGGAACCAACTGAAGAACAGGCCATCCTAGACTGGTTATTGTGTAATGAGAGAGGAATAATTGACAATCTAGTTGTGCGCGATCCCTTGGGGATGAGCGACCATAATACGATAGAATTCTTCATCACGATGGAGAGTGACCTAGTTGATTCTGAGACTAAGGTCGTGAATCTTAATAAAGTAAGTTACGAAAGTATGAGGCATGAGTTGTCGATGATACATTGGGAAACGTTACTTAATGAGATGACCCTGGATAGGCAATGGCAAACATTCAAAGAGCGGATGGATGAACTGCAACAATTGTTTACTCCTGTCTGGCGCAAAAGTAAAACGGAAAAGGTAGCCAAATCATGGCTTACAAGGAAAATTCGAGATAGCATTAGGTCCAAGGATGAGGCATATAAATTCGCCAGGAAAAAACAACAGACCTGAGGATTGGGAGCAGTTTAAAATTCAGCAAAGGAGCACCAAGGGATTGATCGAGAAGGGGAAAATGGAGTACAAGAGTAAGCTTGAGGGGAACATAAAAACTGACTGTAAACGAATCTATAGGTATGTGAAGCGGAAAAGATTGGCGAAGACAAATACAGGTCCGTTACAGTCAGAAACAGGGAAATTTATTATGGGAAACAAAGAAACGGCTGACCAACTAAATGCATCCTTTAGTTCTGTCTTCACAAAGGAGGACACAAATATCATACCAGAAATGTTGGTGAATACAGGGTTTAGTGAGA